>NW_025334026.1:8252417-8852417 GCF_019186645.2 Phyllostomus hastatus
AATATTAAAAAGATTTTAAAAAGACACAGTGTCCTCTGTCTGCCTTTCTGTCCGTGAGAAAACTGTCCCCCAACCCTCACCTTGATGCCAGACACCTCAGTTTCTTCCCATATGTCATCAGTGCCATTCAAGCTGCTACCCTGGTACTGGAGCTCAGAGGGAGTGAGTCTGAGTAAATCTGTGTGTAGGTTCTTTAAGAGTAATTGCTTGGTACTCCAGACGTTTCTTCCACTGACTCAATCTCCACTGGTTTTCGCAGCCAGAAGTTATGGGGACCTATCTACCTGGCACTGGAACCCTGGGCTGGGGGGCCTTGTGTGGGGCTAGGACTCCTCACTCCTGAGATATTCCTCCCAAATTTTTATCCACCACATGCGGATGTGGGACCAGCCCATTCTGAGTCTCTGTCCTTCCTACCAGTCTGGATGGATTTGGTTTCTTTAATTCCATGGTTGTCAGATTTCCACTCAACTCAATTTCTGGTGGTTCTGGGTGATGGTTGTTGTACATTTTAGTTGTAATTTGATGTGGCTGTACAAGGAGGTGAGCTGTGTCTGCCTATGTTACCATCTTCACCGGAAGTCAATTAATAATTAGAATTTGGGGTCATCATATTGGGTTAAATACTTTCCCCATTTCTATTTTTCGAATAGACAGAAAACTATATAATAACTAAATGTTTATCTTATATGTAGTCATTTTATTAAATTCTCTTGTTAATTCTGGTAGTTGATAATTTTCATTAGTAACATTTTGAACAAAGAGATAATTGCATTTCTTTTTTCCCTGTGTATATACTCCTCTTGGTTTATGCTGCATTCACTAGAACTCACAAAGCAGTACTGAAAAAAATATAACAAAAGCAAATGCTTCTGTCCAGTTCCTGATTTAATTTGAAATGGCTTTACTGTTTCAAGATTTAGAATAATATTTACTATTGGGCTTTGGTGGCTTTTAATACATTTGAGGTGGTTTCCTTCTAGTCCGATTTTAATTAGGATTTTTATTAGGAGTGGCTATGGATTTTTACCAGGTGTCATTTCAGCATCTATTGATACTGATATGTTCCTGTGGTTCCTTTTTTTTAGTGTGTTGTTCTCATTTTTGAGTGTGCTACTATAGCAAGAATGAAACACAAATTACTCTCTCAATCAATTTTTCTGTGTCATTAGTTTTCTTTTTTTTTCAAACCAAGGGTCTAATGGCTTACTTGGATAAGCTATTTGAAGCTAAGAGGCTGGGGGAGAATACATTATGACTCTGATAAGCCAGCACACAAGTGCAGGCACACCTAACCCTTGGAGCTGTTTCCTCTTTGATCAGCTCAACTACGCAAAATGGCAAATAAGCAATCACCTTCAGCCGTAATTGTGTAGTAGATCAGAGCACAGGTTTCCATGCTAAACAGGTCTGGGTTCAGATTTTGGTTCTTGCAAACCAGGCAACTTTGGGTAATAAATATGGCCAGCATTTATTCACTTTTGACTGTGTTTTTCTAACATTTTATGTGGATTCCTTTTGGTTACTTGCTTCCCCTCTAAATCACATTCTTCTCCTTTACTAAAGAGAGAATATTGTATTTACTTCACAGGGTTGTTGCAATATGAATTGCAAGGAATTCAAAAAAGTTAGCTCTATACTCTCAGGGATTATTTTTTTGATGAAAAGACTTTTCTTTTTACTTTTTAACTGCCAAAAATTAACCTACCATGAAGCAGAGGGAATCGCTTGTGTAAATCGTTGGCCAAACACTCATCTGGTAAATAGTTTCCTGTGGAGGTGGGATGGAGCTTTCCTTTTGCCTGCTGGCCTGCTCACGGTCAGACATGTCTGCCCTACTGACCACGCTTCGTGGGCACTACCTTTTCCTCACCACAGTGGGCTGAACAGAGAATAGCAAAAGTGCCAACAGATCACATCCTCCCCATGGATTCTCCTGGGGACAGAGACTTGCCCAGGGTAGGGTGAGAACCTACCCTGGGCTCCTTTAGGCCACCCCTCCCCCTTTCTCACCAACAAAGACAAGACTGGCAGCTCCTTGGTAACCCTTCTCCAGGTCCTTTCTCTGTGTGCCCCTCATGGCAATTGCTCACTCTATGGCTGAGCACAAGATATGGGACATGCTATTCCAGTTCTCTTCCCAGTGTCAGTGTCCCAGTGACTGGCTTCCTGTCATGACCTCTCACCACTGCCTTGGAATTGAAGATTATACCTTTAACCCAGACCCTCAGTACCTGGCTTCATCACGCCATGATTCAACACTCCCTCGGCTGGCTTCCCACCACACTTTCCCAGGCTGACAGCTGATTTACTGTTGACTTAGTTCCTGCTGGGAATCCAGGCTTCCCTGTAAACTGACCTGAGATGTGGTGGCAGACTTTAACGTGACCCCAGCTCTGGGGTGTTCTGTCCCAGTCCTGGTGGAGCTCTAGACTCCTGCACTGTTCCATGCATTTGCACATTTGCTAACACAGCTGCTGTTGCCAATCCTTGGAGACCCCGTATTACCTATACACCCCAGAACACACACAGCCCTCATCCCAAAACACACATAGTCCTCTGGACTATGCACACCACCTTGCTTGATGTGGCTCCTATGTCCCCATACACTTGCACTTTCCACCAAACCCTGGTCTCTGCTAGACCTGCCTCTTAACACTCAAGTCTCAGAAATCACAGTGAAAACCAAAAGCTTCTCCAAGATCTCTCCTTGGTGGGAATGTACTGGAAGAATCACAGAAAAAGAGAATTGTCCTCTTGTCCCCTGGACCAGTGACTGGTGACCACACAATACCAAAAACTCAAGGCAGCCCCTGACCACATATCTATGGAAGCACTAGATCACAGAGCCATAGCTTGCTCAGGAACTTGGGTTGGAGAATTGTGAGTGCACTTGCAGCACACACACATTTGCCTCTGCTTCAGATGACCTTGTGTAGCTTGAGGAATAGTCACCTTTCAGATTCCTGTTATTAGTCTTGATGACAATGTTATCCTGTTAGGTCTTCCTACTTGACAAATGGGTATCTCTGTTGCCCAGGAGGCAGTGAAAGAATCTAGAAATATTTTTTGACCTATAATCTGTCATTGAAACACATTTTTTATTGATTACATTTCTACTTACAGTCTAGTCCAGTCAGATTAGTTGAATGTATTCATATATCAGTGTTTAGAATCCTCACTTAGTTGGCAACAGAGCAATTGTTATAAGTTTTTAAGTAGGAAGCTAATAAAAGTAGTATCATTCTTTCCCCTGCAGAATAAAAACAAGGTAGCTTATTTCACTTATGTTCAGAAACTAAAGTTAGCACAGTGGGTCTCAAAGTCTCCAATGCATCAAAACCATAGATTTCTGGAGTCTGCCCCCCTCAAGCTTCTCATGCAGTAGGTTTAATGAGGAGCCCAACACAGGTGATTTTTAGTACATGGTTTTTGAATCACACTTTTGAGAAGCAGTTTTAAATGTGAGAACTTTGGACTCAGAGGAAAACACTTGGGTTTTAATTCTAGCTCCGTGGTCTCAGGTTTCAGTCCTTTGATCTTCATTTTCCAGTCTCTGAAATGGACACAGTGGTAACTGCCCTTCTTTTGAAAGTATGGCAGACATTACTTTCATGAAGGTTGTGTGTATAGGCAGCCAGCCTCTTCGAACAGATTATGAATGTGTCCACAGCAGAAGTCTTCACAAACCCTATACACTTAAGTCTGCAAGGGAATAGAAGTACCCTTGAGTCTTTTTTGGTTAGTTCTTTGAAAAATAAGGCACAATCTGGAGGCATCAGCAAGAAGTACTTAATGATAAACCATTAGCAGACAGACTATGAAAACCTAGCAATCCGGTTCAGTTAATGAAGGAATGGCATTAATGGTCTGTGAGAAAACAATTTATTGTAGTATGGCAATTTATGTATAGAAAAGGGACACTGAAGTTGCAAATAAACAATATACTCTGTTAGTAAATTAAGAAAAGAAGAGATACATAAGGCTTAGAACAACTTCTAAAAATGTTTGAAATACAAACTCTGGCACTTAAAATGATAAACTTGAGGTAAAGCATTGTTATTGCATAGTTTTTATGTATCAGGCACAGAAGAAAACACCTTTTGGAGCTTGCTTTCCAGGGAGGAAGGTGAGTAAATTATAGACATTATGTCATAAGATCATATTTACAGGCATCCAACTTTTGAGCAAACTTGTGGGAGTTTAAGTAAATTACAGTAATGCATAAGTAAATTGTTGACTCATTCTATCCAATACAGTAGCCATAAACCACATGCAGCTTTCTAAACTTAAATTTAAATGAATGAAGATTAAGCATCATTCATAGCTCAGTTCTTCGGTTGCACTGGGTACTCACACGTGCTCAGTAGCCACATGTAGTGAGTGGCTACCCTGCTGGGACAGTGTAGAATTGGCACATCCATTGTCGCAGGGAGGTCTAGTGGACAGTGCTGACCCAGGTTGTCATAGAAGATGAAACACACTGTGGTGGGAAGTAAAGCAGGACACGACAACAGGCCACACTGGGAATGGGCTTTATCAATTAAATAGATTGGAGACTACCACTAACATGTGACATTTGAGGAAAGCTATAAAAGAGAGTACATCATAGGAAATCAGAGGGAAGAACATTTCAGGCGAGGGAACAGAAAATGCAAATCCTCTGAGGAGGAGGTAAGTCTGGAGTGGTCCAGAAACAACAGGGAGACCCTGTGGGGTGGGGGAGATAAAGAGGAGGTGGAGGGGTTGAAATCAGAGATGTAAGGTAAGGATCACCTTCCCTAAATGGTGGGGACATCCCTTCTTGTTTAAAGAGGGACAGACAGCTTTCCTGCTTTTGTGGGGCACATGGCCTGAAAGAGAGCTGAAGCAAAAACCAGTTAGGTAGCTTGGAGCAGCATGGAGGCAATGGGGTGGGAAAACATAGCCAGATTCTGGATATGCTTTGAAAGTAGAGACAAGAGGATTTTCTGCATATAAGAGGGAGAAGAGTTAGGGCTGAACCAACAGGAGTTCAGAATGTGGGCCTGAGTTTCTGGCAGCACAGACTTGCCATTTACTGAGATGTGTAAGACTGTGAAACAAGCAGATTTGGGGGTCCAATAAGAAGGCCAGTATAGGGCATGTTAAGATTGAAATGCCTAGTAGACTTCCAAGTGGAGAAGTAGATCGAATTTGTGGGTCTGGAGTTGAGAGGAAAGCTCCAGGCCAGAGATATATCTTGATGATCACCTGTACTTTCACCATGAGATTGGATGAGTTCACTTAGCAAGTAAGGGTAGATTGAGAAGAATTCCAGGTACCCATCCAGGCACTTGAACATTATGAGGTCAGAATGATGGGGAAGAACCAGCAAAGGAGGCAAACAAGGAGGGGACCCAGGAATGTGGTATACTGGAAGACAAAAGAAGGAAGGATTTCAAAGTATCAAAAATTTTGACAGGTCAAATAACCACACCTCCTTCTGATTTGCTGGACTCGGTCCTGGAGTCTACCTGTTATCCTGTCACAATTATTAATAGCACCTCTTTTCATTCTCAACATTCACAAAACAATAAATTATAACAGATTGTTGCCCTACTGAGAGGCCCAGTGAGAAATGAACCATTGGATTTAGCAACATGGAGCTAGTTGGTGACCTTGACCCTCTGGTATTGGAGTGGTGTGGTGGGATGGATTCACAAGAGGACAGGGGAATAAGCTTTGGAGACTGTCAACATCATCAGCTCTTAGGAGGAGTTCTGCTGAGACAAGAAACAGGCGGTAGGGCCAAAAGTTTGTGTTTTTCCATAGGGCAGCTCTAGTAGTGCTTAGTTGTCTTTAACTTCATTTGAAACAATTTTGTTAAGTTGTATGTGACACCTGTCGTAGCAGCATGTATATTAAAAAAACTTATCAAAATTGGTAAGTTTTTGTGTAGCCATTTTAATACTGAAGATGAAAGGAAGTAAGCAACATTTTTGGTATAAGATGCTTTATTATTTCAAGAAAGGTAAAAATGCAATTGAAATGCAAAAAAAATGATTTGTGCAGTGTATGGAGTAGGTGCTGTGACTAACTGAATGTGTGAAAAGTTGTTTGCAAAGTTTTCTGCTGGTGATTTCTCCCTGGATGATACTCTGTGGTCAGGTAGACCAGTTGAAGTTGACAGCGATCAAACTGAGACATTAATTGAGAATAATCAATGTTATACCATGCAGGAGATAGCCAACATGCTCAAAATATCCAAATCAATAATATTATTGGTGAAAATGAAAAATGTCTTTTATTTTATGAAACAAACTAAATGGGTTTTTTTGACCAACCCAACATAAGAACAATAATGGTTCATTTGTATGCTGATGGGAAAGATCCAGCAGAAAGGAAAATGGATGCAGGGCAGAGAGGACTCCTGCAGAAATGAGTGAGGCTGTGCTATGCTGTGCAAGCAAGGGTGGTGGAGGGGCACTTGCAGGGGCACAGAAGGGAGGGCCAGATGTGAAGACTCAGAAGCAGGGCAATGGGAGGGGGTGGTGGGTCCTTGTGGAAGTTCTCTTCTGTCTGCTTTACTGCTTTCAGTAAAGAAGAAAACTCAAGTCATCAAATGAGAGGAAGCATGGGGAAGTGAGTGTGGAGGAGTGAGAGCAGAGGAGAAGGTGTAGACCAGTTGTCTAGAGGAGTAGGAGATCATGGACAGGGCTGGAATGCAGCACCAGGTGCTCACGAGGATGGGGCTGGTGAATTTCCAATGAGACCAGGCACCCTGGTGGGTGTTTTTCTCCAGCCATGTTCAGCTGTGCAGGTGCAGGCCTGGAGTAGGTGGGGAGCTGGATGTGCCCAGTTTTCCTTTGAGAAAGGTTTAGGCTACAGATACTGGAAAAATGAGGCTTCATAATTCAGACTAATTGTAAAAAGAGGTCATTGTTAGCAAATACACAGGATTTTTTAAAGCTCTTTGATTCATTAAAAATTTATTCTGTAATTGATGTTCAGCTGGATCTTGCTACAGTGAATAAATAAAGCTGTATTTAATTAGCTACAATATTTACATTTCATCACTTAATGAGCTAACAGCTATTAAAACAGTTTGTTCTCTTTAGTAGATTGAAAATCTCCCTGAGATTTTGCTTACCTTTTTTGCTGAGTCACTCCTTCAGCAGGTATGGGTTTTTAACCAGTCAAGGGCCCCCAAATTCCCGGAATGGAGATTTTGTGGCAGGAGAAACCAAACATGTAGAAAACATATCCCCTGCCTGGAGGAAACATGCAGTTGGGCTAGAGGATACAATAAGATTTAAGAATAGAGTGCCACCCGGTAATAATGATCAATTCTTTCTTTTCACCAATTGTGCAAGATCCAACCCAATTGTTCACTAACCAATTACAATAAGTAAACTACAAATTAATGAGATTTAACCATATTTTATGCTTTCTCATTGCCTTTTTCATTTGCTATTTTATCAGAATCAACCTGACTCATTTTCCTTCCTGGTACATTCCTATTTATCTCAGTCACTTAGTTATATAACCTTGAAATGGAATTTCCTAATTATAATAGTAACAAAGATTCAATAAAAAAGTTTTAGAAAACATAGAAAATTAGGAAGGAGGGGCAAGCACATTTTACTGTTTAAAGGCAGCCACTAATAATATTTTGTCTCTTTTTAGCCTTTTTTCTTAAAAATTAATTTTAATTATGAATCATTTCAAGCCTACAGACAAGTAGAAAAGAATAATGAATAACAACTCGGGTTAGTAGATGTTAACATTTTGTTATATTTACTACAGAGCCCTATTTTTTTAAAGAAATAAAATATTGTAGCTTCAGGTAAAACCCATGCCCTTTTCTTGGCCCCCTTCCCTCTCCAGAGGGGACGACTGCCTCTGGCTATTTCTTGTGGTGCACTGATCCATGGCCACCGGGATCTGCTGTCCCAGTTTTGGCGATGTGAAGAAACGTCAAGGGTCTGGTCAGCAAAGCCGAGGCCCAGCCCAAGGACATGGTCATCCCTACCCCTACCACCCAGACTATTAGAGCAGTCATGTTCCAGCTGTACTACAAGATCCCATTTTCTCCTTCAGATAAGTTTTGATAACCCAAAGTGTGGGGTGCAAAATAGCCTACCTCATACAAATATTCTAATGTATGGAACATGTTACAAGAATGAAGTTATTGCCAGGTTAAAATGGTAGTAAAGTAGTCCTATTTGCCCTCTCTAATTCAAATTCACATTCAGATACTGAGTGCCTGTTATGTTTTCTGTGAAAAACACCAAAGGGCAAATATAAAAGTATTAGATCCCAGGGCCAGAGGTTGACCATATACCAGTATGGAAGGAGCATTCTTCCCAGGTTTCAGAAGGGTCCAGAACCCTCTGGGGTGCAGCTCCCCAGGAATGATAATGCTTAGGTGCTGGGAGTGCTTGTTTCTCCCACTCTTAACAGAGAGGGAGAAGCTCTCTGCCCCTCCCTGCCATTGCCATTGTGGGGCTGACCCCCACTGAGGTGGCTAAAAGCAGAATTAGATGCCTCACCCACTTGTTTTTGAAAAGATCATTAAATCTTAGAGGAAAGGATTCAGAATGACAGTTTGGTCAGCTCTGCTGGCCTCTCCTTGTCTCCTACCCTGCCAACACCACATGGCCCCTACACACTCAGGAACAGAGGTGGTGAATGCTTGTCATGTAGTTTATTGATCTCAGCAACCCAACACAATCGTGTCAAGGAAGTTTTTCATGGGGCACATGGAAGCAGCTTCTGCTGAACTGGAAACTACCCTTCGTGTGGCAGCCAGCTGTCTATCTGTGTCATGGTCATGACCAGCATGAAAGGAGGAGGTGGTGACATTGCACCTAACTGGGCTACAGTAATGTCAAATAGATGATTTTTATTAAAGGTGCAAAGGTGACTCGGTGGGGAAAGTTTAATCTTTTCAACAAATGGTGAGGGAATAATTAGGTATCCACATGTAAAAACAGTTAGCTTGGATCTATATCTAGTACCATATAGAAAGTTAATTTCAAAATGGATCATACCTAAATGTAAAACCTAAACCTATAAAACTCCTAGAAGAAAACAGAGCAAGTTGTTATGATCTTGGGTTAAGCAACGAGTTCTTAGCTATGATACCAAAAGCATGATCCAAAAAAGAAAAACTCAATCTGATGAGTTTAATTTAATAGAATTTAAAACTTTTCACTCTGCCAAAGACACTGTTATAAGAATGAACAGATAAGCTACACTCTTGGAGAAAATATTTGTATAAAATGTATTTGAAAATGAGTTGTATACAAAATATATAAAGAACTCTAAAAATTCAGTAGTAAGAAAACAAACAATTCAATTGAAAATGGGCCAAAGATTTGAACAGACACATCACCAAAAAAAAAAAAAAGATATATGGATGGTAAATAAGCCCATGAAAAGATGTTCAACATTATTAGTTATTAGAAAAATGCAAATTAAAACCACAATGAGATACTACTACACAATTATGAGAATAGCTATAATAAAAAATAAATAACAACAAGTGTGGGCAGGGATGTGGAAGAGCTGGAGTTCTCCTACACTCCAGGGGGGAATATAAAGTAGTATGGCCACTTCAGAAAATAGTTTGGCAGTTTCCTAGAAAATGAAACATATACCTATCATATGATCCAACCATTCTGTACCTGGGTGCTTTCCCAAGAGAAATGAAAGCATAAGTCCATACAAAGAGATGTACATGAATGTTCACTGCAGCTTTATTTGTAATAGCCAAAAACTGGAAACAAACCAAATGTCCATCAACAGGTGAATGGATAAATAGATTGTGGCATACCCATACAATGGAATCCTACACAGCAAAAGAAAAAAAGAACAATTGATAATGCAGCCACATGGATGAATCTCAGAATAATTACACTCATTGAAAGAAGCCAGATATAACAGGCTAAACTTAATATATGATTCTATTAATTTACAGTTTTATAAAGAGAAAACTATTTTATATCAATAGAAAGCAGACAAGGAACTGCCTTGAGACAAAGAAGAGGTGGGGGGAAGGTATGGAGGAATTACAAAGGAGACTTTGGGGGTATGTTCACTATACTGAATATGGTTATGGTTTCATGAATATGTACATATGTTAACACTTAGAAAACTGTGTATTTTAAATATATGCTACTCAGCATATGTCAATTATTCTTCAGTAAATCTGTTAAAAAAGTGGATTCAAGTGCAAATAACAAATGAAAGAAGGGTGGAGCAAAGAGGAAGGAAGGGAGGGAGGGAGGAAGGGAAGAGCGAAGGGAGGGAAGAAGAGAGGGAAGGAAGGCATAAAACTAACTGAGATTGTTGTGCATAACTGGCAGAGGGAGGTTTGGAACTGGATGTGGCAGAGCAGAAAGAAGGTATGGATGACTTTTAATACAAAGTATCTGTGGGACTGGTAAAAAGGAGAAAGAGAAGCTAAGCGTGGCCCCAGGAGCTGCCACTCAGCCAGTCTCGTGTGTGACATGGTGTGACTAAGGCCACAGTATGGCCGAGGCAGAATAATGGCAGAACTGGAAGCCACTTCATTTTCAGTCTATTTTTGTCAGAAGGGAGCCTCTTGTAGACAGCAAATAGTTCAATCATGTTTTTATTCATTCTACCAGTCTCCGTGTTATGACTGGACAGTTTAATCCATTTTCAGTTAAAGTTACTACTGATAATGAGGGACTTAATTCTGTCATTTTGCTATTTGTTTTCTATATGCCTTACAGTTTTTTGTCTCCCCTTTCTTGTATAACTATCTTCTGTTGTGCGTAGTCGATTTTTGTAGTGAAATGTTTGCATTTCTTTTTCATCTTTTATTGTACATTTTATAGCTGTTTTCTTTGTGATAACCATGGGGATAACACTGTAATCTGCTTTTATACCAGCTTAACTTCAATAATGTACAAAAACTCTGCTCCTTTATAGCTCCATGCCTCATCCCTTTCAGGTGTTGATGTCTCAAAATTACATATTTTTATATTGTATGCCCAAACACATAATATATCTTAAAAATTCATTAGTATGTTAAATTATATAGAAAACAAGAACCAGATCTCACACACATACTTATAATAATGCTAGCATTTAGACTAATAATTTTTAAATCAAGTAGAAAACAAGAAGTACAGTTACCATCCATTGTTACAATAATACCAGCTTTTATAATTGCCCACATACTTACCTTTAGTGCAATCTTTATTTCTCAGTGCAGCTTTGAGTGATCATCTCTCGCCCTTTCATTTCATCTTGCAAAACTACCTTGAGCATTTCTTGCAGGGCAGGTCTAGTGGCAACAAACTCCTTCAGCTTTTCTCTATCTGGAAATGGCCTAGTTTCTCCCTCACTTTTGAAGGACAGTTTTGCCAGATATAGGATTTTTAGTTGACGGTTTTTTCTCTTTTAGCACTTTGACTCTGTTGGCCCACTGTTTCTGGCCTCCAAAGTTTCTGATGAGAAATATGTTGACAATATTACCAAGAATCACTTCAAAGTGATGATTTGCATCTATCTTGCTGCTTTTAAGATTCCCTCTTTTGTCTTCAAAGGTTTGATTATAATGTGCCTTAGTGTGGGTCTCTTTTTAAGAGTTAATCTTATTTGAATTCATCAAGCTTCTTAGATGATTATATTCATGTATTTCATCAAATTGGGAAGTTTTTAACCATTATTTCTTTAGATATTCTATCTACCCCTTTTTATTTCTTCTTTTTATGAAATTTCCAAAATGTGTAAGTGATCTGCTTGATGGTATCTTATAGGACTCATAGGGTTTGTTTATTTTCTTTTTCAATCTTTTTCCTTTCTGTTCCTCAAGTTTGATAATTTCCTATTGTTCCATCTTCAAGTTCACAGAGTGTTGCTTCTGCTTGATCAAATCTGATTTTGAATCACTCAAATGAATTTTTCATTTTAGGTATTATACTTTTCAGCTTCAGTATTTCTTTTTGTTTTGAGGTTGTTTTTTTTTTTTACTGATACTTCCTTTTGGTTCATCATCTTTTTTTTTTTACTCTCTTCACATCTTTCTTTAGTTATCTGAATATTTTTAAGAGGGTTGTTTTAAAGTTTTTGTCTAGTATATCTGCCATCTGGTCTTTTTCAAGGACATTATCTGTTGATTATTTTTCTCTTTGGCCCATACTTTTCTGTTTCTTTTGTGTGATTTGTGATTTTTTTTGTTCTTGAAAACTGGACATTTGGATCTAATAATGTGGTAAATTTGGAAATCAGTCTCTCCTCTTGCCCAGAGTTTGCTGTTTTGTCATTGTTTTTATTGTTTTTGTTTTATGATTGTTATAGGCTGTCTCTGTGTCATGGGTCAAACTGAGGTGTAAACTTAGGGTTTTCCCTAGTCTTTTTTTGAGCCTGTGGCTTTCCCCGGGAATGCAGAGTAACTTTCTAATTTTCCATGGATATGCAGTTGTTTTTGAATGGCCTAGTCTTTTATTTATAGCTCTCAAATAAGAAAAAGAGAGAAACAAAGGGGGACAAGTAGTGGAGAGAGTGGTCACCCTGAAGTTACTTCACCAGGAAGAGAAGGGGCTTGCAACAATGGGGGAAAGTGCAAGAACAGTAACTGCCTCCTTCTTGGCAGGTATGTGATCAGAAGCAGCAATCATGATTACAGTAAAGATCCCCAATATTTGGAGGACATGGTCCTTTTTGCCCATCACGGCTCCAGAAAGCTATGTGCACACTTCTCCAGGAATGTGTACACAGCTACTTGTTTGGGGGCTGTGTTGGGGCTATTGCACTAAGAGCTGAAATTAATCACAATTTACCATCCAGGTCTTCTGTTAGAAGTTGCAAGCCTTCAACAGACTCCAGAGCTACAATGCAGTTACATAAGACAACACCATTTTCTAGCTGGGGAGAGAGATTCCTGATGCTTCCTACTGTACCATCTTTCTGGAATCTTCCCAGCATAAATAGTTTGAAAGCATAGTATACCATAAATCAAAATAAATCATGAAAAGAAAAAAAACTTATCATGTATTTATAAAAACAAAAGTGTATTATTTTAATATGTAAATAGTCCTCATAAATCAATAAGAGCTGAGTCTCAGAAAAAAGTTCTGCTCTCTGTAAGCCTATGTTTGGCATGGCTGTGTTTGCTCTCATAGCCCTAACACCGCTCTTTGTAAATACAGATCTTTGATGGTTAAAGGAGCACACACACACCAGAGAGCAGGGCATGGAAGAAAGGAAAGGCATGGAGGGGGAGGGAAAGGAAGGGAGGGTGGAAGGGAGGAAGAAGGGAAAAGAAAGAGAGAAAGAAGAGCAAGAAAGAATGGAAGCACAAGACAAAGTTGTCCCTATCTTCTTATAACTCATCATAACACGGATTTAAATACACATGTGTTCTAATTCTAGTGCCTTTTATGCTTCCAAGGATATTTTTATTTATTTTATAGTTTTTGTTATTGTACGTAACAAAATCTTTTTTCCTCATATTTTCTGATAGACTCCTTCTGGTGTATAAGAAAGTTCTGATTTTGTATGTTTATTTTAGATCACAATTTATTACTTCAAGTAGTGTTATTGTATGTGCTCTTAGATTGTTTTAGTAGGCAAATTTCCCACAAATAATGTAGTTTTTCTCTTTTCTTCAAATAACATATCTTTTTTTCCTATTTTGTGTACACACTATACTGGTTTTAAAAATTCCAGAGTAATGTTAAATCACTTTGAAGTTGAAGGGCAACCTGCATTTCCTTGATCTAGCTGGATCTCCTTCCAGCTTCATCATGCAGTAGAATGTTGCCTAGTAGTTTCAGTTAGATGTTCTCATTCATGCTAAGGATTCTACTCTTTCTATTATTAACTTGCTAAAAGGTTTAAAAATCAGAACTGAATATTGTATTTTACCAAATTTCCTCCCAGCATTTCTCAGTTATCCACATTTTAACCTATACCATGTTTATGTTAATATACATAACATAAATAACAAAAAGGGGAAAATGTCTATAGTACAATATGTTATTACTTGTTTTATATACAGTATTTATGTAATATGTGTATTGCATAGTAAATATATAACATAATTAAAATTTCTCCAATATTAAATAATTTTTTATTCTTTAGAAAACTATTACTATACTTTTAAGTTTATTTGCTATTTTTTTCCAAAATTGGTAATTTTGATTTGGACTTTTTGCATTTAAATGTTAAAAATGAACACTTTAACATGCCATTAACTATTATTCTAGAAAAGGCACCCTTCCTCCTACCTGAATTTCTGCTCTTTAGTAGGTTCTCATCTTGGGTGGCTCTAACATGCTCACCGTGCCAGGTTCTTTAATAGGCTGAACCAATAAAATCATAAGTAGCCATAGTGCCTTACTTAGAAGAAACACTGAGCAAAATCTGGGAATTTTTGTCAAGCATGTCAAGATTGCTTTGAGTCTTTCTGGCAATTATAGATCTAGAATCTAGAATAGATTTGCTTGTCTATTCTAGGTCAAGATGCTTGGGCCTTAAGAGTATACAATAAGGTCTCCAGCATGTGCTAACCTGATTCCAGCCCCATCCTTGATTGTTCAAGGTGGGAATAAGCCTTGATTCTGGAGTTGCTCAGAGAAAATCAGGTAGTTTTGCTGATTATGAGAGGCTGGGTGTTCCTCAGAATTAGGTTCAGGATCTCTGTCTAGTCCAGAAAGGACAGGGAAAGTTCAGATGAAAGCATCTTAGAGAAAGTTAGTGTTACCTTTGGAGGAACAAAGCATATCTTATATGCCAGCCACCTCAAGATAATGCTCCCCCACTCCCTGCTTCTGCCTGTTAGGATCTTTTAGATGGTCAAGGATTTCCACCTAGTAGACTATCAGCCCTGCAATCTGCTAAGAAAACTGCCCTCAGTGTCATTAGAGATCTGCAAAGGTCTACAGCAGGTTGAAGTGAAGTCCCTGAGGCAGTAAACCCAACTGACATTTGGGGACATTAGTCATGAACACATGTTTCATAGACCACAGAATCCTTCTGAGAGTGGGGCTCAAATATGACTTCCCTCTGATACTGTTAAATAATAGCTGAAGGGACTTAAAAAGACATTTTATAAGGACAAGAAAATTAAGGGAAGGGAGCTGATTCCAAATCATGGGCAGTCATGGATACCTTGAAGTCAGGGCAGGTATCTTCCTTCTTTACATACACAGTTTGGTGCACACCACAGGTAGAAACACAATAGATGTTCAGTGACTGATTTGTATTCACATAAGCATCACACACACACACGCATGCACGCACACACACAATTTGCTTCATACATACAAAATACTGCTCCTCTTTCCTTGTTCTGTCTCTGTGTCTGACCCAAATGGTCCTCTTTGAAGATGCACACAGGACCATGTGTTAATCTAATAATGAGCTAGATGTTTTCCATGATCACTGTAGGTAATTAAACTCAGGTATTAAGCGCCCTTGATGGAGGGCTCCTTGGAAGCTTCTTTTTGTGCACACCCATGGCTCCAAAGACTTCTTTACTGCCTGTTCCCTGTCTTTCACTTCCACCTGCCTCTCCTGGCAGTGGTAGGTGGCCGTAAAAGCTTGTAGCATATTGAACCAGTGATCAGTGTCATGACATTTTTTGTGGGTTATGTCATAACTGTGGGTTTGCATCAGTATAGGTTAAATTAGGCTGAACTAACAACAATGGTTTTCCATCCTATGGTCATTCAAGTGCACTAGTGGGGCAGTGGCAGGTGGCCTGGAAGGGCAATATTTGACTTGGTTTCTGGTTTGATAACTTTTACTGAATTGGAATATTTTAAGTTTGAAATGGGAGGAATAACCAAGTCAGATGAATTTGCAACACACTCAAATGCAGGAGTTAACACTCAGTCTGAAAGTTGCATAGCCAAGTGTCATGGTGTAAATTGGGAGTCAGAGGTTGCAGCAGAAATCAAAGTTCATAGGAGCTACTGTCTGGAACAATCCACAGCCTTACTTTCAAAGACAGCAGTGAGTGACAGGGACACAGCCACACAGATGTGGGCTGAGGCTGAGTATCATGAAGTAAGTAGACAAAGGAAAAATGTTCCTACTACTTTGAGCTCAGGGAAGCTTGTTCAGTTTAAGTGTTCTGTAATTCTTTTATCAGTGCCTTATGTCCTAGGATTCTGAAGTTTCTTTGGCCTGCTTCCTAAATAGCAGAAATACAGAACAAACAAAGTTCCCATGCATGCAGTGTGCTCTTTGGGGCCTATGAATCATGAGGAACTCGGCTATTGCTTACTATGCCCTTGCCTTTTCTAATTATATTTTTATATTTTCATCAAACACCTTGGTTAAAGATACCTTGGTCTTGCACTGGCTGGTATGGCTCAATGGATTGAGTGCCAGACTGCAAATCAGAGATAACCAGTTTGATTCCCATCAGGGCACATGCCTGGGTTGTGGGCCAGGCCCCCATTTGGGGGCAAGCAAGAGGCAACCGATCTATGTATCTCTCATACATTGATGTTTCTCTCCCTCTCTTTCTCCCTCCCTTCCCCTCTCTCTAAAAAGTAAATAAATTTAGGGGGAAAAAAGATACCTTGGTCTTTATTATTAGAATGAATGAAGGATTGCAGAGCCCTTGCCTGGAACCATCAGCCTCGGCCACTGGCCTGATTAAGTGTGGGCAGCATGGCCACTGGGAGAGCTGGGAGAATGGGATGGGAGAGGGAAAGGAGTCAGTGAGACAGCCAGTTTCTAGAGACAAAGGTGAAGGAATGGATGGGTGCCAACCGCCCTAATGATTTCCAAGAGGATCAGTCCTCTGAAATGCCCCGAGCAACAGCTCTCTGCCAGCACTTTCAGACCCTTCATTTGGATCACAGACTAAATTCCTATTTCTCAAATTTCTTATTAATTTTATATTGAATTCTTAATTATGAGAAGTATGGCATTTGCTCTGATGTGCCAGAGGCATCAAGACACGTAATGAACATTTCTACAAAATTCAAATATTTCATAGCCATATCAGATTCTAGAGTATGGAGACACCGAAATTTATTTAACTGTTGACCATTTGTGAGATTATTTAACTCATTTCCTTTGTGCTAATTGCAGATAGCTATAACAGATACTGTTGCCCTGGCTGGTGTGGCTCAGTAGATTGAGGCCAGCCTGCAAACCAAAGGGTTGCAGGTTCTATTCCCAGTCAGGGCACATGCCTGGGTTGCAGGCCAGGTCCCCAGTGGGGGGACACAAAAAGGGGCAACCACACATTGATGTTTTTCTCCCTCTCTTTCTCACCCCTTTCCCCTCTCTCTAAAAATAAGTAAATTAAAAAAAAACATATTGATATAAATTTTTGTTTGTATTTATGATTTTTTAAAAAGAAGGTCAGTCCATTTGAATAATGTGATTTCTACACTTAAGCCTTGACAAGTTAACAGTTTAAATCACACACAGACACACACATACACATACATACATTATCCTGTCCAAAACTAAGAATATTTTTATAATTTTTTACTTAGACTTTAATGCGTATTTTGGGGAAGACAAATATTAAAATACGGAAAAGTAAAAGCTAAAACAGAGTGAGTGTATAGTCTGGTCCATTTTGTCCAGACTTTTTTTTACTTCCCACATGCAGACGTATATATGTTCATATACATGGCTGTGTTTTTTCAATTCTATACTGTCTTGGACTCTAACAAAGACCATTGATGTGAAAAAAGCCTTCAGAGAAAAAAATAAAACAATAATCAATAAGCACTGCAGTAAATGCCCATGCAGTTGGGATGCTGAATGCCAGCCACAGAAATCTACGCAGGCTAATTTAAGCTAATTTAAACAAAAGAAATTTATTATAAAGATTCTGGGTAGCTCATAGGATTGATAGGAAGGCTGGTGGGGTGGGCCAGGCTTGAGGAAGGTATAAGGAACAAGTGAGACTATGCAACTAGCACCAGAGTCCAAATCTCACCACAGAACAGCCCCACTGAGGCCTCTGCTGGTGCCCCTGGACTCAGAGTGCTACTGGGTACCGGGACATTGCTTTCTAAGGTCAGGTGGAACCTCCAGAGCAACTCCTCTGTGGCCCTGTTTCCATATAAAAGCCTGGGTCAGTATATCTGATAGACCAAGCCTGAGTCACATGCTCTAATCCCAGTTACTTGGGAGGCTGGTGGTATTCATGGTGTCTGGGGCTTTTCAGGTGAAGTTTAGGAGCTGGTCAAGATGCTCCAGAGAACCAGAACCAAAAGCAGATATATATCTGATGATACAATAAATCTCCTTATAAGTGAGCACTCAGGTTGATGCTGATGCTGCTCTACAGATCACACATTCAACATGACCTTGGAGCACATATTTATTTCTGACAGTATATGTATTGATGCATGTAGTTACATAGCATAGCACTTGCTTCTTTATTAGCACAAGGTTTGAGTTTAAATTGTATTCACACTTGGTATGAAGAATGCTCTAAGTCACTTTTGGCCATTGGCAGTTCTTTATGCAGAACTTCAAAACAACACACAGCTCTTTACAATATGCACTCTTCGTCGTGACAAATTTAGTGTTGTTTTGAATTACAGTGGAATGTGGAGATCTATCAAAGAATTCTGGGGCTTTGTGCTATCTGTATTTAGAAGAAGCCATAGTTTCTTTTCTTTGCTTAATTAAAATTATGTTTAATTTCACATTAGTTTCTCTTAAAAAAAATAAGCCTGGAGCCTATGACAGATATTACTGAGTGACAGACATTCACAGTGAATGAATCAGCCACAGAGCTTCTCCAACTTAGAAAATTTTCTGTGGTATTTTGAAAGAGACTTGGCAATTTCTACTGTATTTAATTGCATTGTCTAGCATGAAAATGCCAACCCTCAGTGTTCAAAGTAACTTTTCTTATTGCTGTTTCATGGCGTACTCTTTTACTTTTTAATTACAAAAATATTTTAAATAAGAAAAAGAGCAAGGCCATTGCAACAAACACCAAAGTAGCCATTATGCAAAAATAATATCACCAACTTCCTGTAATGGCTTCTGACCCTTTTCTTTACTCTTAAATAAACATTATTTGTCTAGTAGGTATCCCTTTCTATGCCTTATCAATCCCTCTCCCCTCCATGCCTTGTAGAGGAAACCACTGTTGTGAGTTTGGGGTGTTATCTTCTAGCTCAGGTTTTGTAGAATCTTTTTTTAAGCAAAAATCAAGAATCCAATTTAGGTTAACATTCTATCATCTGCTTGGCCCCTACCTCATACTCTATACACACACAAAGCAATGTAGGGCGATTCATACACCCCAAAGGCCAGAACTACAAAGAGTCTAAAAGAAAATAGGAGAGTTTCTTTCTTTTTTTATATATGTGATTTTTAAAAAATTATTATTGTTGTTCAATTACAGTTGTCTGTATTTTTCCCCCACCACTCCACCCCAACCCCAGTCAAACCCAACTCTTTCTCTTGCTCCTACCCTCCCCCTTGGTTTTGTCCACATGTCTTTTATAGTAGTTCCTGCAAACCCTTCCCGCCTTGTCCCCTCCCCACTCCCCACTAACTATTGTTAGATTGTTCTTAATTTCAATGTCTCTGGTGATATTTTGTTTGCTTTTTTCTTTTGTTGATTATATTCCAGTTAAAGGTGAAATCATGTGGTATTTATCCCTCACTGCCTGGCTTATTTTACTTAGAATAATGTTCTCCAGTTCCATCCTGTTGTAAAGGGTAGGAGCTCCTTCTTTCTCTCTGCTGCATAGTATTCCATTGTGTAATGTACCATAGTTTTTTGATCCACTCATTTACTGATAGGCACTCAAGTTGCTTCCAGCACTTGGCTATTGTAAATTGTGCTGCTATGAGCATTGGGGTGCACAGGTTCTTTTGAATTGGTGTTTCAGGGCTCTTAGGATATAGTCCCAGCAGTGGAATTGCTGGGTCAAAAGGCACATCCATTTTTAGTTTTCTGAGGAAGTTCCATACTGTTTTCCATAGTGGCTGCACCAGTTTGCATTCCCACCAACAGTGAACTAGGGTTCCCTTTTCTCCACATCCTCTCCAATACTTCTTGTTTTGTTGATTTGTTTATGATAGCCATTCTGAACATTGTGAGGTGGTATCTCATTGTGGTTTTAATTTGCATCTCTCTAATGGCTAGTGATGCTGAGCATCTTTTCATATGTCTCTGGGTCTTCTGTATGTCCTCCTTGGAGAAGTGTCTGTTCAGGTCTTTTGCCTATTTTTTAATTGGGTTTTTTGTCTTTCTGGAGTGGAGTAGAATGAGTTTTTTTAATATATTTTTGGAGATCAAACCCTTTCCGAGGTATCATTGGCAAATATGTTTTCTCATGAAGTTGGTTCTCTTTTCATTTTTAATGCTGTTTTCTTTAGCCATGCAGAAGCTTCTTAATTTGATGAGGTCCTATTTGTTTATTCTTACCTTTAAATCCCTTGCTTTAAGGGACATATCAGTGAAGATGTTGCTGTGTGGAATGTCTGAGATTTTCCTGCCAATGTTCTCTTCTGGGACTTTTATGGTGTCACAACTTATATTTAAGTCTTTTATCCACCTTGAATTTGTTTTTGTGTATGGTGTAAGTTGATGATCGAGTTTTATTTTTTTGCATGTAGCTGTCCAGATGTCCCAACACCATTTGTTGAAGAGGCTATTTTTACTTCATCTTATGCTTCTTCCCCCTTTGTCAAATACTATTTGACCATAGAGACTTGGGTTTATTTCTGGGCTCTCTGTTCTGTTCCATTGGTCTATGTGTCTGTTCTTATGCCAGTACCAGGCTGTTTTGATTACAGTGGCCTTGTAATGCAGTTTGATATTAGGTATTGTGATCCTAGGAGAGTTTCTTTACAGCCTGGAGACAGGCAAAGGTTTTCTGGACAGAAAACAAAAATCTCTAACCATGAAAAAATTGATACATTGAATTTCACCAAAATTTAAAATTTTGCTTTTTAACAAGAATCACTAAGATATGAAAAGTCAAATAATGGATTAGGAAAATAATATTTTCAATATATATAGCTTAGAAGAGACTTAAGTTCTCTCCTTCTCTCTCTGTACAAATATATATAAGTCAACCATCAACATGGATGACTCTACAACCACTGTGTCTGCCCCTTAGGATTCCACATTTATATAAAGAACCTCTTATACACTCTCATGCCCTGTGATCTACAGGTTTTTCTCTCTGTCCCTGGTGTTCTCCAAGGTTATCAAAGCTATTACTCACAGTCATGAGGCTTGTGCAGAACCTCTCAGGAAGAAAGCCAGCTCAAAGTCCTCCTTTATCTCTGGGTTCCTGCTTATACCTAGAGTTTGCCCTCTAAAGTATCCTTACTTTTCTGCCAGTTCAGAGACACCATTGTTTGTTTGTTCATCTTTGTGCATCAAGGGCAGAGTTGATTTAATTACATTCCCCAATGTGTGGCACCCATCATCCTAGATGCACACAAAGGCCCCTCTTATTTAATTATTTCCTATTCTCTTTATTCCCCATTCCTATACCAACTTCATCCCATTTTAGTGTTCATCTATTGGGACAAAGATTTTTTTGTTTTGTTTTGAGTGTATGTACTTTTAATGAACATTATGGTATTGTGTTTTTTTCTCATTCATTTATCAAATATCTATTGAGTACTCATTATGTTCCAGGCACTACATAAGCACAAGAATACAACATTAGACAAAATTGACAAAATATATTTTATTCTCTCCTTTAACCCATGTTTTTAAGAATTTGTCATGCTGTATGTGTGCATTCACCTCACTACCACTACCTGCCTGCAACTCTGGGACTCTCTGGAACTAGCCACTCTCTAGTGTCACTTAAGTATGGAGACTTCCAGAATTATTTCTGTGCACAATCCCAGATGAAAATACTATTTGATGATTGTTTTTCATAAATATCATAACATTTACTTAGCCTTTTGCTTTTTATTTTGCTCAATAATTTGTCATATATTGAAAAAATCACATCTTTTAAACTATGGCATAGATTCCATGTTAAGGATATAATATATTTTACTTGGTCATTTTCCTGTTGCTGGACACTGGGTTGCAGAATTTTCTCCTTTTACAAAAAGGTGTTTCAGGGAATGTGCCTGTTCTGGCCTCCATGTGCACACACATGAGGTTTCTGTAGGGGAGATACAAGGAAGTGGAATTGCTAAGTTGTAGGCCATGTACATGTTAAGCTTTAATGGACATTGTCAAATCACCTTTAAAAGTTGCTGTACCAAAATAAAACTTTTCTCACCACACCCTCTCCTATTCTTAGTCATACTTGAAACTAATTTCACTTCTGTGATGCTTCAGTTTATGTGTCAACTTGACTGGGCCACAAGGTTTCCAGATATTTGGTCTAACATTATTCTGCATGTGTCTACAAAGGTGTTTTGGAATAGATTAACATTTGAATCAATGGACTGAGTAAAGTAGATTGCTCTCCCTAATGTGGGTGGGCCTCACCCAATCAGTTGAAGGCCTAATAGAACAAAAAGGCTAAGTAAGAGGGAATTAGTCCCACCTGACTTTCTTCTAAGTGGGATATTGTGTTTTTTGTCTTCCTTTGAACATGAACTGAAGCATTGGCTCATCCTAGATTTTGAGCCTGTGTTGTGTGCCTTTGGACTGAAACTACACCATCAGTTCTCCTGGGTCTCAGGCTTTCAGACCTAAACTGGATCCACTGGATCTCCAGTTTGCTGAATCACCCTGCAGGTCTTGGGTCTTTTAGCCTCCATGATGTCCTATTGGTTCTACTTCTCTAGAGAACCCTAACTAATACAACTTCCCACACAGCTGGAAAGCAGAGGTTGGTGGGTTTCCTGCTCAGGAGACAACTGAAAGCCTTTTCCTCCTCATAAGGGTTAGTGTTGTTACTTTAATAACCATGAACAGGGCCTTGTTTTTGTCATAACCTCAGCATGACATCTCCCAAGGGTCATCTAAACTTTGTAAAATAAGGGGATCAGCATTGCAAAAATTATACTATTTGAGGAAGTTTCAATTTCCCTACCCTTGACATAAATATATACAAAATGAGAAGTGTATCTCACCTCACAAGTAATCATTTGTATGTACATGCTAAGTGCCCCAGGCAGTGCTGCAGCTCCAGCCCTCACGTGTAGTGTCAGCGTGGTCAGCAGCCGGTGGCATGCAGGAAGCAATGGGAGGAGAATGGCAGTCTTAACCCAGAAGGAAATTCCAGGGCAGCACCAGTAGTAAAGTGTTACCTGGATTCTGAGTATTGGGCCCCACCCCAGAGTCTCTGGGTGGGGCCTGAGAATGTCCATTTCTAACAAGTGCTCCAGTGATGCTGATGAACCTGTTCATGAGGGGTCAGGGTTGGGGGAAAGAGTTAGAATTAGACGATCATGAAGCAGGCAGTCAGGAACTCCATAAGAAGATCAGTCAGCAGAAGGCAAGGTTAAAGAAGGACCAGGACCTGGGCATGGCCAGTGCAAAGATATCAAGAGCCTGTTTACATTGGACACCAGCCTCTGAAAGTGGAGATGGGGTGGGTTATTTAAACACACAGGGCCTCACCACACCTAAACAAAAACACAAGTATGAAGGAAATCCTGCTGAGGCCTCCTCCTCAGTCCCTTTTTCCTGGCAAGTGCAGTACATGCCAAATTGGAAAGAGCAATGGATTGTGTCAATATAGATGTCCAGTATAAAAGGCTAAATTGACATTGACTTTCAGACTTAGCTTATTTCAGACTGGAGACAAGAGTTATGTGAAGCTGAACTAATAAGACACATTATAGAGCTCAGATGGGGGAGCATGTTGCCTCCTGTTTACAATGTATAATATTTCCAATAAGTTGTGGACCCTTAGGTTAAGGCAAGTTTACTATAGAATGATATTTCTCCCCTGCTTTGAACATATTTAGAGGTGATGAGTCCATTTCACAATTGTTTCTTAGTTTACCCAGACTTTCTTCCTCTTCTCACCTCTATTCTTCCAGTCAAGTGCAATAGTTCCCCTGTCACCCCAGCCTGTGTTATACTCATTCCTTTCCATCATCTTAAAAACCTTAATTAGCTATTTTGATATATTCTCTAAGAACTCTGGGGTCTGATTCATGAAAGTGGTTAAAAAAAAGAAGAAGATATTTTGGGAATTTGTTCCAATTTAAATGACTAAATTATTTCCCCACTTGTTATTTATCTGCTTATGGATATATACTCCTGCTTAATATCAAATTTACACTCAAGAAGCTGGCTACCCATAAGCCAGCTTTTGCTACGGTGAGTGGGGCACAAACTTAGAACCTGAGCTGAGCCGTGTCTTGCAGTAACACATTTCTGTGTCATTTGGGAGCAGGTAAGACTGAATCTGAAGAAACAGGGCCTTGCTTGAAACCATTTCCATGGGCAGAACAAATGTCAGCTGTCACTACCCCAGTGACATCTGACAGAAAAGGAAGTAGATCCCATCATAAAAAGAATCCATTCCAAGTGTGAGGCTTCAGAAAGACAGCTTTTCCACCCCAGGAAAATCAGTCCTCTTTTTGTAGCCCGTCATTCAAATAAAAAAAAAACACATCACACTGTGCTCCTTGTGAAAATGTGACATAAGTCTCCCACCTTCAGGGACCATCCCTACAAATGCCAGCATGCCCAGTGCGGCCCATTGAATATGAAGTGGCTGAGATCAATTTCTGAGGAATCTGCATTGTAGTAGCATCTTGCCTGCTGCCCTTACCCACTTCCTCTCTCTTAAATACCAAGCCAGAACATCAAGCATGCCACGTCAGACCGCTCGGGCCATCTGGTGTGCAGCCTTCAGTTGGTGCACAAGAAGAAGGAGAGACTGGGGGACGGAATTAACATTTATCGAGGCCTGCTGGTGTAAGGCACTATGCCAGGCATTTAACATACCTCACATCATAGCAGCCCAGGAGACTAATCAATTAGCTGCATCTTAGCCTCATTTTACAAATGAGGGAAGGAGGGCTTAGCTTCACCATAAGGAACTTAGCCTAGCTCTCTTTTATAAATAAAAGTAATGTAATAATGTATTCAACAGTCTCAAATAATGTTTCATTTTAACATTAACATGCTATAGGAACTTAACTTTTATTTATATCCATTAACCTATGATAAAATGGGTTTAGTTATACGTCAGTTTGCTTAAAGTCACAGTACCTACCAACAAAGTTAAGTGAGGACTGTGCCACTTATTATATAGGTTCCAGGCAGTGTGTACCTAACCCTCACACCAGTCTTACAGCATGGTTGTTATCATCCCCACTCTACACTGGGAGCACTGAGGAATGGGGAGCTGAACTAGCTTGCCCTAAGTCACAGGGTGAGACAGAGCAGAGCTAAGATTTGAATCTAGGAGTTCTGGCTCAAGAGTCTGCGCTCTTAACTACTTAATGATACCATAGTGTTTCCAGCTACAAAACTGTACTGTTAACTGGTGTGAGTGCTCACCCAATAGTAGGTGATGGAGCCAGAAGTTTACCTCATGTATGCCTTACGACTGCATCAAATAAGAGCTGGAAAAGTGTTCAGGAGAGCCTGGTCACTGGAGAAGTGGGCTTTACATAGGTGGGTGACAGGGTTTGAGTCTCCCCATGACCAGACCTGTCATTAGATTTTAGTTAACATCGATTATCAACCTCAATCCCCAATTCTCTCTGAATCTTTATGGGAGCCAGTTAATAACGACCTTTGGATTTAGAGATGCCAGTTTCCCTAGTTACCCCCAACAGTGAGGTAGTTCTTGGCCTACCCAGCAGAACCTTATCACAATCAGCTTTAGATTCTCCTTCCTGTCTCCTCAAGTTTTCCTGGAGCTGAACCTGTCATCACCACTTATTGACAAACAAAACAAAACACAAAAGTCAGAGGTAGGGATTGAGAGGGTTGTGTTTTACTCCCAGAGTAGGGCTGTGATACCAGAAATCCCACCCAATCTTGCTCAAGTAAATAGCATCCAGGAATGGACTCATCCAGCTCTATTTTTTGTCCTCTTACGGAAGGAAGACAGATTGTGTATGAGATGGAAATTGCATCTGACTGCATATAAAGAAGACTGACTACAATGACATAAACACAGAAGGATCTATTTTTCTCACTAAGGAGATGATCAAAGGGGCCAGCTTTTGCTGTTGGTTCAACAGTTCAATATGGTCAGGCCTGAGGTCCCTGCAATTCGATTGCTCTTTCCTTCATTGTCCCCAGATGGCTGCTGCAGCTCCAGCCATCAGGGCTAGGCAGAAAGGAAGAGGAAGGAGAGAGGGAAATGGATGTCTAATAACTGAGTAAGGACTCCTGTTCAAGGGCTTCGCCCAGACTCTACCCGCTACTTTTGCATGTGTCTGTCTGGGAACCTAGCCACCCCAATGATGTAGGACAAAGGGAAAGTAGGGCAAAGGGGTTAGGCAATAAGCAGTTTCTGCTGCAAATTCCTGTGGGCCCAAGACTAGGTTGCCATCACCTCCAGCATCTCAGCGCTCTAGGTCTCTGTAGCCTACTAGAAAACCTCTGGGAGCAACGGGCTACTGCAGCATCCTTGTTGGCTTGGACCAAAATTCTAGGACTTGGGGAGCCCAGTACAGTCCCAACTGTGAAAAATGAAAATGAAGCAATCTACATTTCTAAAACTCATTTGAAATGGAGAAAGGACTAAATCTATTTACTCTTACTCATGACTGGTGCATTGGTGTGAATTGCTGCCACTTTCTGTGTTTGAGAGTCAGGATTGTGGGCCAGTGCATCTATGAGCTGCCCCAGCTTGTAAGAGATCTTCAGGAACCATAGAAAAGAACCATATTTAAAGAGGGGAAGGTGACTGTTTCCTTATCAAAAAGGGTAAGGGAGAATAACAATAAGATGTGGAAGCCGTGGTGGATCTGATTCCTACGAATTGTGATTTTTACCCACATGTCTTACTTTGAGGGTACCCAGTGCCCATCTCCACATCTCTGTCTTTATTCATCGATGCCTAGAAAAGAACAAATTCAAAAACAACCTTTCCTTATCCTGTCATTTTGGGTATGCAGCATTGTCCTTTGCTGATATTCTAAGAAACACTGCAAAGCAGATAAAATCTAAATAGATTGAAGTTAGGATAAAGTGCAGTCCCGTATTACATTCTAGTTCAGTTATGTTAAAATCAAAAGATAATTCCAAGGAGGTACAACATCAAAGCTGGCAATGCTGGGGGTACAGGGAAGGACCTGTGGGCTTTGGGGGATAATGACTTACAAAGTACTCATAGTTATGGGGTTCAAGGCCTGGAAGGCTCCAGGAGGCCCTATTACTTATGTTTTACCTTGCTCTGTGTATTACGGTGTTACAAAAGTGCTCTACAACAAGCATGGCTTGCAGGCATGGCAAATTCTGCAAAGAAGCAAAGAAGCTAATGTACTGGTACATTTCTCTGGCTGGATTCCAGGCTGCACTGAGGTTTTCTTATTTTAAAATTGACTGTAAACCTGGGTGCCTTGCTCTTGCGCCACCAACCATGCTGCCAGCATCCAGGGAAGAAATCAGCTAAGCCACAAGGACAAAATACCAAGGGTTCTGACTCGTCTCTGGATTTTATGAAACTAGTGTTGAGCCCCCTGAGGATGGATTCTGAGTGAGTCTCTGGCAACCCACACAAAATGGCAGCTGTCAACATCAGAGGAGAAATTTGGAAGGGACAGCCTGAATCGGAGTTGGCTCACAGGACAGTGCAGAGCCCCACTTGTGTACTCCCTGGGAGGCGGGTGGGTGGGAGGGTGCACAAGCAGCCCCAGTGTGGTGGCCTGGCATTTCTTTCTTGACTCATCCAAGTTCCCATGTTCAAGCTGTGATTTTCCAAATGTCACACTCGGTGAATCCTGCCCTGCTGAACAGACACATGACTTGATCCATCCAACCTACCCCAGTCTCTCTCAGTGAGGGATGAGCCGTGCATCTCTCCCTCCTGCCACAGCCACGGCCTGGGACCTTTGACCAGGATGTGTCCACCTTGTCGAATTGTCCCTTGGCTAACCCATTCAGTCTTTGCTGGCATGAACCAAATGGTCAGGGAGGACCCCTTCCCACCATGTAGGCAGAGAAGCAGAAAAATTGAGGGTCTTGGAGTCCCAAGGGTATGGGGGAGGTGGGACGAGCAGCCACCTTCCCACAGTCGGTATTACCCTTCACTTGCCCTCCTAGGATTCTGTGTAACCCCATCCCTGCCCCTGTGTCTTTCTAAATTAGTCCATTTGTTGTAACTTGGTTTAGATGGATTTCAGTTTTTTTGCAAAATTTTTACACTAAAATGTTGAAGGTCCTTCAATCATTATTTTGTGATAGATACTTCAATAAATTCATAAAGCGTGCACACACACACACCCTAGTAAAATATAAAAAGGATATATCCTAAATATGATTTCCCTCCAAAATGCTGCCATGTATAATGGTCACACTGTGCTAGTAAAGGCTATCATTTATTGTTTTCTCTGTGCCAGGCACAATAATAAGCATTTCATCCTCACAACAAATCTATTAGTATTATTATTCCCATTTTACCGATGAGGACACTGAGGCTCAGCCCTGAGAGGTTCAGTAAATGCCCAAGAAAACCCAAGGGTCAAATCACAGGTCTCCCTTACTGGAATATCTACACTCTTTGCCAGTATGCAAGCACTGTCTGGACAATTTTCCCTACACACTTGGCTCTGCAGGATACTAATTAATAGCTGTTTGTTTCTGTTACAATGTTGTTGCTGCAAGTAGCAAAAGCACCAATTCAAAGGGGCTTAAGGGGTAAGGAAATATCTCAGATAACAGAAGCGCAGAAGTGGATGAGCTTCAGGAGTGGTTGAGTCAGTAGCTTTGCTCCTCTTCCTCCTTCTTAGTGTTCACATCTGTGCCGATTATATTTTCGAAATATCGCCACAGCACTGTAAGTTCTGTGCTCTGACCTTGCCAATCCTCCCATACGCAAGAGGGTCTACCTTCCACCCCTTGAATCTGGGTGGGCTTGGGACTTGTTTTAATCAATTGAACACAGGCAGAGTGGTGCTGTACACCCTCTCAGGCTAGGTCAGAAAAAGCTGTACAGTGTCCTCCCAGTGCACTGGAATACTCATACCTGGGGCCCTGGGCTGTCGGGTGAGAAATCCAGCAACCCTGAAGCCTCCACGCTGTGCAGATGCAGCTGCATGAAGAGCCAGCCACAGGCAGGCTCTGTGGCTGGTGATCCTAGTCTCAACCATCCTAGCCGGACTTGTGAGTGATTGAGCCTTCAGATAATTCAACCCCAGTTGTCAGGTCACCCCCAGCTTTCGAGGTTTTCCAAATGAGGCCTCAAGCATTGCGGAGCATAGACACACATAACCAGAACAGTATTATTTTCCTGCTGGTAACGAGTAGATTGTAGCTGTTCCAGATATCACATCTCTAGATATGACAATACCCAGAGCTTCATGAGGGGCCATCTCTTTCTGCTGCTGTCTCTCTCCACCCACCCCCACTCTTAAGGAACATAAAGGCTTTGCAAGGGCCCTCAGCAGTCATCATAGCATGCCTCTCTGGTCAAAAGTGGGTCACACAGCCACCTGGCATGGTATAGAACAGCCTCAATGTTTGCTACAACATGACCCAAGAAAAGGTTTCCCTGTTTAATTATTAGCAAACACTTGTCTAAAAATGTTAAATGGGTCTTTTTAAATATAAGACTGCTCAGAGAGACTTTTGCTATTACGTTTTTCATCTCCAGCAGGGAAAATTTTTCTCATATTTCTCATTCTTATTTACCATGAAAGTTTTTTCCCTCTTTCTTTTTCCTTTCTTTTCTTTTTTTTTCTTGAAGAGCACTTCATGAAACTATTTTCTACAGAACAAAATTTGGAAAAGACAATATAACTACATACAGCCTCTATAAGCATTTCCATTAAAATCAGAAAAGTGATAAATATGTCTTGTTACCACAACTATCATTTAACGTTCATCTAGTAACCAGTGCAATTAAATAAAAATTTTGCTGCCACTTAAATTAAATAATTTAGTAATTTTTCCTTCTTCTTATTCTTCCAGTTCCTACTTTTTGACTTTCCTTTTGCAGATATCGATCCAACTTATTATGGTTAAATTATTGGTTTTTCATGTCATGTCTTCCCTTTTAAGAAGGAGCCACCTTAGCTGCATTTTGTTCTATGGTCATGTTTACAACATTTATCTTCAGTTCTAGATTAACAGGGTTTCAGCTCTCAGAAACAGTTCCCTAATGCCATGTGTTCTCCATTCTTGAACTCCTTGTTTTGACTCATCTCTCAGTGGGCTGGTGTGCATTCTAAATAACATATTTAGGAAGGGTGATGGGTTTTATACTTTCTGAGCTCTTGCATAGCTGGTTTATGTTCTGTTGCCTTTGCAAATGAATCATAACCCTGCCAGGTGTCAAACTCTTCAGTGAAAGCCTTTTCCCAAAAAGCTTAGTTATACCTCTCCACTGGAGTTTGGAGTCACACAGGGCAAGTCCAAGAAAGCCTGTTCCTCTTACCCTGGAGTTAACCTACTCTTTATACCAAGAGGTTTGGAGAATTTTTCCTTTATTTTCCTATATCTTGTATTTCAAGCACGTCATCAACATATGTCCAAGTGTTGACATCTTTCAAATTGTGTTGATAATAAGCCCTAAAGATCTAAAGAAATGAATTTTCAGGAAGTTTGTATATATATCTATTTTTATGATTGCTTCTCTTCTACTGCTGCTTGGCTTTTATTCAGAAATAATGATTTTCCATATATTTCTATTCTGTACTCTTCACATTTATCATCTCTTCTCATATGTTTTTCATCCCAGAATTCCTCCTTCTGTGCGGCAAAGCTAATGGTATCTACTTTGCCATCTGAATCACTGAGTTCCATCTCTACTATCAATTGTGTCCTCTCCTGCTTCTGTTATCACTCCTACTGGGGCACAATTAGGTTTTTAAAAACATTACTTCTTATATATTAGCTAGTTTTCTTCTAATCAACAGACATGTGTGTATATGAAAAGTTAGGGAACACAGTGTGTATATGAAAAGATAGGGAACACAAAGCAACTGGTATGTAAAGTTTACTTTTATTTCCTACAAATATTTTTCAGAATTATGTTTTCTTCAGTCCCCAAGTGCTCGGTCATCCTGCAGTTTTTATGTCTTGAATTTTTTCCACAGGTTGAAAACTTTGTTTGTATGTTTACTTCCTCCAGTACATCCATCTTTTGCATAAAGAAAGATAAGTAATGCAGTAGAATTTCCCATAAACTAGAACAAACCTTAGTGAGCTGGCAACACTCCTTGAGCCAGGGACATGGGCAGGTCCATCAGGGAAATTTTCCCTTTGGGGGGGCTGCTTCTCCATGAAGGAGAAGCCAGTGAACCTGGGCTTGGTTCTTCTCTTGTTTTCCCTTGGGCCCGACCTCCACTCCAGAGCTATGTCTAGCTGTGTGGCCTTTTTCTTCATGCTGCTTCCTGCTCCCATCATGTGGTTACTCTTGCCCTTGGAAATTCCAAGCATATCAATCAATCAATCAATCAGGGTTGCACAGTGATGCTGCACAACAGATCGCTCTAAACTCAGTGACCTATATAACAAGAGGCACTTACGGATCTGGAAGCCAGCTGAGTGAGGCCCAACTGATCTACACTGAGGCTCCGCTGGGAGGCTCTGACCCTGGTGTGGGTTGGATTTGGGTTTGCCCCACATGTGTTCATTCGGGGACCAAGACACAGAAACTCAGGGGATGTTTTTCTCATTGAGATGTCTTTCATAGAGGAAGGCATGCCTAAGTACTTCTGCCTAAGCCACACCATTAACATTCCATTGCCCCAAAGCAAATCACATGGCCAAGTCCAACACCAATGGGGTAGGAACATACCCCAGTCACAATAAAAGTGGGGGGAGTAAATATTGGCTTTACAGTAATTCAAATTCTAATACCCAGGTCTTATCCAATGTGATGATCCACAATGACAAAAAAGCTTCAGATGGAATGTCCTGGGTCTACCCCATTGCTGCTCTGATGCCCTTATGTTGCCAAATCTGGTGGAGTTGGTGCACAGAATCCTTCACCTTGACTCCCTAACCTCCTTGACATGATTGCAACCTGCCTTTTTAAGGGCTTATATGGAGCTAGTGATTTTATGGCCTTGCTTATATTGTTTTTATAAAATGTTTGTTTTTCTTTAGGTAATAAAATTTTACAGGCAACAAATAAAATTTTAAAAGATAAGGTTGGGATGTATAATTGAAATTTAAAAAATCAGCACTGCACACTTTAGCAGTGTGCTCAATTTGTGATGAGAGAGGCAGTGCCACCTGCTGTGCATGTGATCTGTTTATTAAAAGGGAGAGGCTACGGCTTAACCGCAGTCTGAGTCTGTTGTCTGGTTCCTAAAGTGGAAATTTCTACCACTGACTCCTGTGCCAAGTTTTGTGATCTGGTTACTAAAGCAGACTTATAATTCCTGACCACCTGCCTTCCTTGTGATTTGGTGAGGCAACAAAAGCAAGCGTGACTTACCCAAGTGCTATATTAGTGATCTGGTTACTAAACAGAAGATCATACAGCTCAACCACATATCTGTGACCTGTTACTAAAACAGAAGGCCAGGGGCTTCACCGAGTGTCATGTCTGTGATCTAGTTACTAAAACAGGGTGCTCTACTGCATTCCCGCACACCATATTTGGGCTCCAGTTACTAGAACAAAAGGCATATGGCTTAACGCAGTCGCATCTGTGATCTGGTTCACAAACAGAGGGCCACGGGCCTCACCTGGGACTCCTGTCTGGTTTCCTGGAGAAAGGAGGCAGTCTCTGAACTGCGTGGGGTTTTCTCTAGGAATCAAAATTGGGTCAGGGATACTCTAATGAATTTGGGCTTCTAAAAAAATAACTGCCTTAATGTCATTTCCTACAACCAAGTGTCTTACTTTTCTTAATTTTTAACATCCATGCTAATATTCCCAAGGCATGGAAAGGGCACAGTGTCCTACGTCACCATTATTTTCCACCACTTCTATACACTCATTTCTTTTCTACTCTTCATTTAGCCCAGACCCATTTGATTTTTGTTTTCTGACTTTTTATCTTCTATTGGGTCATCTTTTCTTTTTTTATACATTTACATCCTATATTTTCCATTCTTTAAGTCTAATAATTGTCATTAGATTTTATTCAATCCCTCTTCTTGCATTTACATTCATATGTAACCATAGCCCATTTTGTTGAGTATTTCTGTTTGCATGTGTCTGTCCTTGTGGGTGGGGATTTCCCTCAGTGCATTTGTTGTTTTGCCCATTTCTCAAGACAACACACACTCATTCTTTGATTCAACAAATATTGATCTAGGGCTAACTTTTGCTAGGTACTATGAAGTTGAAACTGCCAATAGGACATAGCTCTATCTTCCAGGATTTGATGGTCTAATGTAAAAAACATAATTGTCAGCAGGCAATTTTTATACACTATTGTGGCACTGTGTGTATATAGTCAGGTGTGGAATACATGGATCACAGGTGAAGGGAAGCACATTCCATCCTGGGGGACTCCAGAGGCTTCCCAGGGGAACGTCAGACAAGTTGAGACCTGAAGGAGGAATTTGGAGAAGGACATGGTTCAGGGAATGGTGTTGCGGACAGAGGGACAGGCAAAAGCCCAGAGGTGAAAGAGAACCTATGCATACAGCAGCCTCTGAGAAGGTCAGGATGGCCACATGTGGAGGAGTCAGATGTTGGGGGTGGGGTGAGCAGGACAGGTGGCAGGCCAGAGGGATTAGCTAAAGAACATATATGTGTAACCATAGCTACAGACAATAGTGCGGTGATGCCAGAGGCAAGGGGGAGCAGGGGCTGGGGGGAGGGGGGCAAACTGGGAGAGGGGGACATCCAACATGGTGTCAACAATAAAAATAACGGGAAAAAAAAAGAACTTGGACTCTATGATGAAAAAACTGGAATGTCACTGAAGGATTCCAGCAGGTCACCTTGGCTTCTGGCCATAGGTTTGATTCCTCTCTTTAACAGCATGTTTCCTGTTAACCTCCTGTCAATAATCATCCCAGTTGTCCTGAACAAGTACTTGTTTCAGGACAAGTACCCATATCTAGAAAAGTCAGTCTTTGCAGACAGAATCCAGGTGAATCCAAACTTTGTTCATTTGTTCAGCCCAAGTACATATCCATTTCTTATCTGAAGTTCCAGGTTGCTGCTGTTTTGCTCTTTTCCCTCCTCTGCCACCCCTTCAGAAATGACTTTCCTCTGTCTGAAAAGTCACTAAGAATTACTCACCGAAGGTCACGGGTGTGGTAAAAGGAGCACTCCAGAGTGAGACAAGTCACACGATGACATCTCCTCCTAGTGCTTTGTGAGATGCCAGATGGGAGCTGTCAAGAGAATCCTGAAAGCTTAACTGACATTCTTTAAATGAGAAAAGAGCAGGTGTGCTTTAGCCATGAGGACCTTAAACCTCACTGTTCTAAGACAGAATTATGTGTCGGCCAACTTCAGTCTCCAGGCTGCAGCAGAGAGGGTTACCATGAGCCTGAATCCCATGACAAAATATCATTAATAAGCCTATCAAAATTATGTCTTCTATTGGTATTACCATGGCATGCATTTTCATAAAAAAGATTTAACATTTCTTGTTTTATTTGATATAAAATCTCTGTGAGGTCAATAAAGGAAATATTCTTTGTATTATTATCTCAACATAACTATTCTTATTGTTTTTATTAGTAGTAGTATCTATTAATGGGATGAGGAAACAAGTTATGAGCTATTAAGTGACCTGCCTAAGGACACTCAGCTAGTTATTGGCAGCACCTGCCTTAGATGACAAGTCCCTGCACACAGGAGATTTCCATCTACCATGTGCTCAAATTCTCTGAGCCCCTTTCTGCATTTATTTGCATGAGGATGCAGAGGACTCAGCTGATGAATCTCATTTTCTGCAACTGCTTCAGTTGCTGACTGAGATGTGGTGAGAGAACTCTGGGCTTGGAATCAAGGTGCCCGGACCTAACTCTGCGATAAGTAACTGAATGAGCTATGTTGCACCAGTCATGTGTGGGCCACGACAAAACAAAGGTCAGGGAAGCAAAATGCATGAAGTCTAAAGAACTGCATTTTCAACTACAAAGAGCTTTATCCACAGAACAACCCAATGAGGTGAATGACATTATCTTGGTTTTTCATAGGGGAGAACTGCAGAACAGAGAAGTTTAGTAACTTCACTGGGTCACACAGCTACTATGTGATGGTGTCTGAACAGAAACCAAGGTCATGGACCTTTTCTCAATTCATTCCAATTAAGAACTTAGATATACCACACACACACACACACACACACACACACACACACACCCTCCCTGCCTCCTCCTTCGCTATGCTCGCAGCGTCAGACCTGTCATACATGCTTGCCTTAACAAGCCATTTCACATTATCAACACGAGCCACTTGGGGCTGTCAGCACATCCTTTGAAATGTGCAAAGGGGACTTTTATGTGTTTTTTTATTCTCAACAGTTGCTGTGCGGACATGAATATTTTTCCTGTGCCTTGCTGCTTGTTTCCCATTTTCCCACTTCCACATCCTCAGACACCACAGACTCTGCAGACATCTCCCAGGAGTAGAACAGAGTGGATTCCCTGTTAGGACCCTCTGCCTGTGTCTCATGGGAACCAGCCCTTTAGGAGAACATTCACCATTTACCCTTGCCCGAGAAACCACAGTGTCCCCTGCACCCAAACTCTCAAAGAGGAGATGAGTTCTTCCTGACCTCAGTGAGCTCTTGGCAAAAATGCCTTTATGTAATAAACAAAAGCCAAACATAAACCTGCAATAGATTGTTACTGCAGCTATAAAAATCACCACAAACTTTGTGGCTTAAAACAATACAATTGTATTCTCCTAGAGTCCTGGAGATCAGAAGTCTGAATCTGCTTCAGTGGCTGAAATCACGGTAACAGGGCAGCGCTCTTTTTGGGCTCCTAGGGGAGAATCCCTCTCGTTGCCTTTCCTGGCATCTGAAAACTGCCTATTCCATTGTGGAGGCCTCTCCCTCCACCTGTAGGTGCATCGCTCCAGTCCCTGCTGCCTGCACCACTTGGCCTCTCCTTTTTAGGATCCAGGATAATCTCCCCCATCTTACGTTTAGGGCCTACCCAGGGAATCCAGGATAATCTCCCCATCTCAAGTTCTGCAATTTAGTCACATCTGCAAAGTCCCTGTACCCTAAAGGGAACAGCTTTATAAATTGCCGGGATTAGGATGCAGACCTCTTTGGGGCCTTCGTTCAGCCCGCCACAACACCCACTTACAGGAAGGCAAAAATGATGGTTCTCTGGAGCTCTCACAGGTCCACACACCAATGGGACAGAGCAAGCTGGTGGAGGGCTGAGCACAGGTGAATTCTTATTTCAGTGCCTACGCCGGTCGTGAGGGCCACTGAAATCAGAAGCAGAGAGCCTCTAATGGGCCTGTCCTTTGACCTGCACTCAGAAACTACACCTTCGCTTTTCCTCTAGGCAATGCATGCAGTGCAGTGACCATCTCCATTTTAAAAGGAGAAACACTGCCCTGCCTGGCTGGCTGCCTGGCTGGCTGCCTGGCTGCCTGGCTGCCTGGCTGGCTCACTGGGTAGAGCTTCCTTCTGTGGAGCGAAAGGTTGCCTGTTCGATTCCTGTTCTAGGCACATGCCTGGGTTGCAGGCCTGGTCCTGGGTTGGGCACGTGCAAGAGGCAATAATAGATCAATGTTTCTCTCCCTCTTTCTCCCTCCCTTTTCCTCTCTATAAAAATAAATAAAATCTTAAAAAAGAAAACAGGAGAAACACTCTCCTGATTCTTAGTGAGAAATAATCCTTGTAGAACCATGTGCTCTCTGCTCCCACCCAGCTCAGGCCTTGCTCCCTGTCCTCTGTGAGATCAGCAAGTAGATGCCCACCTCACGACCTTGGCGCTCACCATTCCTTGTGCCTGGAATGCCCTCCCCTCGAATACCACACCACCCGCCCTTACCTCCTATTTATGCCCCTGCCCAAATGGCACTTTCTCAGTGAGACCTTCCCTGACACGCTCATTGAAAACTGCAGCTTCCCTCCCACCCCAAGAATGCCCCAGCCTCCTTCGGGCTCCATTTGCTCCACACATATCTCATCATCTTTCATTCTGCCTCACTCGTTTCTTTGTGCGCTTTGTCTCCCACAGCTACACTGTAAGTCCAGGAGGACAGAGAATTTTCTGTCTCATTCTCTGCTATATTCCCAGTTCCCAGAGCAGCACCTACTAACCAGTAGGTTCTCATTTTATATTTGTTGAGTAAGAGCAAGAAAAGCATACAGAGAAATAAATATTCCAGCCGCAGTCAGAGTCTGGGGTTGGCCTGTGGCTCTCTCCCTGTCCCTGGACAGTGTGGACATCATGTGCTTATAGCAGCATCAGGGAGGGTGAGGTGCACACCTTGAATCCAAGTTCAGACTAAAGCAGCAGAGTGAAGTGCCTCTGCACAGACGGAGCAGAATATGCATGTGCTGACCGTTTGTACCACATCATGCATCTCACTCCCTTGCTGCTTGTCTTCAGCTACATCATTCAGCTTCTGAGTCCCAATGTCTTCATCTCTGAAATGGGCATAATATGGACTCCACCTCCTCATTGCAGTAACCCCTGTGAGGCTTAAATGAGGCCACAGTGGGCCCAGAGAAGGCCCTCCCTACACCTAGCCTCCCCACCTCCACCTGCTACCAGACAGTCTAGCTGGAAACTAGGCATTTGGCATCCAAACAAAGTAACCCTGGTGGACGTCCCTTCTCTGATCTGCAGTCAGAGGACCCGTCCATGGGTCCAGCTCTGGGTAAGTTCTCTGTGTTTACAGGCCTTCTTCTAGAAAGGCATTCTCAGATGGAAAAGCACCCCTCCTTTCCCACACTGTAGTGAAACAAGTCTTCCATGGAGCCTGGGTTCTGTGACCATTTAGAGTCAAAGTGACCCTGGACTGTGGCCACATGGTGTCAGTATGTGCATCAGGGGCATCACAGCGGCCACACACACGGAGTGGGCAGTGGGAGAAAGTGGCCATTGCTGAATCCCTTCTACCCTGCTCTGTTGTCAACAGCTTTTGAAGAGGAGAAGAAGGGGCAGCTGGCCAGGAGGTCTGAGCTGCTTCAGGAGCAGAGATGGGGGATGGGCACCTGTCCTGGGTGTTAGGGGGGCAGGTCAAAGTGCCTACTTACTTTCCTTCTAAATGGTGAATCTTTTCCAGGAGACAAAGCTTTTCAATGTCAGCCACAGACTCTGAGCCACATGTCTGCTCTGTCTGACGTCTGCTCTGTATGTTTTGCAGTGAGTGGAAATTTTCTCCCAGACAGTGGCAGTAAATGGGTGCTCAATCTCAATTCTGGTGTGATTGTGTGTTTCCAAATTTTTCTGCAGCATCACTGCATTCTAGGGGGAGTTTGCAGAGGCTGAGCCACGTTTATGACCCAATCCCTGTGCTAACTTGAACTAAGTCCTTGCAGGGCTAGAGAACGTAGCACGTTCATTCTCTCTGTGTCCTCATGTTCCCACACCAAGTGGGGGACACATACAGGAGTCCAGACGGAGTCACCGCAGCTGGCACTCCCTGTTGTTTTCAGTACTGTTACCAACTCCCATTCCTTTCCCCTTCCCACTCATCCTGCCCAAGGCCTCAATGCATCTGCCTCATCACTGGGGCAGGGAGGGTCTCACAATTCCTTGAATTCCATTCTCACTAATTCCTCCTGCGGGGAAAGGCTTGGAGCCAGGAAGGACTCCGGAAGTCTCTGGTTACACTGATGTTGCTGGTCCTTCACATCCTGGCACCACTGGCACGTTGGTGGCAGGACAGTCCCTTTGGGGGGCTACTTACTAGAGACAGGAGGCTGTGTGGCCCATGGTGTGGGGAAGGCACAGGCAGGAAATTCTGTAGACCTAATGCCCTGTGTGACCTTGCCACACCAGTGCTTGGAACACACTTAGAAAATGTGCGTTTTATGCCACACCAAGAGAAATGGATGAGAGCACCCAGCCCTGTGGGTGGGATCCTGCCCAGACAGCCACGTAAACTGTAACCAGTTCCACCCCTGGCACAGAGGCTCTGACCTGCCGATCTGCTCTTGGTGGGTGGTGCCTTCTGTAGATGGACAGAGAAAAGAACAGAGGGGGGCAGGATTCCAGAGCTTATTCAGCCCATCCCTGTCCCCAGAGAAAGACCTGTGCCAACAAATTATTCCACACTTTCTGAGAAAGTTGAATTGAGTTTGGATTCACCTAAAACCTGGGCATGGAAGATGTGGCCCCCAGCTGTGTGGGTCTCTGCATGAGGCTGCCCTGAGCCTGGAGGCGAAGGCCTCACACAGCCAGTGCCCGGCATAGCAGGAGCTCACCCTTCCTGCGGCCGCATTTCATCTTATCAAAAATTCCAGTCCGGACTGGAGACTCAGGCACCCTGAGGTTCCTCTCGCAGCAGGAAAACACATTCAATTACTCTGCTCTTCCACCTTGAAATGGGAGGGAATGTGAACGTGGCGAGTCCCCTTGCACAGGGCCTTTTCTGGCCCTCTCACAGATTGGGGGTGGGGGCAGGGGCAGCTCCATGACCGACCCTGTCAGAGGCAGTGCGTGCCTTCAGAGGGCTCATCATCTGCTAGCAGAGGCTGATAAACAGAAAAAATTAACTCCCAGTGGGAAGACCGATTAGATTTCTGGCAAGCCCTAGAAAGGCCCCTGACCTGGAGGAGGGAGGCAGACTGAGAGAAGATGCTTGCAGTCAGTATTACCTGATCCTCCTGGGGAGCCAGACCAAGGCAGAGGACCCTGCAAAGGCAGTAATCCTCTGGCTTACCTCCCCTGTTTGCACCTAATTCCTGGACACAGTGACCAGAAGAGAAAATTCCTGCCCAGAAGAGAAAAACAGGGTATCCTGAGAGAATGATCTTCCTTGCCTGTCAGCATCCCAGTGCTGCCTGTCCTCTATGTACCACCAACTTCTCTGTTTCTGCGCTGACTTGGAGACTTTAATTCCCAGCCTAGGATGAGGATAGATCCCAGCAGGAAGGCCTGGGACAGTTTTGTCACCATAGGGGACAGTCACATGGGGGGCAGCATGCACTGGGAGAGGGGTCTCCTTTCTGTTCTAGAACTTCATGTGGTTTTTTGCAAACCTCATTGAACAGAGAAATCCTCTGGGGAGTTCGTGTCATACAGGTGGCTGAGACTCACCCCAGAGTCTCTGAGTCAGTAGGTCTGGGGTGGGGTTGGGGAAATTACATTTCCAACCAGTTTCCAGGTGCTGCTGGTCCAGGAAACATACTCCAGAACCACTGTGCTAGAGTAACAGGGTAAACAGCAACCTTCCCACCTTCAGAGAACTGTGCTTCCTGGCAAGGAATCATCTGTATCCACAAGGCAGCACCGAGGAACTGCAGGCCCAGCTCATGGTGTGCACAGCTCCCGATGCTCCACAAGTACCCCCAACCAGCTGTGCATGAGGGACGAAGAATGTCCCAGCCACTCTCTCCTTTGCAAGCCCTGCATTTGGGTTGCCCATTTCTCATTCACATATGCATAAACCCTAACAGCAGCAATTTGCAAGGCAGATTAATGACCCCCTAGCCTAGCCCAAGGAAGAGAGATGCAGGGAGGGGCATAGCTGTAAAGAGTGATTCGGGTGAGAACTGCAGAAGATGCCTGTTGGATGTTCTTCAATGTTTTAATATTTAAAAGCAATGTAAGAGATTTGGATTTTGGTAAAGCAACAACCAGAGCAGTCTAGGGCACAAAGGGAACAGGCTAAAATAATAAGTGTGTGGAAGGAACCAGTATGAAACTAGAATTAACATCTTTACTAGAGACAGTAGGAACAGAATTAACAATACAAGAAAATTAGTGATATGAAATACAAGACAAAGAGATGAAAATTATTAGAGAAAAGATGAAAAATATGGATACCAGGAATAGAAATCTAATTAGGACTGATCTGTGTTCTAGAGAAAGGAACCCATTAGACAGAACAGGAGAAAGACAATAATCCAAGTGGTTTCCAGGAAATGTCATGAGGCTGAAAACGATACGGATGTAAATATTAAAAGACCCGTTACACACACACACAAAACCTCCAGCAAAATTAATGCAAAAACATATTGCTAGCATAGCATGGAAAACATCTTTTTAGTACCATGGAAAAAGAAATATTCTTACTAGTGTCCAGGAAGAAAAAAGAAATGATCTTCAAAGTAAAAACCAAGGCCACCATCCAACCTCTTTGCTCCTCCCACATTGAACAGCAGAAGGAACCAGAGACATTCCAACAGAGCACAGAGAGGAAATTCTGTGCTCTTTGAGAACTGCATGGCAAACCAAGCGCCCATCCTGGTAGAGGGGAGGAAAGGATTATCAGATTATGAGAACTCAGATGATGTAATGTTCACATATGCTTCATTATTAAACTTTTGTGAAAAGTTCTTCAGCAGATTTTTGGATGAAATTCAGGCACGGGTTAGGATGATTGTAGAAGAATGGAAGTAAGCATTGAAATCAATTAAGTATAATGAAGTAGCAGTATCTGTTATACATTTTGTTACAAAATTAAATGCAGAAGCCAAGCACCATTCTAGAAAAAGGTGCCAATAGTAGAAAATATGTCATAGCGAATCTCAAATTAAGTTCACTGAGACTGTAACATGTCCGGAAAGAGGCAGGAAAGTAAGGTATAGATGTTTTCTTGTCACACACAAGGAAAGGTGAGAAAATGCAATTTAATTTCTTGAACTTGATAATATAAGAAAATATGCCTTAAGTAATGCATTTGATAAAAGATATTCATCAGTATAATCAAAACTAGGACAACAGTGGGTTTTGTTTTGTTTTGTTTTGTTCTAAATAAGGAAGGCTGAAGACTAGAAAGCAGGAGATGAATTACCAGAAGTACAGCCCAACATGTTTATAACAATATATGAAAATGTAATTAGATTCCACTACTGGAAGGCCCAAAATCCCCAATTAGATTTTTTAAAAATCTAACTTCATTCTCTTTATAGGAGATATACCTTTTTAAAGAGATGTGCTTAATGTAATACAGACAGTTTAAAAACCAAAGGGGAGACAAACAGCAGAAATTTCATGCAGGAAGAAAATAAGCATAGTCATAATGATGTAAAAAATAGAGTTTTTCTACACAGAAGCCCCTAACTATTTTTAATGACTGATTCTGTGTACTGATAAAAGGCACACTGGTTCTGCACTTGATGCTAGCGTGTGAGTTTTTGTCCAACACCACCAAGCAATTCTCCAACACCAGCTGGGCACCCCACACTTCTACTCAATTCTGACACTGACTATTCTGTGAAAGCATCGGATTCCAGAAGCACTCGGTTTCATAAGACTGCCCTTCAGCTCAGGTTGCCAATCACAGGTCTGAGTTGTTACCTGTGCTTCTGAATGACTGGCTTTACAAGCATACCACGTTTGTTGTGCTTTGTGTATTGTGTTCTACAGATATTGCGTTTTTTTACAAACTGGAAGTTTGTGGCCACCCTATGCTGAGCAAGGCTATCGGCACTGTTCCAACAGCATTTGCTCACTTTGTGTCTCCATGTCATGCATTGGTAATTCTTACAATGCTTCAAACTTTTGTTTCTTATTTCTATTATAGTTGTCACAGATGCCATGAACTGCGACCATGTGACAGCAAACTTGATTGAAAAATATAGTGTGTGTTCTGACTGCTGCACCAATGGGCCCTTCTGCTATCTCTCTCCCTCTCCTGGGCCCTCTCTATTCCCTGAGACACAACAATATTTAAATTAGGCCAGTTAATAACCCTAAAATGGCTTCTAAATGTTCTAGCGAAAGGAAGAGTTACATGTCTCTCACTTTAAACCAAAAGCTGGAAATGCCCTGGCTGGTGTGGCTCAGTTGGTTGGAGTGCTGTCCCCTAAACGGAAAAGTTGTGTGTTCCATTCCTGGTCAGGGCACATGCCTAGGTTGCAGGTTCAGTCCCCAGTTGGGGTGCATACGAGAGGCAACCAATGTGTTTGTCTCTCACATCCATGTTTCTCTCTCCCTCTATCTTTCCTCTCTCTCTAAAATCATTAAACATATCCTTGTGTGAGAATTTTTTTAAAAAGCGAGAAATGATGAAACAGAAAGGCATGTCGAAATCTGAGATAGGCCAAAAGGTAGGGCTCTGTGGCAAACAGCCAAGTGCTGAATGCAAAAGAAACGTTCTTGGAGGAAATGAAAAGCACAACTCTAGTTAACACACGTGTGATAAGACAGTGAAACAGGCTGATTGCTAATAGAGAGGAAGTTTTAGTGGTTTGGATAGAAGATCAAACTAACCACACCATTCTCTTAAGCCAAAGCCTAATCAGGGCAGGGTCTGAACTCTCTTCAACTCTATGAAGGCTGAGAGAGGTGAGGAAGCTGCAGAAGAAAACTTTAAAGCTAGCAGATTTTGGTTCATGAGGTTTAAGGCTCAGATGATGGTTAGCTTTTTTTAGCAATAAATCATTTTTAATTAAGCTAACTACATTGTTTTTTTTATATAATGTTATTGTACACTTAATAGAGTACAGTATGGCATACACATAACTTTAATATGCACCAAGGACACAAAAACATTTGTGAAACTTGCTTTTTTGTGTGACATTTGCTCTATTTGTGGTGGTCTAGAACAGAACCTGCAATATTTCTGAGGTCTGCCTGTAAATCAGAAGTTCCCACTAGCCCCTTCTTGGGTTCAATTAATTTGCTAGAGCAACCCACAGAACTCAGGAAACCAGTTTACTCACTAGACTACTGGTTTATTATGAAGGATATTAAAAGATACAAATCAACATCCAGATGAAGCAATATGTGGGGGAGATCCCAAACAAAGAAGCTCATATTCCTGTGGAGTTTAGGGCCTGTCATGGTGGCATGTGGAAGTGTTCTGGTTCACCAACCTAGAAGCTCTTTGAACCTGGCCTTTGTAGGTTTTTATGGAGACTTCATTGCATAGGTACCATTTGCCATTGGTGACTGAAGTCAGTCTCCAGCCTTTCTCCTCTCCCAGGAGGTCAGGGGATGAGACTGAAAGTTCAACCCTCTGTTCAGCATCCTCATCTTTAGGGGCTTTCCAAAAGCCACCTATTAACATAAACTGAGTTGGGATTGAAGAGGCTTGTTATGAATAATAACACAGTCACGTACAGCTCTGAAGCTATTTCAGGAGCTGAGGACAAGAAACCAAATATTATAACAAAGACTGTTCCCATTGCACTTACCACTTAGGAAATTCCAAGGGTTTTGGCAACTGCGAGCCAGGAACCATAAGCATAAAGTCGAAGTATATATTTATTATAAATCACAGTACCACATACACTCTGCCCGTTCCGTAATGGAGGCTGGCCACCTGTTCATCTTGATGTCCTCCCAGTGCATTTCCTGGGCATTTTCACACTTCCTACTATTGCCATCCTTTCTGATGACTTTCATTGTCATCTGTATAGAGATGACTTCCAAATCTGAACCATTAGCCCATATCTGTATATCTTGTTGCCTTCTGGGCTGTTTTATTGGGCTGTCCCTCTGGCACCTCCAATGCACACATCCAAAATTTAGCTCGTTGCCTTTCTCTCTAAGCCTGTTTTTTCTGCTGTTACCATTCAGTTAAACATAAAGCCCAGGTGTCACCCTAATTGGCTCCTCGTCCTTCACATTCCACACACAATGACTCATCAAGTCTTGTCAACCTCTCCCCTACAGGTACTTGAATTCTCTCTTGTCCCTATATCCCATCGTGGTTCTAAACCTGGTATTTCCACAGCCTATCTGATTGTCCTGCCCCTTGTGCCACCAGCAAAGGGGAACTTTTCTTACACTCAGACCTGATGAAGTAATTTCTGTGATGGAAATCAGTCAGCAGTACTTCGTTTTACCCAAAAGATAAAACTAAGCTTTATTCCTCAGAAATTAAACTCAGAATTACCTATATGATTCAGCAGTTCTATTTCTGGGTACACACACACACACACACACACACACACACAACCTGAAAGCAGGGACATGAGCAGGTATTTTTTCACCTGTGCTCACAGCAGCGTTGTTCACCATAGCTACAAGGTGGACGCAGCCCAAGCGTCCGTGGATGGGTAAATAGATGAACAATTAGCATAGACATACAAGGGAACACTGTTCGGCCTTAAACAGGAATAAAATTCTGCAGCATGCTACATATGCTACACCACGGATGAACCTAGAAGACAATATGCTAAGTGAATCAGCCAGTCACAAAAGGACAAATACTGTATGATTTCACTTACATAAGGTGCCTAGAGCAGTCAAATTCCTGTTTGACTTTCTCTAGAAAGTAGAATGGTGGTTGCCTGGGGTTTGGGGGAGGGAGGACTGGGGAAATAGTATTCAGTGGGTACCGAGTTTCAGTTGGGGAAAATGCAAACAATTCTGGAGATGATGGGGGTGATGGCCACACAACACTGTGAATGGACCCGATGCCGCTGAACTGCACACTTAAAAATGAATATAATGGTAAGCTTTATGCTATGTGTATTTACCATGATAAAAATGTAAAAACAGACAAAGAGCAAAAAACAAAAATCCAACCAAGTTCCTCACCATGGCATACAGGCCTGTATTGATTAGCACCCCAGGTACAGCTGTGACCAACACTCCTAACATCTCCTACTGTGCCCAGCCCTCAGGACTCTGTGTGTGGCCACTCACACCCCTGCACCACATTTCCTCTGCTGACAGCCCGTTTCACTTCTTTTCCCACCCTCTCCTTCATCTCCACCCCACTCACCTGGCAAGTTCATTTTCCTTTTTTTAAAAAAATATTGATCGATTGATTTTAGAGAGAGGGAGAGAGAAAGAGAAAAAGAGAAACATCAGTTTGTTGTTCCATTTATTCACTCACTAATTGGTTAATTCTCATATGTGCCCTGCCCAGAGATCAAGCCCACAACTGTGGTGGGTGTATTGGGACAACACTTGAACCAACTGAGCTACCTGGCCAGGGCTCTTCTTCCTTTAAGCCTTAGGTTGCATGCCTATGTTCCAGGAAGCCTCCTAGGACCTGACCCTTCTTCCCCAGGGGTTTCCCCACCATCCTGTGCTTCACTTGCCACAGTGTGTATCAAACTGAATTGAAACCACTTGCCGGCTTGTCTTTTTCTATCAGGACCTCCGTCCCGGGCTCTGGCTCACCTCCGTGCCTCCATCTCAGTACCTGGCATGAGGTCACCAAACACTGTTTGTTGCAGTAGGGACTCAGTCTTTTGGCACCAAAGAGCAGCCATTTAAATTTATCTTTAAAGTTACTTTTTTATTAAAATAATTTAAAAATAGTATTTAAAACATCAGGACTGTAATTTTTAAAAAATACTTTTAAAATATTAGGACTTATTAAAAAATATTAGGGCTATAAGAAAGTGTATGGAGATACAACTCCCTTCACAGCCTTCAATATGTGACACATAGTCTTTGACAAATGAAGTCATCCAAAAGAAATTAGGTTATAGAAGATACAGATTGTAATTATAAGATTATATAACAGAATTAATAAAGATAAGTATATTTGTGTAATCGACCCTACAAAGGTCCAACCATAATGGAAAACTTTGGTTTCTAAAAATAAGAGATGTGTGGCCTGCAATTTTTAAACTGGATTCACTAAAAACAGAATCAAACAATAAAAATACAACCTAGAGGAAAGGAAAACAAGCAGGATTTATAAATAAGAAATGGGATATAAGAAGTATTAAGAGAAATTTAAAATTTCCATACTATTGTGCATAGTTACACGCCAATAATAATGAAAAACTTTTGACTAATTTTCTGAAAAAATATAAAATTCCAAAATTGACTCAAGGAAAATCAAAAAGCTAAATGGACTGATAATAATGGAAGAAATTAGTTGTTGACATTATATCCATGTTTTATAGTGATTTCTTTTAAATTTGTAAAAAACAAATCTACGCAGACATGGAATTCTACTCAACTAATTTTGTTTAAATATTAGTTTCCTAAAACATGACCCAGATAGCCAAGTAAAAGGAAAACAAGGAATTTCTGGAATTTGCACTTGTCCTGCTCTTGTCATAGCCCCTGGCCAATTCTTTCCCCCCACTTTCTGAATTTAGCAAACTCTCAGCTACCTAGAGTTTTCCCAGGCACTCCAGTCCTTCCATTGGTCTTCGGGAATGCTTACTTGTTTTTGGAGTCTCTTTGGTTTTGTCACTCTTCTTCTCAAGCCTGTATTCTCACCTGTGAGGCACATCACCCTCACTGTGCACTTTGCTAGCCTTCTCCCTGCACCCAGCTGACAGCCACAGTTTCCCTTATCAAATCTAAGGCACAATTCTGAATGTATCTCAAATTTTACTTTTATATTCAATAAACTGGGATGCAGAAATGAATCTACTTTACATGCTCCTCTTCAGTTGCTTTTAGCCCTAGAAATAGCTTTGAACTTGAATCATTTGGATGTCCAGAAAGCTTCAGTAACCCAATTAAATTTTTTAGAAAAAGGGGTATACTTAAAGGAATCACTTTACAAATAAAGCAGGGAAAAATGTCTAAAACTTTCTTTTATCATGATCCAGCCTAACTTAAAACATTGATTTCTGTATTCATTTTTGGCTAAGTTATACTGCAGAAATCCCAAAGTCTTAGTGGTGAAAAACAAAGGTTTATTTCTCACTCAACTTTACATGCCTTTCATGGGTTAGCTCTACACTGTATTCATTCCAGGACCCAGGAGAAAGCAGGAGCCCCTATTTGGTGTACATGTTTTTGTGGCAGGAAAGAGTGAGGGGGTAGAGGAGAAGGAGAGAGAAATGGCAGTATACACAATGGCTTTTGAGCCCTTCCTCACTTTAATGGCCAAAGCCTAAAGTCAATGGGCAGGGAGATATAATTCTCTCACAGGGAGAGGAAACAAATAATTGGAAATAATATAACCAATTACAGACCACACTCTTGCCCATAAGTGTTTATTTCTTTCCCTTCAGCCACAAAATATACTTATCCCCTCCCTAAGGGAAACACCCTATAAGTCCCATCCAATGAAAACATAAGACTCAAGATCTAGAATCTCATGAGATACAGTAAATCTGGGTGTGGCTTCTTGTGGAGACACGTTTTAAAAATTGAGAGATGCATAGGAATCTAAGACTCAGCAATTCTGAAATTCTGTTGGACAGACTTTGGGGTGAAGGATATTTTTAAATTAAACCCTAGTTCTGCATCCTAGAAATTGCTCTGGATTTCATTGCATAATTTGAAGTATAATTCCCAGCTTTACCATTTGGGGGATCCAGCCTTTTCCACCCCTGTATACCCATCTAATGAGGGCATTGGAAAATATGTCCCTCTTGGGATCTGTGGAGCTTCTCCTCATAATGGCATATGCCTGTAGAAGGTTGGGAGCCCAAAGATCATAGAGTCATCAACTTGTTTAATCCCAAGCTGCTGGCTCTTGGCCAGTACAGCTCTCTCAAAAACTTAGTCATCTTTTTACCTATTTGATTCTAATTGCTTTGTGCTAATAGCCATGCCCACAATTATATTTGAGACAAACTTCTTTCTGAACTTAATAGTCAGCTTCCTGGGAGAGTCACTTAACACATTCAAAGATTGTAACAAAGGACACTTTGACTTTTTAAAAGATTTTATTTATTTATTTTTAGAGAGAGGGGAAGGGAGGAAGAGAGGGAGAGAAACATCGATCAGTTGCCTCTTGTACGACCCCAACAAGGGACAGCACTCACAACCCAGGCATGTTCCCCGACAGGGAGTCAAACCCATGGACCTTTCACTTTGCAGGATGTTGCCCAACCAACTGATCCACAATGGTCAGGGCTGAGTTGTTTTAATAGGCTTGTAATTGTTAAAGCATTTCCCATTTTTATCTCTTTCTGGTTGAAGATGAGAAACGCCTACTTTCTTTCCTGCAAGTCCAGGATTTTCCAAGTTGTCTCCATTTCTGGCTTGCAAACCATTCAGTTCTTTTCTGAGCTCATCTCTTTCTTGCAGCATCCTGTCAGACACAACCATTTGCAGTCAGAGCTGCTGTTCCCCAAACTTTCCCTCCAAAGCCACAAAGTCATTCAATGCATATCTGTCCTGTAAGTTATCACAAGCAACAATTTTACCAAATGTTTTTCTACTGCATACAAAGGGTTATTATCTTTCTAACCCCCAGTAACAGTTTTCTTATTTCCCACTGCCTGGCCCTGGAAGCCATGCTTCATATTTTAGAATTTGTGTAATGGTAGCCTGTCATTTCTATGTACTAATTTCTGTATTGTTGACTTAAAGCCCATTATGCTATGGCAGCAAAGAAGTCCAAAGTCTCCATGGCTAATAACAAAAAGGGCATTTCTTACATGATTTTCCCTTTATGGGATAGCTGCAGGAATTTCCCACTTTATCCTCATTCTGGGACCCAGACAAAAGGAACAGCCCCTACATAGGGCATGCTGTTCTCATGACAGAGGGAAAAGGATGAATGATAGAATCACACATGGCTCATACAGCTTTCAACAGGAGGTGTCTCCTCACATGTCATGGGTTAAGTGACACAACTGAGCCTGGTAGAAACAAACACAGTGGGGAAACACAGTGCTGTCACCAGGAAGGGAAAAACGTACCTGCGATGCTCCCCCTCCTCTTTGCTGCTCCTCCTCATAAACACAGGGTTGAGCTTGCATTTTCTCATGTTATAATCAGATACATACTTAAAGCAAGATGGGAATTGGGGGCTTCTTAAGAGATCATAAAATTTTTAGAGACATATGCATTGTCTGAAGTGTGACACTACTCCCAAGTATACAAGGGGTGACAGCAGATGGCTGGATGAGTAGGAAACCAAATTGGCAGGTGACATTTTTTTCCTCCAAGAGTCTCAGTGGAGGGGGATATGCTGCATGCACTGTATTCCCAATAAGTTATTACAAGTTCACAAGAATGCTTAGAGCTGAACATGATGGAAAACTGCTCACCTGATGTTCTGAAAAGCTAGGACAGGTTTTCATAAAGGAGTTTGAAGACTTTAGGGCTTGCGGGTAAAACCCTAAGCAGAGTTCTCACCCCCATGTGCCCAAGACCCTCCCACTCTTCTTTATCTCCACAGTTTGACATGCAAAGGATAACTCTGGAAGAGTTGAAGCACATCCTCTATCATGCCTTCCGGGACCACTTAACAATGAAAGACATTGAGAACATCATCATCAACGAGGAGGAGAGCCTGAATGATACCTCGGGGAACTGCCAGACAGAGTTTGAAGGCGGTAGGTACCCCCCACTTCAGCTTTCTTTACCAGGGTGTGGGATGGGCCAATACCTTCACATCCTCTGTATGAAAAATGTATTTACAATGGACTTGTAGTGAAGCCAAGAATCCAGGACTGAGGATAAAAGGTCCTTTTTGTGAAGACGCAATTGGTTTCTCTTTTTTCCCCATATTTTCCCCAAACTCTGTATTTTTACAAAACCTCCATTGACCCTGTCCTTCCTCCAGGGACTCTGAGGTCAGTGACTAGAAGTATGGCTTTGTGGTGTTTGCCTTTACTTAGTGGAGGCTGCATAGGGTGGTGGGAAGAGCCTGTTTAGACTGTTAGTAAACCCGGATCAGTTCCAGTGGCTGATTGTGTGACTTGGGCAAGGGGTGTACCTTCTCTGAGTGTGTTTCCTCATGTGTACACATCAAGACAATTACACCTGCTTCATAGGATCTTTAGGAATGGATTGCCTCTATGCTATGCTTCCCAAATGCACTGGCGAGAAGGAGCCCTATTCATGGAAAGACTCTCATGAAACTTGATGATGTAGTTACAGAAGAAATACGGTTCCCTTGGGGCCAAAAAAGAGACCCCTGAGAGGCCTTTTTTCTTGGGCTCATGAGAGAAAACAAGAAAAAACAAAAAACAACCTATCTTATTCCCTAATCGATAGTTCCAGGGAAACTAAATGATCTAACCCCTCTTTCCAACATTGAAAAATCAGAGCTCTTTTAACAGCTCTGATGTATAGAATTTTTAACCTTACATAAAGTAGCATAGCAGACTACCAAGCAATATTTAACCAAGCAGTGTTGAGGCTTCTTAAAGAGATCAAACTATTTTTTTCTATTATTTCTTTCCTGAACATAATCAGAAGTGAATACATATAGGTGGTAAGCTATATACAGGGTCTGGCACAAATAACATCCCTTTTTATTACAAAATCTTTTATTAAAAAATCATAAGCATGTAATTCTGTAATATAACAATGTCACACTCAAACACAGCATATGACATTTTAGATGAAATGTTTAAATTGAAACTATAAATGATTACACCCATATTATTACCCTACGAACCACACTCAAGCAGGCGTTACTTCTGCCAGACCCTGGATATTGTCAGTATATACCAGTCAATATATACAGATGGTAAGCTGCCACATAGGCCCCAGAGTGACATTTGGTTCCCTTGTCTTGGAACTGCCACATTAGAGCCAACCGGGCCATGGCAGGGAGGCTCCTTGGGGCTGAGCTAGTCCAGGTGGCCACAGCCATTCCTTCAGGTCTGGGCTCCCACACACCCTATCTGGGCTTTACCCCTATGTCAGTGTGCAGCATTGACAAGGCCATGACAAGAGGGAACAGGAGACAGCTTATATTCCAAGGTGACAAACTAAGTTAATTCAAACCAGGGAAAGAGGAATTAGTAGGGACTGGGATAAAGTTGAAAACAATGCCCCATTGTAAAGGTGTTCACATTTAAAATTTTCACAAGTGCTGTGTACAGCCAATGGAAACAGCTGTGGTCCAGAAGCTGCCTTGGTCTCTTTTCTTGTGACCTGGGCCATGGCATCTATGACTGTGTTTGGAGTTGGGGCCGCACAGACCGCATAGGGCAGCATGGTCACAGCTGGCACCATTTCTGACCACATAGGCAAGGGTGAATAGAGGCACGAGGGCAGGGATTGGACTAAAACTTGGGGAAACAGTGGGCCTGGACCCCCAAGTCATCGCTTTCCTAGCTGACAGACTATGTGCTTCAACAGTGGAAGCATCTGGGTCTCCAGCCCCCCACCGTCAGCAGCCGCTCTCAGGACAGGAGGAAAGAGTACGTCTGGGCACCTCATTTTCCACAGAGCCTTTGTTTGTGGATCACTGTTTTGTTCAGAGAAATGTCACAAGTCTTAGTAATTTGAGAAAGGTCAGACTGCACTGGGAAGTAATCTGAATTTTAAGCCATGTCTTTTTAGTACTCAAAAGCTCATATATTAGTGAAATAAATGACTGACAAAAAAGACACCCAAATAGAAGCCTTACTGGGTCTGCTTTAATGATTCATACATATAACATTGGCAACAGCTATTATTTGGAGTTGGTAAATGATAAGAGCCAGGTGCTGTACTAAATGCTTTAAAATTCATGGTCTTATTTAACAAAAGAAACATTATTTTTGTAATTAGCACACTGCTTTTTGAAATGATCTCTGGGACCCTGATTACATGATTGCTTTTGCATATTTTCATGCCAGAGAGTTGGGTTTTGGGTTTTTTGTTTGTTTGTTTGTTTGTTTGTTTGTTTAACATTCTGTCAGCATTATTTGGCCTTAAAGGCAAGCCCATTGGTTTGTGTTTAAGTTTAAGATTTTTCCAATCTTGTGTATGGTTGAAGCCACAGGTGTGTATATTTAATGCCCATCTCTCCATGTTCAGGAAAGGGCCTCCCTGATTGCATTTTAGGCAAAGATGTCTAGGAAGAGATGATACACAGGGACTGAGTTCACCTGTTGCCCTAGGACTGAACACATTCATTTAACACCCTGTGGGTGACCTTGGCCTCTTCCTGTCCCTCCTTTTTGCATACTTGCTGTCCACAAACAGGGACCTGTTGGCATTTTGAACCTCTCCCTGCTCATACTGCAATCTGATGGTGCAGTTGCATGGCTCATGCATCCTAAATCTCCTCACCTTCCTCCCAGCCCTTTGGGCCCTGCCCTACCCCAAGCTGTCAACTCCTTGCTGTCCTTTCTTGCCCTAGCTCAGGCAGCATGCCTGGTCCAGTCACTTTAGCCATGCCATTGCCAAAACCTCCAATCCTTCACCCACCTATCAGGCTTCCACCATGCCATGCTTTGGTAAATCCAGCATCTAAATATGAAGGCACAAGGTGGTTTCTTCCTTCAAGTGATGACAAACTTTTCTCCTTAAATCTAATCTTCTGCATAACCCACACTGACCAATGAGAGGGAAGGAAGCAGCAGGACATTTGCCCCACACTCCAGAGGCCCAGTCAGGCCCCTCTGCTCTTGCTAAGCCTCCGCCCCCCCCCCCCCCGCCACCCCCGGAAACCCTTTCCTCCTGCTCTCTTTGGAGCTTTGCTGTGGCAAGTATGGAAGTGATGATTAGCTCACCTATGGAGCTGCTGATCCACAGACATTGGAAATCCTGCCCTATTTGGTGTCAGAGGAAGTAATCAATGACAAAAAACACCTAAAGGTACTCTTGTACCTTGCGTTAAAATGGTGAAGAGTACTGGCTGGTGTGGCTAAGTGGATTAAGTGCTGGCCTGCGAACCAAAGGATCACCAGTTCAATTCCCAGTCAGGGTACATGCGTGGGTTGTAGGCCAGGTCCTCAGTAGGGGGTGTGCAAGAGGCAACCACACATTGATGTTTCTCTCCCTCTCTCCCTCCTTTCCCTTCTCTCTAATAATAAATAAATAAAGTATTTAAAAACAAAAAGGTGAAGGGCACATTTGTCTGTGAGCAAGGAAGGAAGAAATGGTCCATAAAGCAGACATTTTATGGCACAGTTGGAGATTTTTATTATTATTATCCTCACCTGAGGATATGTTTATTGATTTTAGAGAGAGAGGAAGGAAGCAAGAGAGAACAAGAGAGAGAATGTGAGAGAGAAACATCTGTCGGTTGCCTCCCATACCCTCCCTGACCAGGGATTGAACCCACAATGTTTTGGTATATGGGATGACACTGCAACCAACTGAACCACCTAGCCAGGGCCAGAGTTGGAATTTAAATAAAGCGCACATCAGATGGCTTTGAGGTCAGCAAAGCTGGAGTCACAGTTGAGATTCTGGAGTGTGGAAAAGGTTTGAAAATGCCTCTGTGGGCAAACTGTGTGCCATGGAGTCAGTTAGAAATTCACAGGAGGACCTCCAAATGCCATCAGCATCATTTTATATCAGTGATTATATTTTTCATTTTTATAAATCTTGTGTCTGATACTTTTACAAAGGTGGTCAGATTCTGTCCATTAAGTCAAGAAATGTCAATTATTCCTTCCACATGAATGGAAGAATAAAGAACAGAGAAATAGGCCAGGAGCCCATGGGGTGTGGAGCCACTGATGGGAAAGGTTTGAGGGGTTTTGTCCTCCTTTTAGTTTTCATTTTGGCTTGATTTTGTTTTCTTTATTTGTTTGATTTTTAGGTCAATACAAATAACAAATACACACACACACAGCCCCTCACGCACCCCTACCTGCCTTATCCTTATGGTAGGTAGGACTCGGTGATCATTAGGAAATAGCAAGTATTCCATCCTCTCCTAAGGAATGGACAGGAGGAAATGGGATGAAATTCCAAGCTACCTAATCAAAGCTTTCCTGACTTCCTTAGGAAACTCTGAACATACCATATATAGAACCCATTTTCTTGGAGCCCCCAAAGGAGTCATCTATAGAAACCTTTATGCCTGGCTGGTATAGCTCAGTGGACTGAGTGCAGGCCTGCAAACCAAAGGGTTGTTGGTTTGATTCTCAGTCAGGGCATGTGCCTGGGTTACAGGCCAGGTCCTCAGTGCAGAGGGGGTGGGGCAAGAGGCAACCACACATTGGTATTTCTCTCAGACTCTTTTTCCTTTCCTTCCCCTCTCTCTAAAAAGAAATAAATAAAACCTTAAATTTAAAAAAAAATAAATGTTGGGGGGAAAGGCAGACAATTGTACTTGAACAACAGTAAAATTTTAAAAATGTAAAAGAAAGAAAAAAAGAAATCTGTAGGGGGGCAAGGAAGAAACTAGAAGCATCTAACTCAAGGGCTCCGAAGTGGACCCTTCCTGCATTCAGACCTGGCTTCTGTGAGGGTGGTCATTCACATTGAGTCGAGCACTTCAACAGTTATCACCCACTGTGCTGGGTGCTTTGAGCATGAGGTCACTTGACCGCACTGAATTCAGGGGCTCTCAGCCATCCACAATCAATTGTCTATATGAGAATAGTCCAATGAGAATATCTGGCTGAACATAAGGCTTTCAGGTAATCCCAATTCCTCAAATCTTTTTTGAATACCCTTATTAAGAAAACTTATGCTCAGTGTACTTAGGTGTTAGTTGGCAATTATTTGGAAAAATAAATAGGTCCATATCTGCCAAAATGGATTAGAGTCAAGATTATGTGATACCCAAAATGCCCATTCACCATCCATGCTTCATAAGAGAATTTTGAGATATTTTGCTTCAGTTCAGCCACTTGTAATCAGCATACATTTTGTTTTTAGAGAACATACACTCAGTGACACTGAGAGACAAATTTGTATTTTATTATCTGATTTGAGTCACTGACATAGGTGAACTGAGTGGGCATGTGGTTGAATTATCTATTCACCCACCACTGAATCCTTACTAAGGGTTCTTCTGACAAATTAAGCTAAATACTAAATCTGGTAGTGCTTGCTTCTGACGTTTACTGCTTATCCATGTTAGTATAGTCCAGGAGGAAGAGGATGGAAGAAAACTGTTGAGTATGCCTGCCAAGGGCTGGTCATTTGTTAACACATTTCATTGACCTATCAGCACAATCTGAGAGATAAATTCTGTGGTCCCTGTGGTACAGATGAAGAAATGGAGGCTCAGCAAAGTGGAGTAATTTGTTCAAAGTCAAATAGCAAGTCAGGATTTGAACCCAGGCATACCTTACAAAGTTCTGCCCTGGCCTCTTCATTTGTCAGGGTCATTTCCCCAGGTATAGGCATTACAGAGTGTCCTTACAGGATGGAGCTTCATCTTCTTTCTCATTTTCCATTTCCTTGTCAATGAAATTGTATTATATTTGGAAGTTGAGTAGAAGCATGAGATCTGAGTGTGAGCCCTTTCAAGATATCTACCCCAAGTGTTCTCCCTAAATGGAACGCCAGCTGTCATATTTTTCTAGACGTTCTGACAACATGCACAGGAGAGGGGAGTACAGACCATCACTCAGGGAATAAGTAGTTTCTGTGAAAGTCACAGCAGAGCTGCTCTGCACCATTCAGTGCCTCTGTATAAGGGACAAGAGGAATGATGGCAAGGGAGGTGACACAGGCCAGGCAGCCCTAGTAGATCCTTATGTAGACATGTGGGTTCTGTTCCCTGTCCTGTGTAGATGAGCTGTGTGACAGTGGGTAACTTATTTTAAAACTCTCTGAGACTTATTTTCCTCATCTTTCCAATGCAAAGATTGGAAAACAGTTATATCTAGATTCAAAATTTTCTAGGTTTAGCAGAAGGTCAGAAAGAGTTTGCGGTCAAATCCAAGGTCTATAGTTCAGCCATCCGGCTGAAGTTGCAACATTCCTGTCTGGATGTCAAATGCACACCTGGATGGGGAGACCTGGCTCATCACCTGGTCATGCACATTGAGCATTTTCATGCCCATCCAAATGAAAAGGGCATGATATGTCATCTACACCATCTGCTCCCAGTTCTCCTTGTGCTATGACTTTCCTGAAATAAAACCTGTTCTCCTTGGGCTGATGTAGGAGGGTAAGGTGTGGTTGAGGTCTGTGGCAGGTAATAAGACAGGAAGCATTTTTCAAAGAAACTTGGGGCCTCAGACCAAAGATGATTTATTTCTACTTGGGGACCCTTCACAGCAAAGCTATAGGAAAGTTTTCTGGAGCCATGACTGAAGAATGATGAGATTCTGAGACACGAGACAGAGACCTAGAGAGCTGTTTCTGCTAAATCTGCATGGTTAAGAATTCTAGCTCTGTACTCTGGACAGGGTTGGTTTAAAATCATGCCTCAGCACCTCTTAGATCACTTGAGTGAGGTAACAAAGTAAATATTAAAAGCCTAATTTTCTTCATCTGCAAAAATGGGAATCATATAATGACCTATTGTTGTTATGGGCATTAAATGAGGTAACACATGAGAATAGTTAGCACAAAGCTTAACACATTAATAAGCACTCAAAACAAACAAATTAAAAAAAACTAGCCAGGCCCTAGTCCCAGTTCTTGTCTGATTGTTAATTTTTCACCTGGAGACATCATCTAGTACATCCTGCTGGAATTCCATATCTTTGAAAGATGGGGTAGGGAACAAATTTACAGGGTTTGAATCATCCTTTTGATACATTCACTCCTAAAGTCAAGTCCTTGCCAACACTGTAGTTACCGAGAGTATTGGTCAACACTCTTTGGGTTTCAAGTTACAGAAACTCAACCCAGACTCCCTTAAACTAAAAAGCACTGATTCAAATAATCGAAGTTAAAGGGATGAACGTTAGCTTAACTGGACCCAAAATTCTGAAGCAACATTCTCTCCCCACTCCTACTTTGCTGTCTGTCTCTTACTCTCCTCCTTTCCTCTCTCTGGGCTTCCATCTTGGGAAAGCTCTATCTCTCTGAGGTGATAGCATTTTATCTCTCTCAAGGTTCTTCTTTATTCCAAGAAGGGGCTCTGATCAAACCTGCTTGGCCCATGTGCCTACTGTTGAACTAAACCGAGAGCTTGGGGTACTCTACCTGGCCAGTCTGGTTTGTTACATTGGGAAAGGTGAAGACCTAGAGTGAGAGCCCAGTAGGTGGAGAGGTACAGATCCCCAAACAAAAAGATGAGTGTTGTTGTCTTGGTTGGGTGGCTTAGTTGGTTGGAATGTCAATCCTGTATACCAAAAGGTTGCAGATTTGATCCCCAGTCGGGGTGAGTACCAGAAGCAACTGATCGATGTTTTTCTTTCACATCAAAGTTTCCCTGTCTCTCTCTATTCCTCTCTCTCTAAAAATCAGTAAATATATTCTTGGGTGGGGATTTTAAAAAAGGATAAATTTTGTTAGAAGAAGAGAAAGAACTTCTGGAAAGGCCACAACAACACCTGGCCACTATACCAAGGGTACACAGTAGGACCCTCAAAGCCAGAGAGTAGAAACCCAATATGATTTTGTAGTGGAGAAAAGACCAGCTCCTATCCCCTGATAGTGTTGGACCCTCTTCCTCTTAACAAAAGCGTCATAAAACACACAAGCCCCACTCCTATTCCCTCAAAGGCTTCATCCTCCACCTCCGCCTTCATGTCTTAACTTGGGTGCCTGGACATTCTGATATCACTGATATATAGAAAAATTTCTTTCAAAAGCTCTTCATTAGTTCCCCTTTAGACCATGGAAATGTCTAGTTTCATAGAATCAGAAAGTGTTAGACCTGGAAGGATCACAGGACAATAATAGCTCCCAGACCTGGTAGCTCTGGCTTATTGTGAGAATCACCTGAGCCGGGTTCTGTATTGTTTTAACCTTCCTGAGCCCCAAATTCCCTGCCAGAAATATCACTTACGTAGGTCTATGTTGGGACCATTAATCAAAATTGTAATGATTCTGATTTGCTTCATTTGGGAGCCAGTGCCTCTGAAGACATGCAGCTCTGTTTCCAAATACCCACACTGAAGCCAGAGGGATTAAAATCCCATTATATCCAGGGTCACCCAGTGGGTCATTGGCAAAATCCATGTCAAATCCTGTCTCCAGGAGAAAATCCAAGAGCCCTTGGACAAGGGTAAGGAGCAGTCTGTCCTGGAGCTCAGACACCCAAGCCCTGCCACGGCAGCCAGGAGTCTGTCAGTGTTTGGGGCTGGCTAACAAGCTTTCAAGAAAACAGGAAACTCCACTTCTCTGTCCTCCTGTGTCCTCCCCCAACTCCCATTTCATCCCCTTGTACCATACTTTCTGGGCTCCTTCTGTATCAACTTACTACGCTAAACAGAGAGTGCAAGACCTTCTGGGAAGGTAGACATAGAAAAGATTGCCAGCAGGATTGCCGTTTTTAGTGTTCATAAGTTCCAGAAAGGAAGTTTCCTCAGAAAGTTAAACATAGAGTTACCAAGTAGCCCAGCAATTTGAAACACAGATTATTATATCCAAGAGAACTGAAAATATGTCCACACAAAACTTGTATACAAATGTTCATAGTTGCATTATTCATAATGGTAAAAAAACAGAAACCACCGAAATACCCATCAACTGGTGAATGGATAAACAAATGTGGTACATCTGTTCAGTGGAAGATCATTCAGCCACAAAAAGGAATGGGTACTGATGTGTGCCACGTTATGGATGAACCTGGGAAAGATTATGCTAACTGAAAGAAGCCTAACACAAAAGGCTACATATTATATGGTTCCATTTATATGCAATGCCAAGAATAAGCATTTCTATAGAGGCAGAAAGCATATTGGTGATTGCCAGTGGCCAGGGAGAAGGGGGAATGAAGGGTGATTTCAAATGCATGTGGGGTTTCTTTTCAGGATAACGAAAATGTTGTAGAATTCGGTAGTGGTGATGGTTTCACAACCTTGTGAATGTTCTAAATGCCACTGAATGGCACACTCAAAAATGGCAAATTTTATGGCATGTGAATTCTATCTCAATTCAAAAATAAATAAATATCAACATGTAGACCAATTTAGAAATTAAAAGATCTGGCCCTTTGGGAGCAGGATGTTTAGGAGAAGCCTCTTTGGGTTGAGCCCAGAAGCAATGAGAGAGAAGGTCAGGGCCAGCCCCAGCAGAGGGAACAGTGTGACAGTGCTGCTGAGTTTCATGGAAAAGCCAGTCAGAATACCTGCTTGGCTGAGACAGGCTGCAGGGGAGGCGCAGTGGTCTAGGGGCATAGTGGGGAAAGGGGCTGGAGGTGATCTGTGGTCCTACCCACTGAGCTCAGAAGCTGGAAAGAATGGAGCATGCTTCTCCCAGTGAGGCAGGGGGGTGAAGAGAAGGCTTTGCAAGAAAGTGGCAGAGAGTGCTGATGCATACTAAGCACTGCTTCAGGAATGTGATTCTAGCTGCAGTTTGGGATGAATTAATGTAGGAAGGGACCAAAGCAAAGGTTTGGCATCACCTGCTGTGTCCTCAGTGCTGTGCTGGAGGCTGCAGGGAACAAGAGGAATAGAAGTAGCCCTTTCCTCCTGTCTTCCAGAGATACAAGAAGGAAATTTTGCATTTTGCTAATAATTCAGGGTTGGACATAGCTTTTTTTTTTAATTAGCTCATTGATCTTTGAAAGAATCCTTGAGATAAGAAAAACAGATATCATTAACTCCTTTACAGGGAGAGAAACTGGGGCTCAGGGAAGTTCAGTCCCTTGCCCACAGCTGCTCCTAAGTGGCAGTTAGGAGAAGAAACGAGATCTCAACTCAGCTCATCTTAATCTGACCTATTGTCTTGTTGAGGAAGCAAAGAGTAGACACCATGAATAAATGGATATACAAAAATATAGTGCAATGCAAATATGTGGCAGCCAAAGACAGGCTTTAAATTATTATCAACAAACACATTAATTAGTGCCAGATTATACTCTGCCAATCACACCAAGTGTTCAAAGTACATTTTCTTTGAATCTCTCTATTGCTGAACTTTGTCCCACCAAGCAAAAGATTCAGAAGACAGAGTTTGTGCAGAGATTTTGAACCTGGAAATTAAATTACGCAGGGGCTCAAATCCCATCTCCACCATTTGCCAAATGACCTTGGACTCCACTTCTTGGAGCTTCAGGTCCCCCACCTATCAAATGAGGACTCCACCCCCTGCTCACGAAGGACTACCACACTACAATTCCACAATGATATATATAAAGCATGTAATGGCTACCCAGCTCATGTGGCAGCGGGGAGCGGGGAAGCAATGGGGAGATGCTCAATGTATAAAGGGGAGTTTTTAAAAGATTTACAAAAGGGAATTCACATTAATTGGGCATAAACAATATTGCAGTAACTTTGGTGGCCTTAATCTTCACAACAAGGAAGGTCTTATTACCCCCATTTTATAGATGAGGAAATTGAGGCCCAGGGAAATTAGCTTGGCCAAAGTCACACAGCTAGGATGTGAGGTAATCACAGTTTACATTTGGGTCTGGCTCTGAAGTCCTTATTTTTTCACTCTGCCACAAGACCTATGGTGATGTCAGAAGTGGACATAAAAAGATTCTCATCAAAGCACAGAGTCTGAATCATGTGTGAATGATTATCCCTTTCAGAGCTATGGAGGAATGAGCTGGAAGCTCCACTCTGTGTATAGGACCTTGGTCTGGGTTTAGATTTGCATGGTCTCACGTACAAACTATTCTGTCTCCTGGCCTCTCCTTCCCCATCTCTCCCCTCCCACCACTTAAGGATTTTTACATCAAAGGTGCAGCCTCTGTCCTAAGGGATAATCCTGTCACCTGTAACCTTGACAAAGAAGGGCTTCAGCAAAAACTTTCTCCCTCAGTTCAATCACACAGCTGTGCATTTCCTTAAGCCCTCACCAGCCAGCCATTGGGATGGAAAGGTAGATGACTGCCTTCAGAAGCATTTTTATGCTGAGGAGCTGCTCAGAATAAATTAGCCAGTCCTCAGAAAGTGTTAGATACGCTACTTCCACTTCCACACTTTATTTCTGCTCCAGTCCTTCCCTTCTCAAACGCCACCTCCTTTTCCCTTCCTGAGAGCTGGCATCTCTTCACATTTGCCCATCCTGGGGGGAGGCACATCTCAGCACAAGAGAATTTTCTTCCCTCTGCTAAGAACCTATAAGATTCTAAAACTCAGACATGATCAGCAAATAAAGAACTGAACCAAAAATACTTTCAGTCACCTAGGGGAATTAAAGTCACCATGGAATTAAAGGTAACAACATAAGACCTAAGAGACCATGGCAGAAATAACCAACAACTTTTGTTGAGGGCTCCGCCTGGGCACTGGGTCTCTAGGAAGCAGGGCTTGCTGGGAAAACTCCCTGACTGACATAATTTTTAGAGGCCCCTGGACAAGCCCCTGAGATCCCTTCTATCAGGGAAAGTTCTGTTTGCCTTTGAACACATCACCAGACTCCTGCTGCTTCCCTTGTATTTCTAGGATCTGGAGGAGTCCCTGGATGTCAAGAGGGAGAGGTACTTGAGACTGAACATTTTTTTAAGGCTCTTTAAAGGTGTGTCTAGCAGAAGGACCACCCCTTTTTAAAATGGAGTATAACCCGAAAGTGTTCTTCTGTGCTGGTATTGGGTTTCTTAACAACTGAATGTAAAACAAACATCTTCCCCAATACCCCTCACTCACTTCAGTGTCCCTAACATACACACACACACACACACACACACACCCGTCCTGTGCCCAGCAACTCAAATGAAGATTCTTTGGCTGTACCCAGGCATAATGAATCAAAAACCCTGGGGGTGGAGCCTAGCAATTTCCTAATCACCTGGAGAGCTAGCTTATTAAAATGCATGTTCCTGGCCTCCACCCCCAGAGATTTTGATTCAGTAATTCTGCAGCAGGGCCTGAGAATCTGCATTATATGAAACTCCCAGATCGTTCTGATGCTGCTGGTCCAGTGAGAAGCTCTGCTATAGGGAGCCTCCCAGCTGCCTCCAGGGCACAGATTTCTTCCATAAACTAAGTGGCAAACTATGTGCAAAGGCCACTGCAGGATTGGGACCAGGAGGGGAGGAGTTATAGACAAAAAGAAGGAGAAAGGGAAAGAAATCTGGCCCAGGAAGTAAGGCCTAGGAAAGAGACTTATTCTTTCTCAGCATATGTTATCAAAACTTCTGTCTTCTTACTTCCATTTTCTGCTGCGTATTTGCAGCCCACTAAGTAATACTTTGTGTTAAGACCCACTAATGGTATCTCATGGGCCTTATAAAAACAGTGGTATGAGACCTGACCCAACAAAAGGATGAAGAGTACACAACCCTAGGACCCAAAGTCAGACCCCTGGGGACACCCTGCCTCTGGAAAGTTGGAGGTGGTTTTGTGCCTGCCTGCTTCCCATCGGTCTTGTCCCCAGCGCCTGTGGTCTCCACTTCTCAGATATCAGCAGGCACCAGGGCCACCTAGTTAAACTTCAATTGCTGGCCCCACCCCAGACTCTCTGATTCAGTAGATCTGGAGTGGGCTCCTCCTGAAAATCTGCATTTTTAATAAGCTCCGAGTGATGCAGATGCTGCTTGCCCAGAGACCCCTCACTAGAATCACTGGTGGGTGCATCTGAAATAATGCCAGAGTCACTTGGAGTCATTGGGATCTGCAGCCACCCAAGAATAATTCTGGGAAAGGTAAGTGCTTCCAGCCCAGCACTAATAGGTGGGGACCTCGCTCCAACTGTAGGCAGCTGCCTGGGACAGGGCAGCCAGGCATTTCGAAGAAGCCAACACAGTTGTGCCTGGGTGATGCCCTCTGTGAGACTCACTCTGAAATGCTCCATGTTTCCTCACTCAGAAAGTCACTGTAACTATTATGTCTGCAAGTTCATACCTTACTCTGCACATCACATTTGTCATGGTCTTTGTCGTAGAAGCGTCACCATTTCATGCCATTTACAGGAGGATGTGGTGTTCAATCTCCTGTGAGAGTGGTCCCAGAAATGCTCATGGACTTGACTAGTCTGCATCCTATGAACTGGACACTGGGCTGGTTGAGAAAGAGGTGAAGCCTGTCTCACAAATGTCGTTTCTCTCTCCCCCATCCTCTCCCTCCATGTCTCCTTGCCCTCTCTACTCCTCCACCCCCAGTGCATTCTCAGAAACAGAACAGACAGACCTGTGTCCGGAAGAGCCTCATCTGCGCCTTTGCCATGGCCTTCATCATAAGCGTCATGCTAATTGCGGCCAACCAGATCCTGCGGAGCGGCATGGAGTAGCAGCCTCCAGCCACCACACTGCTGCGGCCCCTGCTCCCTGCGCATGCGCATGCCCTGTGGGCAGACTCTGTTCCTCCTCAAAAGCAGATTTGGACGCAGTGGCACAATTCAGTGAAGAACCCAAGGTTGCAGGGCAACAGGTGTTGCAAGGCCACTTCATCTCCTTGGCAGGGACACAAAAGGGCTGTCTCAAATGCTTTAATGGTTTTGTTTCCCAATGCAATAAAATAGCCAGGAGTTCCGAATGATTGCTTCAACCACTTGCAGGAACTCTGAAGATAAACTACATTTTCATCGCGGAATTCCAATGGCCATCCAGGCCAATGGTGTGAGAGAGCAAGAGAGGGGCGTGAACACGCAGTCACCTCTACACCCCATTCTTTCAACCCATTGGGCAACTGGACAACCCTAAGGGTAACCCAAGGGGCTGACTTTGGGGTTGCTGCAGAAAAAAGGCTCTCCTTCTGACCCTGGCTTCCTTCCTCTACCTAGTGGAGCCTTGCAAGGCGTGGGGGGAAAGCCACTGGATGGGGTGCAGGACCTGGCGGCCTGCAGCTGCTCCCATGCTTCCGTTCTTACTGCCTTTCTACAGGACTCTTGGCAGAGTTGGGGAGTTCTCGGTTTCCATCTGTACTTGGCTTTCTGTTCCTAGAGCCCATCACGCACCAGCATTTTGGAATCTGCAGAGAGCCTTCCTCCCAGCTTTGCTGCCTGTGCTGCCATTAAAGAAAAAAAGAAGCATAATCGTGGGCATCTCTATAATAACATAGACAGGTAGACAGATGTATCTATTTGGCTTCTTCATCTGTGACATCGTTCTTCCCTATTCACTTACTCCTGATATAAGCTTGTCCTCTGACACAGTCCCTACCTCCTTTGGCTAGGAGACATAGTTTGGGGGACAGGGGACTGAGACGGGTGGTGAGGCAGTGTTACAGCCCACACCCCAGTCGTCAGAACTGATGGAGCCGCACACATTTCCCTGCCAGAAGACCTCTGTAAGTTAAGGTCCTTGTGCATCTTACCTTCTTCTCATCTTACGGTTTGCTTTGTAAGTTAGTCTTCCCCAGATAAAAAGAGAAGTATAATTCAGAGTGGAAAGATGGAAAGATCAAACTACTGTATTTTACATAATATCTTCAGGCATTTAGATTTTGCAACTGACTCATTTCCATGAGAAAAGACAAAAAGATGTTAATAAGCTTAGCCAACAGGACAGGTAATTTACTCCTGCCTGCAGAATACTTCTGTTGGGGAAGGAAACTGAATCCAATAGTCTGTTTTCAACACCATTTCAAGTCTGTAATATCCTGACTTTTCCTAAATGTCATATCAGTCACCACTGTTAATTTGAGCTTGCATAGTCTGATTAGCCAATAATATTTCAATGGAATATTTCCCTTTGTACTTTTCCAAGCTCAGGTCCTTATTTCTATAATGGAATTGTCTTGCTCCTCTTTCTTCCCAGTGCATCCAAAAGCTACATGCTTTCCCCTTTCTTCCAATATTGAGGCTCTAGAATCTTTCCTCTCTCACTGCAGCCAGGTGGGCTACTTGGTGCAGTGTGTGCTCCTGAACCTCTCCCCAAGCCTCCCCTTCCTCTCCGCTTTCTCCCTACTGCCTTCTCAGACTTGGAGCATCCAAGGTCTCAGTTTTGGGTCTTCTTTCAAATCACCTCTGCAAGCACTTCAGGCAACAGCCTGGGGAGTAGCTGTAGGAATTTCCCCACTGTGGGAAACTGAGAATATTCATGAATAGCACAAGAAAAACTAGGGTTTGAGCCATAGTATGGAGGAAGAAGCAGGTGTAAGCTTTCGAGAGCCCAGGAGTTTGAGAGACCTCTGTGAAAATGCCTGGGGTCTCACACATCCAGTCTGGGAAAGCGCCAGCCTGCCTGTCCCTCTTGCCTGCCCTGCCCTGTCACAGTACACCCCACATACTGCCTCTTTCTCTCTCCCCTGGCCGGACTCAGCACATACCACCACTGCCCCCTCCATCAGAATCCTGAATAAGAACAGGCCCAAACACAGAAGTCTAATAAGACAGCTTCATCATTAGCTCCTGCCCAAAGCAGTTGCCCCCCTTCTCAATTGTACTTGGGTGGAAAGGACTCCCTGAACCACTAGACCACATCAGACTAGGGAGGGGGGTGCAGGATCCTAAGTAGACTGGATAGAGACCCTAAGGATGATTCTTAAAGGACTATGCCCCATGAGTGGGGATTGCAATGCTATAGGTGAGGCTAAAAATGAATACTTCTTCAAAGGCTGCTTTTCTGCCAGTTCTTTTGCCTTCCACTGGAGAATGGGGACCCTGAAGATATGAGGGTTAGACTTTATTGGAAGACAGATTAGCCACCATGCAGGGGGTGGAGAGTGAAAGTAGTTCTGGAGAGGGACTGACAGCCTGTTCCCCACAAAGTCCTCAGCATCCTCTCCCCAAAGAGGACCTCTTTCCTCTCCCAGTGACCCAGTGACTGGGAAGTCAGCCATCCTACCCAGGAGTGCATCCATTGTGGGGGTTGCTAGGGAGAGAGGACACAAAGGAAGGTACAGAACTCTCTTTGATGGGCTAAAAGTCAACTTCCTCCACGATGACCTCACAGGTGCCACCCACAGCCTGCAGTGTGTGGAGACAACCCAGAACAGTGGCATTCCTGAGACTTTGGGGGCTGAGACCTCGTCCTAGTGATTTGCACCCCAGCTACTTTGTCTGGAGGGTCATCAGGCAGCCTGAGATACTGACTTCCCACAGTTCTGCCCCAAGCCCTATCCACACCAGTGCTACTCCAGGGTCCTCCCTGTCAGCACCTTTGCCACAGGGGTTGCAATGCTCATAGTGAAGATTCTGGAAAGTCCTGGTCCTCCATGCTTTGTGGCCCCAGTGAGGAGAGGAGAGGAGTAATCCCAACTCTTCCTCTGTGCTCCCAGCTAATAGACATAGGGGTCTATTATAGGACAGCTGAGTAACTAGCAAACTGAACTTGGCTCATTCTGTTTGCAAGAATGGGTGTCCCCCTAGACCACACAGTGATGATCAAGGAGGTATTTTGCTTGTGATACAAGGGATACAGACCCTGATGCCTTTGGCCTCCAAATAACTGTCACCCATCACTCTAGAAGCAGACAGAGCCCCTAAACAGGACCCAGCATGGAAATGATTAGCAGTGGCTTCCAGAATGTGTGTGGGTCTCATGTGACCAGTCTGTAAAAAAAAGAGGTGTTGCCATGGCAACCCTTGCATTCCACCCTGAGTTTGCCAAGGCACATAAAAATAGGGAACATTTTCTTAAAGAACACTTGGGTTCTGCCTGATTGCAACCTGACTCCCTGCATCCATATCCTGCTGGTGGGAGAAATTACCCTTAAAAAAATCTCATGGTTTCTCTGCCTTTTTCTTTTGTGTTTGAACCTACCCTTCCATTTGCTCAGGAGAACAAGGAGCTACCTGTGAGACAGGTGGTATCCTTCCCACTCTCCCCCGCTCCTACCTCCCACAGTCCAGAGCAAAGACCTCTTAATCTGGGTGAAAAGTCAGAAATGTCATCTGGAAGGCAAAAAATATTTTAAGCCTCACCTCAGTCTTCAAAAGCATCTATTTGCTGGTTAAGAAGCTCTTCCGCAAGCCAGAAATGTGAAGTGAATCGAGGCTGGCGTGTGGTCTTGGGCAAGTCCAGTGGTTTCAGAAGATTTTAGGTGTTTTATTTGCAGAGAAGATGTATCCTGTGAGTCTTTATTCTTGATACCTGCTCCTGCCTCAGATTTCACATGACAAATGGTCCACTCCAGCAGTTTTCAATCTTTTTCATCTTGTGGCACATATAAGCTTCTTATTAAAGTTCTACATCACACATACACAAAATTATGTCTTTGCTGATCAGACAAAAAAAATAGGTATATTTTTAATTCATGCACACCAGATGGCTACTCTTGTGTTGGCTGTTGTCATTTTTTTATTTGACAGTCTAAGGGAAAAGAGGTCAGTGCCCCTGACTAAATAGTCAGGTATGGCCTGTTATAAAAATTCTTGTGGCACACCAGTTGAAAATCGCTGGTCTACTCTCTTATAGTTAGCCAAAAGAACCTAATGAACTTTGACAATAATGCCCCTCCACCTCCCATCCACAGAATTATAAAGTCATATATCTAAGAAATGGGAGAAATAAATTTACCTTTTAATTCAAATGCCTTTTCTAGGCTTAAGTCAAGACTCAGATCATAAATCAGAGACCTTTGCTCTCCACCAGTAGCTCAGGCTTCCCTGGGACGATATGAAGGCATGACCAGAAGAGTCAGGGTGTGACTGCCCGGCACAGTCCCTTGGCTGGGCTGGCCTGGCCATGGTGGCCGCGTGCCATGGAACTCTGTCCTGCTGTGCTCTTGTTTTCCATCCCTGTGGAAGATGCTGAACTCTGCTTCTCCCAGCTGGAAGTCGGAAACCATACTGAGTTATTTTACTGCACGATTTCTCTGATGGCCCAGAGTAATCATCTTATTCACCCTGTTCCACTGAGATATAGAGAAGGTTTTGAACCCCACTGTGAAAAGGAGATACCCCTTTTTATGATGCCATGGTGATGCAGATGGACTGAGCTTAAGCTTCTAGACTTCAGCACATACTGGTTACATTACCAGGAGGACTGCAGAGCTGCCTTCCCCAGAGAACGTCTGTCTGAAATGACTGCAGATCAGAACTTTCACGTGGCCTCTTCAGTGACCTCTCAGGGCTAAAAGTCTGTAATCTGAAGGCCTTGCCATAGCCATCCTCCCTCACCACCTCATAGCTCAACTCCCCCAGAAGGGAAAAAATCCATCAGAGATAGAAAAGAAGCATTATTCAGCAGCTAGGGTTTTCAATTTAAATTATTTAAAGTGATGGCAAAATAGAGGAGGATTTGGGCTGCTTCTTACAGACCCTGTCTCCATGACAATTCAAATGTCAGAACTGTTCAGCTTCACTTCATACTTCCTTTGACTAAGTCACTCAGGGGACTGTCCTCAGTTATGTGGCCTTGCTGGAGACACTGATTTGGAGGAATAAGGTCAAGTACACAAACCAGCCAAGTACTTCTCTTAGTATCCTAAGCTCATTGTAATGCACATGGTCATTTTTACAGATATGATTTCTACTTAATATTGGTTTGGGGCCCTTTTATATGGTCTCCAGGGACATTATAATAATGCTCAAAAAGTCTTCAAGGCTAAATTAATTTGATTCAGTTGGCTTGAAATATAGCCACAAAGAATCAGGTTTTGCCAGTCCCACAAAGACAGTCTTCTGAAACTGGAAGAGACCTGGCCAGCCTCCTGCCCCTACACCTGCCTTGGGCAGCATGCTGAGCACGCCCTGACCCCATGCTGGTGTAGCCCCCACAACCTCTTTCCCTTGACCATGATGGGTTTGCTTTCAAATCGATGCTTCTGACATTGTCCAAGTGAGAGGAGGCAGAGGCTGGAATTTTCCAGTGGAGTAGAAGATCTGGATAATGAGGAAAGAATATTCCCAGGGATGAAAAATTCAAGTGTGATGTTGCTCCATCTTGGGATCTGAGAGAGAAAAAGAAAGTTTTTAAAGGGCTGCAGAGGCTGCTCTCTGAACGTGCTCCTATCTATCTGGCCTACTTTGGGAACATACAGGGCATTGAGTGCCATGGGGCTGCTGCCCATCAACCTGATCCCAGTGACGTGCACTGGGAACTTCAAGAGGAGGCTGGTAGCGCTCCTATCCTTGGGGGATGCTGACATCTGCCAAGCCCAGAATGCCTCTCCCAGAGCTCTCTGTCGGGGCTCAGACCTGTTGAACTGAAGCCAGCAGAGCAGAGTGTAGGACCAGAAGTGTGCGCAGCACTGTCAGCTGGGAAGGGCACTGGAGGCAGGACCTCAAGTGCCCCTGCCACCCACCAGCCAGATAATTTTGAGTGACTTCCCTTCTTGGCCTCAGACTTCTCATCTCTAAAGCAAGAGGAAAGGTAAACCAGATGACCAAGAAGAGTCCTCCCATTGTGACTCTGTTCGAAGCAGATCAAAATGAATGCCCACACTTGAGAGGACCCTTACATCCCCTATGAATCACATTAGGAACTGGCAGTTGCTTTTTTAACCCAAGTGCCAAGAGGCAGTTATAATGAACTATCTCTTTTGGTGTCCATTGTCTATACACGAAACAATACAAATTGGCTTACATCAAATGTGTTGTATCTTGCGGGCAAGAGTTTTTACTTACTTCCTATGGTCTTGCTGATTTAAGGGAGCATCAGGGATGTGTCCTAGCTTAGTCAGCGTGAAAATCAAGGGGATTTGATTACCTTACCACAGGTCACATGAATCAGAATACATGCATAAGCAGGTGAAACAAAGCCAGATTCTGGGAAAAGATGCTTGCTTTTCCATTTGAGAAAGCTCAAAGAAGATAATGAATAAAGAGCACAACTTCCAAACAGTTCTTTCTTTCCTTTTTTCTGGCCACTGGAACAGTTGTTCCAGTATATGTGATCATGGTTTGCAATTATTTGTAACACTGCAGAAGGAAGAGAGTCGTGATCTCTCATGGTTGTCAGGAATTAGATGAACAGTCTTGGGAGACCAGCTGCCTGCGATTGCCCTTTAGCTGGCTGATGAATGATGCTGTGCACAGGTGCCTGCTGCAGATGCCGTCCCACCACGATGGGGGCAGAGGGCAGGGGGAGAGCAGCTGCAGAAGCCCCAAGTCCCCAGGCCTCCTGCCCCATGACAACATCAACTCCTAGGTTTCTGTCCTTTTTTTCTCAGTTTTTTATTGCTGTTCTTCCCTGGAAAGACCTAGAGTGGCCAGGAAAGTGCCCTTTCAGCTCCTGGTGGAAATTTAAACAAGTCTGTGTTCCTCAGTTCTCTCCAAGGAAAATCAAAGAATATTCTTTCTTTTTGACCTGGAAATCAGGTTTCAAGGGTCTTTGAATGGCTTCTTAATGGGGTTTGATTTTCTTCCCCAATTCTGAATCCAGAAAGAAGCTATTTGTCCAAGGACTAACCAAAGACGATGCCCTTGGAGGAGAATCAGACCCTAAAATGTAGTCGGGGATTGGGGTTGGCAACTGGTCATCTACTGGGGGAGTCGCTGTGAATCTAGTGGTCATTAGACCTGAGACGTGAATTTTTTCTCAATGCACAGCAGTAAATGGTGGATGCAAACTGGGGTGCAGCTGAGGGCTATTATGACCAGGACAACTGGAGCTTGGCAGCTCTCACATCCGGAATGGACCGTGAGGACTGAATTCCTGGGTCACAATCTGCCCATTTACCTCATTCTCGTTCCATTTTTCTTTCCATTTAGTATTGGTTGGTGATTTCTGCTATTAAGTGATGAGAGAGTCAGCAGACTAATCAAAAGAATATCTTTATATAAAATGTAAATATTAATATAAATTAACCTGGCATGCAACTTACTGATCCAATGAAGCATATATTATTAATACGTTATCTCAGTGTATAAAGGAAAACTGACTGCCATATTTACCAGATGTTTTCTCTAACCTGTCTGTAAATATATAATCTGTATAAAAAAGAGTCTAATTTACCATTATTTATGCAATAGAAAAAATAAAAGTTTTTTTTTCTTTTGATGAGAGATTCAGCTCATTATATGTGGTGTGATTTACAAATGGGTCGTGAACTTTATTCCTGTAACCCGATGGGCACCCAGATCTATTGGGATGACAGCTTAGCGTCACAGCTTTCCAAGAAGCCAGTGATCCAGACCTGTGGTGAGGCTTTTAGGGGAATGATTGATATAAAGGGAAATAAGCTGACTGTGGAGCATATGGTGAGAAATAGGAAACATCTCCTAACCAGGGAACAGATATTATAACTGAGAAAACTTTGCAGACACCCAAGCTAATGCTGTCGCTCTTTTGGTATTCCATTTGCCAAATTCTTCCCAACATTACTGTTCAGGCATTGCATACCTTTTGCTTATGCTTTTGGAGATTGTAATGTTATTTGAGCTTCTTGGACATAAAAAGAGACATTCATTTTTTTTTCTATCAATAAAGAAGAAAGGAGGAACAAAAAGTTAAGGGATTTGGTTAAGGGCACAAGCTAAGACCCAGCCCAAATTTGGACCAGAAATCTACAAGTACCATGAGGGCATCTCTTAATTTTATTACTTCTCAGTAATGTTATCACATATTTTTCTAAATGTCTTGCACTTAAGCCAAAAATCTGAGTTTCCATGTGAGTAGGATCTCCCAGGGTCCCCAGTTTTAAGTGTTGCAATTTATACACCTTCTCAGGGAAATTTATGAAGTAAAATCACTAAGCATTAATTACTGCTTAAAAATTCCAAAAATAAAATTCCAAATTCTAGGCATAAAGCACGTTTTCCTCTCTGTTAAAGTGGGCTTCTGGCAAATTCCAGTGAGATAATAACCTGGAATTTGTTATCTTATCTGGGTTTTAAGATTTTTTAAAATTATTAGGAAACATTTAGTCATGAATATTTATTCTCCTGGGATACTGACCAGAGCAAGGACTGTCTTACAGAACAAAGGCCCCCGGGGACTGACATCAAAAAGTCTCTGACTCCTGACCACGGAAATAGCCACTTAGAAGCCTGAAGACTCATTGTCCAGCCTTGGCCCAAACTAAATAATATCCAAGGTAAAACAAAGCTTGCCCTTACTTAACATGTGAACATGTCTTTGAATCCTAGTGGGATTTTCCCATAATTTTGCTGATAAATGAATGTCAGGGCTTTTCTTTCAGATAAATGTTTGTGGTCTAGCCATGCGCACAATTAGCAAGTCATGCCTGTCACTTCTGCCAGCTCTGGACACATCCACCTATAGTATGTTGCTTGGCCTTGAGTGACAAAGGATTAGTGCCTTGGCTGATGTGAATACCTGAGGCCATGTTTCCAGGCCTATCTGACACGCCCTGGGTTATTTCCCCCCAGCACACCTGGGCTTCCATCACTGGATGATGGGCCAAGGGAGAAAGCAGCTGTGCCCCAGCCTACCCCAGTAAGAGTCCCCTGGTCCTGCAGCATCAGACTTGGGGCCATGCTCTGGCACCCAAGTGTAGCCAGTATATGGTCAGAAGGCTTTTCTGCCTCAGGAGGTCATCAGCTATCAGTCCTACAGCTGTGCTCGACGCTGGCAAGGACCCCGCTCTCACCTCTGAGTGTCCTGGGTTGAGGAAGGAGGGAAGACAAAGGAGCCTCCTTGAAGAGGAGCTTCAGGGCTATGATAAGAGGACATGCCGGCTCAGACTCTATGGGGCTCACCCCTCACTCTGGCTCTCATAACCTTTGTCATCCACTCTCTCCCTCTTTTCTCTCTGTCCTCAAGATAGTTTGAAGTTAGCTGACCTTCAAAGATCCCCAAGGTAATGATATCAACCCTGGTGGCACATGGGAATGGCCTGGGGCACTTTGAGAAAATGCTAAGTCCTGGCCCTACCCCAGATATTGTGGTTCCATTGCTCTGGGAGGCAGTCTGGGCAGCAGGGAGTTTCACTGCCCAGCTGATTCCAGTCAGGGTTAAGAATGAAGGCAGTGAGTTCCTCATTTTTCAGATTTGGGTGATTTCTGGAGAGGCAAGCCTATCCTCCTAGCAAATGGTTCTCAAAGTGTGGTCCTTCAACTAGACCTTGAGAACTTGTTAGAAAGGTAAATTCTCAGGCCACTCCCCAGAAGTCAGAGGTTCTGGAGGTGGAACCCAACAACAAGCCCTCAAGACTGAAAAACCTCTGTCCTAGTGATGGACATCAAAACCAGTACATAATTATGATTATTGTTGGAATCATCAGGTGTGTTATAGACAGAGAGATGCCTGGGCTCCACCTCAGCCCTACAGAATCAGAGCCCCTGGGAAAAGGATCACTGCCAGGGGTATTTGAGGAAGCCCTGGGATGTTTAGAAGGAAAGTCTGAACTTGAGTGAACTCAGGAGCCTGCTCTGGCCAGGCTGGGACCAGAAGCCACTTCCTTGGGTGACCCCTCAGTAGTGTTCCTCGCTCCTCATCTCAGGAGGTGTTTCCTGGTCTCCAGATTGTCACCTATGGTTAAGTGCAGCAACAGAAAACTGTGTTGGACTGCAGAGACCTCAGCTCTCACTCCTAGGAAGGAGCTGATGGCTTATGAACAGGAGGTTCTCAATGGTTTTCCCTCCTGCCTTTCAGTGTCAAAACCATGGCTGCCAGGCTGTCCCTGGGAAGCCAAGGAGTGGGAGGGGAGAATGTGAAATACATGACACTCTCCTACTTTTCCCTAAGATGAATGTGGATGACAGCAGAGTAAAACTGAACACAAAGAAAGAGTGGATGGCATGGTGTGTGAATACAACTCAATAAAGCTACCATAAAAGATGAGCACAAAACCAGCATTGATGCCCTGGCTGGTTTGGCTCAGTGGTTGAGTGCTGGCTTGAGAATCAAAGGGTTGCTGGTTTGATTCCCAGTCTAGGGCACATGCCTGGGTTGTGGGCCAGGTCCCCAGTGGAAGGGCACACAAGAGGCAACCACACATTGATGTTTCTCTCCCTCTCTTTCTCTTTCCCTTCCCTTCTCCAAAACAAACAAACAAAGAAACAAACAAACAAACCTTAAAAAAAACAGCACTGAAAAAGGAAAAAGAAGGAAGAAGTGCAGGTATAGGGACTACTCAGAGCCCCTGGCATATATATGTGTCTCAGGTCATGATCTGGGCAGCTGGCAGAGTCCTGGCTTCTGTCAGTGGCCTCAGGCAGAAGTCCTGCATCTCAAAAGCATTGCTGACCAGGCACTGACACACCTCACCCTTCAGCTAGGGGCCTCTCTGCTAGGGGTCTCCTCCAGACTCAGCTCTTCCCAGCCTTTCGGAATGAAGAGGCCCAGCTTGATCCCGTGCATTTGGGCCTCTTTGGTCCAGGAACCACATGGACTGGTTTCTTCTTGGTCAGTGTCACTCTAGTGCCAGCCCCCAGCCCTCCCCCAGCCCTCTCCTCTAAGGATGGCATGTCTGTCTAGAAAAGAGAACTTGGAGGCTGGCCAGGGGGAACAAGAGGTGCCTGCAGTGCCATAACTTAAGGGAGGAGGTGGGTTGTGCTGTATGGTCTGGAGGCAGGCTGTGCACAGACTTCAGTTTATCTGTGACCCTGGATGGACAAATGGCCTCAGCCCTGAGACTAAAATAAGCTTCTTAGACACAAGACAGCTTATGTCGCTTATCATTTTTATTCCTAGTGCCTAGCATTATGCCAAGCATATAGTAGGTGTATTTGCTAAGTAGATAGACCAGATTACTTCACACTGCTCAGCTATCTGAATTCTCTGGGTGTGCAGCTTTCCTGTGTCCTCCCTTCTCTCAGCCCCATTCCTCCATCTGCATCCTCATGCCCTGGTTCCCATGCCTTTGTCAAAATCAGGTACACCCTGTATTTATGTTTATCTGTTCTGTGTTAGTTCCTCTGGCCTGTCCAGGAATTTTTTATCCTCTTTCAAGAGCCAGGTTCAGCCCCTTCTGCTTCAATTGGAGGGCACTAGCAGCTGGCAGCTGGTCTCCTCTGGCTGGAAGACAAGCCCATCACCCTCTCTGAAAGCCACAGTGTCAGTCTCCTTGGCTTGGTCCAAGGTGGGATCGCAAGGACTTCACAGCTGCAACACATTGCCTTGCTGGGCTGGGTTGGATGTGGTTCTGCCAACTACTTTATGTAGCTCCCTCCTTTCGTCTCCGCAGGTCTCCATGGACACCTGCCGACTGCCAGTCCCACCATTTAGCACCAGCCTTCACTAGACTGGCTGATGCTTTAGAAACTCATTCCAGTAACTAGCAAGCATCTACCAGGTACCCACAGGATTCAGACAGAGACACAAACAAGATGCCAGGAGTTTTTCATCTAGTCACTAGCCTAGAACTAGGAAGTCAGCCTGCGATCAATAGCCCAGGGTCAGAAGCCCTGTGGAAGGCTCACTGCTGCAGAAGACGATAGCGATATAAAGGAAGCAGCATAGCTTATTTTAAAACATATTCTATTTATGATTATAAAATATTTCAAAGACACACAAAATAATATGACAGACAAAATAAACTTATAATTCACATTTAGCAGATGTTAATACAGTGAAACCTCAGTTCTAGAACTTAATTCATTCTGGAAAACTGTTTGAGAAGTGAAGGTTTTGAAAACCAAATCTCCTTTGTTGGTCACCTGAGAGACATGTGAGTGACCACACAGGTGTCAGCCTGTGTGAGAGGGTTGTCCAGTAGAGAATTGAGACCCGAAGTTTTGTTGGACAACTGAGACACTTTTTTCCATGAACAACTTGGTCGAGAACTGAATTGTTTGTGAACCAAAACTTTTGAGAACTAAACTTTAACTGTATTATGACTGAGATACCTCCCTTAGTCAAACCTTAGAGATACAGGTAATGCTCCATCCCAGTTCTATCATTCTCCCTTCCCTCCCTCTGATGTGGCCACCTTCCTGAAATTTATCATTTCCATTCATATTTTTTGTAAGGTGATTCTTGGAGTGGCACAACAAAGATGTTAGCCAGACAGAGGGGCACAATGCATTCCAGGCAGAGGGATCAGCATACGCAAAGGCCCAAAGATATGGCATACTCTCCTGACAGACTAAGTTATGAGGACTTTATATTAATCCAGAAAAGACACATTAGTGGTCTAAATTTAGAAAGTGTGGGGGTCAAGAAAAGAGCGGGGACCTAGGGTGATTGAGAAAGGAGAGACTGATGATTAATTTTGTATGTAGCTTGATGGGGAAGCATGAGGAAATAAAAGTACTACATTTCTGGTTTGAGAAGGGGTGGGGAAGAGATTGGATTTAAGTCATGATTACTTTGCAATACCTGTAGGGTTTTTAAAGAATGTGGAACAGCAGATAGAGAGATCTGAGCTGTAGCTTTTGATGAAAAACAAAACAAAACACAACAAAACAAAAAGCCAAGTGCAGGGTGGTCTGCTTGTCCCCTGTAGACTAAGGAAAAGGCATCCAACTAGAGAAGTTTGTTTTCAAACCTTTGCCACTCATTTGTTCCTTCCTCCTCTCCCTTGTGTCAGGTGAGCAAACTTCAGCCTGTCTTGGGCAGTTACCACTGTTCAAAATGGTGGGCATATCTGTATCTACTGTTCAGGTAAGTTGCTTACTTTCTGTCCAGTTCTTTGGTATTATACAGAACCAGAATCAGCCTTGCTCTTGGAGACTGGGAAAATGATGGAGCTTCATGCTAGTGGCAGGCTGGAAAGTGGGAATGAAATCAAAGCCATTTTTGAGAGGGTAAACAGGCTGCTTTCCTGGAGACAGAACCTGATGCCTCAGTTGCCTGCATTGCAAGAAGTCCTGCTGCTGTTTTTGCCATTGTTTCCTTTGCAGCCACTGACTTCCAAAAAAATTCAAGGAGAGGCTCTGCAGGGATTTCCAAGAGCCTAGATAGGCAGAGGTGGTGGCTGTGGGATTAGAACACCATCCTAAGAGCCTTTCTCTGCCCAACTCATATGAACAGTCAGCACAGCCTTGTCTGAGCCCTTTTATGATGTGTACACCTAAGTAGTTCATCAATCACATTCTCAGCCATGATGCCACTGCTCCTCCCCACACATAGCTAATCTTGACTTTAGCTCAATTATTTAATAGATTCATTGCCAAACCTGGGTTTTCATAAATGATTTCCAGGAAATGTGAGGGTTGAAATCAAGTTGAACTCATGTGGTTTTGCTCTTAACTTGAGTTTTCTCTGTGATTTCTGGAAGATCTTGCAGTTTAGGACTTCAGCAACCTCTGTTGGTTAGTTGTTTTGACTCCAGGAAGCTGCAAGGTAATCTATCCTATTAAACCCCAAAGAGAATGTTGGCAAGGAAGAGTCTCAATATCAGCCCACAGAATACAATAGTTTATCTTGTCTGAGAAATATAAAATCAGGGGTCTATATCATGGGAGCTGATTTTCTTTGCTTAGCTTTTAGAATAAAATGTACTTTGAACTCTTTTCCCAGAGGTTAAAAAAAGTTACATTTCTTTGGTTGAGTTGTTTTGGCAAGACCATCTCCTCTGCCTTCTATCTGCAAGTTTGGAAACTTCAGAATTTTTATGAGACTGTCTGAGGGCTGAGCCATTTCCTAAGTGTCCTCTCTGCAACTACACATCACCATACTTCACCGTATTGAAGGCCCTGCACTCAGTTTACACCCATTTGTCAGGATAAAGACCTTTGGTGTAAGAATTGATGGGATATATGTGACCTTCACAATACAACTTGATTATTGGAATGACTTCTGGCTTTATATGGTTGTTTCTTATTTTCCAAAAGTACAAGTGTATTTTAGCTCAATGAGATTTATGTACCACTAGAGATTCGTATTATATGTGAGATTTATATGCCCATAGAGATTAGTACCTAGACCTTCCTGACAAGCATCCTCTTTGCATTCCACAAAGGGGAGAGAGACAACTATTCATGAGGAGCCATCTTCTGTTTTCAATCATGGTAAAAGTTTTCTATTTTCTCCACGCTCTTCCCTACTTCACTGCTTATCTGTCATGTAAATGCCACTCAAAAAGTTATAAGCATTTTAAAAAGATAATGCTTCATTTTCTCTCTTCCATGTTCCATTAACATAATCATGAAGATGTAAAAGTAGAAGGGAAAAAATACAACACTGGAAACCAAAGATAAGAGATTAAAGGGAACCACAGAACCAGTGAGACTGAATGAAGAAATTCAATGGATAATCAATTCACATTCTACCTTCTGAGCTCTGATAACTCTGCCAAACCACAAGTGATAAGGAGTCTATAGCCAGCTTAAAGTGAAACAGGCTCTGACTCACCTCTCTTACATAATCAGGGACCTCTTCTCTCCATTACTCCCCCAAGCTGTGGCTTCAGGGAGCCAGGAACTCTCCATCCTAGGCACCATCACTATTTTCTCCTTGCACTCATCAAGGGGAAAACAGTCTAGGGCTTAACAGCTGAATTTTTTTTTTGGTCAGAGACCAAAAAGGCCAAAGCTAGTAGAATGATATATTTAAAGTGCTGGGGGAAAAAAAAGACTACCAATCAAGAAGAATTTTATATCTAGAAAAATTAAAGGCAGCATAAGTGTATTTTTGTCTGTGATTCCTATTTTCTACCTGACTTAAAAGATGACTGTATTCTCCAGTTTAGTATGCTGAGTGAAATTAGCCAGTCTGTGAAAGACAAATACCATGTGATCGCACCTGTAAGAGGAAACTAATAAACAAAATAAACTGATGAACAAAATAGAACCACAGGCATGAAAACATGGGACAGACTAACAGTGACCAGAGGGAAGGAGGGTGGGAGGGGAGTAATGGTGGAAAGAAGGGGAAGGGACTAGTCAAAGAACATGTATGAATGACCCGTGGACATGGACAACAACAAGGGAATTGACTCATGGGGGGCAGAGGGTGGGATGGGGGAGGAGGGCATAAGGGAAGAAATTGGGACAACTGTAATAGAACAACAATAAAAATGATTAAAAAGGCATCTGTATAAAGCAATATTTGTAATAATTGTAACAATAAACATACAGTGTATACAGGTATAGTTTGTAAAAATAACAGCATGCAGAGAAGAAAATATATAGGAGCAAAGTTATTATATACTATTAAAAAGAAGTTGGTATTAATCTGAGCTAGTTTGTTATACATTAAGATACTAATTGCAATTACCAGGGAAGCCACTAAGATAATAACTCAAAAATATAGTAAAACAAATGACAAGGGAATTAAAATGGTATACTAAAAAAAAAAACATTAACACAAAAGAAAGGAGGCAGTAATGAAAACTGAGGGAGAAAAGGGCATGTAGAAAACAAGTAGTAAAAAATAAAAGAAAATAACTAGTAAAATGCCATAACTTTTTCATTACTGGTAATTGCATTAAATATAAATGGATTAAATCCTGCAATTAAAATGCAGAGTCTGGCAGAATGGGTTTAAAAACACAAACCACGATCCAACTATGTGCTAACTACAAGAGAATTGCTTCAGATTCAAAGTTACAAATATGTTAAAAGTAAAAGGATGTAATATACTATTCCATGCAGAGCACTATAGGAGATGGTGGACTAAGGATATTCGGGTACCTGTAGATGGATCTAAACTACTGTTGAGCTGATAGGAACTGACTGAAACAACTAGTTTGAAACCCTGGAGTCTGCTTGAGCACTTGCAGTGTCCAGACAAAGCATGATGAAGAACCTAGTAAATTTTAGTGAGTTATGGTCTTTTTCTTATTGGAAACCAGCTCCCAGACCCACAGCAGGCAGCTGTGGGGAGAGCAGCTAGTATTCCTGATATGGCTTGCTGGAGCCAACGTGGGCAGTATGAGCTTTGCCCTTGAAATGTCAAAGTTGTGTGTTTTAAATTCTGAAAGTTGCTTTTGATTGGTGGGGGGCTGGCAAAGAGGCTACTTATTGTTTCAAACCACATAGGCTAAAGTGGTTTACAGGGAATTTAAAGAGACACTATCTGTGAGATCATTTCTCTCTTTTGGAGCCATTTTTTAAAAAATTTTGTCAGGTCACAGGCTAGCCACAGAGATAGCAGAAGAAAATTACAGTAATCACATACGATAAGGAATACATGCTTTGAACAAATGGTTTAGAAAGTCACAAATGGAAGACTATAGCCTTTAATGAGCAAGTTTTGGCAATCCCTGAGGAGTGAGAAAACTAGATCTCTAGAGTTTCAACAACATAATACTGTAAATGTCCAGTTCTTAACAAAAAATTATAAAATATATAAAGTAACAAGGAACATTTGGTCCAGGGAATATTTCATAGGGAAAAATTTTTAGTAAAAACAATCCCTAAAGAATCCCAGATATTGGTAATATTAGTCAAAGATGTTAAATCAACCAATTTAAATATGTTCAAGAGCTAAAAATAAAGTAGAAAAACACTAAAGGAAACAAGGAGAACAATGTATGAACAAATAAGAATGTAACTAAAAAGTATAAAAAGGAACCAAAAAATTCTAGAGTTGTAAAATATAATAACTGAAGTCAAAAACTTGCTAGGAAGTTTCAATAGCAGGTTTGAACTGGCAGCTGAGACGATCGGCAACCTTGAAGACAAAACATTAAAATTACCCAATCAGAGGGACAGAAAGAAAAATAGAATAAAGAAAAAGCCTGGAGGACCTATGTGACTCCATCTAATACATCAACAGATGCACTGTAGGAGTCCCAGAAAGAAGAGAGAGAGATAAAGCAGCAGAAAAAGTATTTGAAGAAATAATGGTCCCAAACTTCCCAAATGAGGAAAAACATGAACACACACATTCAGAAGCTCAATGAACTTCCAGAAAAGTAACGAGATCTACATCAAGACACATTATACCCAAATTGTCAAAATCCAAAGACAATGAGAGGATTTTAAGTGCAGCAAGAGAGAGAGAGAACTCACCACATACAAAAAAAAATCTTCAATAAGAGTAACAGCTGGTTTTGCCTCACAAACCCTGAGGGCTAGAAGCCAGTCAGATGACATAGTTAAAGTCCTGCAGGAAAAAGCCACTATTTTTATACTTTTGGAATGGCTTGTAACCTCTAATTTTTCTAATGATTTCATAGTCAATAAATAATAGACATATTATAACATAATAATTATAAATTTATGTTGATGGACATGCAATGTATAAAGACATACTCTGCAACAATAACAATCTAAAGGGGGAGGGAAGGAAGTTTATAAGAATAGTGTTGGTATGCTATGGAGAATAATTTAGTATTATTCAAGCTAAAATGTTATAAATTTAAGATATCAATTATAATCCCCAAAGTAACAACCAAGTAAAGAACTAAAAATACAGAAAATGTAAGAAGGGAATCAAAATAGTACCCTACAGAAAATCAACTAAATAATGAAAAAGGCAGTAATGGAGAAATTGAAGAACAAAATACCTATGTTAAATGTAAAAGAAATAGATAAATGCCAGAAGTAAATCCTTCTTTATCAGTAATCACATTAAATGTAAATTCATTAAACCCTCCTATTAAAGTGCAGATATAGGTAGGTTGGATAGTAAAATAAGTTCCACTATGTGCTCTCTACAAAAGCTCACTTCATTTACAAGGACATAATGAGGTTAAAAGGAATAAAATGAATAAGATATTCTATAAAAATCGCAACCCAGAGAGAGCTGGGTAGTTACACTAATACCAAAAAAATTAGAGTTTAAATTTTTAAAGTTTACAAATGACAAAGTAGGTCATTATATATTGATACAATGTCTAATATATCAAGAAAATATAACAAGTACAAACATACAGACTTTACAACAGAAGCCCAAAATATATTCAATATTAAGCAAAAATGACAGAATTTAATGAAGAAATAGACAGTGGATATATGATAATAGTTGGAGATTTCGGTACTCCAATTTCAATAATTGATAAAACTGTGACAAAGTATCAAGTGTTACAGGACAGGGATCCACCCAGAGGGGGTTCTGCCTCAGACCGGCGTGCAGTGTGTGGGCTGTTGTTGACCTCACGCAGGAAAGATTTCACAACACGAAGCTGGAAGATTTGGGGAGTGTGTTTATTAAATCTGGGGATAGTGAATCAGAGGACGGGCTTCGGGTAGAAGAAGCAATAGGAGAGATTCTAGGCGGTGCTCTGCTTTGACTCCCCAGAAAAGGTACAGGAAAGGGGTGAGCCAAGGCGGGGCTGCTGTTAGCTCACTGGGAAGTCAGACAGAAAGGGGGCCTTGGAGATAGAACCAGGGATTAAGCCAGGGACAGGCGCTGCTGCTCATGGCTCTGCTCTCTTCCAGTCTTGCCGGGATCCTTAGAGTCTAGGAGGAAGTAAAAAGTTCATGCCCAGGAAGGGGCATAGGTGTGCTTTAGAGCAAGCCCACACTCAGTCTTTGTCCTGAGGGCTTTTTATCTTTTCCTGTGAGTGAGAATCTTAGGGGAGTGCTTCAACCAAGTACTCATCAGCTTTCTAGGTACATTTCTAATATGGTGACACATCAAAATGAGCATGGTGGGATTATTCTTTGGTCTGCTTTACTGTTTTACTTTTATCTGACTCTGTCTGGCTTTTGATGGGGGTTTTGTTATTTGTTCTCCTGACTTCATCTGTCCTTGGGTTTAGCTGGCACAAATGGCATTAACTGGGTGATTTAAGCTATATATTCTCTGGTTAGGGAGGAGAGATATAAACCATTTGCTCTCAAGTGTCCTTGGTTATGGAAGATAAGGTCTTATAATTCACAAGCTGACTGTAAGTTATACAAATTGTTTGGCCTTGTTTAGCTTTCTTGTTTCAGTTTCCCTGTTTCACTTGCCCAGGAATTTTCCTAGCATCTTACTATCCTGTCACAAAAGGACTGATGGTAAAAGTAAATCTCAGAAGAGTTAAATAGAGATAGTGCTAAATAATCGTGGTAAATATTATAGAAAGGGTTAGTCCCAGCCCCCTAAATTGAAAGAGATATATCTAGAAAAATGAGTACAATAGAATATAATGGTTATTAATGATGATTACTATGAGCACTTTGCTAAGTATTTTTATTATCTTGTTTAATCCTAAGAATAACCATGTGAGACAGATTTTTTAAAGGGCATGTCTGTTCATTTATTTTGACATTTTATAATTTAGTCTGATTATCTTTGAAGGCTATTAAGCTGGCCTTCAGTATAGTTGTGAAAAATAATGACATTAGTCAAAGAAGCACCTACTTTAACTTTTTCCTTTAATTTACTGGGGGTGACACTGGTTAATAAAATTCTGTAAGTTTCAGGTATACAGTTCTAAAATACATCATCTATATATCGTTTTCTGTGTGTGCTATCCCGAGTCGCCTCCTCCCCTCACCCTCTTTACCCTCTTCTATCTCCCCACACTCCCCTTTTCCTCTGGTAACCACCATACTGTTGTCTGTGTCTGTGAGGGTTTTTTTTTCTTTTCTTATTATTAATTCTCATGTGTCAGTAAAACAACAGGGACTTAGAGAGTTTAACTACCTTTCACAAAGTCACACATCAAGAAACGAGGAGATCCTTGATGTAGACCTAATTTTACCTGACTCCTTGATTAATTAGTGGAAAAGGTAGGGAAAACATGGAAAAGGGTGTTGTTAGGAAGAGATCCTTTGCTCCTCGTCTTATATGAAAGGAGAAGATGCCTACAGATGTTTCCTAAGTTGGAACTGAAGAGATAAAAGGTTTTAAAAGTATTTCTAAAATGTAACACTTGTTTCAAAAAAGACATACACATCTAAAAACACTACAAATGTAATAGTGATATAAACTCTGTAATGATTATTTTGCAATAAGTAGCTCAATATGAAATTCATGATTTTTCATTTTAACTTATTAACTGGCTTTTTCCATAGAAAAGGCACAGAGAAGCAAAGATACTCTTAGAGCAATGAGGACCCCTGGTGACCAGAGCTTGCCTTCTAAATGCCACCAAAGGGAACTGGGACATCCTAGAGCTGGGGCTAGGAGAGGAGGAAGCAAATCTGGGACGTGTTGTGGCGCCAGTAATTAAATAAGACCCAAAGACCAGTGGAGACCAACCAGAGTCGGCATGAAGGGAACACCACTGGCCAATCTGGATAACTGAAATCAAAAAGAAGAATGACTGTAATTGAGTTTAACAAGTTTAACACAATGAATAAAATATCATGAATTGGTAGTCAGAGAGAGGAAGGAGTGAAAGGAGGAAGCAAGCATGGGGAAATGTTAATAGTTGTTGCATTTAGATCAAAGGTACAGGTGTGTTTGCTTTACTATTTCTTTTAATGTTTTTATATGTCTAAAAACTTAAAAGATATGGAAAAAAGAAAATAATAAATAGCATTTATTTAAGAGAAAGCAGATGACAAAAGCTCATAAAAATAAATCTTAATGCCAAATGATACACCCTGGCCAGATAGCTCAGTTGGTTTGAGCATTGTCCTAATATGCCAAGGTTGTGGGTTTGTTACCCCGGTCAGGGCACATACAATAATCAACCAATGAATGCATGAATGAGTGGAACAGCAAAGTGATGTTTCTCTCTTTCTCATCAATTAAAAAGAATTTTTTTACAAGCCAAATGACAGATGTGTTACCTACTAAAGAGGGAAAAATCTCTTCATCAAGATCAACAAAGCATGAATGAGACCCATTTCTAGATCAAACAGAGTAACCAGCACTGATCATGCCCCAAGAAATAACAACAAAGTCAAACAGAAGGACAAATTATTTGAAACTCTGGCTCCACAGCGCTGGACACAGTGAGTGCCCTGACTTAGAGAAATGGAGCTGGGCACTGGGCAATGCTGGCTGGCTGGAGCTCACAGGCAGAGGACCGAGGGGAAGGGCTGCCTAGACAGAGCTCTGAGGACCTGTGGAGTGTCCCTGTTTAGGGTTCACTTGCACACTGATCATCACATGTGTTAGGACTCTACCAGAGGTTGGGAGGGAAATTTTCTCAAATAATGCCTGTTCCCAACATCCAGAATAGGAGCCCCATAATTCACCAATTATGAGCATCAATTAGAGCACGGTACTGGTTTCCCAGGGCTGCAGTAACAAATTATCACAGACTGGGTGACTTAAAACAACAGAAATTCATTCCCTCACAGCCCTGGAAGTGGAAGGTCTCAAATAAAATGTGGGAACTGCTCCCTCTGAAAGTGGTGGGGAAGAGCCTTCCCTAACTCTTTCCAGCTTCTGCTGTTGCTCCCGGCCTTGACGTTCTGTGGCTTGCAGCTCACCACACCAGCGTCTCCCTCTGCTCTCACATGGCCATCATTCCTCTGTCTGTCTCTGCTCTCTCTTCTCTTTGGGACACCAGTCATTGGATTAGGGCACACACGAATTCGGTATGACCTCATTTTGACTGATTACATCTGCAAGACCCTATTTCTAAATAGGGTCACATTATGAGGTTCAGTTGACATGAATTTTGGGTGGGGGGACAATATTCAACCCAATAAGAGTACTAAGAAGGGTCTTGCCTCAGTAGTGGAATAAAGCTACCCCTAGACAAACATGCTGATTTGATTCTACCTAACAAAGGTTAAAAGCAAGGCCAAAAGGTTCAAACTACTTCCAGGTAACTCAAGCACATCCCAGTACAAAGTTCAAGAATTTTATTGGTGATACAAGAATATCCAACAACTAACCAGGGAAAATTCACAATATCTGGTATTTAATATAAAATTATATTTGAAGAAATAATTTATAAAACTTTTCCAAATTTGATGAAAACTATAAACCATAGATCCCAGAATATCAATGAACCTCAAACACAAGAAACATCGAACAATATTATACTGAGTTGCTTAAGCCTAGTGATAAAGAGAAGCTTTTAAATATCCAGGGAAGAAAGACATTATATATAAAGAACACCACCACCACCCCACCCAGAAAAAAGGAATAACAGCAGATATCAAGAAACAGTCTAGAAAAGCTTGAAGAAATATCTTTAAAATACTGAAGGAAAGATTCATTCACCTGGGATTTTTTACCCAGTGAAAATACCTTTCAAAGACAAGTGCAAAATAAAGAGTTGTCAGACATACAAAAGCTGAAAGAATGTTCAGCAAGCCTTCACTACTAGAAATGTTAAAGTAGTCCTTAAAGCAGATGGAAATGATAAAGATCGGAAGGGAAAATGAGTGAAAAGGAAACAGAAAAACAATGGAGGAAATCAATGAAACCAAAAACTTGCTTCCGGAGAAGGTTCATAAAACTGACAAACCTCTAGTCAGACTTAAAAAGACAAAATAAAAAGAGGAGAAGGCACAAATTATTAATATCAAGAATGAGTTAGGTGATGCTATAGATTTTGTAAGTATTACAAGGATGAATTTTTAGTTAAAAATTCTCCCACAAGGCAATTCTTCCAAAAGCTTCAGTAGTAAATGTCACTAAACATTTAAAGAAGCATTAATACCAAATCTACATAAACTCTTCCAGAAAATTTAAAAGGATAGAATAACTCCTAACTTTTTCTATGCAGCCAGAATTACCCCAATACCAAAATCAGAAAAAGTCATTACAAGGAAAGAAAGCTATAGATCGACCTTCTCTCATTAACTTATAAGCAATAAAATTTTAATAAAAACTTTAGGGAATCTAATCCAATAACAGATAAAAAGAATAAAACATCATAACTAACAGGGGTTTATCCCAGAAATGCAAGCTTGGTTTATCATTTGAAAATCAGTCTATGTGATTCACCTTAATAACAAACTAACAAAGAAACTCATATAATATTTCAATAGATGTGGAAAAATCATGTGAGCAAACCAGCATCCATTGCTGATGAAGACTTTTAGCAAAGCAGAAGTGGAATGGAACTTTGCCACTCTGATAAAGGGTAGCTACAAAAACCCTACAGTTAACATCAGACTTAATGGTGACAGAATGTTCTGAGCCAAGATCACCAACAAGACAAAGATGCTCATTCTCACCACGTCTATTCAGTTTCGTATTGGAGGATTTAGCCAGTGCAATATGGCAAGATAAGGAAATTAAATGCTTCCAGGTTACAAAGAAAAAGGAAAAGGAAAACTGCCTTTATTTGCAGAAGACATGTTATGTATATAGAAAGTCCGATAAAATCTTCAGAAAAGCAAAACCCATTCTGTAGCAGTTTTCCTGGTTCAGTGCTGGCTTCTGTGCCCAGAGCACCAATGCTCCACATCTGGCAGCTCAGAGCTCCTGCCAGTCTCAGCTCCCTCAGCCTCAGCCTATGACTGAGCACCTCCCTGCCTATTCTGTGGGCTCTACCAAGCTCTAGTCCTTTCCCACGCCAGGACTTAAGGGATGACACTGGAGGCCCCCAGACCCAACACCAGCCTTGCTTCCAGGCTCTCAGCTCCGCATGGGAAAGGGCTTTACTGAAGTTACTATTGTGTTCCCAGAACCTACAACAGTGTCTGGAGAATAGATGATGGTGCTCAAATAATCATGGAATAAATTTCAGCCATTTCAGTTCCTATTGTTTTGAGTCATAAGGACCATTTTGTCCTCTTTGGACCCAGGATGGGCCACAGAAGTCATAGAATGTCAGCATTGAAAAGAATACTTGACAGCCCCTCATTTTACAGGTTAAAAAATAAATAAAAAACAAAAAACCTGAGTCCCAGAGGGAAGTGCTAAGCTCAAGGTCATATACCAAGTCTTTATTGGCAGAGGTGGGGCAGTAACCATGTCCTCCCAGTCCTGGCCCTACCTCTTCCCTCACAACTTTTCCTCTCAGCATTTTAACAGCTGCAGAATCTCAGTTCCCAGAATGGGTCTGAGCCCAGCAAAGAGGATGCCAATCAGTATGCTGGGAGCATGGCCCACAGAATGTCACTGTTAAGGACCATCCTCTCCATCGGACTCACCATTTAGAGCACAGATTGTTCAGCAGAAGGATTCTGGTTGCTAGCTCAGGCTATGGACTGGAAGCAGGAGAGGGGCATTGTCCCAGAGAAGGAAGGTTCTCAAGAAAACAGGGATGCTGGAAAGAGAGGCTGAGCAGGAAAGCCATTCCAGAATCGGGGGAGCTGCTACCAAGCAGTCGCCATAGCTGCCATCAGATTGGGAATACGGATGAAAAAGGGAGGGGAGAACCAGGCGGGAAGCAGTGGGGGAAAGGGGCATACAGTAGGGCAGATGAAGGAGCCCCTCTGCTTGTCCTGCCCATTACCTACCCTGAGCCAGTGGAGAGTCTCAGCAGGCTCACAAGTCTCCAAGGGAAATTGCCCCTAAATACCACTCCACACCCTTGACTGTGCCTGTTAGTTCAGCATTAAAGATAAGTTGAGTGGTGACTTTTCAGTTTCCAGGATGACGCAAATATTTCTTAGCAGGAATGAGATGCTCAGCTCTGGCTGTGCATTCAAATCGTCTGGAAAACTTTGAAAAAATACTGATACAGAGCTCTACGGCAGACCAGTTACATCAGAAGGGTGGGGGGAGTGCCCAGACCACAGTATTTTAAAGCTCCCCAGGAAGTGGTAATCTGAACCAGGGAAGGTTGAGAACCAGGACTACTTGCCTACTTTAAATGTCAGCAGAGAGGAGCTCTAGAAATCATCAAATCCCTTTTTGGCAGATGGGGAAACTGAGGCCCAGAGAGGGGCGGGCCCAGGGAATCTGTGGCAGAAACCAGGCTGGAAGGATGCTGGTGGTGCTCTGCTCCCTCCTCCCTCCTGCTCTGAGGGAGGTGCTCTTCTAAAGGCAGCTCTGAGGAGATGGTGTGGAGGAAAGGGAAGGAAGAGGGGAGAAGCACTGGGTGGGTGAGAGGGCCCCAGCCAGGCTCCTGGGTTGGGGCAGGGCATCAAGATGCACTGATGCACTGGGTGGCTGTAGGAAGAACTGCCAGATTGATCATCCTGTCCACAGGGTTCAGGCATGGGTGGGGGTCTGGTGAGGGCTGCATTTTTGACAGAAGTCTTCCTCTCTCTCCCTGTCCCCTGACACCCCTTGCTTTCTACTTCCTTCCTCCCCTTTTCTTCTCCCCTTGGTGGCCTTTATTCAAAGCTCACCCTCTGGATTTTCCCCCAGCGACCTAGAAAACAATATCCTGAAATTACAGCTCTAGAGAAGGTTCTAGAGGGCAGAAAGGTGGAGTGACCTGCATGCAGTTTCACAGCAGGCCCTTCTCGGGCTGACAGTTGCAGGTGCCGCTGCCCCAGGGGGTTCTTCGCCAGCGTCCTCTTTTTGCCCCCTCCTGGCCTAGAGTTAAGGAGGATGCTGGGCTGGTGGGTGACACCTGCTTTCCCTGTCAGCTGGAGGGTGGAGGGCAGGCACTGGCTGGCAGTGGTCCTCTGTGTCTACTGGCATAGACTTCTGCCCACACCACAGCCTGGGCACATCAGGACCCAGGGGAAATACCCTTCTCTGAGCCACCCTGCCTGTCACAGGTCGCCACTTCTCCCAGATGTCACCTGTAATGGTGCAAACCCATGGGTGGGCAGAGAATCAGGTAGATGTCTGGACTGCCCCAGCATGGAGCCTTTGGGACCAACCAGAGCCCTTAAGTGACTGGACCGTGGCGCAGACGGCAGCACGTGCCGGGAACTACCGCCTGACCTGTTGTGGCCACAGATGGGGCTGAATAGGGTTGAACAGCATGGCCCGGAGCTCAAGGACCGACCGGAGGCCAGGGCAGTGCAGGGGCGGTGTCGGCCCATCTGCATCTTGCTGGGTGCTCTCGGTTGCTTGCCGGTTTGCCTGAGCTGCCTGAGCCCGCGCTGGCTCGGAGCCGCTTCCCGCGGCGGCCACCGAGCGCCCTCTAGCGGCTCTCGGCGTTCCCAGCTACAGCCGGGCCCCAGCCTCGACGGACTCCCAGCACCCACCTCCGGAAGAGAACTCCTTTCCCCCAGCAGGTCCGGACAAGGTGGCGTCCAGGCTCAGCGCCTTCACCCACGATGAGTCTTAGCCCATCTTTGCCCTGCTGTTGTCATTGATCTTTTTGCTCTTGTGTTGCACTCCCTTGGACCCTGCGTTCTGAAAGATTTTGTCTTTATTAAATATTACTTAACATTTTTTTCTTTAAAAAATAGGAATTCCAAGTGGAGTGAGATCAGCTAAGGCAGCGGGTGTGACAACAGGAAACTGCTCTAACAACTTTGCAGCCAAAGGCGAAGAAAAAAAAACCTTGGGCTAGCCTCTACTGTCGCCAGCATAGCAGAGTGTGACCCTGTGCCCTCATGCCTGTGTCAAGGCCAGGGCCATGACCTCTGTCATCCCACACAGGGCCTGGCACCAGGCTGGGTTCACGCGTGAGCCCTGCGACGTGCCTCGTGGCCACCTATTTCTGCTTCTAGCCAGCAGCCTGGACAGCATTAGCCCAGGCTCCCTCGGGCCCAGGCCCCACCCAGACCTCTTTCCCTTTCTCTAGTCTTAGTTTCCTCACCCGCCACACGGAGCTCACAGTTCTTGCCTCACATCTTGGAAGTGCCATGTAATGAAGAATCATTCAGTGAATGTGCTGAACACATTGTGAGCGGTAAGAGTGTGTAAAGGATTGTGCCGTCGCTCGCTCCTGGGCTGCCCAAGCCCCTCTCCGTGCTGAATGCGCCCTGCTCTGGTCCCCACTGAGCACTGTCACTCTCCTCCCTGCCCTCATCCAGGGAGCTGTGCATACTCAGAGAAGGCCCCGGTTTAGGTCCAATCTAAAGAAGGCTACATGCTTGGCTCAGCGCTTCTCAAACTTGAGCGCACATCAGAATCACCAGGAGGGCTTGTTGGAACCAGGAACTCTGGGACCACTTCAGAGTCTGATTCAGTGGGTCTGGGAGGGAGCCCATGAATTTGCACTTCTAACAAGTCTCCAGGAGATGCTGCTTCACACTTGGAGACCCACTGAGTTAGCTGTAGGATCTTGAGCACTGGGTGGCACTACCTAAAAGAGTGAGAAAAGTTAAAACAGCTTTCTTAAACCCTCTGAACACCCCAGCACCAGCCACACACATAATCAAATTAGAGCAATGTAAAGCATGAAATCCCTGACTCTGGGGAACCTTGAGAGGCCTAGCTCCCTCCAGCCCACTCACTCCACACAGCCCTCCCTTACCTTCCACCAAAGCATTGGGGCAGCCCTCACCAGGATCCCCCACAGACATGGAACGAGTGATGGAAGCAGGTAAGGGAGTACAAACACAAGTTGTGTGATGCCAGGTGCTGTCCCCAGGAGGCTGGCTGTGAGGGACAGAAGCTCCATTGGTATCTCTGGGTCTTGATTCCCAAGGTGAGGACATGGTCTGGCTGCAGGACAGCATTGTCACTGAGACAAGGCCCCAGAGGCTACAGCAAAGCTGAGGGACAGAACAATGTAGGAGAAGGTGGCAGGTGTGTGTGCCTTCAGGTAAGGGGCTTCCTCTGCCCTGTCCATTGAGGGGCTGCCTGCATGGATTTTCTCCATGAGCACATCGTACCCCTTGTAGAAGCACCTCAAGGGCACCTCAGCCAATGGTGCAGGGGACTTGACCATCTTTGCCAACCTTTGTGTCTGGCAATCCAACTCACTGCCAGACCACTCTGTTTATAAATTTCCCCCTCCTATCCAGCCTGACTGGGCAGCTGCCTTTGTTGTGTCTTCTAGGTGCCTGATTTTCCTAAACCTGACCCTTACATTCTCATTTTTACTTAAATGCTGAAGCCGGTAATGCCTATGAGCTTCCCTAGCTTGCAGATTAAAGTCGCATCAACCATATAAATAGTCTCTTCTCCCTGGGCTGCAGGTTGGGGCTCTCAGCACCCTGACCCTGCTAACCAGCACCCCAGAGCATCTCTAACAGCCAGGCCATGGCTCACTGCCGGGTTCCTCCACCAGCAAAACCCTCACACTATCCCTGGGCTCGAGGGACTTAGCACTGCTCATCACACTCTGTCCTTCCTCACATAGTTTCCTTGTCTTGACTCTTGAACTGCACACCTCTGGGATACATACAAGAGCACTGAGCTGGCAGTAGGAAACCTTACTCTTTGTCTTATCATTTGTGACATTGTCACATTTCAATCTCAGTGTCCGTGGGTATTGGATGTTGACAGTAATTCTTGCTGGCCCTTCCCGTCCATAAAGGGTTAACTCAGCAGACCTGGGTGGCCCCAAGCCCTGTATAGTCCAAAGGTCTCCAGGCCCTGGACCAGTTCCCTGGAGATACCTCTGAGCCATTAGAATGTCCTGTCTGATAAGCATGTCATTGCATGTCTGGGGCCTGTGGCCACACTGGGTAGTTTAAGTTAACAATGTGATTGATGGTGGATGTTTGCTTTTGTTTGCCAGGTGCTATCATTTTGACCCTGGGGGTGCGGTGTGGGGCTGGAGACTGGGCACCTAAGTTCAGTTAGGAGCTTTATGCCCATATAGTGCCCAATAAAAACCCTGGACACTGAGGTTCATGGGAGCTTCCCTGGTTGGCAATAGTTCATACATGTTGTCACATGTTGTTGCTGGGAGGGTTACATGCTCTCCGTGTAACTCTACTGGCAGCACAACTGGAAGCTGGGCCTGGGGGACCCTGCCCGATGTGCATTTTCTGTTGCCTGTTTTCATCGGTATCTTTTCATCAGAACAAACCAGTTTTGAGTACATCAGGTTTTCTGGGTCCTGAGAGTCCATCTTGTGAATCACTGAACCCAAGGGTGACCTGGGGGCCCCTGACACCCTGCCTTGCAGGGTAATGACCTTAATGATCATGCTTACTCCATATTGTGTTCGGCACTTTTACAAGGCCCTTGAAGAGACACGAGCTGTCTCTTGGCCACTGAGTAAGTAAGGGGCACATTATGAGGAAGCCTGGGGGGCAGCCGACCTCCAATAAGCCCTAAGTGGGGGAATCCACACCTGCTGTCAGGACTCCAATCCTCACTCTGAGGGGAGATGGAGGCCCGGCGTGCTCAGGACATGCCCTCGATGTCCTCCCAGAGGTCAGACCAAGCTTGGAGCACTCTGCTCAAATCATTACATTGAGGCTGGTTGCTGGAGGGGCTGAGCTAGACCCCAGAAGAAAAGCCCCACTCCTGTCCCACTGCTCCCTCACACCGCCGTCTCACCCCACACAGGCCCCGGCATTCACACCCCGCCAGGACCGGGACAACCTGAAGCACTGTTGTCAGCCACTGAGTGCTGTGCTCACGGTGTAAGGATCACAGGAGAACCCGACCAGAGCAGAGTTTCTCAGGCCTCTGTCCAGGGGCTTCTGACCCGTAGAGTTGGGGTGGGGCCAGGAATCTAAAGTTTTCATTGTTCCTCAGGTGCAGCGAATGGGCACTACCATCTACCCCGTCCTGCCAAGCCAGAGTCACAAACCTTCTCCAGCCGAAGTTTTGAAGTGACTCAGTTTTATGCCTAAGCCAAATACTTAAAATCTTTGTTTTTAAAAACCTATAGATAATTCAGTTTAGTCCCTGTAAGCAAAAACATCTGAGAGCAAGTCTGCTCACCACCATCGGAACCGGGATGCTTGCTGTGTGTGCTCCAGGCTCTACGTCTGTGGTGGCGAGACCCGGCCCAGAGACAGGACCTTGCACACCGCAGTCACTTACGAGAAGGCCACGTTAGGGTCCACAGCTGAGCACAGGCCTGGGGGTGGGGGCAGAGAAGAAAGGGAAGAAAGGAGGGAGGGAAGAGAGAGAGGAGGGAGGGAGGAGGTTTGCTCTGCTTTACGTCACACGAGTAGGAAAATTTGCCTGAGCAGATCATAATGCTGCTGGCATTTACTGAGCAATTAAAGATGGTGATTCAGGAACAGGCTTACCTACAAGACAGAGTTCTTAATGCCAAGGAATTTGATTTGTTTTAAGAAGAGATCCCATATAGAATTGTTATTACCTGTTTTTTAAAATAAATATTTAATGTCATTTTTAATCCCCTCCATCTTCACTTTTCTGTCAAACCTTGAACTTCCCAGTTATGCTTGGTTGGCAGCAGCGTTTTCAGGCACAGAAAATGGCAAGAAGCTCTCCTGCCTGTGGGATGGGAGATCCCCCGTCTCTCCCGGCCCATCTCCAGGATGGATCCTATTCCACTGACGAGGCACCTGTCCACCTAGTCTTGTTTCTGTATGGCTGGTGACCATGGTGTAGGGGAAGACAAGTCCCTTCCTCTTTCATTTCCTACTCTGAAAACCAGCAGGATTGGACGAGATAACCGCCAAGGCCCTACTCGTTCTGATGTTCTAGGTTCTGAGGCATTCTCTGAGCTGTAGGCTTTGTGGACAGAGAAGAGGATTTCCAGAACCCAATAGCCTCCCTTTCCAGCCCAAGAGCAAAGCTGGGTGGTGTGGGTGCGTGTCTGCCGGTGGAGGGAGGCTCCGCCCCACAGGAGGGAGAGCAGGCTCCCTTTCCCCTTTTAGTTCTGAAGTTGTGTGGGAGAGATACAGAGAGGGGGAGAAAGGTTTTTTGCTTTTTTTTTTTTAAGAAGACAAGGCTTTGGAAATTAGTGGAAAAGCAGGGTACATACAGGGTGCCCTAACCAGCATGTGGTGGCCAGAGTTGTGTAGAAACAGTGCTCAGCCCAGACAGGCAGAGGAGGCCTCCAGTTCCAGTGGCACGGGTGTGGCCCACCAGAAGTTCAGAAGTTTCTGCAGGTGCCACTTAGGGACCCGGAATCACGGAAGGTCCCTATGGCACAGAAGAAGCCTGTGGACAGGATACAATGGCTACAAAGTGTGGCACCTTTGCTGATAACTAGGTGCCTCTAGTTGTCAGAGGTGGATGCTACCATGACTCAGTTTGTCGCTGAGACCATTCCTGGGATATGGGATGAGGAACTTCCCAGGAGAGGTCAGCAGTGACCCCAAGGCCTGCACACAGACCAGGGACACCGACTCCCTGAACACCTGCAAATATGCAGACCTGATTGTTTGAAATAACAAGAGAGAGATCAAATTAAAAGCTTCTGCATGGCAAAGAAAATCATCAACAACATGAAAAGGCAACTTATGTAATGGGAGAAAATATAGAAAATATTGTCAAATATTGGCTCATTCGTGGGCCCCTGAAGAACTATGGAAAGCCTTGACTTCATAACACCCTGCATCACAAAGGAGATTTGAGATGAACGTGGAGAGACAAATGATTTTCTTGACCAAAACACCCTCCCAGTCAAAGCCACCCCCTCCCAAAAGCACTCCCAGATTTCACTCCTAAAACTTGGAAGGAATAAAACTCAGGTCCACATGGAGCTGAATCTGACCGGGCCCAGCCGGCCCGGCCTTGGCTCTCACCATCCCCAGGCAGCAATTCCCTGGGCTCCGTCTGCTCAGGGGGCCCAGACGGGGCCTTTCCTCCCACTTCTCAGTGATCACAGCTCCGCAAGTCGACCACCAAGGTGAAGGAAATGCTGTAGAATATTTGAAGAAATTAGGAATGGCTCTTCAGGCAACTGTCAACTTCCTAATCCTCTGAATTATTATTTATGATTGACATGTGAGGCTGTGGGGCATGAAGCCTGAAGCTGCAGACTGGTGGTGAATGATGTTTTTAAAATGAGGTGGTGGGCACCACCACGGCAGGGGGGCCGCAGCTCCTAGAGCAGACTGGTATGCAAAGGGGATCACGCAGAACAGAGAAGGTCCTCACTGAGTCTTTCTTTCTTTTTTACATCTGATATCAGCATATATGTACTTGTGAGTCTGTTCAAGCACAGCTTTGCGGATTAGCGAATATCTCAGTCTTCACAAAATTGCTGCCAGGTAGGTCAAAGCACTGTGATTCTTCTCACCTGTGAAGGGAAATGGGTCTAGGAGAGCGATTTTCAACTCATTTGCCATGGCACACTGGCATGCCACAAGAATTTTAAAGGTATGTAATACCTGCCCTGGCTGGGTGGCTCAGTTGGTTGGAGTGTCATCCTGTGCACCAAAGTTTGCGGGTTCAATCCCCAGTCAGGGCCTGTGTGGGAGGCAACTGATCAGTGCTTCTCTTTCACATCAATGTCCCTCTTTCTCCCCTCCTTTCCTCTTTACCTAGAAAATCAATAAGACATATCCTCAGGTGAGGATTAAAAAACAAGCAAAACAAACAACAATGAAACCAACAGGCAACACCTGACTATTTAGTCAGGGCACTGACCTCTTTTCCCCTGGATTGTCAAATAAAAAATGACAACGGCCAACACAATAGACATCAGTATGAATGAATCAAAATTATACCTATTTTTGTCATATTGGCAAAAACTATATTTATTGGTGTGCCACAGAATCTTAGTAATCAGTCTATGTGTGCCATGAGATGAAAAAGCCTGAAAACTGCTGCTCTAGAGAAACTAAGTAGCTTGTCTAGTTACACAGCACAGACCCCAGTCTGGGGACAGTGCTCTGGGCTCCTGATCGCCACCCCAGTGTCATGATCTGTCTGTCATGGGTCGCTGGGTTGTTGTGGAAAACTATAAAACCCAATGCAAAAGTAAAGTGCAAACTTGTTTGATTAAATCCAGTTCCACTGAACCCAGAAAATCTACTGTGGTTAAGAGTAAGAGTTGAATCACGGTTTATGGAAGTAAACTTGAATACATCAAGGTTTTGTGCTAGGTTTGTAGGTTTAGACAGAAAGTCTCACTCCTTTCCTTTTATATTTTCCTCATCTTCTTCTTGCAGTGCTGGGTGAAAACAGGGGAGGACACCCTGAGGCTCAGTGGGGTGGGAGCCGCAGCCGCCGTCTGAGTCACAGGGCTTCGGGGGATCCCCGTGTGGGATTCTGGAAGACATCGCTCCTCAGCACACTCTGCCCAGAGACAATCCCTTTCTTCACTCTTTTGAGGCTCCATTTCACATGGGCTAGATTCCAAGAAGGGAAGCACTTACGTCTGTACTTGAAGCTGCAGCAAAGCCCCACCCTCCAGGTTGGATAGGAAGCACTCACTCTGAGCCCTGAGGGCTCCCCAATGGGCAGTTTAAAAGGGAAAAGAAACAGAAAGACTCAATGAGCAACTAGGCAATGAACGCTTCTCCCAGAGCAGCCCATAAGCTCTGTTTGTGACTTCCATACCCTGGGCGGAAAAGGTTTCCCTGCTAGGCAGTGGCCTGAGTTGGGGCAAGGGGATGGGCAGGAGAAGCCTGGGGGAGCCAGATATGGACAGAATGTCTATCCTGATGGATGGGAGGAAGAGAGCCGGGCTCTGCTGCTCCTGAAACATCCTAGAGCTGCCTGGGGCTGAGTACGGGCCCTAGGAGGGGGCCTCAGAAGAGCTGCGTCAAAGAAAAATTGTATCAGACAAAGCTGAACCGGCAGGGAAGACTTTGTTCAAGACTGCTGCAGTAGGAGAGAGAGGCTGAACTCAACTCTGCTGAAACAAAAGCTGGGCGAGTTTTTGAGCACTCGGGCGAGTTTTTGAGCGCTCGGGCGAGCAGGTGGAAGAGCACTGCAGGATGCTGGGGGTGGGGGGTGGGCATAGGGAGGTGGATCAATGGGTTGTGTTTAGCACATGGAGTTAGTCCTGATTTTGCAAATGGTTTTCTCTGTGATCGGGCCATCTGTGTTTGCTAGTTGGCAGCCATCTATGGTAGGCTCCTAACCCCTCCCCTGGAAACTGGACCATATTGGCACTGCCTTCCTTGATGATTACGATTCAAAGGGATGGCTCCCTGGTCCTTGAGAAAGATTTCCCTGTGTTGTAAAATTGGCAAGAGGCTGAAGATTTCTACATGTTTCAAGGGGGCAGAGGAAGAATTTCCAATGACAAGTTTTTTAAAGTAAATGCTCTGTGGGAAAGGAAGCCAGGGGGCTGGAGTCAGGTGGAGGGCTGTTTGAAGTTGAGCGGAGGGGAACAGAAGTGGGGCTTGTCAGCCACTTCCCACCCCTGAAGCAAGAGGTTCCTCACCCAGTCTGAGGATCCTCTCGGTTGTGACACTGTCTCTTGTTCACTAGGTGGCGCCGCCGCAGTGTTTGCTCCTGAAACTTGTGGGAAGGACGCTCGCAGGGCCTGGAAGGCAAAAAGAGTTATCAAACCTCTCAGCCAGTGGTGTGCTCCCTGAGGTCCTTTTTGGCATCTGTGGGGCCTCGAATTCTATGTACACTTAGACCTAGAGCTCTTCTGGAGCACACTCCCCTGTCCCAACAGAAATCTTAGAAGGGGCAAGTGTTTTCCTGGCCATGCCCACCTGTGAGCCATGAGTACAGTAACTGGCCTCTGGCAGGTCCCCTGGAGGACAGAATTAACCAGCCCTGGATTCCTACAGACCTTGAGACTCTGGTTACAGCCATAAGAGTTCATCCTTGCTTTGTGCTCTGAAGATAGAGCAGTGTATCTGGAGGATATGATCCCAGATGTGGACATCATTTGCCTAGCTGGTCCCAGCCCTCCCCTGTATCTTCTGGCAGGTGAGCTACAACTTTGTCTTAGGGGAGAATTAGGGCTGATCATTACCTGAAGTGCTAGAAGCTAGATGCTTTTATCCTTAGTAAAATCCTAAACTCAAGGAGGGGTCTTCACTAGCTATCCTGCAAGGAGAACTTGGAGCAGTGTTTCTGAAGACATGGAGGAGGAGAGAGATTTTTATCCCAGACTTGGAGAAGGTGTAAGTATTAGGAATCTGATCCATAAAAGTATCTGATCCATAGATACACCCACAGTGTCCTCAGCTGACGACCACATGCATGGAAGCTTTAGAAAGACCCCCACAAAGAGCTGACCCCTTGCAAAGTGTCTGCAGAGGGCTGTCAGGGCCTAGGTTTGGGGTCCGAGGGTGCAGCTGGCTAACTGTGATTTCTACTCCTCAGATAGCCAAGGACTTTGGACCAGACCACAATCCTTCCCCTGGATACAAGCCTTCCAGATGGGGTTGTGGCCCAGTTTCCCTCATAAACAGATGCTGAGACAAAGATTCAAAAACAGGTTGTTTATTTGGGACATCCAAGAAACAAATAAGGAAGTTATAAAGGGATGAGGAAGGCAACAGGTAAGCCACATACCACTGTGGGTAACTGGAGTTTAATTCCACGAGGGAGGTTCAGAGAAATGGCCTGGATGGCCTCCAGAAATTATACTGTCTCATATTTTTCCCACCTGAGCAGTGAGGGAGCTGGATTGTCATATATTTCTCCTGCCAGGCCTTGTTTGTGGCTGTTGGTGGCCTTCAGCACAAAGATGGCAGTATTGTGTAGGGAACCATTTCTCATGGTGTGGAAATGTAGCTCAGCACCCACGCAGAAAACCAGTGGGGAGCAAGTCAGCATGCAGGTCCAGGCCTGTGGAGAGGTTTTCCCGTGGGGAATTAAGCCTGCATTGTACCTAGGCTCCTATGAGACTTGCTTTTGCTGAAACTCCCTCACTCTGAATTGGGGCAGCAAGTGCTTACTATAACTTCCTAAAGTCTGTGCTAAACCTCCCCAGTATGGAGTGTAACCAGTTCAACCACTCCCCACACCCCCTGCATCTGTAACATCCTTCTCTTTGAAGCAATTAGCAACATTCCTTTGTTAGCATCTTTCCTTTGTTATCAGTAAAAGGTAATCACCTGCAGCAAACCTGTGCATAGTAAATGAGGACCGTCTTCCATGTAATGTACCCAGAGGAGCAATAAAAGTCTGTCCAGGCAGGGGCTGGGGTCCTCTCTCTCTCTCTCTCACTCTCTTAGAGAGCAGCCACACCGTCCCTTTTTCTCCACAGAACTTCTGTAGTTCATGTGTATTTGTCTTGCAGCCACAGGGATCTGCATCAGTATTGCATTTGGAAGTCGACCCACACTTCCTGAAGTATAGCACCTGAGGGATAGAGGGAGGCCACCTACAGCATCTGTTACTCCCACTGTCTTCTTCTGCCAGCAGGAGGCTGTGACTTGAAAGGCTATCCCAGGTCCCGAGTGTCCAAGAGAAGGAACAAATGTTTCATATCTAAAGGACAGAGAGACACTATGGGGCAAATGCTCAATCAGAGGCCAAACCAGAGAAACCGTGTTGAAAATAGGTCATCAGAGGACTAACATAGACAAGTATTTTTGGCCCAAGGAAACGTAGCGCAAAGAGCAGCAGTGGAGAATCTGTTCCCAGAACAAATTCAAGATTGAGAGTGGCCTGCAGAGGCTTCCCAGGGCAGGCTGAGAGGCAGGTGCCCAGACCCCTTTCTGACCTGCCCCTCCAGAGACCTGTATATGGGTGCTGGCTGTGGTGACCCCAGAAATCAGCACCATTCTGAGCTGTTGCAGGTCATCCAAGCTGGTTCTGGGGTTTGGGGTGGACAGATGGAAGGAGATAAAGCCCTTTGCATGGTGTACACACATAAGCCCTATGGGCCACCAGTCTTTTTCTGAAGTGTATTACTGCCACTGTTATTGGTCATCAGGAGATCCATTCTTCAATTGCCATATGCCTTTAGCCCTCTTGGGATGTCAGCTCCGGCCTGGCATCAGGCTGTGCCTTAGCAAGGTAAGATCTAGGAGAGAATGCCACCTCTGCAGCATCTTAGCCTCAGGTCCATGGGCTCCTAACGCCTCTGCCTGTGGAGTTCAGGGAGCCTGTGACCTCAGATGGGAAAAAGTTATGCCCTTAGTTTCACCTCTAAATGAGATTCAGCATTTCCTGCAAGTCTCACAATAGACAACAAACCCCAGTAGATGAAAAGTAGCTGTTCTGTACCTTTGTCACCAATGGAAGTAACAGTTAAGTTTCATGTCAAATTGTAATTGTGGTAGAAATTTTGTAATATTACCTCATATATATGTATACATCATACATACATATACATACATACATACATACACATATTCATACAACTTTGAAATGATAGTCATTAAACCATCACATATCTTATTTAATGCAATAATTAAAAGGTATATGTATATATTTCTAAATAATAAACTTTGTGTATTTCTATATAACTGGGTTTATTTGTAATTCTATGTACTTTGTTTTACACATTTCTAAAGTGTTATTCTAAGTAGGGGTCCACAGGCTTCCGCAGACTGCCCGAAGTCTCCGTGGCCTGGAAAAAGTTCGAAACTCTCCGCAGGCCCTCAGATGCCAGGAAGTACAAGATCAGCCCAGGCCGGGTGTCCGGGGCAGGTACAAGGCAGCTCAGGTCCACCCTGACCGCTGGTCCCTCCTCCCCATCCCCTTCAGGGGGCCTGACCCTCAAGGAGCCCCATCTTTTCACACATCCAATCATCAACACCCCACTCCACTGCACACCCTGCCACCGTCCGTGGCAACCACGACAACCACTCCACACACCAGGGACAAACCTAGCTGTGGGCAACCCAGACGGCTCACAATTCTCTCTTTCCAAACCCCACAGTTTACTGTGTTCTCTACAGGTACCTGGACATCGTGCTCATTTCATTGAGGAATATAATTCAAATTCCCACCAGGGGGCGCTGAGTATGCGGGTGTCAGGAACGCCCACTTGCATTTCTCCTTCCCTGAAAAAATTCGACTGGTGGCCAACCAGCCTGTTGATCACACTCTCAGTTCTCTCCTTCCCTTCTCTCTTTTTTTCCTTTCTCTTTTTCTGTCTTTTTGCCTTTCTCTCTTAATGCCTTTCCCCTGTCTCCCTCTATTTTAAATTATCTTTATTTCTCTCTGTAGTTCTGTGCTTCTCTCTCTTTTTCCTCTCGTCATACATGCCTCTTGTCCTGTCCCTATCTGCCTCTCTCTTTTCCATTCCTACTTACACACACCCTAACAATTCCCTCCTAACGCTGCACGCAGCTATTTGGGGCTGGGGGCAACCCTGCAATTCCTGAAACTGTGACTCCGCAGGGGATTGCAGTGGGTGGGCCTTGATCTGGCAGGCTGTCACGTGATTGGTTGCTCCTCAGGCAGCTTCACTGCCCAATCGAGGCACCTGCAGCCTGGACAGTGGAGGTGTGGTGAGACAAGCACAGGTGCTGCCACCATGCCAGCCACCTTCATCTACCACAGATGACCTGAGTGACTCTGGACAAGCTACTTGACCTCCCTGGGTCTTAGTTTCCTTGTATAAATGGGCCTAATCCAATCAGATTAAATATCGGATTTAAGTGGGGTTCCTGTGAGGCCTAAATATGTGTAGTAGGCAGCCTTTGAATGGTTCCCAGTGATTGCTGCCTCTGGGCATCCAGGCTTTGTTGTACTTCCTGAGCATGGCCAGACCTAGTGACCTGCTTCTAACAAATGAAATGTGGCAAAAGTGGTGGGATTTTACTTCTGAGGTTAGGTTACACGGGACTGGAGTTTCCATCTGGGGGCTCTTGCAAGCTCAGATGCTCTTGCTTGCTTGCTGTGATGAGGCAGCCATGTTACCAGATACCCTGTATAGAAGGCCACATGGCAAGGAACTGAGGCCCTTAGTCCAACTGACTCGTCCCAACAACTTTGGGTCTTGGAGGGAGATCGTCTCCCAGTTGAGCTTTGAAATGACTCAGCCATAGCCAATGTCTTAATTGCAGCCTGTGGGAGGCCCTGAAGCAGAGGAGCCAGCTCAGCTGCCTTCAGAAGCTGACCCACAGAAGCTGTGAGCTCATAAATGTGGTTTTATGTCACTCACCTTTGGGATCATTTCTTGTGCACAAATAGATAACGAACGCAATATGTAAACAATCTTATATTAACTAGGTTTGGCTAAAGTGAAGTGACAAATAGACCCAAACAAGGAATGGCTCTACAAAACAGTCTTGGTTTGGTATTCAGGTCAATGAGAGGGGTCTCTTTCATGCAATCATTCAGGGACTGAGAATCCTTTCACCTCATGGCTCCACTACCCTCTAAGACCCCACTGTTGTCCACAGCCAGCCCAGAAGCGGAAAGGGAGCATGGTGGAGGCAATCCCACTTCTGAAAAAGACCAGCCCCAAAGAGACACCCATCACACAAACTCACACTGTCCCGGGGAAAATTTAGTCACATGGTCCCACCTCTTTTCAAAAGGGACCAGGAACTACAATATATCTAGTCGTGGTGGCTAGAGTCTTAGAGAGGATGGATATAGGTGGCATAGGCCCAGTCTAAAACACTTAGTATATACTTACTGGTCAGTGAGGGCCTGGCCCTGGACTCTTCTTCTTCAGGTCTCCATTACTGACACTGGAATTGTCAGGGACTTATCTCAGAGAGGTCTCTTTTATGGTCTATTTCTATTCAGCTTGTGGATTCTATAGAGTATTTGGGTTGCTTCAGGGATCGGCCTTTGTATTATGCAGTGGTTGATTTATTCCTAACTCACCTGAAAAATTATAAGCTCCAGAAGTTTCCCATAGCACACCACATCTTCACCTTTAGGGTTGAACCGTTGCTCCAGACAATTTAGACCACAGAATTTCCTTAATCAGCAGAAATTTTGTTTCTGAATCAGCCTTAACTAACTAATGGCATGTATCAAGAAACTCAAATAAAACTAAAAAACAAACCCAGAACTAAAGGTTTATTTTTCAGTTTACTTCTCTCTCATGTAAAGAAACTCTTAAGTCGCTGACTCAGAGTTAGTCTGGTAGCTTCACCAGGAGCCCAAGGTACCTTTATTTTCTGCTGTAGTCATCAAGGTCACCCTGTAATTGCAGTGTGGTCACTGCAATCCCGTCCTTCTTCCAGGCAGCAGGAAAAGGAGGGGCAAGGATCAAAGGGGCCTCTTCAAAGGCCACTCCCAGAGGCTCCACCCAGTGACTTCCACTTCTCATCAGCTACCCGATCTGCAAAGGAGGCTGGGAAATCTAGTTTCCTAGCTGGGCACCTGGCTGTATATAGTATCACTGAGGTTCTCTTACCAAAGAAGAAAGCAATATTTGGTAGGCAGGGAGCAGAGAGATAGATTTCTCCCAGATACAAATCCCAACTGGCTTTTCCATAGTAGCCATAAATTAATGGTATCAGCTAAACTGTCTGTATCACTCTGAAGAACTCCCCCAGGCCACAGCTCCATTGTTACTGCTAATAAGGCTGAGTGTGAGAGAGTGTCAGTGCTATCTCCTGGGCAGATGGACAGTCCCTTCCCAGACCCTGGCATCCAGCACTGACCAGGGCTGTCTGAGATGGCTGGGTTACACGATGCCCATAGAGTACTTTATTAGCAGTAGTAGCAGTAGTGGTAATAGCAGTAGTAGAGTTACTTCAGACAGTTTTAGATTTACCAAAAAAACTGAGCAGGTAGTACAGAGTTATAATACACTCCCACCACCCAGTTTCCCTATTATTATCTTACATTAGTAGGATACATTTATTACAGTTAATCAATATTGATATATTGTTAATAAGTACAGTTCATAATTTCTTCAGATTTCCTTAATTCTTTTGCTCAATGTTCTTTTTTCTATTTCAGGGCCTCATCCAGGAACACTACATGCAGTTGTTCTGTTCCCTTAGGTGTCTCTTGACTGTGATGTCTTCTCCAACGTTCCTTATTTTTGATGATCTTGACAGTGACAAGTCCTGCTTGTGCAGGGTGCCCCTCTGTTACATTTGGCTGATGTTTTCCTAACAATGCAATGGGGGTTATGGGTTTTGGGGAGGAGGACCACAGAAGGGAGCTGCCATTTGCATCACATCATATCGGTGTGTCATACCATCAGCATGATTGATGGCTGCTCTGTTGACCCTGATCGCCTGGCTAAGGTGGTGTTTGTCGGGTGTCTCCACTGTGCAGGGACTCTCTCCTCCCTTTCCACATTCTGTGCTTTGGAAGTTATTCACAGTTAGGAAGTGGAGAGTTGTGCTCCCCTATTTAAAGTGAAGTATTGACATAATTTATTTGCAATTCCTCTGAACAAATTTGTCCCTTCCCTCAGAAACATTTTAAAAGTATAAGTCGATGAGAGTTCCTTCTTCTCCTCTCATTGCTAAACCTTATAGAAACCTGGTGCATTTTTGTGAAACAAAAACTCAGGGATGTGCATTTGGACTTTACCTGTGACTAAACAATGAGCACTTAAAATTTTTTTTAATATATTGATTTGAGGAGGAGGGAGAGAGAGAGAAGGAGAGACTGATTTGTTGTTTCACTTATATATGCATTCATTGGTTGATTCTTGTATGTGTCCTGACTGGAGATAGAACCCGCAACCTTGGTGTATCAGGATGATGCTCTAAGCAACTGAGCTAAACTATGAACTGTCAAGCCTGGTCCTCCCCTTCCAAAGTGAAACGTAACAAGTGGAACTGTCATCTCCCAGCTAGCATGTGAATTTCCATGAGGAGAGCTCCCAAGAACCACTTGTGCCACCTGAGCACACAGCTCACACTCTCACCAGCACTGGAAGCTGGGGTGGGAACCATCAGGAGGTTCACCTAAGAACAGCCAAGTCACATAAGCGGAGGACTGGCAGTAACACCGAAGGCCACCCACTCTGCTGGTGCCTCTCCAGGAACAGAACTCAGTTCCTCCTGAGACTTCCACCCCAGCTTGGGGAGGACGGCTCTACTAGAAAGCAGATTCTTACATCAAGCTCAGAGCCATAGTCCAGCTTCTATCCATGTGACCCCATTCTGACTCTCTGAGTCATAAAGAAGAAATCCAAACCAGGCCTTTTCTCCCATGGATGCTCTCCAACCCCCCACCCACACCCCCCACCATGGCCCACTGAATCTTTAAGGCAGTGACCATCTCCTCCAAGTTCAACACCCTTGGTTTCTTCCTTGAGAAGATATGATTTCCAGGTTCATTACCATCTCTACAGCTGCCCTCTTTTGTGGAAATCCAAGGGGGCAGGACAATTGCTTCATCCAGCATTTTCCACTCCAAGATCTGACTGGCTTTTCTTGGAAACTGCTGACCCATATTGAGGTGACTATTGAATAAAGCCCATTTCATTTTATACTCCCCTAGCATACATTAGTATGGCTGGCTTTTCGGGTCAAAGTGCAGGGACTTCCCTTTACTCCATTACATTTAAGCATACCATGACCCCATGATGTATTACATATGTATGTGAAGTCATAGGGATCAATATGAAAGGAAAAAATAGGGGAGGATGTTCACAAACATCTCTGGATGGTGAGATTTCTCAGGCTATTTTCTTTCTGTTATTACTTACTTCTACTTACCATCAATTAACTTGTAAATTACCAAAAAAAAGGTGTTTGGGTTTTTGTTTGTTTGCTTGCTTGTTTTTTTTTTTGCTTCTGTTCTTGTTTGAGCGACACTGTTTTCTTAGCCTGCTGAGGACACACTGAACTGTTTCAGACAGAACTGGCCATTTTTTCTTGTGAGTCTTCTAAGTACATACATTTGTAGGCACTTCAACCCGACAAGGGGGAGCAGATGTCTGGGGCAGGAGGCCAGGGCCTCAGGCAGCGCTGGCTGTTTCAAATCAGGTGACATCTCCCTGGGACAAGGTCCTCCCGGGGCCCAGGAGGTGCTAATGAAGTCAGTGTCCTAAATGAATCTGCTCCCATTGGCTCTAAGGTGCATGGCAGAGAACCTAGACATGGCCCTGCTCCTCCCCTCATACCTGAGGCTTTCCTGTTAGAACAGAGACCCTGCAGCAGAGCAGCTGGCTGAGTTGTAAGGCCCGTTGGTTATGAACCAGCAATTCTGAGTGACACGGACTGAGTGTGAAACCCACACCTGCCGCTTACAGACTCCATGATGTTGGGACAAGTGCTTGATCTCTCTGAGCCTCCGTGTCCTCATCTGTAAGGGAAAACAGTTGTAACTGCTGGGGACTTGCTGGGAGAGTTGGGAGAGCGGATGCCCACAGACGCCTTTGTATGGTGCCTGGAACACAGTATGTGTCCATGTACTGGTGGTGGTTATAGTTATGGAGGCCATGACACTTTCCTACCCACCCCCCAGGCGCAGTGCTGGCTCTGTCCTGCCAGCATACACCACCAGCGTTGGCAGTGAGCACCCGAAGAAGGAACCAGCCCACCAACAGCAGAAATTCCAGGAAAGCAAAAAACACAACAGAAAACAAAAATATCAAAACAACACATATAACAAACCTGTAGCCACTGGCGTCAACCTCCTTACCTCTCTGGATAATTATTCTGGGGTAAGAGAGATTTTTAAGAAGCTGAAACATAAAAATGAAAATAGAAACAAAACCCCAAAACAACAAAGACGTTCCCACCACGGCAACCCAAAGCACGGACTCTTTCCTCCTTGGGCAGAGGTGGCAGCTTTCTTCCACCAGGCTGTCCTCACTTGTGTTCTTGTCACAGGCATTAAGAGCTGGGCCCTGTCTAATAGGACAGCTCTTGGAGATGGTCATGTGCACTAGGAGAGCCTAGGAGAGTGCAGGCCCTTCATCAGGGTCAGGGGCAAGTCAGGGGCAGGCTGCTGATGGCCTGAGCACAGCATTGCTAGAAGCAGGAGTTTCTGGCTTTCTCTTTCCCCGGGCTCCTGCAGAGCCAATTTCCTCTGCTGTCACCTACATTGAACCCAGCACTGGGCTGGCCATTGCCTAGGACCCCACAGAAACTCTCCAGGAAGAAATGAAGCTTCACTCCAGAGGACTGGAGCAGTGACTCCACCCTCTAAAAAATTCTAGAAGTAGCCCCAAGACATGCTTGGCACATCATTAATTTGGTAGGTTAGGGTTGGGCCTGTGGGGGCAAAAAGAAGCTAAATTGTAAAATGGTGGTGAGCAAACGGTTTCAGTGCACACGGGAGCAGAACTTCCCTCTGCTTTCTACCTTGGCACCAAGTGGGGGGCCTGCCTTCCTTCCTTCCTTCCTTCCTTCCTTCCTTCCTTCCTTCCTTCCTTCCTTATCTGAGGATATATTTACTGATTTTAGAAATAAAGAGAGAGAGAGAAAGATCTATGTGTGAAAGAAACATTGATCAGTTGCCTCCTGTATGTGCCCTGATTGGGAACCAAACCCATAACATTTGGTGTACGGGAAGATGCTCTAACCAACTTAGCCACCTGGCCAGGGCTCTGCAGGGAGACTCTTTAAAGAACATCTAAGGAGTGGGTACAAATGTCAGAGTGGTATAATGTCAAGGGAGGTCTCTGAAGCACTTAGAAGCCATGCAGTTAGTAAATAACTTCGTGTTTAAACCCTTCATTTTCTAATGAACTGGAGAAGTTCATTAGAAACTTCTAATGGAGTTTCAGAGTTTGATAAAGACGTGACACCAACAGGCTGATGACAGCTCTCATCCCCCTGAGAAAACAGTTATTCCAAGTAGGGCTTATTTTCACTTCTTGCCTTTCTTCTCATTGCTCACCTTTGGGTCATTCTCAAGCTTTCTGAACTGGAGAAGTCGTGGCTCATAATGATGCAGAGAAAGTTAAGTATGTGAAGTTAGGCACCAGAAACTTGTTTTGGTGGCCTGGGTCAGGACAGGGAAGTGTCATTTCCCCTTGTGTTTTCAAGGGCAAAAGAGTCTGGAGAAAATGTAAAATCTGGGCAGTGTGTATTCTCCTTTTTGTTATTTTCATGACAGGATTATAAATGCAATTTCTTTCTTTCTTTAATCCTCACCCAAGAATATATTTATTCATTTTAGATAGAGAGGGGGAGAGAGAGAGAGAAGGAAGCATCAATGTGAGAAACAAACATTGATTCCAGTACGTGCCCTGACTGGGATCGAGATTCAACCCACAACATTTTGATGTACGGGATGATGTTCCAACCAACTGAGCCACCTGGCCAGGGCTAAACGCCGTTTCTTATGAGGTTTCTGTAGACGCCTCACCATCTGGAGTTCATGCTGATGCTCACCAGTGCCTCCTGTGACATGCCCACTAGAAGCCCCATTTGTCCTGCCTTCCTAAGCTGGATTTCATGCTAGGTGAGAGCTCAGACTCCTGGGGCAGTGGGAGCGTTCATAATGTTAGCTACCAATGAACCAATAACCTCACTCTGACCAACACTTTCCAAAATCCTTCCCAGTGAGATTTTGCTTCACATTGAAACTGAAAAAAAAATTCTCTGATTTTCACTTAGGACATTTTGCTCTTTTCCAAGTATTATAACAAGCTTGAGAATGACCCAAAGGTGAGCAATGAGAAGAAAAGCAAGAAGTGAAAATAAGCCCTAGTTGGAATAACTGTTTTCTCAGGGGGATGAGAGCTGTCATCAGCCTGTTGGTGCCACGTGCTTATCAAACTCTGAAACAAGTTCCAAGTTTCAGAGTCACGCAGATGTGGTGACTCAGGCTGGGCTTCTGTATTGGGTGCTTCACCAGCGCCTGGGAGGCTTTCTGACGCCTGCAGTTGCAAGATACCAAGAAGATTTTCAAATTTTGTGTCTTCATTTTGGCAGTTATCTGAAAACTAACATAAGCATTTTCTGGATCATCTGGATGACCAGGTTGGCACTGATGGCGAATCTGGGACATGGGTTTGTGTGTGTGTGTGTCACAACAGCCTGGCACAAGGTAGTTGCACAGTGATTGTCCCAGATGAAAGAGAAGGCTGATGTGGACACTGTAATCTAAATGCGTTTGCCCCTCAGGAAAGTCAGCGGGATACAGATTCCCGGAGAGCTGGATTTCTATCTGCTTTGCTCACTACTCCATCATTAGCCACACCCTAGACAGGTAGTAAGTGGTCAGTAAGCAAACACTTTAAAAATACCTGGAGTTCCAAAAAGTGTGGGGGAGGGTCAGGTCATCAGCAGGCACAGAAGAGCCTGGGCGAGAAGGTGGTGTCATCATCGAGTCCAGTGCAGCAGCAACTCTGTTTCAGGAGACAGTGCTACCGCCAGATTCAAGCCATGTTGTTAACTCACGTTTTATTGACTTTGGAGATAGATTTCTTGGCATTGACTTATAAACTTATTTTATGTTATAGTCATAATGGGCCTATGAGCAAAGCCATTTTATGTTTATACCTATTTGAGAAACACCAAAATGAAAAATAAATTAGGTCAGCTGTAAAGGTCTGTGAGAAATGATTTTTTTTTCCTGTAGAAGGATTCCATCCATCACTTTTCTTAAGAAATAGTGGATAAGCATTTTCCACAACATATGCCCAATCCTGTGGCAAATTGGGGCATGGCCCCCCCAGCCAGGAAAGGTAACCGTTTCTCTAGGAGTGTGTGTGGTCTGTCCACCAATAAAGTTGCTGCCTGTGGAATACCGGTTGCTTCTCTCAGTTACACTCAGCCGTGCTAATGCTTCAAGGAGGGGCTCTGACTCTGATGCGCACAGTAGATTTGAATGGGCAGTTGGTCTTGTTTTCAGAGCTCCAGAGGGCAGCTGGAGCTCTGAAAACAACTGTGGAAAGAGGTTACTGAGATTTGGACTTAACTTAACTCACTGTCAGAAAATTTCCTGCCCTAGAACAAACAAGCTGTCTCTAGACTTTATCAAGCAGTTATGGGGTGATTACCTGGATGGTGAGTGGGCATCTAGTGGGAGAGTAGATTACATATATTGATCCTGCTGATAATAACCGGCTCCACCTGGCAGTCTCCTGTATTCTGCAACCATCAGCAGCATTGATTACCCCTGCCTGGCTTCCTTAGTTTCTCAGCATGGCTCTTTGTGATCGGGCTGTGCTGGCGTCCATGGCGATAGGCGGCAGTCAAGCTGGGAGCCATACTGCAAGATCCAGCCACCAGCTAGAGCCTCCTGGGCAAAAGAACCCTGAAATCTGCAAATATGCCAAGGCCCCCATCCATGCCAATAGATGTAGAGCCCTTTCTGACTGCCCAGGCTCCAGGCTCCAGGGTGGGGAGGCCTAATGTATTGTGTCTCTTTTCTTCCCTCAATATAAGCTTTAAAAGCTAAAGGTCATGATATTCATTGTGTACTTGCTTAATGTATGTTAGCCCCTTCTTCCTCCCTTTCTCCTTCCCTTCCGAAAAGTCTTAAAAGCAAACCACAGGATTTGTGCCCACATATATTTGTTGAACTAAAATGCACCTCTAGAGTTTGGGGTCCACACCTGATCCCTATAGTCATGTCTAAGAAACTTGCTTGATAAGTGATAAAACAGAGTGGCCAAGAGACTCGGATTCGTGGTGCAGGAAAGGAAGGGGCAGCTGATTAGGAGCGGATGATCTGCCAGCCCAACTGCTGATCAGAGCTCAGATCAAAACAAGAGGCTGCAACACTGGCAATGAGTGGGGATCGGAACCTGAGTCCGGCCAGCTGGCAGTTCCCAGATTTCAAGGGCCACCTGGCTCCTGAGCCGGCCCCAGGCCCCTCCCAAGCCTGTTCAGCTCCAGCCAGCTGTCCCTCGGCATTTCTCAGAGCAGCAACATGCAAGGAGAAGAAACCGCATGCAAATCAGGGACAACTTCCTCATTCCCATCCCTGGGAGAGTTGCCAGCTCTGCCCAGGCCTGACTTCTGCCCTTTGTGAAGTAGGGGGCAGGGGGAGATACTTTTCAAGAATGGTGGGAAAGTGTCAGCTAAATAAAAAATGGCTTCTGAAGCCCAAGTGAAAAGGCGTGGAGTGGCTTCAGGCCCAAACTGCGCTTTCCCAGTCTTTTCTATTTCTTTCCCTTTTCCAGCCACCAGAATAAGTATAAAGAACACATTAGAGAAATAACATACATAGATGCAAAGACATCAGCTTTGGTGGCTTGGATATGTATCAGGAAAACCATCTGTGACATTTTTTGCCATATAAATTGAGGGAGGGAAAATAGAGAAAGGAGAAAGAAATAGCCACCAGACGGGAGCAGGGAGCGGCGGGGTGAGGGGGCTGGGTGAACAGAGGGAGATTAACAAGTGTTGTCAGAACTCAGCTGCCCCTGCAGCGTCCACCTCTGCCGACTGAGAGTGGGGTAGACAGATTCATCACATCTCGAACTGCAGATGGCGCTGACTTCCACCGAAGGAGGGTAAGACTCCCCTCAAGCTGCTGCCCACAGTCCCGTGCAGAGATGTGGGTCTCTGGAATTCCAAATTCCCCTACATGACCAGGGACCCCAGGCTCCCCCAGGGCCCTGCTTCTTTTCTCCCCACCATCTCTGGCTTTCTTAATTCTTCCTCTCTGCTTTGGCCCTTGGCCTGCCACCCCACGGCCTTCAGGGCCCTGGGACCCTGCAGGGCAAAGAAGGTGCCGACTGGGGCTGTTGGCCTCTTGCTCTAGCTGGTCTTCCCATGTAGCCTCCCCTTTGGGAGGAAGCCCAGCTGAGTGCTGACAGCCTGTGCTGACAGAATGGATTGCCCAAGGCTGCCAGACACTGAACCAAGAGCGGGAGCTCACATACTTGTGTCTGGAGGCAGAAAGCCTCCCCAGGCTCTGAGCCAGCTTCTGCACCCCAGCTCCCCAAACAGGGAAACCACCCAGACATCCTGTCCTGCTCCTGGTGACACTCAAGAAGAGCGGCGTTCATCCTGCAAGTTCCAGGATACTTCCTTCTGTCATATTTTCGGGCTGCAGCAGGACAGGTGAGCCAAAAGAGCCATGAGCTCTCTGAATGCATGGGCCCAGGCCTGGGTTTGGGCCTTCTGGGAGAACAGAGCACATCTTTTGGCTGCTGTGGTCTGAGGTGGTTTAGGCCCATTTCCTGCAGGAGGAAGGATCCGACAGAGGCCCACTGAGAACCTCACCAGGATTTGGGCTCAGTCTCAGCTAATGGTAAAAGAGGGTGTTGCTTTCTTTGCACTTCTACTCTAAGACCTGCACGGGAGAGAGAAAGGCTCAGACAGGGCAGGACTCCTCCTGGAAGCACTGCCTTGTGCTGTGATCTCAGCATCTCCCTGGACCCCCATGGGAACACACAGATCTTCAGCTAGTTTCACTTCACAGCTACCCTCAGGCTCTGATATTTAAGGTTGATGAACTCATTACCAAGTAGCAGCATTTTCCATCAATGTGCCTGTAGACCCTGACTCTCATAGAATCCAGTAGAAAAATGACAACTGTAAGCATGTGTGTGTGTGTTGTGTGACACCAGACAAGATGGGACAGAGGCACAGGGCTGTCACAGCCTAGGGGACCCCCACTCAGATGGGGGGGTCCCATGTTCATGTTCATGTCTTCCATGAACATTTCCATGACAGAAGGTCTGGCATCCTTTTGGATTTCACTCTTCCATGAACCAAAGGGGCAGATGCTTCCACCACAGGCTCCATGGTCCTCAGAGTGTAAACAGGTGTCTGGCAGCAGGAGTGGGTGGGTCTGGATAGCTCAGCCAGGTCACTCCCAGTCCTCCTCTTCCTTAGAAGTTGCTGCAGCTGCCTGACTCTCCTAATCTATAGGGGTAAAGCACCAAATGTCAGCTTGTTCTGCTTTGGGGGTGGGGCAAAGGCCAGTGCAAGGGCAGGCTGAATTTTTCTCAGCCCCAAGCTATGAGGGCTTTTGCCTGTAATAAGACCAAACCTCCCAAACCAAAGGAGCCCTCTACCACACCCCAGGAACTCCCTCAGCTCCAGTCCCCGGAGAAATCAAGAAGCAAACAAGGCTGTTTGGGAAGTGCTCACGTGTGTTTATTTCACAAGGGGGGATATGGGGGGGGGCGATCACCAACAAGATGCCACCAAATGAAACATATGAACCCCAAACTGGGCAACTATAGGGTTTGGTTCTGGGCAGGGCTTGGTCTTTGGGGACAGCATGAGGGAGAGAGATGGGAACTGGCAGAAGCACAGCATTCTGTCTAGGGTACCACACAGGGCAAGGCCCAGCCACATCCTTCCATCCAGATGTATGGCCACCCCCCAGCCCCCCAATCTTCTCAGCAGCCTTGTCCTGATCCAGGCAAGCAATGAAGTGGAAAGCCTGAAGCCACACTTCCACACCTGCTCTACCACACACTCAGACACACACCCAGACACACACGCCACGTGGTGTCACACATGCATGCACGCACATGCAGCCACACATGCCCTGCCACACACACACCAGCGCACACACTCATATGCATGCACACACATCCATATATTAACTCTGATTTATAAGTGCACCCTAACCAGAGGGCAATCGAAAAAAAATTATTACTCTTCAGAGAGGAATCGACTGCCTTCTCCCCTGTCAGCCAACAGAGCATGGGCTGAAATGAAATGAGCACAGAGCATCCTCGAGGGCCCTGACCCCCTTTGCTGTGCTGGTTCCAGTCCCTAGGCTCCAGGTGGAGGCCCCTTGCTGAGTCCCCTGCAGTGGCCTCCATGAGTCAGGGATCCTGGTCCTTAGCAGGCAGAGCTGCACCGCCTGACTCCAGCCTGGGGGACCTTGCACAGCTCGGGCCACCCTGTGTGCTCAGCCTATGTCTGTTTCAGCTCCCTCCAGACCCAGGCAGAAGAACTGTCCTGGGAGCACAGGAGCCTACTAATGCCCAGGTGACTATGAAGCGTCAGCTCCTTACAGGCCAGCTCAGGGAGAGTCTAGAAAAACCCAGAGCTAAAGCCACACGCCACCTAATGGAAAAGTTTGGGGTGGAGGCTGCCTTGGTTATGAATGGACATCTGGGCAGAAGTGACTTCAGGGAAAACTGAGTCTCAGGGCCTCACTGCCTCCCCTGAAATGGGGGGAGCTAGGATGTGGCTGAGACCTGCAGCCCCCAACTTTGTTGAGGGCTAGGGTGGAATTCAGAAGCTGCTGCTGGAAGAAGTGAGAAAGAGGAGAGGCCCCTGCCAGTCCAGTCCTGATGGTGGGTGGGGAGATGACAAAGGAGATGTGGATGTTTCACTCCTTGGTACCAGGTTCACATCTGGGCTGCAGAAGACACAGCTCCTGGGTTCCCAGTGAAGGGGTGGGTGGGGGGTGCTTTCCCAGGGTCCAGGAGCCCCATGGAAGCTGAGTGCCTGATGTGGACACAACGTCTCCATCTGGGGCCCCCATGCTGCCCTGGAGAAGCCCCGGACGCCCACGAGCACCTGCTGGCTCCCAGCTATCTCTCCACCAGTGTGGCTGGTCCAGAACACGGGCAGACACTGTCCCAGGAAGCCAGGCTCTGGGGTCCCCAGCTCCTTCCCACTACTTGATGGAATTCTTAATTGTCCACCTCTGTCCTGTGCAGCTGCGGAGGATGAGGTCGATGCCAGCCAGGCCACGGTTCTCCACCTCCAGACAGCGTCCTGTGCCCTTATTCATGATGGCTCCATTCTGGGAGGAGATGGGGGTAAGTGGATGAAAGAGGGAGAGAGGGAAGGAGTGAGAGAGGGAGAGAGAGGCTTAACCACCACAGTGCCTAGCACCTGGCTTCTTGGGGGGTACAATCCTCAAATTCTTTGTACACGGGGAGGGATCATTGGGGCTTCCTCTGGAAATTCTAAAGCAGGGGTGTCAAACTCTTTTTCACTGGGGACCACATCAGCCTTGTGGTTGCCTTCAAAGGGCCAAATGTAATTTTAGGACTGTATAAATGTAACTACTCCTTAACTGGGGTGGGGGGGGGGCGGGCAAGGAGCTCGGTGCTGCTGCCGGGTAGAAACAAGGTGCTGGGCCTGATAAAACAAGGTGGAGGGCCAGATTTGGCCTGCAGGCCTTGTGTTTGCCACCTGTGCTCTAAAGTCAGAAAATAAATAAGCCTCATCAGTGGCTTGTCTCTTTTTGAGTGGCTGAACCAGGTAAGGAGCATCAGTGGAGAATGCTGTTGGAATGAAGACTTTCCAGGGATATGTGAGGTCTGACTTTCTCCATCCTACTGGCTGTAGGTACTTAGCATATTTCAGGAAAATCACCACCCCCCCATTCCCCTCCCAACGCTAATCAGAGCCAACCCAGCCTGGCACTGCCACGGGGATCCGGAAGGCTGTTTCCCGTTGAAATCCTCCACCGATTCCCCCCAAATGTGTTTCAGGTCCAGGTGCCTGCCCCAGGGTTGGGAGACCTTTGCTCGATGCACTTTCCTGGGTGCCCCTGGGCAAGTCAGATTGCCCTGTGGTTGGCAGCACCTTCTCTTGCTCTGGGGTGTTGGCCCTGTCCATGGAGCACTTACCTGGATGAAGGTCCACCGCTTGTACAGGCTGCTTTTGACCTTGTCACAGTCAAGCAGTTGGGGCAAGCGACTCTTGGAGTTGTCTACTAGGCAGCGGGTGTCAGGGAGGAGCGTGGTGGTCCCCAGGGCTCCCAAGTGCAGAAAGCCTTCCTTGGTATAGCGGGCGAGCTGTGGAGAGAGCAGCGTGCCCGGGGAGCAGGGCCAGGAGGAAGGAAAACAGGGCTCAGGCCTGCAGGCCTCACCCATGCCTCAGTGCTGCAGTCCTGGCCACCACTTCAGGCCTGTCCCACCCACCGACACACACACCCACCTCACAGGTGAGCCCTGCCGGGAAGCCCTCTGGTTTGTGAAGACTGGATATAGATTCCTCTGGGTTGCTCTCTGATTTTCTTTTCTAAGCATGTCCTTGTCAGTGTTTCAGGAATCTAGCCTTCTGTCCAACAACATGGGGAGCAGGGATAAGTGAAAGAGCAGGACAGCTGATTTCTGAAGCCTGGCTCTGCCTCCAGCTGGCTGGGCCACCTTGAATAATTCACTTAACCTTTCTGAGCCTCCATTTCCTCCTCAATTATAACTGGGAATTAACTAAATCTATCCTGTTGCAAAGGGCCCACAGAGGCAGCACATGAAAGAAGAAACAGACATTATTAAAAAGCATTCAACCTCATCGATTTTAAAATAAATAAAATAGCAATGAGATACCACGTTTTAAAAAAGACCTTATTCCCATTTTGTCAAGGTTTGCATAAGACGGGCTGATGAGAGGGTAAATTACTACAACCTGGCAAGAAACGGATTTCAAAATACATGCTCTGTGCTTTTAAAATGTCCTGCTCCTTTAACTCAATAAATCCACTTTTAGAAATCTATCCCAAGGAAATAATCAGAAATGTGAACGTACGTTTATGTATAGGGTATTTATTGTAACATTTTTAATAACATCTTGAATGTGCAGCACAGTCCTGGTACTTGCTTTCTGCTCCATGTACTGCAAGGAGTGCTGGGAGATTGGAAAAATGGTCACATCCTTCACACTTCCTTCTGTACACCGATGGTAATGTCAGTCAAATGGAGTCTAATTTCCCATCCCTTGAATATTGGTGACTTGCTTTGGCCAACAGAATATAGCAGAAGTGTGGATGTGCCTATTCCTTGATTAGACCTTGCATACTTCCACCCTCTGGAAACCCTGCTGCCACCATGGCAGTAAGCTCAGGATGGTCTGCTAGAAGGTGAGAGACAGCCACCAGACAAGGGGATGAGATCATTGGAGATCAGGTGGCCCTCAGTCAACCTGCTAGCTGATAGGAGATTCGTGAATGAATCCCGCCAAAATCTGCTGAGCCTGGTCCAGGTCACAGAACCATCTGGCTGGCCTATGGACTCATAAGCAATAATGAATGCATATGGTTTTAAGCCACTAAGTTTGGGATAGTTGTTATGCAGCAAAAGCTAACTGATACAGAAATGGTGTTGCCTGCCAACTCTTCCCCCAGCAGGGCTCATACGACTTCAGTAGCCTCCCCTCTCCTGCCTGTCCACATTTAAAACTCTGTTTAGCACAGCTTTTAAACAAATGCTTTCACCTGCCATTCACACTTCTTTAGGGGCAGGGACTGGGTCTAATCCATTTCATTACTTGCTAGGGGAATAATCACAGACCAAGTGCTCAGAAATGTGTTTATGAATGAGCACATTGTAAATGTGGTGAGCATCCTCACTTAAAAAAAAAATGAAGCCCCATCTCTCCAAGCATGTTTTGAAGAATCCTCTGTGTGCCCAGCCTGGGGACAGGCTTCAGGGAGTGTAAGGCTGGGGCTGTGTTCCCACTGTGATGGTCCCAGTGCAGGCTGGGTGGGGGAGGGGTGCGGTGAGAGAGGCAAGCACGTTCTTCCTGTTTGTCCTTGCAATCCTAAGAGGTGCCTAGGAGGGGAGTGGTGATCACTAATACACAGCTAGCTCCTATTTATTTACTTATTAATAAAATAAATAAATAAAATTATTAGCTTGCAGGTAGTAAAGGCATACTCTGCATCATTTCTAAGATGGTGCGAGGATAAATGTTGGAATTTGCATAAACCCCAGTGAGGCAGGTGCTACTGCCCATTCCATTTTATTTATTTATTTAATTTTGGGGCAGCAGCACTTCACCTGTTTTGAGGGCCTGCCCACAAGGAGCTCATAGCCTAGGGGCTGAGCCCCCACATGTGCTGGGTGGGGGAGGAAAGGAGGTACAGGAAGAAAGGAAGTTCATGCAGATACTGTGGCCCGAGCAAAGGGTGTGCAAAGCAGGCACAGGCAGTGGGGTGGCAGGGGAATGGCAGCCTGGCAAGTCCTGCCTAGACCGGGGGGACTAGACCAAGCAGAGGCATGAAGCCTGCCCCATTCCCACTGGGGTGGGCTCACCTAGGGGTGCACTGGAGGTGGCCCAGCCCCTCTAGCTGCTGAGCTGGGCCCCACTGGCATGTCAGTGTGTCGGCCCTCTCCACCCCATACTCCTTGACCATGCAGACCCCTGAGGGAAAGCAGGTAGCTAGGGCCTGGGACCCCAACCAAGACAGCAGGGTAGAGGTGGGCCCCTGAGGGAGCAGGTTGAAGCCATGATGGTCCTAGGTCCCTGGGTAAGTCCCCAAGGAACTCCCAAATTTCCATGGCTGCCCCTGGGCCAGCTAAGGAGGGAAGGAGGGAGGCACAAAGGAAGCAGAACCCCAATAACCAGGGGCAGGCCCCAAAAGGCCTAGCCCCTCAAAACTTCTGCTGATAAGGAGGTTTGGGGGTACACAGGTGGAAAGCTAAGAGGAACCCACCTAAGGGGAAGGGAGACAGCCAGACACACAGCAGCCAGGAGGGCAGCAGCAGAACAGAGACACGCATACACAGAAGGTGTATGACGGAAGTGGGGAGGGGAAATATGACCACTTACAACCACACAAAACCTCCATACATGTCTAGCACCTGGCAGAGGGGAGGGCAGCAGGGCAGTGGTGGGCAGGGCCAGCTCGATTTGGAGAGGATGTCATAGTGTCCATAGCACTCAGAGAAGATGTATGTGTTGGTGGTACGACCCTCATCATGGTGCATGTACTCCATGTGGTTGGAGACGCTGAGGGCCTGGGCCATAGCAACAGAGTGGATGTGGTCACTCTCCTTGCACATGGGGTTCCACTTCCTGCTGGCAGAACTCAACAGTCTGCCCATCCAGTGCAGGTAGCCTGAGGTGAGCCGCTGCAGGTAAACCACCAGGTAGTCCGAGGTGTTCTGGTTGTTGAAGAAGGCCAGCAGGTCAGCTACTGAGGTCTCTTCTGCATCAGCTCCATCAGGCCTGTGAACCGGTTGTAGAAATCCTCAACTGTGAACTCGGTGGTGCCCTGGACAGCAGGTCTTCTTTGCTCTTGGCAAACATAGCCTTTACCCTCTGCAATTCCTTGCTATATCACCTAGCAGTGCCTCCAGGGGGAGAACCCGAAAGCTCAACAGAAGCAGTTCCCATTGGGCCTGATCTTGCCGATGTACAAGTATGGTACTTTTTGTGAAGGTCCTTGATCTTCTGTCGATGTTGTCATGTTCATCATACTCCTTGTACAAGACAGTGAGCTCTGGCTGCTCCGAGGCCGGAGGGTTCCTCATGGCAATCTCTTGCTGAATTTGGCCCTGCCAAGCCATGTTGGCTTCATCATAAACAAGACTGTCAACACCAGAAACACACGTGGCAGTCCTCAGGGACAATCACACCCCCAGCCACCTGCAGCATCCCCAGAGGCCCCGCCTAGTCCTTTGCACCTGCACCTGGTATAACTTGATGCCCTCCTGGCACAGCCTGGGGAGGCAGGGCAGGGAATGTCACTCTATTTTAAAGATGAGGAAACCAAGCCATGAAGACATCTGGTCACCTGGATGGATCTTGGCCTCTCGGGTCCATAGAGACCCTGTGCTTGGTGACCCAGGCCCAGCAGCTGAGCAGCAGAGGAGCCTCCTTCCAGATGATCCTCTCTTCCCCCTGAGAACCTGGGCATTTCTGGGCAGGAATGGAGTAAGAAGACAGCTCTGCTGAGGGATGTGGGTGCCTCTTCTCCAGGGGATAAGATTCTCAAGGGCTCTAAGCTCCTGGTGGAAGCTGCTTAGAAGCCCTCTGCTTTGATCCTGAAAGGGGAGCCCACCAGATCCCCCCAAAACAAGTCACAGGGAGTTAATTAAGTGCCCTTGAGAAAGATGCAGTTAACATGTGTTTTCAACCCAAATTAGTTCCAAATCAGTAATTGTTAGAGGCAAAATGATAAGAAAATCAGAAACTCTCTCCCATCCCTTCCTAACAATGTCTCTGAATATATTTAAATTCACCGAATGCAAAGTGATGAATGACAGCAAGCTGTCTTTATGTTCAGGGGAAAGATATACACAGCTGCTTATTGAAATTATGAATCAATCTATTATCCAGCAGGCAAATGAGTAGCGCCAAGAAAATTAATTAACTAAACATATCTGTGACCCAGATGTTTAAAGAGTGAAGCTAAATGCCACTGGGAGTTAGAGTCTCTTTTTTCTGAGGTCTGTTAGGACATGACAACAATGAGACCTGCTCCATTGCCATGCAGGCTTCAGGGTGGGCAAGGTGACTGAGGAGGGCTGGCAGGATTTTTGTTCTGGGGGAAGGCCAGTTCTCACACCAAAAGTACCAGGCCAGGCGTATGGGCTCTGTTGGCCTGGCCCAGGGGCCAGGGTCAGGGGAAGGGCACTGGCCTGAAAGAAACGTGGGGTTTCACAAGGCAGGAGGGTGGTGAGCGCTGAGACCTGATATCAACGTTATCTCCCTCTTTGCTCCACTCCTGGAGTGGGAGTCTTCCTAGTCCACCGTCCACCATTTCCCAACCCTATGCTCTGCCCCTGTCCTCTGTATGTCCAATGGGCTTCCCTGTCTTCAGGGCTTTGCTCCGCTCTTTGTCTGCTGGAATTGCTATTTTTTGGCATTGTTCTAGGACTCTCTGGCTTCAGCATTCCTAGACCCTAGTGCAATTCTCTCCACTTCACAATGTCTGTCTAAGTCATGCCCTCATCTCCTGCCAAGTCTCTGGTGCAACCTGGATCCATACACTGGGGGTGTCCCACCTCCTCTGACCACTCCACCCCTCCATTCGCCAGGTGATGACTGTCTGCTTGTTTCTACTTTGGGCTATTATGAAATATACTGCTATGAATACAAGTGTAGTTTTTGTGTGAATGTGTTTTCAGTTCTCTTAGGTGTATATATCTAGGAGTAGAATTGCCAATTGGGTCATCCAGTAAGTCTATGTTTAACTTTTTGAGAAACTGTCAAACTTTTCAAAGCAGCCATGCCATTTTCCGTTCCTAACAGCAACGAACCAGGGTTCTAATTCCTCCACATCCCAGTCAACTCTTGTTATTGTGGTTTAAAAACATTTTTAAAAAATTCTAGCCATCCTAGTGGGTGTGAAATGGTATCCTATTGTGGCTTTGACTTGCATTTACCTAATAATTAATGATGGTAAGCATCTTTTCAAGTGCTTATCAGCCATTTGTATATCTTCTTTGCAGAATTGTCTATTCTGATCTTCTGCCCATTTTAAAATTGGGCTATTGCCTTTTTATTGTTGAGTTGTAAGAATTCTTTACATTTCTTGATGTTAGACCAATTTCAGATATATGATTTGTTGATATTTTCTCCCATTTTGATGGTTATTTTTTCACTTTCTGGGTAGCATCCTTTGAAGCACAAAAGTTTAAAATTTTGATAAATTCCAATTAACTTGTTTTTTGGGGGGTTACTTGTGCTTTTGGTGTCATAGCTAAGAAATCATTGCCACATCCAAGGTCATAAAGGTTTACCTCTATATTTTCTAAGAATTTCATAGTTTTAGATCTGACATTTAGGTCTTTGATCCATTTGAATCAATTTTCATAGTATATGGTGTAAAGTATGGGTCCAAATTCGTTGTTTTTTTATGTGAATATCTGATTGTACCAGCACCGTTTGTTAAAAGCACTATTCTTTCTCTATTGAATTGGCTTGTCTTGTCATCTTTGTTAAAAATCACATGACTTGAGAGGCTTATGTCTGGACTTGCAATGCTGTTCCATTGATCTACACGTCTGCCCTCAGAGGATCTTATGTCCCAGTTTGTTTGGAAGTTATCTCTCCTACCCCTTAACACCTGAGTTCCTTCACATTTCCTCACTTCCTTTCAGTTGGTGCCTTCTCCCCATTCAGCAGGTACCTTAACTCATTATTTCTCCTGTCTCTTTCATTTCTTCTAAGCTATAAACATAACCAAATCTTTATGTCCAGAAAATCTTTGCTAGCCACAGTTTTTATTACCTCCTAATTTCATCCTTGGATTTCCTCTCTCTGATTTCCTAGTGACTTGCAATTTGATTCCTACCATCACTATGAGTGGCAATTGATCTCTTGAAGGTCAACAAGACCCATTTGTTATCAACTTCAATTGTTTTTTCTTAGTCGTTATATTGGGCACCAACTGTGGGCCAGGTGCTGTGCTGGGTGCAGGTGATACCACCTCTTCTCTCTGCACCCATTCTCTTGGAGAACTTGCCATTCCCAGGGCTTTTATCTATGTGGTAACTTTGCTAATTGTGCCAAATTTCTATCTCCAAACTAAACTTTCCACTCAGTTCCAGATTTGTATACCTAACTCCCTATTTGACATACTACTTGGATGCCTAATAAGCATTTCAAATTTACACAACCCAAACCAAATTCCTCCTCCCCTTTTTACCCTCCCCATACCCATCCAACATCTGTTCCATCTTGGTAAGGACAACTTCATCCTTCTAGTTGCTTAGGCCAAACACATTGGCTTCACCCTTTATTTGCCTTTTCCCCTGACCCACCATATTCAATCCACAAGCAAAGCATATCCAGATCTCACCTCCATTACTGCTTTCCTGCTTCAAGCCACCTTAATTTTTGGACTAAATAAGTACAATGGCCTCCTCATTTGTCTCCCAATTCCTACCCTGGCATCCCTTGGTCGTTTTCAATAAGACACCCAGAGTGATTGCTATTAAAATATACTATTTAAAATTATATTTCTTTAAATTGGATTCAGACTGTTCAATTCCTCTGCTCAATTCCTCTGAAGGCTCCCCATCACACTAAGAATAAAAGTTCAAACTCCCTCCTATGGACTACAAGGCCAAAACAATCTAGTAATCACTCCCTGAGCTCAGCTGTCACCACTCAGCCCCTTACTTACTCCACTGCAGCCACACTGGCCTCCTTGTAGGTCTGTTAACAGGACAGCTTTGCTCCTGCTCAGGGCTTTGGCATTTGCTCTTCCTTCTCTTTTGAATGTTCTTCTCTCAGATATATGAATGGTTCACTCCTTCACCTCTGTCAAGTTTCTACCAAAAAGCCATTTTCTTGGTGCTTTTTTCTCTTAACCATCTTATTTAAAATTACACCTCCACCACTTGCTCTTTATCCCTTCCCTTGCTTTATTTCTCTCTCCAAGAACATATTATGTTCTAATAGACTATGTATTTTCCTTATCTATAGAGCTTGTTGTCTGGCTCCCTCCTTGAGAATGTGGAAGGTATTTGTCTTTTTTTGTTGCTGTTCACATCCCTATCCCTAGCTCTTAGGAGGGCGCTTGACACATAAGAGGTGCTCGATAAATTATTGTTGACATCATGAATGAATGGTACAGTACCTGCCTTCCAGGAGCTCACACTTTACTTAGGTAGGCAGGGAAGCAAAGAGGCAAGAATGACAGAGTGTGAGGTAATGCTATGAAATATACTAAATGTCTTCTTAGAACCAGAACAGAAAGGCCCCTAATCCACAGAGGGAGAGCAGAGAAGGCCTTCCAGAGGAGGGAGCATTTAGGCCAACCAGATGAGTAGGAGAAGGCAGACCAGACCAGACAAAGGCAGGAGAATGTTCCAAGACTGGGACACCAGAGGAGATGATGGAGTGTAACAGCTGTGATGGGGCAGAAGTAGGAAGGTGTGGGTACAGTGTTGATGAGGCTGCACTGTACAAACAGATCATGGCCAGGAATAAGGGCTTTATCATGAGGGGCCATCTGAATTATAAGATGACCAGACTGGCTGCTGAGTGGAGAGTGAACTGTGGTAGAGAACGATGAAAGTGCAGGGCTTGGTGAAGGACTGAACTCAAGTGACAACACTGAAGAGGGAGAGAACATGACAGATGTGAGAGATGCATCCAAGTTAAGAAAGACTTTGTCTTCCTGGTGAGCAGAATCTTCTGTCATCATGAAATGACACACTTCATCTTTAATAATGCATTGTGTGCAGAAGGCCACTTCGTTTGACATTACTGTAGTCATCCCAACTTTCTGCTCTTTAAAATTTGCCTGTCATTCCCTTTTCCATCCTTCTACTTTCAATGTTTCTCTTTATGTTTTAAATGTGACTCTTGAAAACAGAATACCCCTGGAATTTAAAAAATTTAAGGTGACAGTCTCTGTCTCTTAACCAGAAAGATAAGTTCATTTGTTTTTATCCTGATTAATGATATTCTTGGACTTTTTCTACTATCTTTCTTTGTGCTTTCTGTGTGTCTAGCCTTCTCTGTTTCCTCTTTCTCATCTCTTTGCCTTTGTTTGGGTTAGTTATATTTTAGGTTATTTGTTGACATGTTATCATGTTTTATTGTTTCCCTCTATACATTTAGAAGTTATATTCCTTTTCTATTTTTTATTGTTCACTCTCAAAATTTAGTCAATGACTTAGTAAAATGTAATGTTATTCAATATTTTAACATCCACTTCCATTTAATAAAATTCATGGACATTAGGATACAAAATCTGATCACCTCCTTCTAACTGCTCAGTCTTTTGGATATATTTCCCAGAGGAACAAATAGACATTATTCTTATTATTTTATGTAAAAATTTTTGCTTAGATTTACTTATATGTTTATAAGTTTCTTTATTTGGGACTTGTCCTTGCTTCAAGACATTCTTCTGGGCTCGTTTTCCTTCTTCTTGAAGTACATTTCTTAGAAGTTCCTTTGGTGATTGTCTGTTGTGATAAACCCATTCAGATTTTGTTTATCTGAAAATGTTTTGGGTCGATTTGTTACTCAGCAAAATCTAATGGATACAATCACTCCTGTGCACCTAGAAAGGTTCTTTTTTGAAAAAAAAATTGGATTTATTGTAGATGATCTAGAATCCAGTTATATAGTACCAGGGAGTCCCTTCAAAACATCTAACCTGCTCTATTGTTGGAACCTATAAAATTATGACCAAACTATTCTCTGTGGAATTTGTCACTTCAATATGATGCTCACTGTTGCCAAGGTAACCCTGAAGCACATGTTCACATATCATGTGCAACTGAGGGGCCAATGGGTGGAGTTTCCTCCTGAGTCAATGACTGCCTGAAACTTGTTGACTCTCACTCTTGCAGGTATGGTCAACAGACACCGGGCTCCCACAGCCCTGATCTTTCCTGGGCTCTAGGTTTGTGAGCTTGAGTCATCTTTGTACCCTTCTCTTCCCTCTTCAATAACGTTACAGTCATAGATTCTGCCTCCATTTGCCTCTTTGATACATTTCTTCCTAATAGCTCAGGCTCTTCTGGGCTCTTCCTAATAGTGAAGCTCTTCTGGGACCTGAACTGCTGCAGTAGCTTTGTAACTGGTCCACCTACCCCTAGGCCTTCCCAGTTCCCATCTGTTCTGTCCAATCCTGCAGCTTCAAATCATATCATTCCTTGTCTCAGTCTTCAGTTGCTCCCACTGCCCACTGATTTAAGAGAAAACTTTTTACCATGACATTCCACTCCAGGGCTCCAGTTTACCTTTCCAAGCTTAACTCTTAGCTTCTTGGCTTAGTCTGACAGATGACTTGAGAAATCTCAAAAATAGCCAACAATTTCCTTATGTGGTGGATATCCCCACCCTACCTTTAGCATCTCCACAAAACCCTCACCCAGATGTGATCTCTTTGACTTACATAATTGTGTTTTATCAATATATCTTTCCTTGCTACAGGTTTTTGTTGACTGTTTTAGGACATTGGCATCCTACCGACTTTTATATAGCATAAGGATCAAAAGTATCTTGCAAAAAGCTAATGCTCTATTAATGTCTTCTGAATTGAATGGGATTATTCTAGGTTTGGCTGCTGAGCCCAAGAAGAGAAATGAACATCATTATCTACAACACTAGCACATGAGGGGAAAAAAATCCTCTGAGCTCAAATACAGTTACTTTAGGAAAAAAATTTTTCTCTATTTGAGATGATCTAAGAGGCACACACAAGCATTAACCCAGATTTAACAGACTTGAGGGAAAACTAAAACAGTCAGAGTATAGCCAGATAAACAAAAACCAGCCAAATAATTGTGGAACGACTCTGGAACATAGCAAAATCTGTTGGCATGTCAATAAAAGCATGGCTTGCAATTGCTTTCCTGTGAAGGGTCTTTCTCATCACTTTAAAATCAGGTTTAGTTTGTGTAGAAAACCATGGCTACATGAAAGATGCAGGTTACCCAGCTTCTACTCAGGCGATAGAGAGATGGGTTCCAATGACTCAGGACTGTGTTGGGGTGAATTTCTTTGTTGCCTGGCTGAAGCCACAAGAATGGTTTCTGGTGATTACATGTGTGCATGTATATTCTCAAAACCGAATAGCCTTTCTCTATCACTGTCTACTGGCATGCCAGATCCCAAACTGAATGCAGAAAAACATGTCTCCACAGCATATCTCAGAGTCGAGTGATGGCTGCCAGGGTGCTGGGGATAGAGAAAGGGGTCAGGAAGAATCTCTGAGGGAGAAGGGAATGGAAATGTTCTGTATCATGATTGGGGAGGCAGTTGCCAGATGTGAACACCTATCAAAATTCATCAAATTTAACCCTGGCTGGTGTGGCTTAGTGGACTGAGTGCCAGCCTGCAAACCAAGGAGTTGTTTGTTCAATTCCCAGTCAGGGCACATGCCCGAGTTGCAGGCCAGGTCCCCAGTTGGGGGCATGTGAGAGACAAGGACACATTAATGTTTCTCTCCCTCTCTTTCTCCCTCCCTTCTCCTCTCTCTAAAAATAAATAAAAAAATATTTTTTTAAAACTCACCAAATCTATACTTTAAATAGATGCACTTTATTGTATTTACCTTATACTTCTATAAGGTTAATTAAAATATGTATCTGGGAACTTAGAAGGCATGTTAGAGAACCAGATGCTTTTTGCAGAGAGCCAGTTCCTAGAGGTGGGAGGGTCCCAAAGGCCTCCCTCCTCAGTCTTCCCCCTTCTGTCATTAATGATTCATCATGCTGGATTAAAGCATTATGGTTCCAGAAAATACACTGTCTACTTAGAATGAATGGGGAGAGATGTTTGTGCATTGGAACCTTTGGTTAATTTTCCTGCAGAGACAGGTGCAGGAATGGATGGAGCAGGGGCAATGCCAATAGAGGTGGGGGTGGTGGTGGCAGGGTCTGGCCCACACAACTTTATGGAGAGAGCCTGGGCCTCTTGGAGAGGGGGCCTAAATGTGGGGAGCTCCAGTACGAGGGTCAGAAGAGCCGAGTGGGAGAGGGGATGGATGGTGAGCAGTAGAGCTGACTCCAACTTCCCAGGGGTCAGGAGCAAATTCCTGAGCATGCCTTCCAAGCTCACTCAGACTGCTAAATCACTTGGAGGGACAAGGATTCTATTTTTCAATAAACAGCTGCATTTCTTTTTTGTCTCTGTGTGAAATGGAAAGGTAAGATTGTATATTGGTTACAGCATGGAAGTGCTTGCAAACACTTGGTTCCCCTTTTAATGTGATCTTAGTTAAATCTGTCTCACTTTCTCATTTTGCCAGTTGAAACAGCGTCCCTGGCTTTGTGCTGTGCCTTCAAAGGAGCAGAATATGATATAGTTAAGGATTCAGACTCTGAAGCCTGCTTATGAAATCCAAGCTCTGCCACTTAATGGTTTTATGACCCTGAGCCAGTTATGTTAGCCCTATGGGACTCTGTTTCCTCATCTTCAAGATGGGGATAGGATTTGCCTTAAAAGGTAGTTATGGAATTAAGTGACTGATTGAGAAGGGGGCACAGTGCATAGTAAGCCCTGTATGTTTGCTATTCTTATTTCCCTGACCTTGTGCACCACTAGTGGAAGATGGGCCTTGCTTTAGCTTCCTGCAGACTTCTGTTCTTCCCTACAGACTCCTATGTAGCCTCACATGGCCAGCATTTCCTATCCCTAGCTCCTTCCTAGCACTCAGCCACTCTAGGCTTCCTGTCCCCTCTCAGAGCCATTTGATCCCAAGGACAGGGGCTGTTGCCCCAAGTGCTTCAACAATACTGCTGGGCAGCTTAGTACCCTCTGCTGGCTATCCAGCCCCTCGGGCTCTCTTAGGCTGGTTCAGTGGGTTTCTTGTGTTGGACTCCTGACCAGAGAAGGCTGGGGGACCACCACTTGTTCTGCTCGCTCCCTTCTCCTTCCCTGCTCTACTTCACTTCCCTGATTTGATCCAGATCCTGTGTGCCCTTGCCTGGAACAGCCCAGATTCCTGGAAGGCTCAGGACTTGCATAGGACTGGTGGTGTTCAGCTCTGTATCCCCTGTGCTATCCCATTGCCCCCAGGTCCTTAGCTGTCACGGCGTGTTGTCTCTGACTTGCACCCCTCCCTCACACTCCTGCAGTGGAGATAAGGGCTGTGCTTGTTTTCCGCCCCTGGCAGGTTTTCTGAGGAGTCCCAGGCAAACCATCTACTTGGTCAGCTTCAACCACCCAGGAATTCAGAGCCATAACAGAGGAGTTAGACTTGGGCTCGGGAATGACATTCATGTGTGAGAGTGGAGGTGAAGATGCTCTGAAATGGAACCAGCCCCTGAGACTCCGGCCCGGGTGTCCAATGTCACCAAACAGGCTTTACACACTAGGCCTTGTTCTGTGTCTGTTCATTTGCATAATGTTATTTCACCAATAACAATGGCCCTAAAGAAGTGGGGGTACATCCCTTTAATACTCTCTACTGAAGACACTGTATCTTTTTTTCTCTATTCTAGAAGCCAGAATTCCCTCCTCATTTTGTGGACCTCTCCAACTGGACTGGTCCCTCTCATGCTGCTGTCCCCACCTTCTCACCTGAGCCCAGGAGCTTATTCTGGAGCTGTGCCATGCTGTGGCCACCCTGGGCTTACCTCATGGCCATACCACAGGGCTGGCCAGAGCATCTGGGCCCTTCTCCGCCAGCACTACTACACCATTTGTGACTCGTCACTCAACACTAAACATGATTGCTTGCCATGTGCCTCAGCCTCCTCAGTCAGAGAGAATACTTCCCTGGGATTTGTGGCCTTCAGCTAAGAGTTGTGGTTCTCAGAGGGGTAAGTCTGGGCTGGCAGGTCAGTTAGTTCCCATATTTCTGTCAAGATAAATTCTCTCAGGAAAAAAAAGGCTTATATTTCTGCTCCTATATCCCATAATTTGACCCAGAGGAAATTTAGTTTGCTTGAATTAAGATTACAGAACATCTACTTTCTCAGCATTAATCCTCAGTGTTCTCTACATCTTCCGCTAATGTTTTAGAAATGTAATTCCTTTGTGTTTAGTTTCCCTCTCCCCTTTGTCTTCAGCATGCTCTCCAGTTCTGGCCCCCCGCAGCCACACCACCTGTCTTCCTGTTTTCCTGAAAGTCAAGCTTCCAGAGAGTTCTCTCCATCATGTCTCTACTTCCTTGTCTCCCTTTATCCTCTACACCCACTCCAGGCTGAATGCCACTCCATGCTTCATACAGAGTTTTCTCACCCTCCATTTCTTTGCAACATCTAACATGCAGTATCTAACATGCAGTGTGGTCCAGCTTACTCTGGGCAGCAGCCTTTGATGCTACTATGTCTTTGGTGGTATGACACCCATCTTTCCGGTGTCAACTGCTCTGGCTATGTTGCTCATTAGATGTGGAGTTGCTCTAGGACTGTTGTCCTGTGTCCCTCGGTACACATTCTGGAGCCCCATCCGTCCTCAGCACTGGGTTGGAATGTTTGGCTAGAAGATGACACTACTGGGATTCCCAAAGCCCACTCTCCCCACAACTCACATTTGCCCAAACAGAACTCATCTTCCCCTATGAAACCTTGGTTTGTTCATGGCCAAACAAACTATTTATGTGCCAAATACTGAGGCTAAGCTGATGAGAACATACCCCTGTGCACAAATCCTTCTTGTGAGGCTTCTTGGGATTTACCTTCAAGATTTGGCTGGTTGACACTTTAGTCTCCATGGAGGGACACACTCAGGCTTTGCAGGAATTTTACAGTTGTGAACCTAGTCTTCTGAGAGCAGTATATGGCCATCAAGATGATTGATAGGAGTCCCTTGGAGGCAGGGCCCATCATCTGTAATAATCAGTCCCCTAAAGCTATAGGAGAAGCCATAAGGAGGCATGCACTCTCAGGGGTCCCCACATGGGTGAGATTCTACCACATTGTCTGATCCACGGCACTTTACATAACACCTAGCTCCTGGGACAGGCAGGTGGTATGATGAGGACAGTCTAAGACATTTTGCTACCCATATATGGTCTTCCTCTGACCTCTTCCAGTGGGAACCCAGACTCCTAAGGCCCCGACATCCTGTACCAGTGGCCTGAACTCCACTAACCCTAAACTCTTCCAGATCTACCCTTAATTCTGATTGGTTATGTTCTCAGACCTCCTCCATTCCAAACAAGCAATATGTTTCAAAATAATCATTCAAAGGACACTACTGATCTGGAGAAAAATCAAAACTCTGAACTAAATTGCCAGCTAATGCTGTGCACTAATTCTACTGTACCTTGTAGTGTTAAAACCCTAAATACCTTCCCACCACAGCCTTTGCCTCCCCCTTCATGCCCTTCAGAAGCAGTGGTATTGATTCTTTACTAATTCAGTGATATAAAAACATCCTAAAAAAACAAGGTATCTCTTTAAAAAAAACAGACTAAAAGCAAGCTTCCAAATTATAATAGTTTTTTCAGGGTGGTAGGATTATGAATGATTTAGATTTGTATTTTTTAAACTCACTATAATGTTGTTTGTCTTCAGTAAAATAGAAAAAGATTAGCAGTGATTTTCTTTGAACTTAACAGCTCTGGGCAAGGTAGGAATGTTCAGTTGATAATAAAGCCACCACCACATTGTTCAGTCTGAGTTCCTTATTCCAAGCCCAACATGAACAAAAAACTTGCCTGGGTCACTTTTTGTGTTTGGAGAAAAATCAACTAAAATATAAGGAGATATAAAACTTTTAACTAAGGATCTTGAAAACGATTTTTGATTCAAATTCTGATTTCCTGGAAAGAGCAGCTCATAAGTCCATTCTGGCAAAAAAGAAATAGCATAGTAATTCCTCCTTAATCTGAGTTCTCCTTGAGCAAGATCAACTTCACATGCATTTCCTTGTGTGTGCTGCTTTGGAAACCAAGCATTCCAGCTCCCTGTATGTGGACTTTGAGACTACTTTCAGGGATAATTAGAAGGAGGGAACTGGAAACTGGAACTGGAAAGGGAGTGAAAGAGGCTTGAGTTCCCAGAAGCTTCCACAAAGCCTCAGGAAGCACAAAGGCAGTAACCCAGCACTCCATGGAGGTCTGCGAAGAGGGTTGGGCATCAGGGAAGCACACACAGGCTGGACGGAGGCAGGCTCAGGAGGCAGGAACTAACAGCCCAAACTAATAAAATCAGAAATGTTTTGAATATTTTTAGAGAAGATGAGGCAGAGGAACAAAAAAGAGGCTCTTAAATATTCTCACTATCTGCAACAAGGCAGATGAACTTATGAATGTCTCACTGGAAAGCAGGGGGAGGACTTTTAATTAAAATATTGCATAAGAGATGGGGAATAGAAGTGAGCAGTACAGAAACTTTGTGGTATGCAGAACAGCACCAGTGTTTTCTTTCTTGTCTTTCCCTGTTGCTTGTTTGTGTATGTGGTTGGTTGCCCTAACACAGAAGTTCCTGCCTTCACTCCTTCAACCCTGTTTGCCCACAAGTTCTGGGTTCCCTGCTAATAGGTTCACTTCGTGGTGCTTTCCAGGAATTGGAGGAATTCCTGGGTTTGCTTCCTACCAAATGTGGGAAGCCCTTCCCAGAATCATAGGCTTGTTTTGTGGGCAAAGCATCTTTCCTTGAGTGTTAACTCCAGTGTGCTCTTAATGGCTCCATCCCTAAGCCCCAACACTTACATGACTTTGTTTGGAATCCAAGAGGCTGCTGGATGTCATTAACTTCTGTGTTTTCAAGCATCTTCTACATGCTAATAACTCACCAGAGCCCTGTCACTCCAGTGGGGCACTGTGACTTATTGGCACAATGCATCATCATGACAAGATGTTGGATGATATATCGCTTGAAAGATGAAGCCATCACAGAGTAAGTCCAAGATCAGATTAAATTTAATTATGGGATAAAAGAATTCTCATCTGTCATTCTGGTGATGAATTAACTGAGAGGAGGAATGTGAGCTTCTCAGAAAAGAGGGGAGAGAAAGAACAAAAGGTACTGACAGAAGGACAAACAGAAGGGGCCCTGTAGTACCCTTCCCATAGCCCACTGAATCAGAAAGGTCCTCAGCACAGAGGCTGACACCCCTCAATTCCTCCCCATGGTACACACCTCATTTTAAGAATGTCCTATTACAGAGAGTAGTTGTGTCAGAATGCCTCTGAAAGTCCCCAGGGCCACTTCATTTAGACCATGTGCTGGCCATGCCCTGTCCATAGCATGGGCTGCTAGGAATTGTGGTCCTCAACTGAAAAGAGCCAACCTCAGAATCAGCAGGAACATTTTATTTTGTGCATGTGCGGCCATCCATGGGGGCGGTTCCCATGAACACTCCTAGTTAAGCTGGCTCTCAAATTTCATGTGTACAAAGCACTTGGGGCAGAGGCAGGGATTAACTACAAAGGAGTCCAGGGGATGTAGAGGGTGGCAAAATTGCTCTTTAGCTTGATTGTGGTGGGGTTACTTGACCATGTGTTTGTCAAAACTCACAAAACTATACATTATGAAGAGCAAATTATACCTTAAAACCCTAATTATATAAAAACTGAAATAATATAATAAATTTAAAAAATTAGGCTGGGACATTAAGCATAACCTGGACCTGCCCTGGGCAAACAGAGATACACCATCACTATTTTATGTCTAACACATAACTTTGCCCATAATAGATGATCAATATCTGTGTTGATTGGGAAAAAAGCACTTGGAGATGACTGTAAACATGCAGCTTCCTGGGCCCCACTTTTAGCATGTCTGGGTAGGACTTAGGGGTCATCACTTTTAATGAGTTCCTGGTGGCCAGCAGGCCTGTGTACCACACACCTGATATGCTGGGTAGAAAGCCTGGGGCTCTCAGTACTCTGTTCCTGTTGGCCACCCTCAACCACTTGCCCTGGCCAATTGCCTTATTGTCCTCCAGACATGGTGTATGCCCCTCCTACCTCCTCATGTTTGCCCTGATATACCACTTGCCTAGTATTGGCTCTGTGCTTGCTCAATTTTTCTACAATTGCCTGCTGTGGCCTAGGGAACATTTGAAAGTGCAAGAACTTGAAACATGCTCCACAGATGGCACAACAGAGTATCCAAGTCAAGGAGTCACAAAACTTGAGTTTGAAGAGTGGAACGGCACTGCCTGAGTCTCAGTTTTCTCATTAGTAGAAGGAGAGGTCACTACCCACCTGACTGGATTGAATGTGTTACTAAAATAGAAATGGGTTTATTATCATCAGCATTTTGGTTTTCTGCCTCAACCCAGCCATGCCTGGCCTGAGCACTCAGAGCTGTCTGTAGGCAGAGCTGGAACCCACGGCTCTGAACCACAGGCTTTGTAGCCTGTTACACTGCTGGGCCCTTGGGCAAACAGCTCCCTTAGAGAAGCCCTAGAGTTGTCAGAAAACTTAAAGGGGTGAGAAAGATGCTATGAGCCCCTGAGCTCCTCGGGGCAGCACTGCCCGCTCCATTTTCTCCTCTTGATCTTTGCTGTCAGGGAAGTCAGAAGCAGTAGTTGGGGAGGGTTGATGGGGTGGGCTGAGAGAGAATGCAGGAAGGAGCTGGCAGAAGAGACCATTCCTGTAGCCAATACCCCTGTGGGGTGACCTTGGCTGCTCCAGCTTGGAGACCCACCCGACCTGGGCCCAGGATGGCAGCAGCCCAGAATGGGGTGGGGAGCTGAGACATCCTAAGACTAGATGTTGCTGTAAACGGGGTCAAGCTGTCACCAAAGGCTGCTGCTGTGTCCTTGACATCCTATTTTTAAATATTACTTAGGCTCAAAAAAGAAATGGATGTTTTTCTAATCCAAATTAGTAACCAGAAAAAACCAAGGCTGGCCATGAGCTCATTGACACACACTCATGAGCAGGCAGGCTCTCTGAGTGGCTGAGAACCGTTTCCATCTTGTTAACAAACACATGTTGCAAGACAGGAAATTACCCTCCTCAGTGCCTGTTTTAGCTCTGTTTAATTGCTGTTTGATAATAAATTACAACAGAGTCCATTAATTAAGCTAACAATGTCCATGAAACATCAATTCCTTCTTTTGGGAGTTGCCTTATTATAGAGCCTTGATTCAGTCTCTGTTAACCCACAGCACTTTGTGAAGCAGTTTATAAAGATGCACAGATAGGTGGCTGGTGGGTACCAACTCCTAGTGCAGAGGGAGCTGGTTAGGAGGAAAGGAAGAAACTTTGATGAGCGAGGGTAGGGGCAGCTTGGTGGCTGGAGGGCGGTACCGAGAGTGCACTCTAATACTGAGCATGTGGTAGAATGAAAAAACAACATTGATTTACTTTCAAAAATTAGTCGATGGGCCCTGGCCAGATGGCTCAGTTGTTTGGAATGCCATACCATACACCAAAAGGTTGTGAGTTTGGTCCCCGGTCAAGGTGTGTATGGGAGGCAACCAATTGATGTTTCTTTCTTATATTGATATTTCTCTCTCTCCCTCCCTCTCTCTCTCTCTCTAAAATCAATAAATATATCCTTGGGTAAGGATTAAAAAAATCAGTTGACATGGCCAACTTGTAGGTATGCATCCTGGAACTGGAGGGAGCAATGAGCAGTCTAATCTGTCCTGCCATTCTGTAATCAGCTACATGGCAAGAGTATGCACTAGGGAAAGTTCTGCATGCAGGTAGAACAGGTGCAAGATAAACTCTGGTTATTTCCCAGTAAAGGCCTGGGTCCTGGGCTATGAATGCCACTAAGCTCCCAGCAGGAGAGAGTATGCTTGGAGCTGTGAGCAGTATAAGTGCATTAGAGGGTATTCTGAGTAGCCAGGGCAGAAAGGAAGAGCAGGAGACCTTGGAGGAGACAGCTACAGGGCACAGAAGACAGACACAGCCACCCCAATGCACTGGTCCTCATGTTTAGCCAAGAGCTTACCCAAGGCTTAGAAAACTTCCCCCTGAAATTCTCAAGCCTAGACCCACTTGAAGAAGCCCTCAGAGCTCTGGGAGACATTCACTTGACCATTCTTATTCCTTTTCTCATTCATAGGAGTTGGTTTTGCAGGCCAGTTTTTGATTATGCAAATATTGAAATGCAATAGTATCTATGTCATAGTTAACAAGTACTCAGTTCAAATGTCACCTATTTAGAACATTGGACAAAGAACCCTGGGAATTAAATGTTCTTCTAAAGCTATTCCTGGTGTGTTCCCAAATCATGGTCGTATACAGCAATGCGGCCCAGAAGGAGATATCCCCAAGTCTCAGTGTCCAGATTCCTGCTGCCTTCCTGGTGCAATACCACTGTGTCCCCATCTTGCCTGAAACAAACTGTGGTCCATTGTTGGCTTGTCATTTGGCCTATCCCAAGACGCAGCCTCTTTTTTTAAAAAAATATATTTTTTAAAGATTTTATTTATTTATTGTTTTAGAGAGGGAAGGGAGGGAGATAAAGAGAGAGAGAGAAACATCAATGTGTGGTTGGTGGGGGTCATGACCTGCAACCCAGGCATGTACCCTGACTGGGAATCGAACTTGCGACACTTTGGTTCACAGCCCACGATCAATCCACTGAGCTACGCCAGCCAGGCAGATGCAGCCTCTTAAAAGACTGTCTTGACCATTCCTTGCAGTCCACAGCTCCCCACCACACCCATTTCTCCTGTCACCAAGGCTTTCTGGGCATTTTATTCCTTAGTCCCCAGGAGGAGAAAACAGTATGTAGTCAGTAGGAGCCCAAAGCAAAGATGGCTCCACAGCATCCATATTCCCCAAACTCCTCTGGGGCTCTCTGTGCATGGTCTAAACATATCATTCCCCCAGGGGAACCCCTCAGTGGCTCTCCATTGCCCTCAGGGTCAAGTCCCAGTATCACTGGCATCATCTGGGAACTTGTCAGAAATACAAAATCTCAGGCCCTATCCCAACCTCCTAGTTCAGAAACTCTGGGGTGGGGCTCAGTAGTGGGTGCTTTCACAAGCCTTCCAGGTGATTCTGTTGCACACTGGAGTGTGGGCATGCATGCTGTGGAGCACACCTTATCAGGCCACTGCATATCTGCCTCTCCATCTTGCTTCTCTCTCAGCACTTCCTTCCCTTTTGCATTCTAAGCTCCTAACAAACAGGGCCACCTCTCTCTTCTGGCACCCAGCACCCCAAGCTAGCTCGTTCCTTCCACACTTACTATGCTGTAGGTTTCCTGCCTCTTTACTTGTCTTGGCCTCTCAAGTGTAAACTACTTGAGAGCAGGTGGTTTACACTTGAGAGCAGGGTGGATATCTCATCCACTGCCATGTACAACTGTGACGAGCATCTGCAGTAGGTGATCAAGATGTACTGCTGAGAAAATGAGTGAATGAATGAATGAAGACACTCACTGGATTCTTTAGTCCATACTGGCTTTGATGCTAATGCCCCATTTCCCAATGTGTAGGAGTTGGTCTTCCTGCTCATTCTCCTGCTCCCCATGGCAGTTTTAGTCAATTGTAAATGGTGGTGGGGCTCAGTAAATAATCTTAACTTAAATAGAATAGATTTGAATTTAAAATGCTTTGCTTGTGCTAGAGGGCCTGAGTTCTAGTCTGCTTTGTTAACAGGCACTTGCCCTTCCATGCTTCAGTTTCCTTATGCTGCCTGCTACCTCCCAGAGATTTGATCTGTCTGGCATTAGCTCTTCAAAGGACCCATCACCTTGAAGGGAGGCCAAGGTGGACTATGAGAACTACCTGTGGTGATAGTAGAAGGAATACAACTCTTCTCTTTCTAGGTACTGACTTAATAGGAAAGCAAAGTTCTATGAGCAGAGAAAACCTGTGAGCCTTTATGAATGCATACATGAATATGTGTATATGCATGTGAACTTGCACATGAACATGTGTGTTCATAGGACACGAGAGAGACACTGAGAACTTACAGAGTGTTTTGTCCAGTGTCTTCCTGTCACAGGAGAATCTGTGAGACTGGCTTTGCACCAAACGTCTGGTGCTCCTCTGGAATTGGATAATAAATGTTTTCCCAATTTGTAGCTTGCCTTTTATTACTGTTGATCGACATGAAAATGCTTTACATTTTCATAAATGTCAAGTGGAATGACATTTTTTGGATATGTTTATTCCCAATCTTAGAAAATTTCTGCTAAGCTCTGTATATGCACACACAGACACACGTTGGCTAGCACAAAGTTGTCAAAGAAATTCATTTACCAGGCTTTGTTTTCACTTTGTTCGCTGATCATTTTGTCCTTTTTGAACCATATGTTCTCCTGAGAGATCAGAGAACACATGTCCTTGGAAATGTACTACAAGCACCTTCCTCCTTCCCAGTTGGTGCCTGGCTTTTGTACCAGTGCTTACAGACCAGGCCATACTCACCTTTCAGGGTGATGGTGGCCTTTCAGGGTGAACATGTCAATCAGGTTTTTCATGAGGGAAGCTGCTCTTTCTTTGAAGTTGTAGCAGGTGTATTTGGTTATAATTACAACATATATACATGCCTATAATTAAATGACCCTCAAATTTATTTACATTTTCCTTTCAGTATGACACATGCCCAATGACCCTCTTAATGTCTGTGCTGATGTATCCACTTGTGAGCCTTTTTTCTGACTCACAGAGAAACAACCAGAAAGCCCCAACAGAATGGATAATAATTACCCAAGTACAGGACAAAAGAAGTTAGCAGAAGTCCTACAAACACCCTGAATTTACTCTTTGCCTGGTGAGAAATAGCTCCTACCTGGGGTCCCCAGCCATGGCATGGGTATAGTATTGCTGTGTGGTTCTCCAGCGGGCCCTGGTCCAAGCAGACATCTTTTGCTTTGTTGTTGCGAAGCTGCAGGAATAGGTAAAACATCACTCATGAGAACTCATCTGGTGGAGCTGCTGCTGCCCAACCACTGTTCCACCACATCTTGGTCCCAACCACTCAATGAGAAGGCCAAATGACACCCCACCTGAGGACCCAGGCCTGAGTCTGTGAGGTGATCCCTCTAGCAGAGTCCTTCAGTGGTTGCCGTGGGCACCACCGCTTGACCTATGACCCCCACCCATACAGCTCCCCTGTCTCCCGCAAAAGATGTCAGGAAGCTTTTGGATGTGGAAACACTGGTCAAAGTGGGCTTCAGCACCAACACTGGTTATAATAACCTTGGGAATCATAGGTCAGCTTCTCAGGTCATTACTAGGTTGGAGGTATGAAAAATAGTAATCAAAAGAGCAAACATAAGCCTTGCCATCATGCAAAGTGCTGACAATATTTATTTATATATTCAAGAAATACTTACTGAATGCCTACACTGTGCCAAGTCCATCCTAGGTGTTTGGTATGTACTTGCAAGGAACAGACAGAGGTCTCCAAGACAAAACTTATCTAATTCAGACCTCCAGGTACACTGTGTTCTACATGGCTGTGTGTCCCACCCACCATCCTGCAATCTCAACCAGTGGGAAAATGGCAATGCTGGTCTTCCCCACATACACACAGTCCTCCCCAGATTATACTCTCCATGGAAACCAAACTAGCCAGGGATAAATCAAGAAGAAGGGTTCAGAGACTACGGGGAGGTAGCTCCTGAGCCAAGTGGTGAGAAGGATACTGGAAATCATGCTGGTGGTGTTCCATTTTTCAGCCGAGCGGTGGTTACATGGAGTTTTGCTTTATATTGTTACGCTGCACATGTACTTTATGCACATCATATATGTGTTGTATTTCATATAAATAATGTTCAAAGGAAAAAAATCAGCAGGAGTGAATTAGGGGCCAGGGTAGTTCAGGCTGTAAGGGCAGTTCAGGCCGTAAGGGGTGTGTGGGCCCACCATTAAAATGTTGAGCAAAGGAGTTGGTGACCCAGTGGTCCTGTGCTCGCTGCGGTGCCCTTGCGTATGGAAGGCACTACCTCATACCTATAAGAGTCAGGATGTAAAGCACACACATACCTTTCTTTAAAAATTATCTTAAGACATTCCAGCTAATAGAGGTAAATAAAATTTTAAAAATCAACAAAGTAAATTATTTAGTATCTAGGTCAGCCTTGGCACTGACACTGGATGTCTCGTGAGGCAGAGACACCAGGGCTGACTCCTGCTCACAGGCATCTGTCTCCCCTTGTCACTGTGCTGGGGTCTGGTGTGGTGGCAAGAACTGGTAGGAGTGAGCATTAAAGTACAGTGTCCGAATGCTGATAAATGTTGTCACTAAACTGAATTTGACTTAAAAGTTATTCTTAAAGAAGGTATAAAATGCAAATAAAGTATAATAATGTTTGGGTCTATAATCCTAGATAACATTAACAAAGCCTGAAAAGTTGATGAAGAAGTCGGGAGAAAGTGTGTTAAGTTTCTGGTATTATATTACATACAATTTCACCTTTCATTTTGGAGGATCAGAGGTTTTGGTTTAGAGGTTATAATGTTATCAAGAGCAAGACATAAACAATTCAAATGACTGAAAAGATTTAAAAGACAAAAAACAAGCCAGGTTAAAAAAAAAAAAAAGAAATTAGGACAGAGAAAGGAGCATAAAACCCAGAAATGTTCATTGGCCTGGGGACAGCCTCTCCAACAGAACTACACGTGAAAAACGAAGGGCGTGACCTGCAGTACAGCATGGGGTTCCAGTTGCCCCCTCCTCTTCACTGCTCAGGGGTCTGCTGCGGTGAAGAGAACCAGCAGGAGCTCAGCGTTAAAAATAGAGTTGTCTAAATAATGGTGGATTTTGTTACAAACTGAATTTGATTAGTTTGATTTCTTGCATTTAATGCTATAGTCCATCTGAAATATATTTCAGTTTATGGTGAGCTCAGCAAATGGAGGAGTAATAGCAAATGCCTGAAATGTTAGTGCTGATCATGCTTGGGAATTGGGAATCGGAGTAAGTTCTGTTTTCATCTTTATATTTTCTACAGAAGGTATGCTTTGAATTTATTACTTGAAAGAGACAGAAAATTTTGACCCTGGCTGGTATGGCTCAGTGGATTGAGTGCTGAACTGAGAACCAAATGATCACCAGTTCAATTCCCAGGCAGGGTGCATGCCTGGGTTGTGGGCCAGGTCCCCAGCTCGGGGACATGGGAGAGGCAGCAGATCGAGAAAGAAAATTTTGCAAAAACAAGACTTCCCCCTTCAAAAATCAGCTTTGCGCTCTGTGTCCCCTCCAAGGCTCCCCACTGCTCAGCTCCAGACTCATCATTCGCACTGCGCTGCACGTGAGTGTCGGCCCAGGACGTGCAATGCGCAGCCTGCAGACTGCACCCTGGCCCTCTTCTAGCCTTTTCCCATCTTAATTCTTGCTTTGTGAATACCACTTTTTCTTCTAATTTTAGTATTATCACATAAACACTAGTGATTTATGTGATAATACTATAAACTGGGAAACATGACAAAGTACCCACACAAAAACTGCCTGTCCCACTACCCAGAGGTAATTGTTAAAACTACCATTTCCATTTCCCAATGCTATTCTCTCACTTGCTTCCCATCTAAAATAGTAGCTAATCCAATTTTATTATCCTGACTTTTTGCTTTTAAGAATGATATCAATATTTTTGTCTTGTTGTTAAAATTTTGGGCATAAATATTTCAAAAGGTTTGTACAAAATATTTAAACCATTAAGATAGTATACATATTAAACTAATTTTTAAGTTAGAGTCAGAATTTTTGATCCCCCAAAAAAGGCACTAAGAGAAACAACTCTTCTCCCAAATCTTTGTCCTCATTTCAGATTATTTGCTTAGAACAAGAATAGAATGACTATCATTAAGCCTTTTAACACATGCGGTTTAAATTGCTTTTTAAAAACCTTATTTAAGTTTGTGCTCTCACCAGAGGGTATGTGGTTTTTCATGCTGCCAAGGCCTTGCTGGCAAAGCACAAGCACATATTCTAAAAATGAATAGTTGTTCACTTGGTAGTAGGAAAAAAGCTATCGCAGTGCATTTTAAAATTGTTTATGTGTTTTTTAACTATTTGTATTTTCTTTTGGGATTTTTTATTTTCTTATTTAGATTATTTTTTATTTAAATCAATTTTTAGGGCTCATTATATATTAATGGTATTATGCATTCATCTACAATATTTATGTCATACATATTTCCAGTTTGGTATATTATTTCTCTATTTGGTTGACTTATAGATTACTTTAATATTTCCAAGCTCACATCCATTATCCTTTTCCTTTGCATTTCTTTCATGGCTTTGATTCTTAGAAAGCCCTTCTTCCTCTTTCAGAGGTCAGATTCATATCTATTTCTAAATAGTTCTATTATTATTTTTTTTCTTTCATTTAATGCTAGAGTTCATCTGAATTCACTTTGGGATCTGGTGAGCTGTAAGACTCTAAATTGTTTTTGTTAGTTTTTTCCCAAAGAGCTAAGCAATTTACCCAATTGTCTTGCAAATAATCCATCACTGCCCATCATCTTCCAATGTTTCCATTACATTTATCTTACTTCAATGACAAAAAACAAGCAAACCAAACAACCCAAACCATGCTTCTACTTTGAGGAAGAAAAGACAAGCAGCTTGGACCTGTGAATAGTTACTGCTGCCTGCCAGGTACCGCTGTAAGAAGTCCACACGTCGCCGTCCTTTCACCTTCCCAGCAACCCCATGCAGTAAGCATGTTCCTTCCCCCGTTTCACAGATGATGGAATGAAGCTGAGAGGGGCCACTCCGGGTGGTGGACTCATCCAGCAGGCTGACTCCAGGCTTCACGTGCTCCTAGCCAGGGCACAGACTGCCCCTGCAAGAAGCAAGCTGCCCATTCCAAACTCCTCAGGAGGGACACCTTGCCCAGACCCTGATGGTTTAATCTAGGGCTGATTTACAAAAAACACTGTTTGGAAGCAGCCCAAGAGTGGATAAAAAGCTGTGGTACATTTACACAATGAAATGCTAGTTGGCCAGAAAAAAGAAGGAAATCTTATCCTTTGTGACAGCATGGATGGATCTACGGAGTATTATGCTACGTGAGACAAGCCAGTCAGAGAAAGACAAGTACCATGTGATTTCACTAATGTGTAGAATCTTATGAACAAAATAAACTAACAAACTAGAGACAGATTCATAGATACAGAGAACAGAGTGACAGCTGTCAGAGGAAAGGGGAGTTGGGGAGCTGGGTGAAAAAGGTGAAGGGATTAAGCAAAAAACAAACAAACAAACAAAACAAACAAAACAAACTTCACAAACACAGGCAATAGTCTGGCGACTACCAGAGGGAAAGGGGGGTAGGGGAGGTAGAAGAGGATGAAGTGGGTTAAATAGTGACTGAAAGAAACTTGACTTGGGGTGATATATTATAGAATTATACACCTGAAACCTGTACAATTTTATTAACCAATGTCACTCCAAAAATTCAATAAAAAATAAAAAAATAAAGGGCATCAGGCATAACATAGGAAAACTCACAGTTGTAGAAAAAGTAAACACTTTAAGCCAAAGAGAGCTTTGCTAGCGTCAGCTTAGATCTATAGATATAGATATGTGTGTATAAAAAGCATATATGTGTATATATAAAAACAATTTTAGTAAAAACATATATTCACACATAGTAAAGAAGACCATACATCAAAATGTACACAGTATCTATGGAATCAGAATGCCTGTGTCCAATCTCTGCTTCACAACCAGTAGGCTCTGAAAACTTAGGCAATTTTTTAACTTCTCTAAGTCTTAGTTTCCTTATCAATAAAATGGAAATAATACTACTACCTCATAAGGTGACAATGAAAAGCACTTAGAAAGTGTGTGGTGTTTTGAAAGTGCTCAGTAAGTATTCATTGCTATTAACGTTATTTACAAATTTTTCTAGAATGCATATTTATGGTAATTTTAATATGAGAAAAGCCACGCTGTTTCACTGTGTAGAAAGGTCATATTATCTCATCACAGGGAGTTTGAGAAGAGCATCTTCACTCTTTCTGTGGTGACAAACAGCTTTGGCCCACAGCACTGAACAAGGGAGTGTTCCAGCCCCCTCCTCATTTTATACCTAACTTCCTACCTAATGTCCAATTCACAGGTCCCAGGGGACCTCAAAATCAAAATGTCTCAAAGAGAACTCATCCTCGACTCCACACCCCAGGCAGAAGGATGGCCCAGGACACATTGTATTGAATAGCATTGGATTTGTCCCTCTACCAGCTGGTGAGAGCCTTGCTGTCAGGCACTGCATCAAGAATCACTCACTGAATGAATGAATGAATGAATGAATGAATGAATAAACAAATGACTCTGGTCCTCATTTTCCCCCATCAAAGCAGTATACAGCCCATTATACAGCCATCCAAGCTGAGAACAAGCGTGGTCTTAATTACCTCCCCATAGGCAATGGTGTTATTATATCTTCTCATTTCTGGGTAAACGTGATCCAGGTACCACTGGAAATTCTTACACTTTAAACTTCTCCTTAAGGCTCTTCGTTCAGAGACATCACCTATGTCAATTCCTGGATTCTGAAAGTAGGGAGAAATGACGGGCATTAGTGACGGGGGAGCTCTGGCCGAGCAGCACAGGGGGCATCACCCTTGGAAAAACTACGGAAGAGAAATCTTAATCTCTCCGCATGCTCACTCAGAGGTCAGATGGAGGGCTCCTTTCTGATCCCCTAGCCCCAAGCAAGACACTGCCGCCCCTGAGCGCAGCACGCGGCTCTGATCATCGCTGTGTGTAAGGAACCCTGGACACACTGATGCGGCAACCTATGTTCCCAGCCCCGTCTCTCCCACATTTCCTGAGTGACTTTCCGAGCCAATTATTAGAGGAGTTATTTGATTAAGACAAGAAAATGGGTGCCTATAAACCACCTCCTGTCTTTCTTTTCTATCCCTGTGTAATTTCCCCTTTTGTTGGCTCTTTGTGAAGTTCATTTATGCAGAAGTGAAAATAATTTTCCATTGCAAAGCTTGTAATGATGTTCTAATGAATAATTCACTCTGCTTTTACAGAAATGAACCTGTAATGGGCGGCTGTGTGCTGACAAGGAGAAATAAAGTAGCTGAAATATGACTCCACAGACTCTGCCACAAGATGGCCGTGAACTGGAGGAGATGGGATGCTCTCTCCACAAAGGGGCGCAGCTGGGCAGCTCCTGGAGGCCCGGGGAAGAGTTCAAATTATTTCATTGAGATTTCTTCTTCAACAGCCAAACAATGATTTCAAAGGAACATCCCTTTAAATGTCAAACATTAAAATTCAAAGGCAAACCTGGGCGGCAATATTGAACTACTTGTTGTAATATACTCAGCATCGTTAATGAGAGCAGCCGTCTGTGGAAAGTGTGGGAGGGACACTGGCATTGGGACCAGGGGTGGTTTGTAATGAAGGAGGAAGCATCAGGATAGAGTTGGCAGCTCTGAGCTCTTAGAACTCTAAGTCACATCACTGTTCCAGGTCACAGCTCCTTGCTGCAAAACAGGAAAAATAACACCTATTCCACTGCCATCACAGAGCTGTGGGCAGAAGTGAAGGAAGACTCGACTCCATATCCCTGCCCTGCCATGTGCTATGCGCAGGACCTTGGTTAAACAAGTCACTTAACCTCCAGAGCTTTGGTTTACTCATCCGTAAAATGGACACCACACTAGGTTCCTATCAAGCTAGCATTTTTTGAGCACTTAATATTTGCTATGCTCTGTCTTAAGCCTCATTTCTAGCTTCATAGGAACCCTAGGAGATAAATGTTGACAATCTCTGCTGTGCAGATGAGCAAACTGAGGCAGATGATTCCTCAGTCATGAGGCTCTCATGAGTGCTAAATGAGAAAATGCAAATAAGGGACTTATCTAGTGTCTGGGACATGGGAAGGGTTCAACAAATGGTGCCCAGCTTTATATCATAACATGTAAAATCACTTGTACTGTAACAGCTCAAAAGTGTACATTGCCATGGGCATTTTCAATGCTTTAGAATCTTGTTTCTATAATTGTAACAGCAATGATAAAAAATTCTTCACTTTTGCCTTCTTTATCCATAGACCTTGCACATATTCACCTGCATTTCTGCTGTCCTAGGCTGCAGCCTCCTGAAACGCAGGGGCTGTATTTCCCAGTAGGACCAGTTCTAGGCAACTCTCTGAAGGCCGTGGCTCAGACACCTGGCTGAGCAGATAAACCCAATTGTGGCTGAGAGTTCAGGTCACCCTGCTGTGCTGTGGAGGACAGCAAACACTCACCAACACTCCCGTATCCCATGCCAGGCACTGGTCTAAGTATGTCACATGTACTTAGATTTAGTACTTTCGATTTAGTTCTCACAACTGCCCAAGGAAGGAGGACCTGCTAATACGCCCATTTTATAGCTGAGGAACCTACGGTACAAAGGCAATATGAATGAATTTATTCAAAATCTCGTAAGTACTAAGTGGCAGAGCTGGGATTCAAAGGGCTGCGGTAACACAGGAATTTTTATAGGTGACATTCTGGGTGGAATCTGGAGGAGAACTGAAGAACCATGGAAACAAGGGCTTCAGCACATGGTAGAAGTGTACATAATCCTGGAGGCAGCTGGAGTGCCAGAGCAGGGCACACAGAGCAGATGAAAGGGTCTGGTGCCAGAAACTGGGCAAGAATCTTCTGGACACGATGTATGTTCAGGAGCAGGGCATCCAGATTAATGTAATATGACTGTGACTAACACAATATGACCCTTCTAATCTTTGTAAATGGATTTTGAGACTTCTGCTGTCACCGTCCCCACCTGGAGATCTGTGGACTCCCTCAAAATGCATTCATAATTTTGCAAGTGTGAGCATATTTCTGGGGAGGAAGTATCATCTTATTAAAGGAAGTGACCTGTCAAACACAAGGATGACAGTTCTAAGGAGATGGGGAGGGCTGCTGGGCCCTACCTCCAGTGGCAGATTCCATGCTATGTACACATGAGACTTGTAATCGTCCATCCAGACCTCAGCCACCCGGAGAGCATTCCTCTTGGTGTAGAAGCCAATGTTGCTGTTGTAGGGCTTCTTCTTTCGCTCAATGTGGGCCACCCGTGAGCAAGGCAGGACCTCCATGCTGCCCCCGCAGAGCCATACCTGGAAGTACAAGGACATCATCAGCCTGACAAAGAAATTCTTAGAGGTCACTGCCCTTCCCCAAGGCTCGGAGGTAATGGCTCAGGAGACTTAGCATGAGTGAGAAATAACAGTTTAATACATAAAGCCACTGAGATTTCAGGACTGGTTTGTTACTGCAGCACTGCCTAACCTAACCTAACTAAAACAGGTAGAAAAGAAGATTTGGGGACTTTTTATAGATATAATAGTTTAGGATATTAAAATCCAGTTCTGGATAAGAGAGGCCCATATACCTAAAATGCTCCTGATGACATCTGGTTTTCTTAGTTCTCAGTAATACATTAGAATCCATGAAGATTTTCCCCCACCTGGTTGAAGCTGTGCCTTGCAGATATAGACTGGAAAATTCAAACTAAAAAAAGACTGTCTTTATTTAAGTCAGCACAAAGTACACAGTGGTCTAGTTCTGCATTGTTAATATGATCTATTTTAGAGTCCCAGCCTTCTGGAAGCATCCACCCAACATGATCATGTGCAGATGTCACTTGTTGCTGGGATATTCAGGTGGAAGGCTGAAATGGTAGTTGCCTTTGAGAGATACAAAAGCCCAAGGAAGCGACACTTGCCATCCTTTGCCTGAGCCTGGCAAGGATCCAGGCTCCCAGGTCCTGCTCCCCAGGGAGGCCTGTACCAGCCATCTACTCTCCATTCCAGGCAGGAAAAACAAATTATTTCTGATCATCCAGAAAGACTAATTTGAAAAAGTGAATGTCCTGACACTGGTAGGGAGAAGAGGAAGAAGTCACAGAGAAGTTTCGGGGACATGTGAGACTGTCCTGCTGTGAGGCTCCTGCACACTCTCTATGCATGACAGTGCGCTGATGAGCTGACTCGGGTCAGCACAACCCGTGCTCCTCCCAACTGGGTCACTTCCAGACTTTCTACCTCTAGTCTCCCAGAAACCCTCGCCTCGAGCATACTGGGGTGTTCTTAAGTATTTGTCCAACTTTCCTGGTTCTTTATCGATTAATTTTGGTGGCACAATTCATGCGTATGTGTGATCTTCTGTTTCTATTTCCCAACTCTGTTTATGGTGCAGGGAATCAGACAGCTGGAAAATCCTCCCATCACCAAGAATCCTTTCCCACTTTTCTTGTTTCTTCAATGAGGAGACTGTGAGCTCAGAGACTGGCAGACAGTGGGTGGTTCACACTAGTGTAATTTGGGACCTGAAAATTAGCTGCACCCATGGGCTGGGGCAGACCCACTAGAAGGAAGCCAAGTCATGGAGGCAAAATATTGCAAGAGGCCTATAGGGTAAAATGAGGTGGCTGAATTTTCCGGGGTGGGTAAAGACACAGAGTTCCACAGTTATGTGGCATTTGATAGTTTCAAGATTCATGGAATGAATGGAAACACACTCTATGTTCACCAATTAAAAAAGTTAACATTGTTAAGTCGGGTATTGTCATCTTCACAAAGATTGGCAAAGGCCTTTAACAAAGGCCCAAACTAATGCAAAGATTTAGCTCTCAGCAAGGGTGCCAAGACAATTCAGTGGGGAAAAGAATAGTCTTTTCAACAAGTTGTGCTGCAACAACATGCAAAAGAATGCATTTGGACCACAACCTCACAACATATACAAAAATTAACTGGAAGTGGATCAAAGACCTAAATGTAAGAGCTTAAACTATAGGACTCTTAGAAGAAAACACAAGAGCAAATTTTCATGAACAAAGTAACAATGAAGGAATGAAGAAAAAAATGGAGGGAGAGAGGAAAGAAGGGAGGGAGAGAAAGACAAGAAAAACACAAGCACTCAAATGAGTGTGGGAGGCAAACTGAGCTCAGTCCCTTGGGCCCTGAGTGGAGCCCCAGAGCTAGGTCAGGTCCAGGGAGCTCCTCTCTGCTTTATTCTTCTCCATCCTCCTCTTCTTCAGTCAACTCTCTTCAGAGAGGTAAGTGACCCCATTCTGCTTCCTCCAGACCAAACACCAACTGATTCACAAAATCTTCACAGATAAGGAGGCTGAGGATCTTAGAAGTTGAGTAAATTGTCAATAATCCCCAATCAGTAAGTGGGGGAGCCAAAACCCACAACTTTAGCCACATGCCATATAAGAGGCCAGCCCTTATGTGGTGGGCACTGCAACTCTGGTCCCCGACTGCCCTGGTCCTCAAGCTTTTCTTCCTCAGCCACAGATTGCACCTCACTCAGGGTGCCTGGCCAGCACCTCTAACCTGCGTTGTAGCCAGGGTGAGTAAGGGGAACAGGTGTGTGTGCACATGGCCTGAGAAGGCTCAGTGGATGTGAGTTGACACCAACAACACCCTCAAGATGATGGGTGTCATTGTCAGGGGGGTCAAGGTTAGCCTCCTGCTGCACAAAATGACCTGGTAGGGTGGCACTGTGAAGGCAACTGGAAGGATCCAGGGAGTCAGCAAGTCTCAAGTCCCAGCAGGCTGTGCTTCTAGTTGGTCAGAGCTCATGGGCTGGCCACACGTAGTGATGAGTTGGCGTGAAGTCTGTCCATGGTCAAGTGACCAAGACTGGACAGTAGATGTGAAGTAATTCCAGAAAGCAGACTGACTACTTGAGAAAAAAAGCAACAGGGTAGCTAAGGTAGCAGCCAAGGGTATTCCAGAAGGAACAGTGTTCACCTCACGCCTGCCTCTACCTGAGAGGTGTGAAAGCCAAAGAGGAGTTTCCTAAACAGAATGTAGTCCAAGTTATCTTTCTGTGCATCATGACAACTAGGTTCATATGTCTCAAGTACAGATGATCCCAAGCAAGGCTCCCAAGGATCTGTTCTCCATATCACTGTTTTTCAGCCAAAATGGCAAGGTCCTATAGAGCCTAGAAGAAATGACACCAAAGAGAAACCAATAGAAAGTTTGGGGTGAAAGAGTGATTGGCATATCTTTGATGCCAAGGAGAAAAAAGAAGGGAACTAAACCCCTGGAAAAGCACACCAGGCCCAGGGCTCCTCCATAGAGCAGGGAGTAGACCCTTCAGATGGGCCAAAATAGGCCATGAAAATGTGTATTCTAAGCTCTGGGACCAGTTCTGGAGGCAGAGAATCAATGGTACTACTCTTGGTGACCCTCTGCTAGGGAAGTGGGAAGGGACCATGCATAAATATCAATGGGCCACCAGGTGTAATGATTCCAGGAACAGGTATTAATTTATTCACCCAGAAAAATCCATTCAGAGCCTACTTGCTAGCATGGGAATAAAGTGGGGAACAACAAGACAGATCCTTGCTTTCATGACATCGATGATCTTGCAAGGGAAACATATTGATTAAATTAAATTAAATTAAATTAAATTAAATCAATGCACTAATATTAATGATCTTTATTAATTAAATCATCACAGAGTATCAGAAATGAAGCTAACTTCTATGAAAGAAAGCAAAACACTGCTAGAAAAACTAGCATTTGATGAAGGGATGTAGCCAACAGGCTCAGAGAAAGCATCTGTAAAATGAGACACTCAAGGGGAAATCTGAAGGGGTAGATTAAGCTAACTCAGTTAAAGAAATAGAGAAAGTGGATAGGAGCCCCATGCACAGAGGCAGCCAGCACACCCGCAATGACCTTGTATAGGAAAACGTATGGTGCTGTGATCTCATTCAGACAGTAGCAACAATTCCTCCCATGCTTCTTTGTAATGTGAATTTTTTGCTCCTCCTATCAAAAGGTTGTATCTATTTTCCTTCCTCTTGGATCTGAGCTGGACTTATGACTTGTACTGATCAACAGAATGCAGTAAAAGTGATGTTTTGCACTGTCCAAAACCAGGCCTTAGGAGGCTTTGAAGCTTCCAGTTTCTCCCACTTGTAACCCTGAGTCCCCCATGCTGTGAAGGAGCTGGGAATGAAAGATGGTGGGACCAGGGAGGTCCAAACCTTGCAGTCATCCTGGCTGAGAATCCAAGCATGTGAGTCAGGCCAGAAGGGACCAGACACCCCCAGCCAATGCCACCGAGAGAGAAGAACCCCCAGCCAATGCTACTGAGAGAGACGACCTCAGCCTAAACTGCCAAACTCCAGAACCGTGAGCAAATCGTTATTTTAAGCTGCTAAATTTGGGTTTATACAAACTTAACTGATACACACAGGATATTCAAAGAACTAAAAGAACAGCCATGTGGCTGGAACCCAGGGGTAGAAGAGAGGAGAGTAGTGTGAAAGGAAGGTGGGGGGGAGGTGGGGTTTGCACCAGCAGGGCCTGTAGGCCACAGTAAAAAAATTGGTCTTTGTTCTCAATGAGAAGCTGCTGAAGGATATGGATTCAAAGAGATCAAGTGTGGGGAGCAATGTTAGCAGCAAGAGAGACATATGAGGAAATGGGGACAGAGAAAAGAGGAGGGGCTTGCTGTTATCCAGGGGTGAAAGGTTAGTAGCTGTGGCTAGGACACCAAGACACAGAGATACAGAAAGACTGGTGGGTTAAAAGGCAAAATCACCAGGAACTGATTGTATGTGGCAGAGAGGGAGAAAAAGGGTCAAGAATGACTCCCAGGTTTCTTGCTTGTGCAGCTTAATATCCAGCGGTAGTATTATTCACTGGGCCAAAAAGCCTGCCCAAACCTACCCAGGCCTCTGGAACCAGAAGATGTTAAGGTGAGTAGAAAGCAAGATTGCTGCCTTGGGCTGACATGCTGGTCTTTCTCACTCACCGTGGGACACCCAGCTCCACCAGTCTTTTCTGCTGAGGTACATGCAGGCCAAGATGACCCATGATGGCATGTGTCAGTGTTCAGTGTCACTCACTAGAAAAGAAGTGGACATTTGCCTGTTCAACTGTCAAATGTGGGTTTCTTTGGTTTGGGGAATGTGGACTTTTCTTGATCTATGAAAGTTAGTTAATTAAGAAAGAATTAATGTAATAAAATTAATTTTGTTTTGAACTCTCATCTAGCCTAGACCAAGGTCAATGTCATGTCCAGGCCCTGCCCAGGATACCATGTCAGCCAGTGGGCCTGCTTACTGCCCTTGAGGAGGAGTGTTGGAGAGCAGAAGCAAGCTGTTCATGGTATTACTGGATTTGTCTGAAGATGCCCCACAGAGAGCAGAAGGGGAATCAAAGTCTCTACCAGGTAATTGTCAGTGAGATCTACATCTGCAAGAGGCTAGGAGATGCTGCAGAATGTTTGTAGCATATAACCAAGCAGAACAAGGAGGAGATGCAAAGTATGGAGTGAGTTAACTCACAGGACCACAGAGTGGAGGGCATCAGGTCTGCTAAAGAGGCAGTCTTAGCAAGTTAAGGTGTTTGTTTATTTGTTCTTTCCTAAATATGTAATGATTTTATTGAGATATAATCCACAAACTATAAATTCACCTACTAGGTTGTGCAGCCATTGTGACAATCGATTTTAAAACATATTCATCCTCCTAGAAACCCCAGACCCACTAGCAGTCCCTCTAATATCCACCACCCTCTCCTAGCTCTAGGCAACCACTACTCTACTTTCTGTCTGTATGGATTTGCCTATTCTGGACATCTCCTATAAGTGGAATTATATGCTGTGTGCTCCTTTGTGGCTGACTGCTTTCCTTTAGCATAATATTTTCAAGGTTTATCCATGTTGGAGCATGTATCAATACTTCATTCCTGTTTATGACCAAATAACATTCCACTGTATAGATATACTATGTTTTGTTTATTTATCACATGATGGAGATTTGGGTTGTTTCTATTTTGGCTACTATGAATAATGCAACTAAAGCCCTGGCTGGTGTGGCTCTGTGGATTGAGCGCAGGTCTGTGAACCAAAGGGTCACTGGTTTGACTCCCTGTCAGGGCAATGCCTGGGTTGCAGTACAGGTCCCAGTAGGGGGCGCTTGAGAGGCAACCACACATTAATGTTTCTCTCCCTCTCTTTCTCCCTCCCTCCCTGCCTCTAAAAATAAATAAAGAAAATATTTTTTAAAAATAATGCTGCTATGGGCATTCATGTAAAAAGGTTTTATATGGGTATATGTTTTCATTTCTCTTGGGTATATACCTTAGAACTGGAATTGCTGGGTCATATGTTAACTCTCTGTTTCACCTTTGGAAGGACTGCCAGACTTTAGCAAAGGGGCTGCACCACCTTACATACCCCCAGCAGTATAACAAGGGTTCTAATATCTCCCCACCCTCACTAACCCTTGTCATTGTCCATCTTATTGATTATAGCTACTCAGTGGATATGAATAGCATGCTGTGTGGTTTTGATTTGCATTTCCCTGATGGCTAATGATGTTGAGCATGTTTTCATGTGCTTATTGGTTATTTGTCTATCCTCTTTGGAGAAATGTTTACTCAGATCTTTTGCCCAATTTTTACTTAGGTTATTTGTTATTTTATTACTAGCTGGGGCCTTATGGAGAAAAAGAAGTTGGCTTCCAGTGACTTTTCTCTCCCTCTCTTCAGTTTCATCATCACTATTTGGGCTCCATTGTTCAAGGTCTCTCAAATCATTCCTTACCAGCAATGTCTTCCCCAGTTCTGGGCAGAGCAGCACGAAGGTGGCCATGAGGTGCAGAGAAATGAAATGGGCTGATATTCCTGCTCTACCTCCACCAAAGTCCTGCTGTGGAGTCCAAAGTCCAGAGTGTGATGTTAAGCAAGTCACTTCCCCCTCTTCTCCCAGGCCTCAGTTCTTCTTCAGCTCTAAGTTGAAGTCATACTACCCACCCACCCAGCTCACTGAGCTGTTGTGAGGGTCACTTGGGCTGTTGGATGAAAAAATGTTACACCGTATAGTCCTTCAGCCCTTCAAAGGTAGACCAGAAACATGGTTCCTGGACTTGGACCTGGTTCCAGACTCCCTGCTTGCAACCCTGGTTCCACTGTGTATTAGTTCATATTGGGCCACTTAGCCTTTCTGTGTCCCAATGTCCTCACCTGTACAGTAAAGAATAATAATAGTTTCTATCTCTCAGGGTTGTTGGGAGGCTTAAATGAGATGTGCTGTATGTCAAGTGCTAAGAGCAGTGGTTGGTTCCAAATAAGTACTCAATACACGTTGGCTGGGTCACCATCACTACCACTACTTCCAGGCTAGGTTTTTGACCCCAAGTTCTCACATGCTCCTTGTGTTTCCAGCACCACCTGAGAATAGGAAGGTTTCTCCCCAGTCCAGCACTGACTATATGGGCAGGACTAGCATGCTGATGAGCTATGCTGGCTTGTCCAGACTGTCACTCGTCAAATGCCCAGGCCTGTGTCCAAAGTGCATGTGTGGACTGTACCCTTTAGAGAGGTGGCTGACACTCTCCCTCAGACATGTCTCCTTAGCTCCCTTACCCTGCCTCTCCCCACTTAGGCCCCCGTCATGGCCACTGGAGGAGACCAGAATATGCCATCCCAAAATATGCCTCTTTGGTATAAGGATACTTTGATGTGATTATTTTGATAAACAGTAGGGCACAGGAAAAGCTCTGACAACACAGTAGAAGTTCCCCTTTTGTAAGGGAAATTAACATTTATAAAGGAATCTCCATTGTGAGGGAGTCTCACCCTGTACCTGGAAGAAGAGGATTCTAATTTTGGGCTTTGTCCAAGTAGAAGGCCTTGAGTTACATCTGCATGACAAACCTTACTCTTGTTTATTGTATTTTCCTGGCCCCCTTACCATAACTGGTCCTCCACACCCCTCTTCCTTTGTTTTAGTTGAAGATAGTATATGAGCCCCAGTTCTAAGCTGCCCCTTTGAGTTACTCATCCCTGAGTTTCTCCCAAGTATATATGAGATGTACATGTTCTTAAGCATTTGTTTGGTTTTCTCTTGTTAACCTGTCTTTTGTTATGGGAGCCCCAGGCAAGAACCTAGAAGGGTAGAGGAAAGATTGTTTCATTTTTCTCTTCTATACCACCCTCAACCACAAGGTTTGGGACTGTTGCAGGGGTAGCCATGGATACCCCATGATGGTCTCTCAGCCAAACCTAGCAAAGCAACTCTGCAGTCCCCAAGCTAACCAGTAATGATGTAGCATCCTACTCTGATGTCTTATAGGCTGTCACTGCTCACAAGCTATGCTATCTTCACAAGTTTTGTTTAGCTTTTCCCTTATGAACGTAAAAGAGACTATACAGCAGACCCGATAAGCTTAGGAGGGCCACATGGCAGGCCTGACAAGCTCAGTGACAGAGAGAACCACACAGTATGGTGTGATCACAAATTCCTAACTGGGCAGGTCATGAGGAGTAGTTACGTCTGTATCTTCCTAAGCAAATGTCAATCTTTGCCCTAAGTGAGTGAGCTCTGTTATGCCTGTAGGGTGACATACCTTTGAAACACGAAAATAATCTTTTCTTCCAGACCCTTCTGAGGTGCAGTGGCAGGCACCAGAGCACAAGCACAAACTCACTGTTGTCTTGTTGCTTGCACCACATCTCTACAGGCTGCAAATGTTAACCACCCTGTACCTACCAACGGAAAGAAGTATGTGTTTCTCTGTTTTACTTTTTAATCCAATCCTAAAGATTTCCCCTCTTTACTTTCTACTGCCTCAACCTATCACCAGTGGATTTCATGTAAGTCTCCTTAAATTTTCTTGCTTGATTCTGATGTATAAAATAATCTGCAAAACTGCCTTTTTCTGGAGCCTTTTCTCAATCCACTGAGATCTTGTTTCCTGACCTGTCCTCAGACTTCACTTGAATAAACTCTTATAAAGTTTCTCTATAGGTTTGAACTTTCTTTCATTGATAGTACAAAAGAATGACAAATACTGAGGCTTGAATGGGAGAATGCCAAGGCAGTTAAAACAGGTCCGGTGGCCAGAAAGGGGTACAGGAAATAAAGCTTCTCCATGAAGACCCCTAGTCTATGTTCAGTAAGCTTTCTTCCCAACCCACACACCTGATGCAGCAGGAAATTTCACTGACACTTCTCAGGAGAGAAGAAAACATAATTTTCTGTATACAGGTATTTTATCATGGAGATTTGGAAGTCAAAGAGCCCCGAATTAAATAAACACTCTGATAGCTTCCTGTGGTTTGTGACCAGCACCTCCTGACACTCTGGATAATCAGGGGTTCTGGGGCCACATAGACTCCTGGAGCCCTGTGGCCATCCCCTGAGGTGAGATGGAGGTACCTGGCCTTGGGCTCCAAGATCCTCACTCTCAGGACCTCCTTTAAAGGCCTGACCTACGTATCAGACCCCACAGAACCTGGAAGTCCCATACTGGGGCCTCTCCTACTCTTCCCCTTAGTGAGAGAAGCCCTGTGCCTCTGGGGTCTCTCGGACATCTCCCTCTCAGAGACAGGAATTCTTCCTGGTATCAGATCAAAGTCACTTCAGAAGCCATGTGAACCTATTTACATTGTTAAAAACAACAGTAGAGGAACATTCAGCACAGAAATTACATAAATAACCCCATTCAGTAATAGAAGTGCAGGCAAATTTTAGCCCTTTGTCTGCAAATAAAATCTGTTCGAAATAGCAGTGATTTCTGGCTAAGAGAAAGTTTAATTTGTTACTCCCATCCCACCCGTCTTTTTGGTATCTACCTGGTAACCCACTTCCCAGCAGCCTGGGATCACCGCCCCCCCCCCCCCCCCCACCGCCCCAATGAAAATCAGGGCTCCCAGAGATGGCCCTGGCCATCAGCACCCTCCACCCTCCTCCCTGACATCCTGGAGACGGTGAGCTGGCTTTTCCAAGTTTAAATGCACATTCTATCCCACAAAATTGGATGGCCACATAATGGCTTTGCTCCTAAAGTCCTTTCCTGAGAATTCAATTTCAATCTTCTGCTTTATTTATTACTGTTTCTCACAAATAGGATTTACAAATAGAGACCTCAAGACATATCTCAATTTAACTACCACAGTGACAAGAACCCCTAAATACCTGGATTCTATTGCCAGTCGATGCAAGTCATTTCTCTTAATACCAGATGAGGAATTAAAATGCAGCTTGTAAATGACATGTGATTCAGAGGAGGAAAGAAATGCACACTGAAAGCGGCTTGATTTATCGAGCATGGAAGAGGTGTTGGGAGAGCTTGTTCCTTCTGATTTTTGTTGCTATTCCTTATGTATCTTAAAAGTATAATATTGGGTGGGGGATGATAGAGGGTCTGTGCTCACTCATGTACAATTTACACCAGCTTGTAGCATACTATTGTCAGAGAGGGTCTGGGCTTCTATGGTAGAAAAATAGCCCCCAGTAGCTTCAATAAGGCACTTGTAGGTCGGCAGGCCCTGCCTTCCCCTTATTTCTTTGCCTTCTTATCTATTTCCCTACACTCCCTCTTTCCCTACCTCTTATGCATTCCCCATATCAGTTTTCTCTGCTCCTGTTCCTGTCCTCCTATCTCTGCCCTGTTCACAGACTCCTTCCTTTGGAAAGTCCTTCCTTTGGCAAGAGCAGCTCCAGCTAAGCAGGTATTAATCATGTTGTCCTTCTTTGCACCCAGCCTGGTGATGTCTTTAGAAGGCCTCAAAGGCAATTGCTATCTCTAGTGCCCAAACTTTCTCACTGAAACCACCTTGGCTGGGGCTACATAAAAGGCCTTGCCAATGATCACTCCAAGAAATCTGCAGAAGGGGACAGTGGTTGTAGGGATGCCAGCAATTTGAAACTAGGACTAGAGTAAAGCCAGAACAGATCAGCCCACTATAGATCCACCAGATTAAACATCTGTCCATTGGATGTCATCTACTAATAACCTTCCATTCATTATAATGCAGCCAAAAGGTCCTATCTGAGACATGCCTTGGAAAGAACTTTGGCCGGCTACTTATTTAACCCTTCTCTCTGAGGCCCAGTCTCGCTCCTTATTGGGAATAGAGATGTGAGAACCCTATACTCAAGGTCACAAAGTTTGGATTTAGAAGATGCATACCAAAGTCTGGATCAGTGGAGATGGCCTGATTGAGGCAGAACTTAAGAAGTCCCCCTTGACCTTGACTTGAATAAGCAGTCAAGTTTAGGTACCCAAGACCAGGATCTTAAGCCAAGACAGAGCCAATGGCAGTGGGAGAGCTGGGAAGTCCAGAGAGAAGCACAGTGGTGACAGCAGGCAATGGGAGGGCAGGGACCACCTTTGCAGACACAGGAAGTGGACATGAGGAGCCTACATGACACCCCCCAGAATGGAATGCCAATGTCCTGTGAGCCCACTAGCTCTGTGCTTCCCACAAGTAATTTCTGGGCAATTGTAGGGCATGCAATCATGAAAGGTCTGGGCTAGACTGCAAGCACTGGGCTCACATTTGGCTCTGCTATGTAGCAGCCTGGCTACTCTCATCCATGAGCTTGGTCTCTCAGCCATAAAGTGCAGCTCATAACTTAGAGCACCTGATCTGAGGGTTGTTGTGAGAAAGGAACGGGGTAATGTATGTAAAATTCTTTAGCATGATGATGGCTTATAGCAAATGCTGAAAGAAAAAACCAGTTAGCTATTACCTGATGACCACAAGTGCAGCTACTAAGAGCTATGTCCTGAGCAGTGATGAAATAGTGACTTCTTGTGGTGTCCACAGAGGGGCAGGTTGGAGATGACCTGATGACCATGGGGAGAGTGAGGCCTACTGGTTCTGGGGCAGGGCTGCAAGCCTCACCATCTGGGCTCCATGAGTCCCTTTGTGTACATTCTGGCTTTTGTCCATGGCAGAGACCAACTATTGGATGGAGGCTCTCTGGTAGGTCAGGCCCCACCCTGCCTGGCTGGGCAGACTCACAGTCCTCTTGTTCTTCCCTAAGGGTCAGGCCCAGGGATTTCCAGTTCCTAGAACAGAACTGCTGTAAAGTGGTGCTGGGCATTTATGGAGGTTTAGAGACTAAGGACATGCACTTAGGAGAAATGCAGAGGGACCCTGAGCACCACTTGCAAATCTGCGGTGCCATGAGGATGGTTCTGAGACTGTGACCACAAACACCTCCTCTGAGGTTCAGACAGGGCAGCATTTGGGGTGAGTTGCTTCCAGAAAGAGGAGGTGTAGGTTTCCAGGGTCTCTTCCTGTTCAGCAGCCCTAAATTCCATGTGGGCAGTGGTCCATGAGGGCAGAGGTGGAAAGGCATCAACAGAAGACATGAGAAGTTGCCACTCATGCTCTTCCTCTCCAGTTTTCATCACCATCTATAAATAGCATATTTGGACATCCCTGTCAGAGGAGCATCACCAAACACACTGGCCTTTTTGATAGGAGATCATGAAGAAGCATTGTCCAGGTATAGGGAGGTTTTAATTTTTCCTACAGCTGAGATGAGGAGCATGATCAATTTCCTTTCCCTTGAATTGATACCCATAGGGAACCAGACTGGTAAATAAACACACATTCATGTTCCCAGGCTCAGCAAAGAAAAAGAGTGAGAAAAATAATTATCAGTTAAATTTAAGCAGAAGGTGAGTCTACTTCCCATTCCACTTAATAGATAAAGACACTGAGTCCCTTCCAGGCATCTGATTACAGAGAAAGTTCATGGTTGAGGCTACTGATGTGTTGGGACCACTCCAGTCTTGCCTTCCTGAGCTGAGTCCCCCACTACTTCCTTCAAGGCTGGAGTCACCTTCTAGAAGGCTGGAGAATCCTTCTAATGATTCTATACCAGCCTTTTCTTTTTGCATTAAATGCTAAGAACATGAACTCATTTTTAAAATCTTGGGCTAGTAATTGGGTTAGATGCCATGGTTGTGGGGTAATATTGGATTTCTGAAACTGATGATGAGGTGTAGGCCAGCAAAGGGAAAGAAAAGATGTTCTGTGTCGCAAGTTGGAGCAGGGGCAGGGACTTGGGACAAAAATAGTTGACCTTGAATTGAAACCTGGATGGGGGTCTTATGGGTAAGCAAGCTGCCCCATAGGAGAGTCTGAAGACCAGAAATTCTTGGTCTTCATTTAATGCAGTGCCCTTGGGGATGTTGGATAATTTGAAACAGGAGAAATACAAACACAAACCCTGGTTTGCTTAGGTCTTGGCACAGAATGAAACTTCATAACCATTAAATGAGCCTCCTAAGTGAATCTAGGCCAGCAGCTGGTGGCTTGCAGCTTGAAGAGTTACAACAGCAAAGATTGCACAAACTCTTCAATTTTTTAATGCAAACATTAGGGCTATGATTAGCAAAGGATTCTAACAACTGAAGGGAATACTCACATGCTAAGAAAATCACAAATCTCAGTCCCTGCCATTGAATTCTAATTTCTATTTTGGTCCTCCAAAAGACAAGCGAATCATATGATGCTCTACTTGGGCCATAATCATCTGCTGACAAACCCAACACAAACATGAAAAAGATCTCGGCCAACTTCTCTAGACCATAGGCTGCAATGTGAGCACCCACATGCCAGCCTGCCTTGCAGCTAGGTATGCTGGAAGATTCCTTCTCACCAGCGTGGGTGAGCCTAGGGCAGGTGCATCACCTCAAGTCTGATGTGCTTGAGAAGATGGTATGCCTTCTTTACCCTCTCTCCCACTGCACAGGTACCTTGTTGAAGATGGAAGAACCACACATGGAAGAAACTGAGGGCCTGAATAACCACAAGGAAGGATACTTGCCAACCATAAATAACTACAATGGGTTTTTACTAAAATCCCAGTTAAATCACTGAGATTTGGAGGTTTCCATGTTCCAGTGGCCAGAGTGACTTGCCTGAGATACTCTCCATCCTGTATTTTGACTTTTAAGTGTATAGAATTTCAAAATGTATACAGGAACCCCACACTTTGGATGGACTAGATGTTCTGAAGCAAGTGGCCTCTCTGAGGTTCATTCCAATCCAATAATCCTATTTTTGTTTTGCTCTCAGAAAACAATACATTCCTCAGCTTATGGGGAGGCTGGTTATTGCACCTGGATATTGAAAATGTCACTGATGTGCCCCATCTCATTCTATTCTCTGCTCTGCTTAGGGCCAATTTCATGTTCTGGAAATTGCTGGAATAGTAGGCAGCAGCAGAGCTGATAAAGGGAACTGGTCTTTTAAATTTTTAAACAGTTCTTTCTGGTGCTGCTTTGTCGTGCTCTCTTAACACTATGTCTGACATCTCTTCCAGGCCTGCAGTCTATTTGAACAATGCTAAAATGTCATCTCCTACCTGCTGACTTCTGCTGCTGTAAGCGGCTGGCAGCCTGGCTCCCACAGAGCCTGTGAGGCAGAATGTGCATGCACACTACCCATTCACAGAAAACACAGTAAAAAAGAGAGCCAGCTTGGCCAAAATATGTCTATCTACTGTCTAGCTCAGAGAAAACATAGGAAAGACATTGTATTATCTTGAACACATGCTCTTTTTTCCCTTTTGTAAAGACCCTGGGCTTTGTGGAGTTGGGTTTTGCTAGTTCTTAGACAGAATGACATTGAATAGCATTGATCTTGAAGGCATAAAGAACCACCAACTTAGGGCTTCTTCAGAGGCCACCCCAGGCCTTTGTCCTGGAGAATGTGAAGCACAATCCAACCTGTGATTGAATTTCATCACGTCTGATGTTCCAGACAGATGCCTTGTGCTCCTATATTTTCTTGCCATCGCTGCATCCTATGAGAAGTGCTTAGGGGGCAAAAAGAAACCATGTCTGTTGTGGGCTCAGTTGTGTATTTCCCAAATTCATATGTTGAAGTCTTAACCCCTAGCATGTTAGAATGTGACTGCTGTACTTAGAGATAGGCCTTTAAAGAGGGAGTTAAGGTTAACTGAGGTCATTAGGTTGGGCCCTAACTAATATGACTAGTGTCCTTCCAATATGAGGAGATTAGGACAGAGAAATATACAGAGAGAAGACCATGTGAGGACAAAGAAAGAAGATGGCCATCTGCAAGTGAAGGAGAGATGTGTCAGAGAAAACCAAATCTAATCTTGGACTTCTAGCCTCCAGAACTGTGAGAAAATAAATTTCCTTTGTTTAAGCCACCCAGCCCTAGCTGACTAATGCAATATCCTCTCTGCATTTTCCCTTGATTTCATGACAGAATACTGCCTAGGGGAACCCAGCTATAACTGACCAATAGAAGGTTCTAGAGAATCTAGGAGAGGGTCTATAAAGGGAAACCTTCCTTCAAAGGATTTAACCTTTTAGGACTTGAGGCAGTCAGTTGCTCATGAAACTACAGCACCTTCTGTTATTATCTTGGAGGCCCACTTTAGAAAAACATTCTAAATTTCCTCTCAGAAACAGAAGAGATATAAAGTGCTTCCATATGGAGAAAAAATGCTTGCTTCTGGCCTGCAGACTGAAAGGGGCTTATGTGGCAAAATGAGGCACTTTGTTCCATGCAAAGAGAGGGGTCAGCCAGGAGTGACGCTGTACTCTGAGGACTGCAGAAAGGGCATCTGCAGACAGCCCTGTACTCCTGGTGGCACGTAAGCCCCACCCCATGGGGAAGGGTATAGCTGGTGCTGGGGATCCTGGGAGCAGCTGCTCCAACCTAGCTGTTCTGTAATCTGCAGAAGAAATGCCTGAGCAAACTCTGGAAGCCAGTCTTCCTGTCTGTCATTCTATAACCACTGCTTCCCTTCTCAGCCTTGGAAGTGTTGCTGGCTCACAATCAAGAGCATCATTGGCAGTGGCAACTGAGACTTGCTATGTGTCAGTCACTCTGCAAAGTGCTCTATGATATTTTATTTCATTCTCACAACAGGCTCTGTGAGGCAGGTCCTCCCTAAGTTACAGGTGAGGAAGCTGAGGCTCAGGGAGGTCTGACCATGCCCCAGGCACACACACACAGTAAGTGAGGGGCCCAAATGCCACCTTGATTCCCTTTAATCCCCTGCACTCCTTCCCACCACACATACTTCCAGGAGTCTCTCTACAATGGAGCCTCTCCACAGTGCCACCAACTCTCCAATTCTGAGGTCCTGGTTGTTGGGACACAGGTAATCTAAGTCAGATGTTTTCTCTAACCTGGGCTCACTGCATCCCCCTGATGTGGGAAGCTTTTGAAAAACATACACATCCCAGGTCCCAGTCCTTGAGGTCCTGATTTCTTAGGTTTGGGAAGGGGCCTGGACATCAGCATTCTAATGGGCTTAGGGAGTCTTCTTGTCTGGGACTAAGCAGAGATCCTTACACATTTGGGCCAGGGACACTTGTGCCATCTGGTATAGCCTATGGATCCCTTCTCATAATGAAAACACTTCAAATACAACAAAATGCACAGAATTATAGGAGCCCAATTATGTCAAAATACAGTTATCAAATTTGTAAATGTCATGATACAGTAACATGTGCTTCTTTAATACATTAAATAACAAGATATAAGGTGGGTTTAATAACCATCACAAATTTGAAAGTAGGCAGGAGGATACCTATATATATTTCACAATACCCGCAAGAACTAGGATGTGAGGTGTATGTGTGTCTGTGGTTAATTAGTACCAGGGACAGAAGTGCAGGTATAGCCAGTGGTCTGGAGATCTACTGCCTATGCTCATAAGAGAAACAATCCCTAATACCAGTTGAGGTGAACCAATATCAACATGCATTTTATAATCCTGGCCAGGTTTACAGACCCCTGGATTCTACCACAGACTCCTTGCGGGTGCATGGCCCCTTGTTTGCAGACTAAGGCTATAAATTTTTTTTAATTAAAATATGGATTTCAAGAGATATTTATCATGTCTCCACAAACAGGTTTTCCAAAAGGTAAAACCAGGCTGAAAAGGTGTTTGATTTTCATTGGCAATGTGAAGTCTGCATGGATATTTCGATCTTTTCTTCCAGACAGAGGGGCTATATTAAATGATTGATTTGAAAATTAAGCACCACAAGTGGAATAGTAACCATAAGAAATCACATTTATGCAAATCTCACAGGGGGAAATGTTGCATGATTTATCTTTTTGTCAGCATTCTGGCATTTTGAGATGAAAGTTATTTTTTCCCCACTCTTGCTTTATTTTGCACTTATCTTAATTTTCTAAAAAACATGGTTTCCAGGTTGTGAGAAATGATTATCCTCATTCAGAACTAATGGTGCTGAAGATGCATTCATGAAAAAGGCTGCACTCTTCCTGTAATCAACCACCATCTCCTTGGCCTTGATGAGATGACCTGAAGGTCCAGCTGGTAAAGCAATAACGAAAAACTCTACATTGCAGCTAGGAACAATGCTCTCTGAGCACCAGAAACTTTGCTGTGCTTAGTTTTTCCATAAATACTGGAGTAATAGGATTTGTGCATGCTCACCAAGCATTTAATAGCTAGAAGCATTTCTTCCTGGCTGCTTTCCATTGTGTGCTACAGTTTAGGCGACTTTCATGGTTCCCAGGCTGCTCACAATGATTCATCTCCATGGCAGAGGTACAGGGAGGTCAGCGTCTCCCGCTGGAGCGAGTGAGCTGTCCCCAAGGCCCTCCTGGTGGTGGATTAGAGCCAGCCTGTTGAGGATGATGGAGAGCTGTCACCTCCAGGGCACCAGTGGGCACAACCCAGACCACCCGGGAGACAGTGGAGCCTTTCTCCCAGGTGTGCGAATTGGAGGTAAGAGTGTAGTTGACTCAGTCATGTGTTCATTCATGGGAGGGTCTTACCAAAGAACCCAGTATCATTTGAGTCTCCTCAAATCTTTGTTTTGTTGATTACTTTTAAAGCGATGTTCATCCCTCACAGAGCACATCAGGCCAGAATCCAGACTTTCAGGCCTCACCTAGACACTGAGGGCAGCACCAAAGCCAGGATATCAACAGGTCTGTTTCATTGTGTCCACCTGTTACTCTGGCCTAAGCCTCCACTCACAGATTTACACCTCCACCATCCCTATTAGACTTCCTGCCCATTCTAATCTCAGAAGTTGTCCACACTATGCCCACACCAGGACCGCCCTCTCCTGTCCTCTCTTCCTGTCCAAATCGCACTCACCTTTCAAGGGAGGAACAGCCTCCTTTCTTTATCTATTACAACACTCCCTATTTGTGCCACTATTTCACAGATGGAGCAGATGGTCTAAAATGCCGGCTAGGCATGGGGACATTGTGTGTGATTCTAATTTGTAAGCTGCATACTGAGCCAGTGCTGAGAAATGTTCCAACCTTCCTATCTCCACTGACCCTCATCCTCCACAGCAACCCCCTGTTTTCACAGGTTCACCCTGGCCACTCTGACTTCAGAGTCCTTTTCTTTTCTGCTGGGCCTCTCATTCCTTTACTCCTACTAAACCTGTTCAGAAGAAGAGTCTTGGGCCACATAATGACTGTAATAATATAAAAAATAATACTAACAAAGTAATAAGAGCTGACAGTTAACTGTGTTTTAAATACTTTACATTTACTAACTCAATCACATAATGAGATAATCACATTATGGGAAACATGCTAATATCCCCCTCATTTTAGAAACAAGGAAATTGAGAAAAAGAGTTTAAGCAAATTGCCCAAAGACACCCAGTGTCCTATGCTTTCTTGGGTTCTGTATCTGTTTGGCAGACATTAATCACAGGGTCAAACTAACAGCCAAAGTCATTTACAGCTCCCCTGTGACACAGAGCTCACACTCTGAACCATCTCCTTATCTAAGGCTCATACTCCAAGCCAATATTCCCCCTGTCCTAAATCACCCAGCGCCAGGGACCAGACAGGCGGGGTACTTGACAAGTACACTGGAATTATTCAAACCAGTCAGTCCCAAGCCATTTACCTGTCCTGCTTTGCCTTCCCCACAGGAATCTGTAGGCATTCTCCTTGTTCCTCTGCTTCCTCACTAACCCTGATGTTTCTCCTGTGGCCAGGCACCATGTGCCACACCTCTCATTTTTCAGAGAACTCTGAGGCACATTAAGCTTTTCTTTCAATGGCATTGACCTCTGTGTGTCATCATTCAGCCGTCTTATAAATGCAGACCCCAGCACAAACCACCCATCTAGGTGGTGACTGAGGTGGTGGGGTTTGAACCCTAGCAGTCTGTATATGATGCCCCTCCTGCTGTGCTACACCAACCTCTTCCTTCCTCCTCAGCTGGCAGCCCAGTCTCCATCACTTTCAGCACTTCTACTCCTCTCTCTGCATCACTGCCCTTCCATTGCACTCCCCTGGCAAAAACACAAGGTTGGATTGGATCAAGTCTTCATTTTCAGAACTAATATCCGAACTACTCAATCAACTGGAAGAAACCTTATAATCATTTGTTGTCACCATAAGTGTATGTCCCTAAAACTCAAGAGGGCCCTTCATATGCCTAAGTATCCCTGGAAAGCTCCTTCTTTGGTCCTCACTGTAGCTGTTTCAGTCTTCCTGGTTCTCTTCAAATCTCCAGGTATAACTGAATGCAGGTCTGGCTGCCTGCTGCAATGAAAGCCAGTACTCTGGAGGCAGGTGCTGAGGTAAAGGAAAGTTGTTTATTTTCAGGTGCCAGCCACTTGGAAGATGGGAGACTCATCTCAAAACCCATGTTCTGAGAAGATTGGGGATTCGTGTCTCAAAGCCCATCTCCCCTTCTCAATGGAAGCAGAGGTTTTTATAAGGATGGAGAAGGAAACAGAACAAAGATCAAGGGAGGGGACTGAAAAGTTCTCTACTTGGGGACAAGCACAGTCCATTCCAACAAGGCAAGTGACAGTCTGGTGTGCATCATCCTGGTTTAGTCATCCTGGCTTCTCGCTGTCCTGGCTCCATGGCTGAAGGTCAGCAAATATCCTGGAGCTGGGGTGCCTAAAGGTCAAAGGCTGTATCTTTTGAAGTTGGTTCCTAGGATTCTTATACAAACATGCTGTCCATCTATAAGCTACACATTAGTCAGAGTCTGCACTTACAGAAATTACCTCAAAAAATGCTAGGGTGGGTTACAATTTCCCACCGTTAAAATTTTCCACTGTTACGCAAACACACTCACCTTCAGCTGATGACATGGCCTGCAGGTACCCAAGCAGAGAGAAGCCACCAGCTGGGAAGCAGTTCAGCCCTCTGTCACCAGGCTGACTTGCCCTCAATCTGGCCAGTTCCCACCTGCCTCCAGTTGCAGGGGAAATGCAGTCTCCTTACTGTGAGGGATGGCACCTTGCTTCTAAGCCCAAAGGCACTTGTAGCCTCTTGTATGATTGCACTTCTTGGCCCTGTTGACCCATTCCATTCATTCATCTACTGAGCACCTACTATGTATTTGGCAAGTACTAATGAAAAAAAAACAGAAGATCCCTGTCCCCATGGAGCTGATATTTTAGCAAGGGCAGGTAGATATTAAATAATATGTGTAGTAAATAATAAATTGTGTAGTACTTTGGAAGGTGGTAAGTCTATGGAAAAAAGTAAAGTGACCTGGAGGACTCCACAGGGATGGGGTGTGGGCAGGGAAAGAGGGAGGCAGTGTAATATGAGATGAAATCAGTTGCTGGAGGGTCTGCTGGGGACTGAAAAGCCTTTAGCTTTTATTTGGAGTGAACTGGGAAGCCATTGAAGGTTTTAGAGCAGAGGAGTGCCATGGTCTGACTTAAGGATTAAGAGCATCAGTCTGACTGCTGTGTTGAGATGGACTCTGGAGGACAGAGAAGATGCAGGGAGACCTATGATGAGGCTCCTGTAGTGATCCAGGCAAGAGTGAAGTTGAATTAGGCAAGAAGGGAGGTAGTAGGCATGGTTGGATTCTTGGAACTCTCCCCTTCCTTGCCTCTCCCTTGATTCTTCTACAAGCTACAAGCTTCTTCTACAAGCTGCTCTTTGTCAACCTCCTCAGGGGTGTTTTCTCTGGGGTTTACAAGTTGGGGCTCCACAGGGCTTATCTGACAAGCTCTCTCTGGCCAGTTGCTATCTGCATGCTGGTGACACCAAGTCTCCAGGTTGCATTTCTCTGTTGAGTATCAAACCTGTAAACCCAGCAGTCTACTCATCCCTCTGGATGGGCTACAGACATCAGACACTTAGCCCAAACTCACCATACATCTGTGCACCTTGTCCTGGTGAATGGCACCCAGGACCTCACCCACTTGACCACAGAAGAAACCTGGGAAATGTCACTCTCCTTTAATATCAAAGCCAACATATGACCAGGATCTGATCTCCCCTCTGAAATGGTTTTAGGAAAGCATATACTTCTCTCTAGCCCTGCAGCCACTTCCCCAATCCATCCTCTTCCTGGGAGGGCTGTGGTAGCCTCCTAACATCCCTACACCAGAGTGAGCTTTCTAAAAGACAAATTACACATGGACACTCCCCACCTTTCATCTTCGTGGCTCCACATCATCCTTTAGTAAAGGTCTCAACTCTACCTGGAAGGCCTGGACACCAGGGCCCTGCTGATCTGCTCCTATCTCCCCCACTGATTTCTCATGATCCAGGCACAGAGAGAGTCTCTCCATTCCCCTGGAACCATCCTCTCTGGCCCACAGGCCCTGCTGTCTGTTATCTAAGGACAGCACTCCTCAGGAGCCTCCACCTCTCTCACTCATCCACAGGTTCTATCTCACCGTCACATTCTCTAGAAGCTGCCCTAGCCCTCAGTCAGAGCTGGGAACCCCACAGATGCATCCTGCACCTCTCCAGCAGAGCCTGCACATCTTGCCTGCTGTTGACTTGTTTGTGGCCCCCTCAAGATGTCAGGTGACTGAGGACGTCTCCCCCCAACTTCTGCCCAGCCTCTCTGATTCCTCCTCAGAATCCCAGCACAGAGGGAGGTCTCAGGCATGGTCGGTGGGGGCAGGCTTCTCAGGGAGTCTGTTCTCTGAATATAAAAGGGGCTCTCTGAGCCAATCTTGTGATCCTTGAGGCCTGAGAAGTAACACTCAGGGGTCCTTCATACCATGACCATTAAAGTCATGTGGAGCATAACTACATCTCCAATGTGCAAGGCCCAGGTCTAGACACCTTGTGGGTCATTTTCACAGTTATTCTACCCAAATAGTTTTATAATTTCCATTTTATAAATGAAACCCCAAAGCTATGAGAAAACTTTGGCTATGTGGCAAATAAGTGGCAGAATGTGGATTGCCACTTTGGAGTTGTGTGTCCTCATTACCTTCCATGACAGGGTGGCCCTCAAAACACATAGAAAATAATTGTTTTTCCAATAATTATCTCTTATCCTCCTACCATCCCCAAATTTCTCAAATCCCCTTTCTTGCATACATTGTATTTCCAGCTCGTACAGCTTTAAGTTCCATGGTCTATAGACAGGTGTTAGGAAATACAGTCTTTGATTTGTCTCCCATCTCCTCTATGTTTTAAGGTGAGGCTTCTCATCCAGGAAGGTCGGACCTGTGGCATCTGGTCCTGGTGAGGCCTCACAGCCCTGGCCTCCTGAGAGGGTTCCAACTAGGCAACAGGTCTCTCCATCAGAGGCTCCTGCAGTGGCTCTCCTCTAGGCCTGCCAAGCTTCCTTCTACCCTTCTCACATAAAGTGGTCCAAATTGGGCACAAAAAATAGCCAGGCTGGCAAGTAGACTTTAGACCTCAGAGCTTCAGCCTCAGGGCAGGGAGCAGGCCTGCACCTCATCCCAACCCCTGGGATGGCAGCTGGGCAGGAAATGGACCCTGTTGGAAATAGTCTTTGAGGGAGAAAACAGAATTTTGTGAAACAATGCTACTTATTTATACACAGGCAATGAACGTTGGAAGGTTGAAGACACCCCAGCCTGGCTGCTTTGGTGACTGTGCCCAGGACAGCCCTCCATAGAAAGCATGAAGTAGGCAAGTGCCACAGGAATGAAGACATTTGCAAACAACCCTGCCTGCAGCCTACAAAGTGTAACGAGGTGCCAGTGCTGACAGTGCAGCCAAAGCGGTAGGCACATCCAGGTCAGAGGTCTGAGCGGAGGTGCAGGAAACATAGGGGCCAGCACATGGGCTCTCCGGGAAGACCCAGCCCTCCACACAGCCACCCTGGCCAATGCCTCCTTGCCTGCTACTCAAGGCATCACATCCCTGGGGAGCTTGTCTTCTCTGCTAAGGCCTCTGTTAAAACATGTTCACTTGAAGTGGGTGGGCATGGCCTGGGCTCTTCCTGGAGGCACAATTCTAGGAGAGTCTAGGACAAGGGTGGGGTCTAGACTAGGGCAGGGACTAGCACTGGGAGAAGCCTAGGACTGGGTGGGGTCTAGGACTAAAATGGTGAGCCTGGCAGCCTCACACCTAGGCAGAGAGTGGAAGGAACCTTCTAAGGGAGAGCTCCACTGGATGTCAGTGTGCCCTCCAGGCAGGGGCCAGGCCTGACCCAGGCTTCCCTCCTTTGTCTCTGTCTTGCCTAGGGCTGTCACCCACCCGATTCTTGGTGTTGCTGAGCAAAGGCGCCATTCAAGTGAAAAGTAAAAATGGGTCCTTACCTGCACATGCCAATTATGCCTTGGATTTGCCACCAGCTGGCTTGCCTCTAATGTGATTCACTTCTGCTCTGGTATTTCCAGAAGAGCGATTAACCAGCAAGCAGATTTCAAGAACAAATTCAACTAAACAAATGCTACAAGCAACCTCTCCAGGGCCTTCAGAGAGCAATGAGGCATGTTATATGAAGATTAGCAGAGAGAACAGCCAATCCCCCTTAATAAATAAGTAATGAGGTGGCACAGACCAAGTGTATTCATTTCCTTCCTGTAGGGGAAAAGCATTTATTTCTTCCCGGTTCAGAGGGATTCTGGGGGTGTCCTCCGCAAATGCATCTACTGATTGCAGAACTATCCCACCCTCAAGACAAGCTGCCTAGCCTCAGTCTGCCCTTTGCAAAGTGTCAGGGTAGGCAGGCCATGATTCTAAGGTCCTTCCTATGATTTTATGATGCAAATGTCCCACGTTGCTACCAAAAGCTCCACATTGGGAAACCTCTCCAACCCAATGTGAGGCAAGTAAGGCACTCTCTGCCCACATTTAAGGTGCACCACAAAAACTCAGGAATCAATATAAATATTATGATGCAATATTTAAAAAATAAAAAGTAATGTAAAAAGTCCACAATGAGCAAAATGTCAAAATTTTAAGTAAAGATGGGCTCCCACCCTGGCCATTCTTAGCTCACCTTATGCACTTGCCCCTGGTCCCGACTCCAGAGAACTTGTACATCCATGATATGGTGGCATTTTCTGCATCCCCACTGGTCCTCTTTGTTCACAACACTCCAGCCATATTTCCCATGTTGAGGAAGGTGCAAGGTCCTCACCCCCTTATCCCCAGTGCTCTCAGACTCACAGATGCATCTGGTGTGGCTGATAGTGCTTATGCTTCCAAGCTACTGTTTTCTTCATCCTAACCTGGATGGGAGCCCCTTTAGGAACTCTCTCATCCCTCAGACAACTCAACACTGTCTCTGAGGACAGAGACTGGATCTTGTTCAGTATTCAAAGCCCAGCAGCTGGCAAGAGAACCCCATACATATCCGAGGGGTAAATAAGTCCACAGCTGACTATGATATGGGGCGGCTCCCAGTGCCCACAGCATCCTGATGGGGAGTTTCAGGGGGCCCCACGTCCAGTGCCTGGAGCTCACCACCTTCACTGAAGTAGGCTTTTCTGTGGTAGGAGAGCTGGGCTGACAGATACCCTTCCTTATGTAGTGCCAGAACGGTCCGCCCTATAAGAGCATCTCTTCAGGCATCTGAAGAAAGGGTTCATGGCCCCCAGTTCTTTCCCTCTACCTGTTTGGGCTAAACATCTCTGGCTTCTTTAAAGGATCCCCATTTGCTGTTGGTTTCAGGCACTGCTGAGGGTGTTGAGGGTTACTTCAGGTCCTCAAAGACTTAGACTGGTAATTGACTAATCTTTCTCCAGTTTGTCTTCAGCTTCAAACACCTACACTTACTTGCCCATCTGAGTCAATGCCACCTGGTGTTCTCTCAACAGGATTACTGCCACCTTAACTGCCTCACCTGACCCTTGTATCTGCCCCTGTCTCACCATGGTAGAATCCCCATATAGCCATGAGGGATCCTTTTAAGGCATGAGTCTCACGTGTCACTCTGCTCAAAACCCACCATGCTTCTCACCTTAGAGGACACACCTGAATCCAAACGATGGATGATGGGCTGTCTTGTCCTCTCCTCTCACCCTCACACCTGTGCTCATGCTGCTCCACTCACATTGACCTCCTGCTGTTCCCCAGCTGGGCCAAACTTGTTCTAGCCTCAGGGCCTTTGCCCTTGCTATTCCTTCTGTATGGGATATTTCTAGGGGTATTTCCCCTAGAAATTCACATGGCATGTCCTTTTACTGCAGTCAGGTTTGTTTAAATACTTCCTTATCCCCCAAACATTCCCTGTCTGCACTATTCTGAACAGTCTCTCCCTCAACTCCCAGCCTCTGTTGCCTTACTTCATTATAAGTATTTATTTGTTTACTGTCTTCTCCATGAGGGAGGGAATATGTCTGTTTTATTCACTGCTACATTCTCAGTGCCAGAACAGGGCCCAGTATACAGAAAGTTCTCAATGAATACCTATTGAATGAATAAATAAGTTAAAGAACCTGTACCTGATTTTACAGTCCCGGTATCAACAAATAGTATTCTTAGGTATGAGTTCAGCAATGTGGCCCATGTCAGATTTTCTTCTTTCTTTTCTCTCTCTCTGCCTTCTTTTTTCCTTCCTTCCTTCCTAATCCTCACTCAAGGATGTGTTTATTGATGAGAGAGAGAGAGAGAGAGAGAAACTTTGATGTCAGAGAAAAACATCAATTGGGTGCCCTGACCTGAGATTGTACCCACAACCTAGGTATGTACCTTGACCGGGAATCAAACCCACAACCTTTTGGTGTATAGGACAATGCTCCAACAGAGCAACCCAGTCAGGACTGCTTTATTTCTTTACATCTGAAATGGCACCTCTCTCCTGAGTCCTCAATCTTAGACTCCATGATTTCAGGATTGCATTGGAATACCCAAACATTTTGTCCTTGTCATTTTCCACCCTTGCTGAGTTGAGTCCCTGCCCTGTCTTTTTCAGTGTTGCCTTGGTATTTTTAGAAGAGCACTTCTTGTATGTTTGTGAGGGCCAATTATCCCAGATGCCTCTCTGGGTACATTTCACTTGCTAGTTCATTTCTATATTCCGTACAAACACTGATGAAATTGCCCACTAAATATGTGCCAATCCTAACAAAACTCAATGACTTTCCAATCCTGAGTGGTTTTGGCCACAACAGCTCATCCGGCGGAAGCTCACAGTAAGTCCACAAAAGGGATAAAAGTGCAGAGTTGGTATGACATGGAAAGTCAGGGAAGGGATGACCAGATGGCACTGGGGGGTTGTCGGCATGCTAGGAGAATGCTGAGCACCTTGTCCTCACAAGATGTCTTTGGTTTAGCCTCCACTCCTCCAGCATGGTTCTCTGCCAAAAGAAGGGTCTGGCTTTGCCCCAGCTCCCTGGGCTCTCAGTCACTCTGAGTGGTGACTGTCCCCTGTGTATCTGATAGGCCTGATAAGACTGGGGTCAGCACACTGTTGGGAATCCATAAATACAGCTGCCTCAATGAATGAGCACAGGAGGAGTGTTCAGAGGGATCAGCTCAGAATATGGGGACTTTGGATGGACTTATGTGAAACTATCCCCTCAGACTGTTCATACAATGTCTTGAGTTTGTTCAGCATTTGGGGAGGGGTCCATCAGTGCCACAAGAATCTCAAGGTGGCCACTGACCACCAAAATGTTAGGTGCCACTTGGTTAGAACAGGGTGTGAATGCGGCCCAAGGGGCTGGAGGTCCTGTCTCTGCCTGGGGCCATGTGCTCTGCCTTCCTACCTGGCCTCCCTCCCTCCTCTGGCCCTCACCTTCTGCTTGAGTCTTACCTTGCCATTGCCACCTTCACAGTTGCCAGGTGATTCCCACTTGGTGCCTTTGTCCAAGCTGTTCCTTCTGTTGAAACACTCTCTCCTTTTTCCCCACTAGCCAACTCCCATGGTGTTTCTAGATCCCTTGGGGTGTCTTCCTCAAGGTTTGTCCCAGGCACCCCTGCTTCTCTCCCGCCCCACCATCCCAGATCAGGACCATCCAACGTGTGGCCCAAAGATTGCTCCCTGTCGTCTAGTGGGCTGCCAAAAAGATTCACATGGAAATTGTCAGTAAGCTTTAAAAGCAATTTGAGCAATTTTGTGTCAGTTGAATCTCATAATAAAAACTTGGGGCTTGTGTTGTTTCTTTTTTCCCCATTTATTTTTCTAGTAATTCATTTTTATTGTATTTTATAAAAGGATCAATCTGTGATGGACTGGAAATAAAAAAATGTATCCCATCTTTGACTGTACATCAGTGTTTCTCAACCTTTTATTAGCCCCCCATGGAGCATTTTAGACACCCCCCCATTGCCATCCACTCTGCTCCCACCATGAAATTTTAATACCACAGATATCCTGTAAATCTGCTTGTGTGCTCTTTGTATGTTTGTGCTTTATACGTAAAAGAGTAATACTCTTTTGTACCCCCCTCCAAGATCCCATTTCCACCCTGTTGGGGACCATGCAGATGAGAAGTCATGCCATAGAGGATTGAAGCCTGGCTGCAGTCCCTGGCTGGGCCGGTGCTGCCTGCAGGAGGGGTTTGGAAACCTGTGGGGTGTTCTTGTTGGCTAGTAGTTGTGCTGCAGAATTGAAATATACATATTACTATAAATCACCTTTCTTTTTCCCCCTTGTACATTATAGTTAGGGCACTACACTGATTTTCTTTTAACTGTGGATGTTGATAAGTTTGATTATCTATTATCTTCCTGTTGGATCTTATGACACTTTGACAGATGAGGAGGAGGAGGATAGTCATGCTTCTCAGTTGGTCATCCCCAATGTTCTTGCTCCTCTGGCCTTTTGCCTGGTGATGACTCACTGATTGTAATCTGGACATCTCCGGGCAGCCATGGGGTGCCCTGCGAGCCATCTGGTGAGGCCGTTTCTGGTGTGTGGGCAGGCAGTGCAGCAAGCAGCTCTGCAGGAAACACCAGTCTGGAGATCGCTCCTCCTGCATGGTAAAGAGCTGGGGAGACATGGCTACTCAGCAGCCACACCCACTTGTCTCTAAGTCATAGGCTTCTAATGTGTCACTACTTTTACGTTCACTCAACTCCTTTATGTTTTGCAGGAGACCTACGACAACCCAGGGAACTAACATTTCCAGGAACATACTTTGGAAAAAACTGAGCCTGAGGTTCATTTCTTGGTCCATTGCCCCAAGGTCACAAGTCATTGGAAATCAATCAGTAAGAATCAGAGCATCTTCCTTGTCTTGGCTGAAGCAGAAAGGCTGGAGGTTTCTGAGGTGACTGCACTTGTGCATTCAGACCTTATCACCCATCATGGGTCCTGGAGCAAGTCTGAGGAACATCACAGGTCCTGAAGTTACCATGCTCTGGGCTATGGTCATGCTCTCTTCCCAAGGCTTAGCCAAGACTTGGCAGACACTGGAGATTCATATTCATTACCTGATTTCTCTTGAACCAAAGGTAAATTCACTCTACTTGAAGATACTGAGAGTTTCTCACTATCTGCTTGGGAGACAAGACAAAGTGTGGGTGCACCACGGTCACAAATAGCACCCAGATACCCCAAGCACTCGCTGGAGCTGTCCAGATGGATGATGTATTTCTTCAGAAACTGTGGCCATTCATCTTCTCCCAGAGGAATTGTTTCAAAAACAAAGAAGTCAGTCTGAGTTCAAAGCAACAGCCTGTTGAACTGTTGGATGCAGGCTGAACACAATGGATGGTGCATTAGGCTAATAGGGCTGCCATCAAAAAGTACCACAGATGGGGTGGTTTAAACAAGAGGAATTTATTGTCTCACAGTTCTGGTGGCTGTATCAGTAGATTGGGTTCCTTTTGAGACATCTCTCCTTGGCTTGCAGATGGCTGTCTTCTCCCTGTGTCTCCATGTGGTCTTCCCTCTGTGTGTCTCTGTGTCCTAATCACCTCTTCTTATAAAGGCACCAGTCATACTGGATTAGGGTTCACTTTAATCACTTCATTGTAGCTTAATTACTTCTTTAAAGACCCTACCTCCAAATACAGTCACATTCTGAGTTATTGGGGACTAAGGCTTTAGTGTATAAATTTTGGGTGGGAAGTAATTTAGTCCATAACAAGTTTATGGAAAGTCACAGGGAAAGTCACAGAGAAATGCAGACTGTAGAAGCTTTGGAAACTATTGAACTCATTCATTTTATTAAATGGAAAAATGAGGGCCAAGAAGAAGTAACTGCACCCAGTAACCCAGCTCTGGGGCCCTGGGTGCAGACCTAGGGTTCCCAGAGCTGTCAATCCAGTAACTTTCCCAGGCAGCTTACCTCCCTGCACTGCCATTGCTTCCCCCACAAAAAATCAAAACACAGAAACACCAAAAAATTATAAGCAATTTAAAAAGAAAGACAAATATGTCTCTAAGGGTAAGGCTAACACTTTGACAGAGATTCTTGGCCTGACCAAACTTTAGTCAGGCTCTTGAATCTCCTCCTAGGCCCATCTGTGCACTTGCCTGTAAAATCCAGTTTCAGCAGGAACCCTGCTGAAGTCCATTTGCTGAGAACCCCTTGATCAGGTTCCCCCTCCTGCACCATTCGCTGGTCATGTGTGACACTCTGGCCTATCTTAGTGAGAGTCCTGTTAGGTACTTTTACCCCTGAAGTTTCCTCTTAGTAATTTTCCATCTACTAATCCTTACCCTGCTCCTTGGCTATAAATCTCTGCTTGCCCATGCTGGATTCAAAGTTGATCCAATCTCTTTCCCTCACTGCAAAATCCCAGTGTAGTGGTCCCTACACCTATGGCGATGGTCCTCAATAAATCCTGCCTTTTCTTTGAAAACTTGGAGTCTGGTTTTATAAAGTCTGGATACCGCAAAGGTTCTTTAGCCGCATTTTTCAAAGTATGGTCCACAGGACCCCTTGGGGGTCTCTGAGACCTTTCTGGGGGTCCACAAGGTCAAAACTACTTTCACAGTTATGTCATTTACTTTTTTCACTTGTCTCACTAGTGTGAGAGTTTTCTAGAGGCTATATCACACAGGATGATGTCATTGCTCTGACAACTAATGGGATGCATGAAGCAGATATGAGAAAACAACTGTCATTTAAGCCAACCATCAAGAGATTTGCAACAAAGTAGGACAATGCTATTCTCTTTCTATTTTTTTCTTGGGAAAATACGGTCATTTTTCATAAAAATGTTTTTACATCAAATGGATTTATTGTCATTTTTGAATGATTAAATAAATATTTTAAAAATTTGTTTTAATTTCCAAGACCGTAAAAGTCAACAGAAAGGACATATATAAACAAAAGTCCTTTTGGGGGGTGGTCCTCCATAATTTTTAAGACTGTCAATGGGTGCTAAAACCAAAAAGTTTGAGCATTAGTGCTCCAGAGCAATGAATAAATCTCATTGGTGAAACCAGCAGGCATTTTTCTTCATTCTGCTTTATATCATTTTCTTACAGTTGCTTTCTTTTAAGAGCTGACTTGATTTTCCCCAGGACCTCACAGAAATGGATTACCTAGAACCCAGTGAGCACCTGGTTCTAAGGGCCACTCCTCCCAAGCTCCATGGCAACTGCCTCTCAGCACTAGCTTTTCAGGACTCACATCATTAGTTTCTGATGGGCCCCACAACCTGTGGGTGATGAGAACTGTGGGAAATCAGTAACCTACTGCTATTAAGTCAGGTAATAAGCACAGAGAGGGACAGTGGCTGACATCACAAAGCCATATAGAAATGCTCTGGCTTTGTGATGTCAGCCACTGTCTCTGCTAAGGCAAATTACACTTCATGTGGTCAGCACTTGCACAGTAGCTCATACACTGTGGTTGGGGTTGATCCTCACAGTCAGCCAACCTGAAGGTCGACTCCACACACAAACAATCCAATAGCAATCAAGAACAATTGTAACAGGGGGCACATAACCCACACAATGGGCATTCCTGGGGCACCCAGCGCTGGTGATCACAAAAACTGTGCCATTGGGTTCCACAGGACACCTACTACACAAAGCCACATTACCAAGACTGGGAGTCATAGCAAATCTACATAATACATAGAAACAAACACAAAGAAACAGCCAAAATGGGGAGATAAAGAAAAATTACCCAAATAAAAGAACAGGAGAACTCTCCAGAAAAAGAACTAAGTGAAATAGAAGCAAGCAATTTATCAGACATAGAGTTCAAAAACGGGTTATAAGAATGCTCAAGAAACTTAATAAGAATTACAACTGCATGAAAAAGAACCAGTCATAAATGAAGAATGCAATATTTCAATGAATAATAATACAATAGTAGGTTGGATGAAGCAGAGGAACAAATAAGTGATTTGGAAGAAAAGGTACCATAAAACACCCATTCAGAGGAAAAATTTTTTTTTTTAATGAGGATAGTTTAGGGGAGCTTTGGGACAACATGAAGTATAACTACATCTGCATCAAAGGGATACCAGAAGGAGAAGAGAGAGAGTAAAGTGTTGACAACGTATTTAAGAAATAATAACTGAAAGTGTCCCCAACCTGGTGAAGGAAAAAGACATGCAAGTCCAGAAAGTGCAGAGTGTCCTGGAGTCCCACAACAAGACACATCATAATTAAAATGCCAAATGTTAAAGACCAAGAGAGAATCTTAAAGTAGCAAGAGAAATGCAGTTAGCTACCTACAAGGGAACTCCCATAAGACTGTTAGTTAATTTCTCAACAGAAACATTTCAGGCCACAAGAGACTGGCATGAAATATTCAAAGTGATAAAAAGCAAGAACCTACAACCAAATACTTTATCCATCAAGTCTATCACTTAAAATTGAAGGAGAAATAAAGAGCTCAGACAAGAAAAAGCTAAGGAAGTTCATTACCACCAACCAGAATTACAAAAAATGTTAAAGGGTCTTTAAGAAGAAGAAGGAGGAGGAGGAGGAGGAGAAGAAAGAAGAGGAGAAGGAGAAGAAGAGGAAGAAGAAGGGGGAGGAGGGGGGGAGGAGGGGGGGAGGAGGAGGAGGAGGAAGAAGAAGAAGAAGAAGAAGAAGAAGAAGAAGAAGAAGAAGAAGAAGAAAGAAGAAGAAGAAGAAGGCAGCGACGACATAGAAGAACATAGTTAAAAGAATAAAATGGCAATAAATACATACCTATCAATAATCACTTTACATGTAAATGGCTTAAATGTTCTAATCAAAAGGCATAGGGTGGCTTAATGGATAAGAAAACAAGAACCATATATTTGTTGTGTACAAGGGACACACCTCAGAACAAAAGATACACACAGACTAAAAGTAAAGGGATGGAAAAGATATTTCATGCAAATAGAAATGAAAAAAACAGGGCTAGCAATACTTATAACAGATGAAATCAACTTTAAAACCAAGGCTGTAGTAAGAAACAAAAAAGGGCACTACATAATGATAAAGGAAACAATCCAACAAGAGTATATAATCCTTGTAAACATTTATGCACCCAATGTAGCAGGACCTAAATACGTAAAGTAAATCTTGATGGACATAAAGGGAGAGATCAACACCAATAGTCATGGTAGGGGATTTTAACACTTCATTATTATTTATAAACAAAATAAAGGATAAACACCACATGATCATATCAATAGATGCCGAAAAAGCATTTGAAAAACACAGAACCCAGTTATGATAAAAACTTTCAGCAAAGTGAGAATAGAGGGAACATACCTCAATATAATGAAGGCCATATATGGAAAACCCACAGACTACATCATAATGAACAGGCAAAAACTAAAAGCATTTTCCTTAAGATCAGGAACAAGACAGGGATGCTCACTTTCACCACTCTTATTCAACATAGTACTGGAATTCCTAGTCATAGCAATCAGAGGAGAAGAAGAAGAAATAAGCATCCAAATTGGAAAAGAAGAAGTAAAACTTTAATTACTTGTAGATGACATGATACTGTATATAGAGAATACTAAAGATGCCACCAAAAAACTACTAGGACTGATAAGTAAATTAAAGTAGCAGGATACAAAATAAATGTCCAGAATTCAATTGCACTTTTATATAATAATAAAGAATTATCAGAAAGGGAAACTAAGAAAATAATCCCATTTACAATTGTATTAAGAAAAATACCTAGGAATAAATTTAACCAAGGATGTAAAAGACCTGTAAAATTATAAGAAAATTATAAGAAACTGGAGAAAGAAATTAAAGAAGATACAAATAAATGGAAGTATATTAACATCATTAAAATGTCCATACTATCCAAAGCAACCTATAGATTCATCATGATTCCTATCAAGATACCAATGGCATATTTCATAGAACTAGAACAAATATTCCAAAAATATATATGGAACCACAAGGACCTGGAATAACCATAGCAATCTTGAGAAAGAACAACAAGGTTGGAGGTATCATGCTACCTATTATCAAACTATACTGCAAAGCCATAGTAATCAAAACATCATGGTACTGGCATAAAAACAGACATATAGATCAATGGAACAAAATAGAGAAATAAGCTCACACTTTTATGGTCAATTAACATTTGACAAATGAGGGAAAAAAGCATACAATGGGGTAAAGATAGTCTATTCAATAAATGGTGTTGGAAAAATTAGACAGATACATGCAAAAAAAAAAAAAGAAAAGAAACTAGACCACCTCTTTATACCATACACAAAAATAAACTCAAATGGATTAAAGATTTAAATGTTAGACTTGAAACTACAAATATCTTAGAAGAAAACATAGGCAGTAAAATCTCAGACATTTCTCATAGCAAATTTTTTTCAGATATATCTCTTTGGACAAGAGAAATAAAAGAAAAACTAAACAAATGAGACTACATCAAACTAAGGATTTAATACAGCAAAGGAAGCAATCAACATAATGAAAAGACAACCCATTGAATAGAATATATTTGCTAATGCTACATCTGATAAGGGGTTAATATCCAAAATTTATAAAGAACTTATATAAGCCAACACCAAATAAACCATCCAATTAAAAAATGGACAAAGTACCTAAATATATATTTCTCCAAAGCAGACATATAGATGGCCGATAGACATATGAAAGGATACTCAATGTCACTAAACATGAGAGAAATGTAAATTAAAACCACAATGAGATATCACTGCACTTCTGTCAGAAGAGCCATCATCAATAAACACAACTAGCCCTGGCTAGTATGACTCAGTGGATTGAGTGTGGGCCTGTGAACCAAAGGGTCACTGATTTGATTCCCAGTCAGGGCACATGCCTGGGTTGTGGGCCAGATCCCTAGTAGGGAATGCATGAGAGGCAACCACACATTGATGTTTCTTTTTGCCTTCCCCTCTCTCTAAAAAGTCTTAAAAAATTAACACACAAGTGTTGGTGAGGATGTGGAGAAAAGGGAACCCTCATGTACTGTTGGTGGGACTGCAGATTTGTACAGCCACTGTGGAAAGCAGAATGGAGTTGCCTCAACAAATTAGGAACTACTTCATGACCCAGCTATTCCACTTCTGGGAATATACCCTAAGAATCCCAGGACATTGATTCAAAAGAATATATTCACCGCTATGTTCATTGTAGCATTATTTATAATACCCAAGATTTGAAAGCAGCCCAAGTGTCCATGAGTAAATGAGTGGATAAAAAAGCCATGGTACATGTACACAGTGGGATACTACTCAGCCATAAAAAAGGAAGGAAATCTTACCTTCTGCATCACCATGGATGGACCTGGAGAGTATTATGTTAAGTGAAATAAGTCAGTCAGATAAAGACATGTACCATATGACCTCACTTACCTGTGGAATCTAATGAACAAAATAAACAAAAGAGAAACAGAACCATATATACAGAGAACAGACTGACAGCTGTCAGAGGAGAGAGGTTTTGGGGACTGGGTGAAAAAATGAAGGGATTAACCAAAAAGAAAAAGAAAACCCTCATAGACACAGACAACAGTGTGGCGGTTACCAGAGGCAAAGGGGGACACGAAAGGTAGAAGAAAGTAAAGGAAGGATATTGGTGATGGAAGGCTTGACTTGGGGTGGTGAACACACAATATAATATATAGATGAGGTATCATAGACTTGTATACCTGAAACCTATAGAATTTTATCAACTGATGTCAACCAAATAAATTCAATTAAAAATAAAAAAGAACGAAATGCCCCAGGTGGCTGTGTCTTCCCTTCATCTGTGACAGGTCCTCTCTTGCCTGGCTTTCTTGATGTCACCAGAGACATTCTCATTCTGATGAAGGTTTTGGGAACATGTTGGTTCACTACAGATTCATCTTTTGGGTCTTTCAGCAACCTAAGTTTTTGTCCTTCCTTTGCCATTGCCTAATGATGGGAGAAGGGAGGAGGGAGACAGTGGCAATGAGGTGAAAGGCAAACGGCTGATCACCCAGAACGCTGGTTTCCCAGGAATCTTGGTGCTAGGAGGTTTTGTTGCTGATACTAGTTACAACAGCTTCCAGGCACCAGTGTTTCCTCTGTGCTAGGTACCATTTTGGTTATTTGCATGTATTTGTTTATTTAATACTCACAACCCTGGGAAGTAGGTACTATTGTTATTCTCATTTTGCTGATGAGGAAAAGGAGGCACAAAGAAGTTAAGCAACCTGCCCAGGCCATACAGCAGAAAAAGGGTTTGCATTCCAAAAGCCTGGTGCCAGCAGCAAAGAGTCTATGCTCTTCAGCTCTATGCCTACAGAGAAAATGTGTTTGATATCCTTTCTCAGGTGGTTAAGGAGCTCTCATTGTGAAAGAAAGGATGAGGTCCATACCTAGGATGTCAGGAAGGGGCAGATAAATTGTACTGCATGTCAAATACCACACTCATTCAGAAGAGAGAACTTGGCCCCGAATAAAGAATAAAATGCAGACAGGAGATGTTGAGGAAAGGGAAAGGGCAGGGTGTTATGAGCAGTTGAGCCAGTGAGAAAAATCCAGGCATGAAGACCGTGGCTCATTTCCCTGTAAATCCTTCTATGTTTGTAATGTTTTATAGGAGATATTCCAAATGTTACCTACTGTCGATTCCCTGCTGCCACAGTGTCTCAGAACTTAGCTGGGAGAATCCACATTTATGGAGAATCATCTGAAGTCCTTCTCCCTCCTCCTGTCTCCAACCAGACCTGAAGGGCAGTCTCCCAGCCTATGAACAGGAGTGATGAAGTCCAAACCAGACAGACTCCTGGAGATGCCACATCCAGAAAGTGTCAGATCCTGAAGTGACATGGAGAGAAACTTCAAATTGTAGTGGGCAAGGCAGGAGTCAGGGTGAGTGGATGCATTCAAGAACAAAGCCTGCAGAAGCTAAGAGAGATGGGGTATGATGAGAGCAGGCCTACAGAGGGTGCACAGACAAGGGCCATGGGTCCTGGAAACAACAGGACTGCTTCTGAACACCCAGGGTTCCAGCTGCTCTCAGTAAGTTTTAATGACCTCAGTGTCCAGTGTTGAACTGATGTTCCTACCACTTGGGAAAGCACACTCCCATTTTCTATTCTAATATATAGTGAGACCATCATTTTGTGCTCAGAAAGACCCAGGGAAAGAATGCCTAGGACAATTTAATTAATACAATGGAGCAATTTCATAATGTTAGCTGCAGAAGAAGCCTTCTACATGCCCAATAATAAGGCCATCACGTCACACACTCCAGGGGCTTCTGTCATGTAGATTCTATGTTGGGGCCCTGCTCCCTCCATATGGTACATTGTTCTGAAGCTGTAAAGCCTATGGTCCTGCCCAGCATGCTTTTTTGCTGCAGGACCGTCACTCCAAAGTACCAAGTGTTAGAAAATCCCTTGTAGCAAAGGTGCTGGGCTGACGGCAATGTGGACTCTACTGATGTCTCATCTCCAAAGAGTGTAAAACAAACACATTTCCAGGCATTGATCCAGGAAGAACACTCTCTTTTTCTTGTTGACAGATGAAAAAATTGAGCCCCAGAAACTATGATCAAAGAAAAGATATTTTGCTGAACTTTACTAAAAAAAGGACAAAAGTCCTTTCTTAGGGACACAGCATGTGGCCAATTTAGAGGACAGATCAAGGGAACCCTTTAATGCACAATGAAGGTCCTGTTTCCAGCCTAGGATGCTATGATCTTATCAAAAATAGGAGACAGAAAAAATAAATATTTTTATCCACTGCCTGCACATCCATCCATCCATCCATCCATCCACCCCTCCACCCATCCATTTATCTGCCCATTCATCCTACACATATTTATTTCTCAAAGGCCAACAAAATGCCAGGCACCATCTAGGTTATCAGAGGATACATTGATGAATAAAACAGACATAGATCTTCTTCTTTGGGAGTTTACAGTCTTGCAGATAAGGGAGCTAATGAAGCAATTATAAGTATCTCCAGTACATCAAGAAGGAAAAAAGATGTTCTGGGTGCCAAGAGAGAGCACAAATGTATGGCAAGGGAGAAAAGAAAAAAGAAAAAGAAAGCCAGGCATTAAAAAAGAAGTGCATTCATAGGGGGGTTGTTCACCCTGAATTAAAACCAGGCTCAAAACTTCTTTACCTAAGGATCCAATTAAAATGTGGCAATGCTGCATCTCTCATATCTACATCTGAATATATGACTGAAGCCTATAATTAACAGAGTTTTTAAAAAATGCAACCCAGTGAAACTCTTGGGCTATTTACTAACTCCCTGATTAGCACTCAGACAAAGGCCATTGTCCCACAGGCAGTAATTTGATCTTCAGTGTAATCTGAATTTGCAAGCCTATGTGAATTGTGAATGAGAATAAACCTGATATTTATCCAAAAGGGAAGAAACAGTTGCTGATGCCAGTAAAGAATGAACTAGAATAGCTGAAGAGGTCAGCAGAAACTTGACATTGAGAAGGCTTTATGCTTCTGACAAGTATCCCTTTTTGTCAGAAAGGTTTGGTGCCTTTTCCTATCAATTCTCTCCACCTTGTTTCAAAGTCTCTGTCTGGGTAATGAGAATGGTTTAAAAAAACTCACAAATTACGAAGAATGAGCAATGCGTTGATGAAAGAAGAAGACAGAAACATTCACATTTCTCCACATAAGACCCCAAGAGAAAAGTGCACACTTCCAAGTAATTTTAGGATTAAAAAGGGAAGAACAACAGTCCACTTGCTTGTTGTGGATCTCATTCATAATTATGAATGACAACATGATGAAGGCCTCACCTCAGGTCCTGGTAGGAGTCCCTGGGCACAAGTGACTCTAGAGCTGGTGGTGTTCTTGGTTGACAGTGGCAACCTTCCTGACCCACTCTCTAGAGAGAGATGCTTGTGGCCAAATACATGCTTGAAGCACCGGACCCATGGGTGCAGTCTCCACATAGAGCACAAAGTCTAGTGAACAGGGTGTCAGCAGTCCTTTCTCCCCTGGGCTGCTAAGTGTGGACACGTGGGGACTCTATAGTCCATAGATCACCTGTGAAGGGACTCTCCAAGGCTGCCCTCAGGGTAAGAATCAAGTGTTGAGCACACAGTACAGATAGCACCCCTGAAACCATCCCCCATCATGGTGGATGGAGGATAAGACTTAGGTGATCAACAGGAGGAGGTGAGCTCCCATTCTTAAAGGAGACATGCCCTCTTCTTTCCAACAGGAAATACAGGTTTTTTTACTCCTGGACCTTTAACCACATATCATAAAAGCTCAAGAACAGGACATCTTTAAATTAATAGAGAAGGATGATTGAGCCAAACTCCTTTTGGTTGTTCTTGAACTAAAGAGCAGATTCCCTCGAGAGAAGGAGAATGGTGGGGTGGAGGTGGAGGAGAGTAGGGAAAGGAAAAGTCCAGGGTGGCTCAGTGGGATAAGAAGTCAAGATGTTCATACAAAGTCTCTCATGATTGTAGAGAAAGCAGTTCCAGAAGAGTCACCCAGCAGAGACGGATGGAGGAACATTGAAGGGGGAGGCAGTATGTGGGGACCACCTTTTATTTCCAGGAGCCTGGGCCAGCACAGGAGGAGAGAAGACCACAGGTAGACAGGAAGGAGACCAGACTATTTATATAATGAAAAAAGGGGCCAAGAAAAGGAAGGGCTGAGGAAAAAGGGAGGACAAGAGAAGCAATTAAGTTTCTGACCAGATGGGAAGGTGAGGAGTCTTGGGTTTAGTTGACTTCAAGCTTAGCCTGAGGCACCACTGTGAACTGCCCACCTCAGGCTGCAGGAATGGTCTGATTCTAATAAAAGCCCCATTGTCTTCTGCTTGAGGCATAAGCTGGAGACCACCTGCCAGGGACACCTGTGCAGACCTTCACAATTTACATGGTGCCCTCCGCAAGTGTATCATCTCAGGGCCTCTCTCCAACTCCACCTGTGAGGTCAGCTGGACAGACACTTGCTCCACTTGATAGAGGAGGCACTGTCTTACCCATCAGACACCACACTCAGAACTGGAATCTAGCTTTCTGACCCCAAGCTCCTGTTGCTTTGTGCTGCACCTGCCCTTGTCAGAGGTGAGAGAGATGAGGGCAATGCCTCCTCCACCTGGAATCATCCGAGAAAATCTCATGGCTTTCTTCCTGCCAAGCTGAGTGTAGAGTATGCCTCTTCTCATGGCCTCATTCATTCAGAGTCCTTTGGAGAGGAAAGATGCTGACATAGAATGAGGGAATGAGGAAGCAGAAAATACTATGATTCTAAAGAGCAGACAAAAAATGGAAGCCAGGCTGCTTTAATCTACTCCAAAGGCTAGAAAATCTCCACCTGAGGCCAATATCCTAGGTGAAGGTGGGCGGGGTGGGGGGGCGTGGCTGGGTGCAGGGCAGGGGCTGGCCAGTGGATGGAAGGCTGGGAAAGTAACAGAGTAACAGAGCTTGGGACAAGGGGAGAGCACAGGCTAGCAGGTTAGAAGCCACTCTGGATAAGATCCTGACTGAATAATTACACCTAAAACTAAATATGACAAACAGCCTGTTCAGTTACACACAGTACTGGCAATGAGATAAGCCTCTCATGTTTTGTCCTGATGCACTGACCTCATCACACCCCCGCCCCCTGCTGGCACCTTCTCTTCCAGGGCAGTGTTCCTCCCCACCAGAAACCACCATGGTGACGCTAGAAGATTCTTGCTAGTCACACAGATCTTGAAACAGGCTGTCTTGGCAGGAAACAGTTATCCATTTCCTCCCTAAAGAAAACTAGAAGTGTGAGGTTGGGAATGGTGCCAGGGGTGATCTCTTGCCCTTCTTCAGAAAAAATATTTGGGTTGGTCTAATGTAATATGATCACAAGAAACTGGAGCTTAAAGGACACTTTTTTGTTTTGAAATACTGACTTTATAGGTGATGAGGTGGAATGGTCTTATTGCAAAACCAACTAATAGGTCTAAAGTAAAGTTAGCTAGTTGCAACTATTGATGAATGCCGAGAGAGGTTTAATGACTTGCTCCAGATCTTAAAGTGAGTAAGTTAGCCCTAAAAAAAACTCAGGATTCTTGACTCTTGGTTTTACAACTTTTCTGAGATTATGCATCTTTGAGCCAAACAATATAGAGAAGGTTATTTAAAAACACCTATACATAAGCATTGGACCAGTGGAGGAGACCGAAGGCAATGATCTGAAATGCCTCTTCAGGCTCTGTGTCCTGATTGGTCCTCCCAGGAAGCAGAGCCTGCTCATGGGGAGACAGACACTGTTTTGGCGATGCACCTGCAGCATGACTCTGCTTCCCAGTGCTGGTTAATGCTGACCCCTTAACATTTTTCACCTTTGATTTCTTTAAGGTGATTGCTGTGTTTCCCTGCTGTCTGACAAAGGTCAATACCTATTTGCCCTCTAATGAATGGGCTGCTTAATGTTGAGGGGGAAGAAAACGCCAACAGAAAACCCTCATGGCTGTCTATAAATAACTCCTAAGTCAATCATCTACTTTTGGTTTCTTCTTTGAACTTAAACATTTTCATCACATACAAATGTACCATCATTAGCCCTCCCTGGCAGCATCCAGCCCTTTATGGAGTAATTGCCTCTCAAAAAACATCATGCTTTTCTGAACATGCTGTATTTTTGGCCGCAGCCTGGAACTGCTGGGAATGCAATTGCTTTTTAATTGGAACCAACAACCAGTGCTGGCTTGGATTCAGAGCTGAGCCTCCCCACCTCAAAAGTGTCTGCTGGAGCCTGGAGATCAGGAAGCAGGTGGCCAAGCCATCCGCCTTCAGGTTCTGACTCCCAGGGGAAGCTGTTTGTGCCTGGGGACTATACTGTCTCAGAAAACAGAATTTCCCTTCTTCCCAGAAAAGGAAGTACTTGTCACCCATGGGGACCACAAACAGAAACTGAGTGGTCCATGCGGGAAGTGTTCTCTTGCCCAGTGGATGTCTGTAAATGTGTGAATAAACCAGAAGCTCAAAGATAAAGGAAACAAAAGAATCACCAAGAAAATATTCAGTGTTTTCCATCAATGTGCCAGACCAAACTGTCCTTTCTTTTCAAAGGGAAGCAATTGTAGGAACAGGTTCTCTTGCCTTCTGTCACTGAGGGGAATAATCAGCATTCTGGAAACCCATCGCTTTGGGTTTTCATTCTATCAAGCAATTATCTAGCATTTACAGCTTATTAATACAGCAGTGCGTCTCATTGACACGGTATGCTAAAAAGCTTACACTTAATCAGAATATCAGCACAATGGTTTGCTAAACACAATCTCTTCTCCACGCATTCCTTTGATTTAACTACTTTTAACAGCACATGAAGGGCGTGAGCTGAAGGCCAGTCATCCACAGTGAAATGCTGGCACAGTAATTATGCAGAATATGAAGTGCCTGATCCTAAGTGTCTAAAGGACTATTTCCATATGCAAGCACTCAGATGGGTTATGTGTTGTGCCAGATTAAGCCGCTGTGCAATGTGGGATGAAAATCAACAAAGGGGAAAAATCCAAACAATTCAGTAAAATTCTCACTTCTTGCATTCATACAAATTCAGGTCTGACCTCAAATGCCTTTACTCTCTTAGTCTAAGATTGCAAACTTTAAAGTCTTCTACATTGTGGGAACATTTCATTTAAACTTGTAGACATTGTTAATTCTGGCTGAGCAAGGTTTCCAAGAACAAAGAAACCTACATTGGTCCAAATGATGCCATTTGATTGCTTCAATCATCAGTGTTCTAGAGATGTGAGATGGAGCCAACCCTCGCCCCAGCTGTGACTGGAGTGTGGGTGTGTGGCCTGTCCCAGCTCATTTCCTGTGCCACTCACTGGGTACTCACCCCTACAGCTAAGGTGGCCCCTCCCCTGTGCCCACGCTCACTCCCTCTATCTGCTTTAGGTCATATTCCTCTAGCCACCAATCCTAGGCCATGGGCTCCTTTACTGTTCCAAAGTTTATCTTTCTGCAAAGCCAGCACCATATCAGAGCATCCTGGGTTATTCCACATGATGATCTTCCACTTTCCCTGAATTCCTTTAGCACCTTCATAGTACTGCTTAATATACATTTTTCCCTTTTTCCCGAGTTTAATTTATTAACTCCAGTGAGCAAGTCAATTTGTTTTTAAGTGCCAATGACTGCTCTAGGCCCTAAGAAGAATTCTCTGTCATCTAGCAAACATGTTTTATATTTCTATGTTGATAGCATTGTGCTGGAGTTCAGTAAGGATGAAGAGGGACAAAGAGGTTTGTGAAGGTGGCAGGACATGGGAAAGAAACATAAGCTACTGAGGAGAAAAACAAGTCAACAGATGTGTTTTTGTCTACAATATAATAGTGTCACAACTATGAGCAAGCGGGGAGTGTTGAGCAGGAATGAATAATTACTTGTAAGTAGAGGTCAGCTGGCCCTTGAGCTGGATCTTGAAATCAAGTACATTGGACTGAGGACCTTAAGTGCCCACCCACAGAGGACAGATTTCGATCTGACAGCAGTAGGGACACCGCAAAAGTTTCTGATTTAGAAATGGGAGACTGCTGACAAATCCCATGAGAATAGAAATAATGTTCTAAATGGGGGTAGGCAATGGGCACAGACAATCTGAGGATGCCCAGAGGAATTCCTGGATGAACTGCATGTGGAACAAAACACAGAAGTGGGACACAGGGTTAGAGGCTGTGTAGCCACCAGCCAAGGGAATTTTTGACTGAGATTGAATATTCATGATTCCCTCATCTCTGCATGTAATTCCCTTGGCTGGTGGCTACACAGCCTCTAACCCTGTGTCCCACTTTCCAATGAATTCAGTGAAAGATGTTAATTTATCTTTGAACTTTACTTTGTCAACATACCTTGGGTCTAATAGTGCTGTTTGCTTTTATATTATTTTTTAGTAGCTTGTTGGGATTTTCTTGGTGTTCTAGCACCAAGAAAACATCTTTAAATGTCCAAGTTGTCTTTTGCTAAGGGGGTCTTTTTATTCAACCCTACATTATTAATTTTGGATTAATTACATTGTGATCAGAGAATAAAATCTGTAAAATTTCTGGTTTTTAAGATCCATGAAAATTTTGCAGGTCAGGACATAATCAACTTTCGTGCCTGATACATGGACATTTGAAAAGAAGTTATGTTCTTCTTCTGAAAGACATTCAACTTCAAATATATACCTTTATTCATTATGTGTGCTCAATCATTCATTCATATAATTGATGAATATTTGTTAAATGTGACTAAGTCAAATTAATTCTATTCTTCATAACTGCTACATAATTTCTTTCTATATTTTTCTCATTTTGTTATGTGTTAAGAAAGGTGCACTAGCCATTTCTACTTTCTTGTGGCATCTCTGATTCACCTGATGTTTTGTACCTGGATCCTTCTTCATCTCCACAGCAGTTGGTCCTCTGCCCTCTTCTTCAAGCTCTCACTACTCACAAAGGAACATTTGTGGCCCCACTCATTCTGCTTCGACCTACCATACTGGTATCTCACTATACTTCAAATTCTCATTCATTCTGAATCCATATTCTCCACAGCTAAGCCCAGCCAAAAGATTCAAAATAAGTGAACCAATATCAGGGAAGTGGAATAAGGTGCATCCTTCACTGTAGACATCAAGGCCATCATGAAGGTTTCGGAGAAGAGTTACACAGGTAAACATCCTCTGTTGGCTTTTATCAGGAGAATAAAGGACATCCATGTGACTATATGGGTGGGTCAAAATACGAGCTGTGTGGTGTGGACCTGGGCAGGGAGTGGAGGAAATCAGGCAAGGTTCAGGTCCCAAATGTGGTTACTATAGAAGAGCTAAAAATTATATGATGGTACTTGAAAATTTTGTTATTTTGATACTGCTTTTATTTATGTAACGATTGTTCTTTAGTTTTGGTTTTTACTAAGGTTATTGTGACAGTGATATTTGTTTCCTACTGAGATTTTTGATTGAAATTTAATATCCCTGATTCAATCTCAATGCACATGCCCTGGCCTCCCTGTGATTAGATGAAGCCCTGTGACTCCAATTAATGGTGAATGGAAATAACACGCATTGCACCTGGGCCAAAGCGTTTAAAAATGAAAGTGGTATATGAGTTTCCAGTTTCTCTTTCCTGCTATGGTGACCTGGAAGCCAGTTCCAGGTGGTGTAACTGTAAGACGACTAAAGGATTACTCACATGAATGTTTTGAGGAACGCGAAAGGTACTTGTCATCATTTTGCCAGGACAATAGGAACTTCCTGGACAAACAGAACTATGATTGGCCTATGTTATGCAAGTTGAAAGTAGATTGGTTCCCTGAACTACCACTTGGAAAGGAGCTAGTCTGAAAAGTCACCCAAGTTACACTGAACTTTACACAAGTGACATATAACTTTTTTGTGGTAAGCAAGAAAGTTCAGGATAAATTTATTATCGCAGCATAGCTTATCCAATCCTGACTCATACAGTTCTTTAGAAAATGTCATTGTGCCTAAATGTGCAAACCACCAACAAAAAATGAAGAGGGTTTGGTTCAAATTTGGTCTGTTCTGTTGAGAAATCACCAAAGGAAGAGTGAAAATCAAGAGACAAAGAGATTCTTCTTATCCCCTTTCCATCTGGGGACTTATTTTCTATTTTTCTTTGGGAACTTCTATTATTCATAGATTATATCTTTGTGTTATATTACTATGTCAGTCATCTTCTCTCACATTCCTTTGGAAATATTTATTGTTTATCTGTTTATTTTCTTCAGTTTTCATTTTACTTTTCAGTGCAACAACAAGAAAAAATAGTACATGGTTTCTTAGCATTGTGATCCCACTTTCTTATTATGTGCCACACTGTTCATGATTTATAGATATAAAGCCCTCCTCTGTCTTGCTGAGAATATTTAATAGTTGTTTCCAAACTTTTCTGTGGCTTTTGGGTACATAATAATTTAGGTGTACCTTTAAGCTCTTATGACTTTATTCTTTTGTGTTACAAAATGTTTTCACAGGCTTCAGATTATTTTTTTTCCTGTTTGTTCACATACTTTCCTGACATTAATGAACTGATGATAAAGCTTTTATTTCTCAGGAAGTATTAGAAACATTTTAATGAGCTTCTCATCCTAGTACCATCTTGGATAACATTAATTTGTATTTTAATAAGCCATCCAGTTGATCCCTGGCCAGGTGGCCCAGATGGTTAGAGCACTGTCCCATAAACCAAAAGGTTGAGGCTTTGATTCCTGGTCAGGGCACCTACCTAGGTTGCTGATTTGATCTCCGACCGGGGCACTATGGGAGGCAACCAATTGATGTTTCTCTCCACATTGATGTCCTCTCACTCTCTTTCTCTCTCCATCTCTCTTCTTTTCTCTCTAACATCAATAAACATACCTTTGGGTGAAGATTGAAAAAAAATGCAGTTGAAGAGAAAGTTCCATGGAGACAGGTCATTTATTTCTGACCACCAAAAATTTGTGTAGCTTTGCCTTTCCCCCACACTGCCCCACCTCTTTCAGATACATTGTTTACTCTGTTAATACTGCTTATGCCTTCTTGAATGTATCGGTCTGTCTAATCCTGTTGTACAGACCCATACTTCAAGATTGTGAGCAAGATAAATAAAAATGGGATTTGCATGTGTGTACATGTGAGCATATGTGTGAGTATGAATGAAAGTGAACAGTAATGGCTAAAGCTGACAGAAGTAAACTCAGCAAAACCAAATATCTCTTAAGAAATAGTCACTAATCATAAGACCATATACATACTGGAAGAGCAGCAGGTGGTAAGGGTTGGTATCAGGCCACCTGAGAGTTGAGACACTGTAATCAGACCACCAGGATACCACAAGTAAGAACCTTTAGATCCTCTATGAAAGTAGAGATGTACTATTACTGCTGTGAGATAAGATCAGATGCTATAAAAAATCAATAAGAATAAAGCATCCCTAAGGTGGAAAAAGATAGGAAGAAGGACAATTTCACAAAAAGGTAACACTGCCAACAACTGAGCACCCTGGCCACAAGTGATGACAGATTTGGAACACACAGAATGACACAGGGAAGAGTGTACATACACATTAGTTGCAGTCCATTAACATTTAAACTTGGTAAGCTCCAATATGATTTATACCAACTTACTACCTTTGATCTTAGAAAGTTTCCCTTAGGCTAAATGAATTTATCTTTCCTCCATGCATGTTCTCCCCTTCCCCTGGAACACCATTACTACTGTGTGTCTTTAAGGGACAGTCAGAAGTGATTCTGGGCCCAGGACCTATGAGTTCTTCAGGTTTATAACCCCAAAACCTAATGCTCTGTATGAAACCTATTAGGCTCTCATTTGCTCTGTAGGTATTGAATAATGAGTGGGTGAGAGAATGAATACACAGAATGCTAGCACAAAAGCGAGTCTTCCTTAAGTTTAACTACATCATATTGAAGACTAGGGCAAGTCTGAGAGTGAAAAATGGGGACAGCTTTCTAAGTACCCCTGAGCCATGTCTTTCCAATGTAGCTTTAGTGATTAGTTTTGAAGGGAATTCCCAAGAACATTCCTCTGTGGGAAAACAGATGAGTTTATTCACTCTGTATCCACAGTGTGATGTGATCTTCAATTTTAAGCATAACTTCTAGAATAAGAAATAGGACATGTCCCTTACCCCCCACCGTGCTATTTGTCATATATGAAGACTTGTTCTTTTCTGGGCAGCAAAAGAGGAGAAGGTCTAGGCAGTGGGAGGGAGACTTGAAGCATGAGATTAGAGCAGCTAGGTATGTTTATCCTACAGAAGAGAGGACTGGGAGGAAGAGAGGTAGTAGGACAGGATAGGCTCCACCACTGGGATCAATTACCTGAGGAATTTTGTGCAGAAGAAGACCCAGTATCCCTGTATGAGAGTCACAAGGAGACACTGCATGAAAGATACAGTATAATAAATTACAAGACTATATCACACAGTGGTTCATTATGCCTCTGAGTCAGACGTCTTGTGTTTGCAAGCTCTAAGACTCAGCTTTCCTGTCTATGCAATGGTAATAATAAGACTAGTTGGCTGGGCAGTTCTCAGAGTTAAATAAGGAGGACTCAGTACAGGCTTATGGTCAAGACTATAAAATGCAAGTCGCTGAAAACACTGCCTAGTTCCAGTGGTCCAGGTAGTTCAGTGGTAGGAGGGGTGTTAGGTGGTGTTTTAAGCACAGGCTGGCTGACAACTGCCCCATTAACTTTTCACGGGTGAGACCAATTTACTGTAGATCTCCTGACACACCCCTACAGTAAATCAGGGAGCCTGAACAAACCTGGTGGGCATTTCCCATGCAACATGGCTGCAGGCACTCTGGACTCCTCAGCAGCTGCAAAGAGAGACAGAGACAGGAGTGCTACCTAATCTGTGTGCAAGAACCACCTTGGAGAGAGCAACACACAGAGTCAATTATCATAATGCCATTCCTAATTTGAAATGCTCCAATTACTGTACATTAAAGCAACTTTTTCAAAGTTGAAACATCAAAGATACAGCAAAGGAGAGTCAATCTGTTTTGGGTGCATGCTGGGGGCTGGGATCTGCCTCTCAAGCAATGGGCCCCATGGACAGAAACTTAAAACATTTCTTCAGCACAGATTGAAGATAAAAATAGCTAAAATTTTGAGTCTGAGAATAGAGCAATAGTTGCCCCCAAAATGGCATGAAATAGTGTTATTTGTAGATATATGGCTTCAGTGGAAAACACTCTGCATTTCTTTTTTAAAATTGGATGCCCACAAAATTCTTTCTTTAAAAGATGATGAGCTTAGGACAAGAAAAGAGTCAGCTGACATCAGCCAAGAGGCAGGTCAGGTAGCATACTGATTTACTTAGCAAGTGTGAAAGAATATGGCAAAGGCCAGCCTTGCATGGGCCAGTTGGAAAGAATCCATTTGTAGCTGCCCAGCCAAGCCTGCTCCAGTCCCACTCTGCAGCCACTGGGGAGGAACAAGCCTGCAGAGGCACCAGGGGAAGATTATATTAAGGATCTCCCCAAATCCATTGTCTCTGGAGCTCAAGGCATTATCTGTCGTGCTCTCTGTCTGGGGCACTCTGGCTGTTCTCTGCTGTTTCCTTCCCCCTTGATGTCATGCTTCCATGTCATTCCTTCAAAAGGTTCTTCCTGACCATGATGTCCCCAGCTCACACCCAATCCTTCTGTTCTTTTTTCTAGCACTCAGTACTCTCTCTTCATCTCACTTATTCCAATGTATTACTGTTCATTTGTGTGTGCTTAGTTACCTAACATTCAAACTCCCAACCAGACTGTCAATTCTATAATGTTAGAGACCTCTGAATAACCCAGGCCTTGCAGAATGCCAACATACAGTAGATGCTTAATAAGTATTTTTTCCAATCCTCACTGGAGGATATGTTTTTTCATAATGTGAAAGAGATGAGAGAGAAACATCAAACAGTTGCACCCTGACTGGTGATCGAACCCACAACCCAGGTACATTTCCTGACCAGGAATCAAACCTGCAACATTTTGGTGTATAGGGTGACACTCCCATCAAATGAGATACCTGTCCAGGGCTTAATAAGTATTTGTCAACTGACTGAACTCTAGGCACTGCTATAGGATTCTTTACACCTTTAATTCCATGCTAAAATATCTCTAGAATGTTGGTTGAGATGCCTCATTCCTATAGATGTACCTGTTAGGTCCTTTTATCTTAAATCTACACTAGATTAAAAAGAAGGGGAAAATGCTCCAAACAAACTCAACGTCACATGGGAAAGAAAAAACTACCATCAAATGCAATTAGAGAAATTATAAACACATTCCTCTGCTGCATCTTCACTGGTGTGAACTCAACACCCCCACTGCGTATTAGCTGTATGCCTGCTGACCCAGAAAGCCAGCTGTTGGCCATGATGTGTAATGGACACACTTTGCTGCTTCTCAGGAGTCAGCCAGTACTATGAGAGAGACAGTTCCTTTGTAGAATGGGAGATGTTCCTGCCTTCTGAATTAGGAACTACATGTCCCCTCAGAGTTAGAGATGAAGCCCTGGTGTTGTTACAGTAGAGTGTGGGGGGTCATGAGAAAAGATGATCACCAAGACAAGGATAATAAAGATTTGGAGGGGCACAGAGAATAGTGGGGGTCAGAAGACCCACTGTCCCTCCTTGCCAAGCCAGGCATCGTGTGTTACTGGCACAGGGGTCCCTAAAATGGAGCCTACCCTCAGGACTTCCTCCAGGGAACCACATTTGGTCTCCAAGGTCCCCAGCACTTTCTTCCACCTGCTGTGCTGATCACACTTGGTCTTGCCCTACAGTCAGCTGCTTGTCTGCCATTGCCCTCCATTGCTGTACCTCCTGTAGGCCAGCAACTTCATCTGCCTGCCAACACAGGGCCTGACACAGTCTTTCGATCACTTTCTTGCACTCAGGACTCAGAAAATGTTTACTAAATGGAATTTAATTCCTCCTTGGGGGAGACCAGACTGAGTATATGAGGACTGCATATAGCAGCACAGACAGCCCATAAAGAAGATGGCAGAGTTGAAAGGAGAAAGGAGGGAGAACAGGCTGTTTCACCCCCGCCTTCCTTTGATGGATATCTAATCCACCCAGCTGGGGGTGGGGTGCATTCTCCAATGTGCAAGCTGTACTGTCCCAAAATTGCCACAACTATCTCGTCCTTTTAATGTGAGACTCTGACATTCTGCCTGTCAGGAAGTGGAGTCTATGTTCCTCCTATTGAATTGTGACTACAGTAGACCCCCTTATTCATGGTTTCACTATCAGTGGTTTCATTTACCCATGGTCAACTGCAGTCCAAAAATATTCAGTAGAAAATTCCAGAAATAAACAATTCATAAATTTTAAATTGCATGCTGTCCTGAGTAACATGATGAAATCTAGTGACATCCTATTCCATCCTGCCTGAATATGAATCATCCCTTTGTCCAGTGTTGTCATGCTGTAGATGCCCTGTGCCCATTGGTCACTTAGTAGTCATCTTGGTTCTCAGATTGACTACCATGGGACCATAGCAATGCTTATGTTCAAGATCCCTTATTTTACTGAATAATGGCCCCAAAGCACAAGATTGCTAATGATAGCAATTCAGATATACCACTTTGTTATGGAACTAGGGCTGGAACATCAACCAATTCCCACAAACATGTCAAACATTTTTATCATCTGGTCCCCAAGTGCCTCCCACTTTCCTGCCTGAACTGGGACTTCTTCCTATCTTAGATTTACTGGACTGTCTTAGCTGCTGGTTCTTTAAGTAGCCTAAGCATCTTGAGAGCACACTCCCCCACCCCCCAGAGTAAGCCCCACAGGGACCACATGCTCTTAGACTTAGGTGTGCCACTGTAAATTGTCCCAGACCCCTGCCATGCCTCTGGGATAATTTTCCTCTGATAACTTTCCATAAAAGAGCCCCAAGTTCCTCGTAACCATTCTAAGCCCAAAGAACGGGCTGATTTTCTGGGTAAGAAGAAAAAGAGAACTTGCTGTGAGTGTCAGTGGGGACAAAAACATAAAACAGAAAATGATAGCTTTTCACTGCAATCTGTATATTCTTTTGGTCTCTTTTGCAACAATAGAATGGACCTTTTTAATTTCCTGCATGATTGTACTTATAGGAGGAGTGGAATTGGTCTCAAAAAGGTTAAAGAGAGTCTCAAATGCAAGTTTCAAAAATATGTAGGCTCTAATTCTTTCCATTTCTGTCACATAGAAGAAACACATAGTTGTATTTCATAGCTTGAGCACTTTAAAATTTATGAAGTTGTCAAGTGCACAATATATTTTCATTTTAGATTTTCAAATGGGGAGTGAATCAATTACAAAGTAGCCCAACAGGGTGCCATTTCATGCTCCATGAAGCAGACAGTGGCTACAAGTGGCTGTCAACTGGAAGAAGTCCCCAGACATGGCATTTTGCATGTGTATGGACAGTAGCTTCAAAGCTGAGGGTCACAACTGGCAAATCCATCCACCATACTTCACTTAGACTTCTTTTCCCAAAACATACTGGTTTGAATAAGAGCTTCCACAATAAGAAAGGCCATTAGCATAGAAAAAGAATTTTCTTACTGAGCTAGGACCTTCAAGGACGAATGGTTCCAACTAGGTAGAGCCCCTAGGACAAACCTTGCAGATTCAGAACATGACAGAGATGTCAGACACACTTCTGCACTTGAATCCAGATTCCTCAATGGGGACTGAAACCAATGATAGGTTGTTCTATTTTGAGGGCCTTTGACAGCAGCCAGCCCACACAAGCATCATGAGGCACAATGGGTGGGAAAGCCATCCCTGGGTACGGGATCTGGCCTGTTCCAGGTACCCCCCCAGGATGTCTCTCCTCATTGCTTGCTGAGCCCATCATTTGTCTCTTGGATCTTCTTGGCTCTCCAATTCCTTGGCAACCTACTGCAGCCTCGATTCCTGCTCATGCCCTTTACTTCCTGTTTTAGTGATCATTCAGGCCCTCTTCACATTGCCCATCTCCCTGGCCCTGGAAGCATCCAGATTTCTGGGCCCAAATTGTTTTGGTCCCATGGGATCCCAGACAGCTGCAGAAGGATATCTCCCACCTTGACATCTTAGCAACATAGGGGGAGATAAAACATGCCTATATTTCCCAGACAAGTTCTTCTCCAATGGGCCAAAGATTGGGATGCCAAGAGGGATAACCTAGACCTGCTGTGGGTTATGCATAAGACAGCAAGGGTCTAAGAGGCCCCCAGCCATCTGGCTACTTTCCAGCTGGGATCCCAGAAATTCGGCAGGGGCCGTTCCTAAAGGCAGAGCACATTCCAGGGTCCATGCTATGTTTGCAGACATCTACCCAGCTTCTGGATCCAGGGCTGAACAGAGCAGTTTGGGATACTCGGGCTATTCTTTGTGGCATAATATTCAACAGGGCTACATACTACAGAAAACAAAGCAGTTTCAACCCAAATAGAATAGCAGCAGGTTGATTCCTACTCCCATTCCCGTGGAAATAATGGAAAATGGCAACAAACATACCAGGCCAGGATGCCACCTTCTAGAACCCTACCCCAGAAACAGCTATAAATCACCCACATCACTATGGTTCCAACTGGAGAGGATGGTGTAAATTCAGGTTCACAATTATAAAGAATCAAATTATTGCTTTATTCCCAGGGAGATGAATGGGAGTGACAGACTTTTCAGAGTAGTAAAAATAGGTGGATGCTTTCTATAAAATAACTCACAGACGCCTACAGTAATTTACAACGGATCTGGCAGGCTGGGAGCAGGCAAGTGAAATTCCAGCTGGAATACCGCACTATTTTCCGGTGGTAGAGTAAATGGTTTGGCTATTATGATAATACATTTCAGCACAACATTTCTCCCCTTAATAGAAATACATTAGACACCATTTATAAAGATATCAACATTGCAGTTCTGTTTCTTGAACTCTAAGTTAGACATAAATATAACACAATTTATGGATGAGAAAATCCAATTTCATGCTGTTTCAAGTGCATTTTTGTTTATTACATAACTACAATTCTCTCTATATGAGATAGTGTATTACATGAAATAGATGTTTGGCAATGATATCTATCTGTGTCTACATAGGAATTACCAACATTGTATCCATTACAAATGGAATTATTTTAGGATATGTATTATGTACAAACAATATCGCAAGTGCCTACTACTCGATGACATCACTGCATGATCCTAGCTATTGTTTTAGCTATTCCAAGGGTACAGGAATGAGGTGCTCTGGATAAATAAATACTCTAAAGCTGCAGAGAGCTTTAGAATCAGATTTTGGTTGAGTTCTGACTCTTCTATTTATTAGTTGCAAGATCTTGGACAAATTCCTTGATTTCTGTCAAGCCCAATATCATCATCTGTAAAATGGAATCAATACTGATTAATTTTTGTGAGGACTAAATAATATAATCTTTATACAATGCCAAGCATAGTGTCTGGCACAGTGCTAGTGCCAATCAAAATAGATATTTTTAGGTACTCTCTTCTACTTAAATGTAATGACACTTACAGGAACCCAATTTCAACCTTAGTACCCACTTGCTTATCTTTTTTCAATCCTCACCCAAGGATATGTTTATTGATTTTAGTGAGAGGGAAAAGGAAAGAGAGAGATCAATGTGAGAGAGAAACATTGATCAGTTGCCTCCTGTATGCACCTGAACCAGGAGCCAAACCTGCAACCTAGGTATGTGCCCTGACCAGGCATTAAACCTGCAACCTTTTGGTGTATGGGACGATGCTGCAATCAACTGAGCCACCTGGCCAGGGCACATTTATCTTTCTAAGCCCCAAACATAGACTAACAGAATGCAGACTAACTGGTGTACAAGGAAGGACACAAAGAGGGCCTGAGGGCTCTTTGCACTGTTGTTTTTCTTCCTTTCTCACTGGTGGCCATTCTAGTCTCTACTCTCTCCATCATTGAGGACAGTATAGGTTTTTCTTGATACTTTCTTCTCACTTTTAGCATTCGGAAGCCTTTCTATGACCTTTACCCCTATTCCTTCTCTCTGGCTTACCTCTGGTATGCAAAGATTGAATTTAGCTTTGACAACAAGACATCTTTGGAGGGGGGTGTTTTTCTTATCCCTGGCAATTCTTGGATTTTTTTCCAATGCTCTAGCAATAATAATTATAGAACCCCCAGCTAATCAGATACATGAGCTTAGCCACAGTGAAGGTGGGCTGGGACAGAGTTACATGCAAAGTGAATCCATGTGAAGCAGCAGTCCAGACATGCAGCTTCCCTGGTTGTGTGGGTTGCTGGATACCAAACCAAAAGCCTGAGAGGGTTTTGAGAAGAAATAAGCCTGAATACAGTGTTTGGTACCTATTGCTATGACTATGCAGCATAGCCATAGCAGTGTTTTTCATAATTGTCAAAGTGTGAAAGCAACTCTCCTTCAGTAGGTGAATGGATAAGTGAACTGTGCTATATTCAGACAATGAAGTATTATTCAGCACTAAAAAGAAATGAGCTATCAAGTCATGAAACTACATGGAGAAAACTTAAATGCATATCACTGAAAGAAATAAGCCAATCTGAAGAGGCTACATACTCTCCAATTCCAACTAACTATATAGCATTTTAGAAAAGGCAAAACTACAGAGACAGTAACATGATCAGTGGTTGTCAAGGACGGGGGATGTGGGGATGAGAAGGTAGAGCACAGAGGAGTTTTAGGGTGGTAAAAATACTCTGTGCGATACTATTATAATGGGTACATTATAATATTTCATATTTGCCCAAACTCAGAGAGAGAGAAAGAGAGAAATCTCACAGAATTTTGAGAAATACTTTTGAGAAACATAAACTGGGCATTGAATTTTACTAAGTGTAATTTTATGTTGAGCCTATGTTTTAAAAAGCCTCTCTCTGTTAGCAGTGCACTCTAAGTGCTTATAGGTAAAATGACGTGCTGTCTGGGAATTTGTTTTTAAAAAGCTGAGGGACAGTACCTGAAAAACACATAAAATGTTGATATTTGTTGAAGCTGAATGATTACAAGATTGGATTCATTTAGACTGTTCTATTTTTGTGTATGTTTTAATTTTCCATAATTAAATGTTAAATTAAAATAAGGGAAACTAACATAAAATATAATGACTAAATTCTTCATTCTCCAATTTGTTTCAAAGGGAAAAAATGACAAGAAAGAAAATAATCTAAACCCCTCATCCACTCAGGGTTGTATTCCCAGACTGTACAAAATTAGCATTAAGGAATCTTGGGAGCTCTGTGGAAGCCATTTTATTCTACAACTGATGTCATATTGCTGACTGTCCTTTGGAAGGTCTCTTGAGGAAGATGTGTGTGTACATGGATGTGTGTGTGTTTTCAGCTTTCTACACACAGTCTATTTTTCTTGTTTAAGAGGTTGACAATACATTTCAATCAAGATAGCAAAATGACCCTGATATCTAATGCCAGAAACTCTGTTTAAATTAACTTTCTCCTCTTCTTTCCATGTTCCATAAAGCACTGTTTTGCATGTGGTATGTCATGTAGCAGTGAAAGCTGGAAGAACAAGACATCACTAAAGATTTTCAAAATTTACAGGGAGGTAGCTCATCAGCTGCAACTCTAGTGGGGGCCTCACCATCTCTTTTTGGGAGGAGCCACAGAAACAAACAGGTAAACACAGTAGGACTAGATGAGCAGCTAAGAAATCCATGTACTTGCATGAGGTGTGAAAGTTCTAAACATCTTTAAAAACTAAGATCTTCTCCCCCCAAAATTTTATCAAAGATGACAAAGACTCCTCAATTTAAAAACACTCACTATTTTCCCAATTCTTCAATTCCTTAGGTAATTACCTTCTGTAAGCTGCTGACCCAAATCATAAAAGGGATCCTCATGTCCTAGCTCCTTTAAATCAGTCTAAACCCTAGGCACTGCAGTCCGCAGACACCAGAGTGGAATGGTGAACATGCCATACTTGTCCTGGAACCCCTCTGCCAATTCCTACTCTTGGTTGGGACCCTATCCTACAACTACGTCACCTTCCAGGTGACGGAGGACTGCTACTCCAAAAACCCAAAGTTTCTGAAATGGAACTTCTCGAGTCTCCATCTAAGACCTTCTTTTCCAGTGTTCTCTAAGTGAATCCACCCTGGTGCTAAGAAACCTGGAGGTTTTCTTCCCACTGTCCTCTCATTCTTTCCTCACATTTAATCACCCACCAGGTCCTGTTGGTCATATTGGTAATACCTCCTAAATGGCGCTTGCTTTCACCCCTGCTCTCTATGCCTACTGTTTCCATGTCCAACTTTGGGTGGTAACGCACTCTTCTCTCATCTGCCACATGCTCACTCTTCAGGTCACTTCTTCCCAGTCTCCTTCCAGCTGCTCCTCCCATGCCTTAAAGGTACTTTTTTCTGTCATATCCCTTCTTCTCATTTATTTAGGCAATCATTTCCCCCTCATAATTTAAGGTATGACGTATGACCACCCATGGTCAAGTCTATTGCAGGCCAAGTTCTCTCTCCTTTACCTGGTCCCCACACAGCCAACTGCTTACAGGATGAACTGGAGTGTTTCAGAAACTACAGAGTCACCATTTCTAAAACAGAAAACATTATTGCATTGCCTTCCCCCAAACCCCTTCCTGTGGTGTTCCTTATCTCAGAGAATAACACCAGTATCTCCCAGTTGCTCAAGCTAGAAACTTGGGGGTCAGCCTTGATCTCACTTACCTTCAAAATTCTATTTCTGAATATATCCGTTTCTCTCCCACTGCCTCAAACACAGTCCAAGCTCTCTCACTGTTCTTCTGAGTCTAATCTGTTTTATAATCCACTCTCCACATGGCAGTCATAATGATCCTTTAATTAAAAAAAAGCCTGATCTTAAATCTCAATCCCCTTAAATCTCTTCAAAGGAACTGGTAATGGGTATATGAGACCCACATATATAACTATACATAGTTATACTATGTAACTATACACACATATGCATATATGTGTACACACATGTATAGTGTATATCATATACACACACATATAATACATGTGCATACACATATATACATGTGACTGTAATTATGTGCATGTGTATACACATATACATTAACATATGTGTGTGTGTTTTCTTTTCAAAATGTTTTCATTGGTCCCTAAGAAAAAGTCAATTCTTGTTTACAAGTCCTCCCTAATCTTGGCCCTGCCACATTGCTGCCACTACATCTAACATGTTTTCTTCTTCCCCTTTTGTCCAGCCATATGGAATACCCTCTAGTTCCCTGACACATTTTCCTCTTAGAATTATAAATGTTTGCACATTTTTCTCTTTGACTAAAATATTATTTTTCTTTTTTAAACCACTTTATTGAGCTATGATCAACATAGAAAAGAGCTGTACTATATGATCTATGCAACCTGATGAGTTTGGAAATAAGTATACACATGTGAAACAATCATCACAATCTATGCTGTCAATATATCCATCACCTCCAAAAGTTTCCTCCTGTATTCTTTAGTTTTATTTTACTATTTTCATAACTATCATATTATTACTATTTTGTGATAATACTTAAATCATATAATCATCTCAGTAGATGCAGAAAAAGCATTTAACAAAATTCAACATCCGTTCATGATAAAACTGTTAATAAATTAGGTATGGAAGAAACATACCTCAAACTTATGAAGCCCACATATGATAAGTCCATAGCTAATATCATAGTGGTGAAAGGTTGAAAGCTTTTCCTCAAAGATTAGGAATAAGGCAAGAGTACCTACCATCACCACTCCTATTTAGTATAGTACTAAAACTTCTGGCCAGAGCAAGGAAAAAAATAAGTGAACGGCATCAGAATTGGAAAGAAAGAAGTAAAATTGTCTCTTTTTGCAGATGACATGATTATACATATTCTAGAGACTCCACAAAGAAACTGTTAGATTGAATCATGAATTCAGTAGGTTGCAGGATGTAAAATCAGCACATAAAAATTAGTAGTGTTGCTATACACTAACAACAACAAATTATCTAAAAAAGAAATAAGATGATCCCACTTGTAATTGCATCAAAAACAATAAAATACTTAGGAGTAAATTTAACCAAAAAGGTGAAAAATTTCTACTCTGATAATGATAAGACATTGATTTAAAAAATTGAAGGCACAAATAAATGGAAAGTTATTGCATGATCATTAGTTGGAAAAAATTAATATTGTTAAAATGTCCATACTACCAAAAGCCATCTATAGATTCAATTCAATCCCTACCAAGATTCCAGTGATATTTTTTACAGAAGTAGTAAGAAACCCCTAAAATTTACATGGTACCACAAAAGACCCCAAACAGTAAAAGCAATCCTCAGAAAGAAGAACAAAGTGGCAGGCATCACACCTCCTGCTCTCAAAACTGTAATATAAGATGTTAATAATTGCCCTTCCTGATGTGGCTCAGTTGGTTGGAGCATCCTCTCATATACCAAAAAGTTGAAGGCTCAATTCCCAGTCAGGTCACATCACAGATGTCAGGTTTGATCCCCAGTTGGGGCATATATGGGAGGCAACCAATTGATACTTCTTTCTCATATCAGTCTCTCTCTCTCTCTCTCTCTCTCTCTCTCTCTCTCTCTCTCTCTCTCTCTCTCTCTCTCTCTCTTTCCCTCCTCTCAAACCAATGAACATATTTAAAAAAACTATTAAGAAACTAAGGTAATAATAATCAAAACAGTATGGTATTGGCACAAAAACAGACAAATAGATCTATGGAACAGAACTGAGAACTGAGAAATAAACTCAAGCATATATGGTCAACTAATATTTGACTAGGGAGCCAAGATGACTCAATGTAGAAAAGATAGTCTCTTCAATAAATGGTGCTGGGACAACTGGATATTCACATGTAAAAAAATAAAACTGAACCCCTCCCTATCTTACACCACTCACACACACACACAAAAATAAACTTGAAATGGATCACATGCCTAAATATAAGACCTGAAACCATGAAACTCCTAGAAGAAAACATAAGGAAAAAATGGCTCCTTGACATGGATCTTGGCAATGCCATTTTTTTGGATATGACACCTAAATCACAAGCAACAAAATAAAAAATAAAAAGCTTATGCACAGCAAAGAAACAATCAACAAAGTGAAAACACAACCTAAGGAATTAGAAAAATATTTGCAAAACAGACATCTGATAAGAGGTTAATATCCAAAATATATTAAAAAACTCATATAGCCCTGGCTGGTGTGGCTTAGTGGATTGAGTACCAGCCTGAGAACCAAAGGGTTGCAAGTTCAATTCCCAGTCAGGGCACATGCCTGGGTTGCTGGCTCGGTCCTCAGCAGGGGGCATGAGAGAGGCAACCACACATGGATGTTTCTCTCCCTCTCTTTCTCCTTCCCTTCCCTCCTCTCTAGAAATAAATAAATAAAATCTTAAAAAAAAAAGAAATAAGCCCTGGCTGGCATAGCTCAGTGGATTGAGTGCTAGCTGCGAACCAAAGTGTCGCAGGTTCGATTCCCAGTCAGGGTACATGCATGGGTTGCAGGCCATGACCCCCAGCAACTGCACATTGATGCTTCTCTCTCTCTCTCTATCTCCCTCCCTTCCCCCTCTATAAATAAATAAAAATCTTTTTTAAAAAGCCCCAACAAAAGTGTGTTCTCTCTAATGAAAAGATTGGGAAAGCACAGCTTTAAAAAAAAAGAAGTAAAGAATCCTTAAAAAGATCATACAATTCAATACTAAAAACAGTCTAATTTTTAAAAATGGTCAAAAGAACCAAATAGACATTTTTCCAAAGAAATACAAATGGCCAACAGATACATGAAAAGATGCTCAGTAGTTGTTAGGGAAATGCAAACCAAAACCACAATGAGATATCACCTCATACCTCTAAAATGGTTGTCATTACAAAGACAAAAATAATAAATGCTGGCAAAAATAATAAATGTGGAGAAAGGGGACTCCTGGTACATACTGTTGGTAGGGTTGTAAATTGGTACAGCCACAATAAAAACAGGATGAAGGATCCTCAAAAAATTAAGAATAGACTTACCACATGATCCAGCAATTCCACTTCTGGGAATATGTCCAAAGAGAATGAAAACACTAACTCAAAAAGATGTCTGCACCCTCTGTGTTCATAACAACATTATATACAATAGCTTAGACATGGAAACAATCTAAGTGCTCATTGATGGATGAATAGACACACAGACACACACACACACACACACACACTGATTTGTTATTCATCAGTAAAAAAATGAGGAAATCTTGCCATTTGTGACAATATGGATGAACCTTGAGGATATTATACTAAGTGAAATAAGTCAGGCAGAAAAAGACAAATACTGTATCATCTCACTTTCATGTGGAATCTTTATAAAAGCCCCAAATTCATCAAAATAGAGATCAGATTTGTTACCACAGGCAGGGGGTGAGAGGAGAGGAAATTGGAGTAAGGTAGTCAAAGGGTATTAACTTCCAGTTAAAAGATAAATATTTACTAGGGACACAATGTACAGCGTGATGACTATAGTTACTGCTATATGATATGTATGAAAATTGTTAAGAGAGTAAAGCCAAAGAGTTCTCATGCAAGGAAAAATATTTTTTTGTTTTCTCTTTTTATTGTATCTATATGAGATGGATGCTAAATAAACTTACTGTAGTAATCATTTCATAATACATGTAAATCAAACCACTATGCTGTATACCTTAAACTTACACAGTGATGTAAGTCAATTATACCTCAAAATAAATAAATATTTTTAAAAGAACACAACAACATATACACCCTCTTAGCAAATTTTTAAGTACATAATAAACATTAACAGTAGGCATGAAGCCATGCAGGAGATCTCTAGGACTTAATTCATCTTGCATGAGTGTAACCACCTGGAATATTCATACTCCCACACTCCACTCCTATACTCTTTTTGTCTATCTAACGGCAAATCATTTTTAAAGTCTTAAACATCATTTCCCTGGGGAGGCTCATCCCAACTCTCTAGACTAGGTTATTGTCCTTTGATATATTCTCCTATAATGTCCCCCATCCTATCTTTTCATACTCATCATATTTGTAATTAATTGCTAAATGAATGGATTTTCTTCCTGATCATAAATTTCATCAAGATAGAGACCATGGCTGTCTACAGTGGTCTCCCCAGTGCAACTGCCTGCTGGAGTTGAGAAGGCACTCAACACATCTCTGTTATATTCAAAAGCATTCAATCCAACTGTGGGTCACCTATAATACATGCATCTATATTAAAGTCCAGTCTGTGAAACCCAAAGGCCTACTCTATCCCTAGATGAGACCAGGAACTTTGCTCTAAATTTAATCATAGATATACTCTAACCCTGCACTGTGAAGACATTCATAGATCCAGATCAATGCCAACAGCTAAGGGAGAACCAAAGACTTGAGCAATCTAGAGTTTAAGAAAACTAAATAGAACTGATGGTCTGGTACCCTCCAGGGGAAGGGTGGGAGGGGCATTTTCCAAATCATGACATTCAACAGATGTAGCAGACTTGAGCCAAAGAGGTCCAAATGGGAGACAAAGGTCACAGAGGCTTCTGGACATTGGGATCTTGATGTCAGGGGTTTCAGAGAGGGCAGGGGGAATCCACCCTGATTAAGATGGATGCATGCTGGATGACAAGTCCCAGACTGACAGAGGAGTGGCTGGGATCAGAGCATCAGTCTCACATTTCTGCTTGAGCTAAGACATCCATCTTCTCTTGCCCTCACACATATCAGCACTTCTAGTTCTTGAACTTTTAGACTCAGAATGGGACTGTGTATACCCCTTGATTCTCAGGCCTTCATTTTCAGACTGAATTATACCACCCGATTCTCAGAGATAAGAGACAAGGTGGCAGCAAAACTATAAATAAGAGATAGGAGAAAAGAGACCAGTGTGAGTAGCAGATTCCATGTTTGTTTGGGGGTCTGGGGCTTTAGCCACCCTGGGAAGCCCATACTTTTTAAATGACCCCACTGAAGGAGGCAATTCTTCAAATTTATTGATGATGTTATCCTGGTTGGCTCAGGGACTGTGGGTGACCCTGCAGACCTTCAATGACTGGAGCTCAAGTGGGATGGGCTCGGTAAAGCAGCAAGGATGCCAATCTTGGGGCTACCTGATTCATAAGAATGACATCCCAGATCTTCAGAAAAATGGCATGGCCCAGGGTATCTTGCAGCACACAGGTCAAACTCTGCTTTTTAAGATTATTGTTTCCCTGTTCAAATTAAAATACCCAAGTCTTTTGCCCATAATTCACCAGGACATGAGTCTAAGTATATTACCTGGGACTATTGTGGAGTTTCTGGCAAAAGTTGCTCCCAGGGGAAGACCCCAGGGCTGGGATAGGTCAGGTAAGAAGGTTATCACATTTGTGGGTCCCCACACCCACCTGCATACTTCCCTTCATCATGGGTCCTTGGTCTCACAGATATTTTTAACAACAATGTACATAGCCAACATGAATCCTGTCTTTTACTCAGTTCTTGAGGGTCCTGTTTGAGTCAAGATATTTTCTGATAGTTAGAGGATCTGACAGTGTCTTACTTTAGGAATGGCTGCCTGACAGGAATCAGCAGCCTGGTGTGTCACTCTCTTCTACGAGGGTTCAGAATAAGTAGTGCCTTTTCTTCCCAAAGAAGACTGACATACTGGAGAAATCTGAGGCCATCTGATTTTACTCCACTTCAAAATGATCTATCTGCTCTTTATTATTTAGAGATTCTTTTTCCTCTTACCATTTAGATATGTTACAATAATATTTCTTATTAGAAGTTTCTGATTAATGCTACTCAGAACAAGATGAAACCTTTCCATTTCAAATCTCGTCCATTTTCTCAGCCCTGGGAAGCTCCCTCTGCCCCTTTACTGTATTGTATTGATTGTTTTGGTCACAGGCAAGCTGCCTTTCATCTGAGCAATAGCCCTGGATCAGTCCTGAACCATAGTAAGACTGTCTATTCTTCCTATTCTTGTGATATTTCTTTACTTACTGAGGAATTAAAAAATAATAGTTACTTTTAGAGAATAGTTAGAAAGACTGCAGGTGGACCTATTTCTTGGTGAAAAAAAATCCCAAAGAAATAATGGTGTTCTCATATTAAAAACTTTCCACTTAACTAAAGCATAGGAGTTTGAATTATTTCTTCTAGGTTAATGTATATAAATGTATGGATGTCCACAGTATTAAAATAATATATGCGTGTATATATTACAGAGCTCAATTTAACAAGCAGTGGATATGGATTACTTAAAAATGTACTTATTATTCATTTAATTTGCACTTTAATCAGCATAAAATAGCATAGAATAAAAGGAGGAACAATATTATTTGTAAAACAAAGTACCTTACATAGATTATCCCAGGAAAAAGGGAACCCTGTCCAGGAACCTTGCAGTCACCTAGTCCAGACACCTGCGCATGAAGGAGAAAGCGGGTCCTGCTACCTAAGGGGAAGGGGCCATACTGTGTGGACTGCAAGTGAGGAGAAAGGACCCACTGTGGGCCTGCAGTGGCCATGAGGACACCTGGAGGATGGCCTTGAAACCTGGGCTTCTCTCTGAGACAAGCAAGTATTTGCCAGGAAGTTGGCTAAGGTCAGAGTATAGACCCAGTGGCTCTTAAACCGGACCATGGAAGTCATTAAAACACAGGTTGCAAAAATGATGGAGGAGTAAGTGGGACTGTTGTGAGCTACACTAATCTCCTCCCAGAACCAATCTGGAATTACAACTAAATTGTGGTGAAATCATCCAGAATAACCAACTGAACACTAGCTGGAGAGAAGCCTTATAACCAAGGTCAGACAGAATTAACCACTTCACCACAACAAGCCTGGTAGGCAGGAGAAGGTGGCATGAGAGGGCTGGATGGACTCCCACAGTTGGCAGATGAAGTTCCAGAGGGATAGTTCAGTGGCCAGGGGGTTCCTCCTGAGAAGTGTGGTGTCTAAACTCCAAGCTGGGCTCCCCAACCTACAGCAACAGAGTCAGAAAGGAACCCAGATAACCTTCAGCTGTGAAAAACAGCAGGGTTTCTACCTACCAGGGAGAGACAGCTGGAGATGCAGAGACCTCTTAAAGGGCCAATGCACAAAATTTCACTTGCAGTCACATACCCTGGGCCTTGGCAGAGGCAGGGCAGAGTGGACTAGAGATGCTGAGGATAGTCTGGTGCTGGTGGCTCTGGGGAGAGAACTGAAGGAATGGCTACCAAGATGCCTGTACTGAGTCATTCCCCACATTGCAGGGGCCATTTTTCTCAGGCAGAGCACTCCTCTCCACTTCACTGGCCTGAGGGGAAGCAATAGCACTGCCTGCAGGAATTACTCTGCTCCACTCTGTGGAGCTTAAGCTCTGCTGTTAACCATAGCTTAATTAGATTAACAAACTGATCAGTTTGGCAACTGATTAGTTTAATAGCTAAGGCAGAAAATATGAAGAAGCAGCCAAAATGAGAATACAAAGAAACAGACCCCAAATGAAAGAACAAAAAAATTTCTCCAGGACTAGATGAAATATTGGCAAGCAATTTATCAGATAGAGAGTTTAGAGTAATGATTATAAGGATACTCAACAACATGAAAAAAGACATAGAAACCATTAAAAAGGACTGGACAGAAATAAAAAAAACAATATCTGAAACAGAGAATACACTGGAAGGAATAAGCAGTAGGTTAGATAAAGCAGAGATCTAATCAGTGTTTTTGGAAGACAAGATAGAAAAAAAAAAACCCAACGTAGGCAGAGCAGCAAAAAGAAAAAAGAATTTAAAGAAATGAGGAGAGCTTAAGAAACATTTTGGACAACATGAAGCAGAACATTTGCATAATGAGAACACCAGAAAGAGAAGAGAGAAAGCAAGGGATCAAGAACCTATTTGAAGAAATAATTACCAAAAACTTTCCTAATCTGGTGAAGAAAAAAGTCACACATGCCTGGGAAGGTCATAGAGTCCCAAACAAGTTGGATCAAAAGAGCTGTACACTGAGACATACCATAATTCAAATGACAAGGCTTAAAGACAAGGAAAGAATCCTAAAAGCCACATGAGAAAAGCAGGTGGTTACATACAAGGAGGCACCAATTAGACTGTCATTTGATTTCTCAACAGAAACATTTCAGGCCAGAAGGGAGTGGTGTGATGAAAAGCAGCCAAGGCTACATTACCCAGCAAGGCTAGCATTTAAAATTGAAGGAGAAATAAGGAGCTTCCCAGATGAGAAAAAACAAAAGGAGTTTGTTAAGACTAAGCCAGTACTGCAACATATGTTGAAGGGCTTGCTTTAAGAAGACAAAAAAGAGAAAGAAAACAAAACAGAGGAAAACAGTCTACCAATAAAATAGCACTACATATGTACCTATCAATAATCACCTTCAATGTAAATGGCTCAAGTGCTCCAAATAAAAGACATAAGGTAGCTGAATGGATAAGAAAACAAGATCTACATATATGCTGCCTCTAAGAGATCCACATCAGATCAAAAAATACACACAGACTAAAATTAAAGGAATGGAAAAAAAAACATTTCATACAAATGGAAAAGGAAGAAAAGCTAAGGTAGCAGTACTTATATCTAACAAAATAGACTTTAAAACCAAGGCTGTATAGTAAGAGACAAAAAAAGGACACTGCATATTAATAAAAGAAACAATCCAACAAGAGGATATAACCATAGTAAACATTTATATACCCAACATTGAAGCACCTGGATATGTGAAGCACATCTTGATGGACATAAAGGGAAAGATCGACAGAAAAACAGTCATAGTCAGGGATTTCAACACCCCATTCACTTCAATGGATAGATCTTCCAGGCAGAAAATCAAAAAGGAGATAGCAGCCTTAAATTATGCAGTAGATCATATGGATTTAATTGATATCTTCTGAGCATTTCACCCCAAGGCAGCACAATAAACATACTTTTACAAGTGCACATGGAACATTTTCTAGGATAGACCACACATTAGGACACAGAGCAAGCTTCAATAAAATTAAGAAGATTAAAATCATATCAAGCATCTTCTCTGACTACAATGCTATGAACCTAGAAATCAATCACAAGAGGAACACTGCAAAACACACAAAGACATGGAAGCTAAATGACATGTCATTAAACAATGCATGGGTCAGCAATGAGATCAAGGGAGAAATCAAAAGATACCTTGAAACAAATGGAAATGAGAACACGACAACCCAAAGTTTGTGGGACCCTGGGAAAGCAATCCTAAGAGGGAAATTCATAGCATTACAGGCCTATCTCAAAACAAAAAACAAAACAACCCCCCTACACACACACACAAGAAAAAGCTCAAATAAACAATCTAAGTTCACACTTAAAGGAAATTGAAAAAGAAAAACAAAGCCCAAAGTGACTAGAAGGAAGGAAATAATAAAGATCAGAGCAGAAATAAATGAAATAGAATCTAAAAATGATACAAAAGATCAATGAATCCAAGAGCTGCTTCTTTGAAAAGATAAACAAGATTGACAAACCTTTAACCTGACACATAAGTAAAAAAAGAGAAAGGACCCAAATAAATAAAATCAGAAATGAAAAAGGAAAAATAACAACTGACACCAAAGAAATACAAAGGATTGTAAGAAAATAAAATGAACAATTATATGTCAACAAATTGGACAATCTGGGTGAAATGGATAAAACACACACAGTTTTCCTAGAAAATTCTAGAAACATATAATTTTCCAAAAATAAATCAGGAAGAATCAGAGAATCTGAGTAGACAGGTTATACCTAATGAAATCAAAGCAGTAATCAGAAAACTCCCAACAAACAAAAGCCCTGGGCCACATGGTTTCACAGGTGAATTTTACTAAAGATTCTGAGAAGAACTAACACCTCTCTTTCTCAAGCTACTTCATAAAATTTAACAGGAGGAAAGGCTCCCAAACTCATTTTAGGACAGCATTATCCTTCCAAAACTAGATAAAGATACTACAAAGAAAGAAAATTACAGACCAATGTCCCTGATTAACATAGATGCTAAAATCCTCAACAAAATATTAGCAAACCAAATACAGCAATGCATCAAAAAGATCATACACCATAATCAAGTGAGATTTATACCAGGAAGCAAGGTTGGTACAACATTTGCCAATCAACAAATACGATTCATCACATAAAAAAATGAAGGATAAAATACTACATGATCATATCAATGGATGCAGAAAAACTTTTGATAAAATTCATCACCCATTTATGATAAAAACTCTCAGCAGTGGGATTAGAGGGAACATACCTAAACATAATAAAGGCCATATATGACAAACCCACTGCCAGCATCATACTCAATGGGTAAAAACTACAAGTGTTCCCCTTAAGATCAGGAATAAGACAGGGGTGTCCACTTTCACCTCTCTTATTCAATATAGTACTGGAAGCCCTAGCCACAGCAATCAGACAATAAGAAGACATAAAAGGCATCCAAATTGGAAAGGAGGAAGTAAAACTATCTTTATTTGCAGGTGGCATATTTTATATAGAAAATCCCAAAGATTCCACCCAGAAACTACTAAAATTGATAAATGAATTCAGCAAAGTAGCAGGAAACAAATTAATATCCAGAAATCAGTTGCATTTTTATATGCCAGTAATGACCTAACAGAAAAGGAAATTAAGAAAACAATCCATTCACAATTGCTTCAAAAAGAATAAAATAACTAGGAATGAACATAACCAAGGATGTAAAAGAACTGCAAGCAGAAAATTATGACTCTGAAGAAAGAAACTGAAGAAGATACAAATAAGTGGAAGCACATACTGTGTTCATGGATATGAAGAGTTAGCATCATTAAAATGTCCTTACTACCCAAAGCAATCTATAGTCAATGAAATTCCTATCAAGATTCCAATGATGTATTTCACAGAATTAGAACAAATATTTCAAAAATTTATATGGAACTACAAAATGCCCCACATAGCAACACAATTCTGACAAAGAAGAACAAACTGGGAGGAATTATACTACCTAGTATCAAACTGTACTACAAGGCAATAGTAATCAAAAGAGCTTGGTATTGGCATAAAAACAGACATATAGATCAATGGAACAGAACAGAGAACCCAGCGATAAACCCACACCTTTATAATCAATTAATATTTGACAGAGGAAGCAAGTAAATACAATGGGCTAAAAATAGTTTATTCAATAAATGGTGTTGGGAAAATTGGACAAATAATGTGCAGAAAAATGAAACTAGACCATCTTCTTACACCACACATAAGAATAAACTCAAAATGGATCTAAGACTTAAATGTTAGACCCAAAACCATAAAAATCCTAGAAGAAAATAGGCAGCGAAATCTCAGACATTGCTCATAGAAATTTTTTCACATATATATTTCCCCAGGCAAGGGAAACAAAAGGAAAAAATAAACAAATGGAACTACACCAAACTGAAAAGTTTTTGCACAGCAGAGGAAATCATCAACCAAATAGAAAGACAACCCACAGAATGGTAGAACATATTCACCAATACATCTGATAAGGGGTTAATATCCAAAATTTATAAAGTATTTATAAAATTCAACACCAAAAAACCCAAACAACCCAATTAAAAAATGGGCAAAGGACCTGAACAGATACATCTCCAGAAAGGACATACAGATGGCCAATAGACATATGAAAAGATGCTCAACATCACTAATCATCAGAGACATGCAAATAAAAACCACAATGAGATACCATCTCACTGTCAGGATAGCTATCATTCATAAATCAACAAAGAAGTATTGGTGAAGATATGGAGAAAGGAGAACTCTTTTGCACTATTGGTGGGAATGCAGATTGGTGCAGCCACTGTGGAAAGCAGTGTGGAGATACCTCAAAAGCATAAAAAATGGACCTGCCTTTTTGACCCAGCAATTCCACTTCTGGAAACATATCCAAAGGAACCCAAAACACTAATTAGGAAGAATATAAGCACCCCTATGTTCATTGCAGCATTTCCAATCACCAAGATATGGAAGCAGTCCTAGTGTCCATCAATAGATGAGTGGATAAAACAACTATGGAACATTTACACAGTGGAATTCTACTCAGCCTTAAAAAAGAAGAAAATTTAGCCCTGGCTGGTATGGCTCAGTGGATTGAATGCCAGCCTGTGAACCAAAGGGTCACTGGTTTGATTACCAGTCAGAGCACATGCCGGGGTTGCAGACCAGGTCCCCAGTAGGGGGTGTGTGAGAGACACTGATGTTTCCCCCTCCCTTCCCCCCTCTCTAAAAATAAATAAATATTTTTTTTAAACAAGGGAAGTTTGCCCTTTGCAACAGTATGAATGGACCTGGAGAACATTATGCTAAGTGAGATAAAGACAAATACCATATGATTTCACTCATGTGTAGAATCTAATGAACAAACAGAACTAACAAGCAAATCAGAGACAGACTCATAGATGGAGACCAGGATGACAGCTAGTGGCAGCAGGGGGTAGGTTAGGGGGCAGAAGGAAAAAGGAGAAAGGATTCATAGACATGGACAACAGTGTGTGATTGCTGGGGGGTGGGGAGTATAAGGGGACTAAATGGTAACAAAGGATACAATAAAGATTTAGTTTAAAAAAAAAAACCCCACAGTTGTTGGACTTCACCCCAGAGTATCTGATTCAGCAGGTCTAGAGTTGGACTCAAGAATCTGCATCTTTAACAAGTTTCCAGATGTCAGTGCTGCTGGTCAGAGATCACACCTGACCTCCACAGAATGGTGTGGAGACAGTGCTAAGAGGACCCTGAACCCAGGCCTTGGTCTTTATGGCACCAACAGCACTCAACTCCTGCTTTAAGAATTGACAGAAAACCAAGGCCTTCTATGGAGTCAGCTTGTAGTTCACAGGAGGACATGGTCAACGGGAAATAAGAGGCATAAACCTTCTGCATCTCCAGCATGGCTACTGGATATGCCTGGATGTACAATAAGAGGCAGGTAATTGCACATGAGAGTGGTCTCTACGTCCGATGCACCCACCACTCTTATAAAAGAGAGCAGGTAGCAGAGCTGAATTGCGTGGAGAAGATAAGTCAGAGGGCAGGCTCTGAGGCTGTTCAGCCCAATCTGTTCACAAGACGTGTGTGGAATAGAATTTGCCAGCTCCTCAGCTGGTGCCACAGAGGCTTTGGTGTACTGGATTGTGCTTTGAGGTGGAAACAGATGCCCCCTCCTCCTCTTCTTCAGGAATGGGGACAGGCACACAGGACTTGGTCACCACCATCATCACGGAGTCTGACCTTTGCCAGGTCTAGGTTGATGCAAAGCAAATGTCTCACAAGTGTGGGGAGACTGACATCTTAGCAAGTCTTAGCAGTGAGTTCCACTGTCACATCTTCTGTCTCCCCACAACACAGCCTATGGTGGCAATCAAATCTTGAAGTCCCACATGTCCCCATAACTCCCACCTGTGACCCCATCTCCATAGGGACAGCACTCTACCCATTATCCTGTTCTCCCGACTGTTGGTAATGAGGTCTTACCCTTCACTGGCTTCATAGCATGTAGAGACATGCAAATTTCTCTTATCTTAAAAATGACATTTAAAAGTCTCAACTCTCTCAATGCAGGGCTTCCTTCAGCTCCTTCCTTTCACAGATAAGTGCCTGGAACCAGTTATCACCTCCCATTAAGCCATCAACTCATTCCAATCAGGCTTGTCTCCACCACTCCACTGCTTCTACTCAAGTCAAATTCCCAGTAGGCATTCATTCAGTCATTAGTCTAACAGATGTCTATTGAGCCATGTGCCAAGCATGATTCTGAATGCTTGGGATGCAAAGATCTGCGCCCCACAGGACTTACAACCCAGTAAGAGGAAAATGCAGAAAAACGATACACATGATAAGTAAATGCCATGGCATGCTAGATGAGAGCTAAGGAAGAGAACAGCAGAGAAGCACAAGAAGGGATCAAAAAGATGGGAGAAGGGCCAATTCAACATGCTGGGTCCAGATCTTTGTCTTCAATTAAATTGAAAACTGACGAAAGACAGTGTATTAGCTATGATAACATATTTATGAATTTTTAATTGCTGAGCTTGACCATGAAATCCCATGCAAATTCCCTTGAGGAAAGAACCCAGCCTAGAAATGAAAGCACAGGAAGAGTCTGTGGTCTCCAAAGGGAGGGATTTTAGAATCCAGACAAGGTCCCCTTCGCTCATGTAGCCTGGCCATTCATTACATCATGTGGGCACAAATCCTTTCATTCTACAAAGGGGGCCCAGTTGTAGATGAGGGGCTGATGGGGTGTCTTAAAGGTACTGAGCAGCTAGGGATAAGCCAGTGAAATCATAAACAGAGCAGGCTTTGATTAGTGGTAGGAATTCTGCACTGAGTACCTGCTTGTTAGAACAAAATCAAGAACACAACAGAGGGAAGTGGAAGAAATTCAATAAACTTTAAGCCTCAGGACACAATTGTCCTGAGTCATTTGCAATAAGCCAAATTTTAGGGGCCTAGGTATGCAACCATTTAAGATGAGGGCAACAGCTACAGAGACCCCAGCAAGGCATTCTCCCATCACTAATTGTTTGTAATACAGAGGAAGACTTGCACTTGGCAGGAGAAGCAAGTCTACTTGTTGAGTGGCTGCTGGGACCTGAAGGAGTTCCTTCACCTGTTGATGGAGTTCACTTACCCTCTTAGCTCTAAAAAAAAGACGTTGGAATATATCAATGTGTCCAACTTTTTTTTAACAATGGAAATTTTTTCAAACAAAATCTTAAGCAAAACCCAGTGTATAAAATGTCTAACAGTGGAAGTGACTGGGCCAGAGGCCCAGCAAGAGGCCCATTCTGTATCCTCTTCACTCCTCTCCCTGATCATTCTCCTTAGAAGCAGTTCTGAGACAAGGGAGGGTCCCACACATAATGCTCCTTCTCTCCCCTGGCATCTTATGGTTCTATAATGCACATGAACCATTAAAATTCATAGAATGGCAATACTAATTTAAGGAAATCATTTAATTTTAAGAAAAAATGTAAGGAGAGAATGATACTGGAAGAGAATGGGAAACAAATTCTCTGCCTAATGTCCAGAGTGAGTCATCTAGGCCTGAAGAAATTGTTCTATGGAGGGGGAAAGCCCAGGATTCCCTGTCTAAGGAGGGGTGACAATCTTGCTGGAACATCCCCAGGAGCAGGGGTAGGACAGAGGAGTCTGTCTTTCACCAACTAAAGAAGCTTTAAGTACACACTAAGATGACCAGACAACTTTCCTCACAAATGTGAATGAATCAAGAGTAAAGGAGACTCTATGTCACAAACCTTGATTCCAAGTTCAATATTTTCTCCTCCATACACATCCATCCCAGGGTCCAGAAGACCGATTTCACCAAAGAACTTCCTGTTGACCACGAAGGAGCAGCCAATCATGGCTGGTGTCCTGTGGGAGAGAGAGAGAAGCTAAAGTCATTAAAGACATGTGGTACATACATGCATACACACATATACAAGAGAACTTACTCAGCTACTGGAATGAAGAATATCCCACCATTTACAACATGGGTGGGCCTTGAAGGCATTATACGAAGTGAGGTAAGTCAGACAGAGAAAGACAAATGTTCTCACTTACATGTGGAATCTAAAAAAGCTGAACAGTAGTAGAAATAGAGAGAATGGTGGTTACCAGGGACTGTGTGAACCCGGGAAGTAGGGAGATGTTGGTCAAGGAGTCTAAACTTGTAGTTAGAAGATGAACAAGTTCTGGAAATCTAATGTACAGCATAGCGATTGTAGTCAACAATTACTACATTGTAAACTTCAAAGTTGTTAGGAGACGAGATCTTAAATGTTCTTACCACATAATGAAATGGTAATTATGTGACATGATGGAGGTGTTAGCTAATGCTATGGTGGTAATCATATTGCAATATATAAATGAATCAAATCAATATGTTGTGTACCTTCAATGTATATAAGGTTCCATGTCAATTATATCTCAAGTAAACAAAATGAAGCTAACACCATTAAGTATCAGTAAAGGCAATAGTACCAGAAGCCCTTCACAGACAGCATCATAACAGGTGCTGGGTTCCACTCTGGCCACTCTAGTAACTTCCTGAAGCCCTCAATTCTCACATCGCCATTCTCCATAAAGCTGCATTTTGGCTTCAGGCAAACTATGGTACACAAAGCATCTAGGGATAAATGGCACCTTTGTCTCTAGAACAAGAATAGGTCTCACATATCACGTGAAGTCTGCAAACATGTGATCTGGTTCTCACTGCATGTCTGGTGACAGCTGTGTGGCAGGATGAGTATCCATGGGCAGTGTCAGAGAAGCTCAGAGGGGAGGAACAGGATGTGTCTGTCCGCTATCCCAGGAAGAACTTTACAAGTTGGGAGCACAAAGGGGAACTGGAGAAGGGAAGGTCAACAGGAAGATGTGTAGACTGCACATTCTGGTAGGAGAAAGTGGATCAGGATGCTGGTTGCTTCAAAGGGGACAAGACTCAGGGGAGATCCCTGGTATCCAAAAGGGTCAATAATAAACCACAGAGAGACTGTCTCAGCCCACAGAGAAAGGGCCCTGAACAGGAGAGATGAAAGGTACCTACAGGGTGGCCATTGGCCATAAAGTCTGGAAACAAAGATTAACATTTTATTTTGTACATATAATCCTGATTATTTCTTCTGAAGTAGGCTAAGGGCACAAGTTGAACTCCATGAAAATCTGAGACAAAAGCCACCTGAGAGGCAGCACATCATGGATGCATGTGCAGGAATCCATGGAAACGCAGCATTAACCTACCACATTCATTGCAATTTTGCATGAAGCGTGGGACCATGTATTGCTAATAAGGGACAACCCACTAATACATTTTACATATTACATTGTATTATATTATATTATATCCTGTACTGTAGTGAATATCAACAAATCCTTTATGTTTTTTCATCTCTGTTTTTAGCCTTTATAGGTACCCTTGTACAATAAATCCATTTGGCAAATATTTGCTCAGTACCTACCATATCTAAGGCATTTTACTGGTGCTGTAGAGGATAGAGAAACACACAGTATACTTCATTCAAGGAACTAAGAGTCATTTTCATTATTACTATATTATTATTATTACTATTATTGCAGCTATTTATTGAGCAACAACTATGTCTCAAGCACAACGCAAAGCACTTTCCTGCACTATTTCATTTAAAAATTTCCACAGCCTTGTGAAGGAGGTAGGACCATCTCTATTTAAAAGCCAAGCCCCATGGGGATTTAGTGACCTGTCCCTGAGTCACCATCCAGCTTCAAAGCCCTTGACTCCAGCCCTTGTGGTTTGTGACACTCTCTAGGAAAGCTGGCAAACCCCAAACTCCCAAAGGCCACACATTCCATCAAGATGCTTTCATGGGCAAAAGAGGCATCTCATTCAGGAGACCCAGTGAAGCTCCCCTGGGGCCACTGGGAAGGCATTAGGTGGCATTCTCTGGAGCTGAACTATATAGACCTCAGTCTCAGGTCTTCATAAGCTCTTTCTGATTTTGAGCTTGCCTTTGACCTCAGTGTCCAGATTTCTGACTCCATGGAATATCTGTTGCCCCCCAGGAGATGGGGCAGCAGTGGGACATGCTGGGAAAAACAGTGTTGAGAGTTGAAAGAACCTAGTGGGAATGCTGGCACTGCCACTGAAAATTACCTGGGTTACATTAATGGAGCACTCTGGATCCCAGCTAAGTCTCTACAGAGTGCTACTGTGAAAAGATGTGAGATGAGCCTGTTGCAAAGGACAGAAGCTCAGAAAATAATGTTCCTTTCCCCTCCTGCTGAGGCTCATCCACATTTTTTCTAGAAACCTCATACAGATAACTATGTACATAGGATGCTGCCCTCTGCTGGTGCAGCTGTGCCACCCCAGCCACACCAGGGACAACAACTGCTTCACTGTCAATCGTTTCCTCCAACCCTAGGCCACCCAGAGAGAAGCAGAAGAGTCCCAGCCTGGAAAAGCACTGTGTGAGCCCATCCCCCCCACCTCAGTTAACCAAACCTAAACAGTCAATCAAATAATCTTTTTCCTTAAACTTGGAATTGAGACAGTGGTGGGAGGTAGAACTAGATGGTCTCATCCAAATGTGGAGCACAGGCCACTATGTGGGGCAACTCTGGTGCACAGAGGTGATGGGACATAGGGAAGAGGCAGGTGGACAGTGGAGGAGACAGGGGTTGGAGCTGCCTGGTGACTTCAGCTTCCCATCTGCTGAGAGGTGTGGCTCTGATCTCTGCCTGGGGTCATATGAGAATCCCCTGTGTCTTCGTGGTCATCTGAGAGTCCCCTGTGTCTTTGCAGTCTCTCCTTTTTGACTTAAACCCTGTTAGATAGGTGTCTGTTCTTTGCAACCAAACTGTGATAATGACACATGCTGTCCCCTCGTACTTATGACCCGAGGGCAGGGTGAAGGGAGGTTATCCTACAGCCAGAAGAGGCAAACTTCAGGGACCATTCATTCAGGGAGAGCTAAATGCCAGGGTCCACCTTGTGATGGAGAAATGCCAGAGACACGTGTGCTTGGAGACCATAGGTGCAGCCTGGGAGTGCGGGAGTCTGCAGAGAAGGGGGCAGGAGGCAGCATCATATTAACTCAATTTTCTAGAAAGAAATTGCTGAGCACATCAAGAAATTCTAAAAGAAAAAAAAAAGAGATTCTGATAAGTCACTACAGTCTCCTGTAAAAGCTTGTGCCTGGTGTCTGATGTTAACACCCCTATGAAGTTAAGAGCCTGCTGCATGTTTCTATATTTTCTAATCTCTTAAAGGCAAGCAGGACAGTTAAAAATCGCAGGCACAGTCAACACACACTCTCAGCGGGGTGGCTTTGGACACTGCCTCCTGGGAGAGAGCACTGTTTCTCTGAGATTGGCTCAGCGCCCACCTGGGCCCACCTGCACCAGCATCATCCCATGGCTCCTTAGAAAATGCAGAGTCCTGGGTGTGGCCCAGGACCACAAAACCAGATTACAGAGATGGGACTTGGAAATGTGTGTTGTACCAGCAGACCCAGCCTGTGGAGCTGTCTCCCCAAGCAAACTGTCAGGGCCCCCAGAGCAGAGAGGTTAGCCCTCTAATTTCTCATTGTATTCCCAGGGTTGGTGTCTTGCCTGACACAGACAGGCACTTACTAGATCCTGTTAAACAAATGAATGAGTGCAACAATCTGGGTGACTGCCCCAGGTGGGGAAGGGCTCTGTGAAGGCATCCATGTGCACTCAGAGCTGCCCCACATGGCAGCCTGTGCTCCACATATGGATGAGACCACCTAGTTAGTTCTAGCTCCCAGCACCGTCTCAATTCCAAATTGGCTGAACTGAACTAGAACCCAAGGACACCAGGGCATGTCCTATAGCTAGGGCTGGAAGGGATGGGGGAGGGGAGAGATGAAAGAAGGGAAGAGAAGGAAAGAGTGGGGAGAGGTAGAGGATGGAGGGAAGAAAGAGGAAAGAAGGGAAAGGAAGTGCTGGAGGGAGGAAGGGAAGAGAAGAAGAGATGGGAGGGACGGGTCCAAAGCATGTAACTTTCACAATCCTGGAGGGTAGACAGGATTCTGGTCCTTCCAGACCCTTTCAGATTGCCCTTTGGGAAATACCTTCCTTTGTTAATTGGACTGATAATTTAATATAATTGGCTTTATCTGGATGCTATTTTTGGTTGTGATGGTGAGGAGAGAATTCACAGTACAAGTCACCGTGGATCCCCTGTTGCCTGGGCACTGCTATCTCTGTCCAGCATATTTGACCAGGCTCTATTCAGAAGCCCCGGGATTCCTCAGGACAGAACTGAGAGGTCCCCTGGTGCCTCCTCATTAAAACCAGGTCACTGCAGGCACCCAGGCCTGTGCAAGGGCCCACAGGAGCCCCTGATGAAGCAGGACTCTGTCTGTATCTGGGCTGGTTTCAAAACCCAAAGATGGAGGGCAGGAGGCAACTCCCAATGCAATGAAAACATGGAATGAACATGTGACCATCACTGCTATACGGCTGGCCTGTGAAATGGTCCCTAAAAGCCACAGTCAAAAATCTGCCACAGTGTTGAGAAGAATGTAGCAGCACTGTTCCAAGTCTTGGCTCCAGCAAGGTTGTCCCTGATTGGGATGGTGGGAAAGAAAGTCTGGCAGTGGCCTGGAAACCAGCCCTCAAGAGGGAAGCAGCCCCTCCACTGAGCCGAGTCCCCGGTCCTGCAAGCAGCACGGCTCCAAGGCCTGTCCCACTGTGCAGGCACCTAATGGATGGTTGGTGAATTTGGAGACTAAGTAATTGAGAGACACATCCTCACCCATGGGGAAGCTAATTCTGGAACTACCTGACTGGACTGATGATGACTAGCTGTCCTCTCTGTATGGGGAGAAATAGGTCTCCAACAGAAAGCCACCACTGAGCCCTACCTGGGACCTACCACACCAGTTAGCCAGACTTGTTCTTCCAATCAGTAAGCCCAAAGCCAAATGTGCCCACCTTCACCTCCAAGGCTCCCTCACCACCTGCCCAGCCACATAAGGTGCAGTCAATGATACCTGAGGGCTGATGAAATTCTGGAATATGGGTCTACAACCTCATTCTCCAAATAGAATGGTGACAATGACCACCATTAGTTCAACCATTTCCAGTCAAAATCATTCAAAAGTGCTAAACATATTAAGGGATCAGCCAAAGTCCAATAACTCTATTAGATAGGAAAAGAACAGAAATGAAAAATAATCACTCCTATTGTTGCTATCACACAGAATATATGCAACATACACAACTCTTGCAGCTGAGAAAGATAAGGGAGGAGAGAGATGAGCGAGGAGAGGGTGGCAGTCCCGGGAACTTTCACCAAGAAAGGCAAAACTTTCTCAATGTCAATGCTTTCTCTTCTCGTTGGTGACAAAAGCCCATTTGTGTTCTAGATATTCCTCCTCAAAACCCTTCACTGGCTCTTCATTCTTGCCTGAATTAGGCTCTTCCTGGGAATCCCCACCCTCCTCAGTACGTCCCCAGCCATTGCCCCACAGATGCCATAGCCTGGCTACCTGGGCTGCCTGTGGTTCGGGAAATGTGTCCAGTCTGTGCTTGTACCTCCTCCTCTGGAACTTTCCTCCATGAAACACCTGCATCTACCCAAGTCCTACCCACACTTCAAAACACACTTCTTTCCTCTTTGAAAGAAAATTTTTATGTTCAAAAGCTAATTCATAGCTCTTAAGAAAATATACCTCAACGAGCATAAGAAAAAAAAATTTAACAGATTTTTATACATAGTGAAAATATCATCTGTATTCTCTAAGGACTCAACTCTGATGAACATCCATTCTGCATCGTTCAGATTACCTTCTCAAGTATCGGGGACCTCCAGTCCATGGGCCCTCCTACCTCCCCGTGGACACCCTCCTCTGTGCCCTCTGTCCCCTCTCTGCCCAGCTAAGTCTGTGGTCTGTTGTTGGATGGTACCCTGGCACCCTCCTTGCACTCTGTTGTCCTCAGCTGGCAAAACCATAAAGCTGATCAGTACAGCACTTTGCCTTGGTTAGAGAAGTATGTAACAACTGTACCACACAGCTGCACTTGGGTAGAGAAATATGTAACCGTGTGAGCTGATTTCACTTTATATTCAGGGCCACGAGTCTCCAGGGGTCCTCAGGGCTGCCCTTCACTCCTGCCACAGGCCCTGAGCTGCTTCTCTCTCACTCTTCTAGAAGATTCTGTGCAGGCCTCCTCCTGCCTCTCAAACCTCCAACACCTCCTCCTCCTTCCTCATTCTCAACTGATGAGCTTGCCTCCTATTTTCCCTAAGCAAGGAGCAAAAAAGAGAATGTATCACCTCCCACATCTACCCAATTACCAGTATCTGTCACCCACTTCCCTTCCTTTCCCTTTGCTATAATTGACTGTCCCTGCTCTTAGCTGAGGCCAACCTATTCTCTTTTGCTGTGAAAGGACCTCCTCACTCCAGCAACCCCTCCCCCTAAATATACATGTATTAAATATCTTTACTTATTTTGTGTATTCTCAGTGCTTTGGTACTTAGGACCATGGTGCCCCTCTCAGGAAAGCCAGTTCTTAGAGAGAGCAAAGACCCACTGGGGAGCATGACTTTCCAATGCAAACTAACCACACAAATGCACTTGCATGGAATGGTGACCAGTCCAAAGTCCATAGTTCCAGCTACTTTCTCAATCTGGCTGTTACCCTTCAGGAGGCAATCTTTCTCTGCCCTGCTCATCCCAGGGCCAGGTACCAGATAACTGGAGATAGCCCACCCAAAATATTCCAACTACCCAATCCTAAGCCTAATGAACTACATTCCCTGCCTCAGTCATTCCTTCTTGCAATCAAGACTCAGGCCCCTGACTTCCCCTCCTTCTGCCACCTGACTGACCCAGGTGCTTCTCCATATGGCCCTGTGTGGCCTGGCAGGCCTCTTCCTCATGGAAACTGTGAGTAACAAACTATCTTTTTATGGCAATCACCTCCTGATCTGTTGTCCTCCGCATACCTGAGTAAAATAAGTATTGTATCAAACATTTTAGAACAAACTACATCAGCAGCTTCCCTCCTGAGCAGTTCATTCCTCCCAGCTTACACAGTTTACCAATCCCCATCCTGGCCATCTGCCTTATAACTTCCCTCTCTCTTTTTGCTCCCTTAACAGCAAAACCCTTTGAAAGAGTTGTCTACACCTGGTGCCTCTGATTCCTCCCCCTACTTTTCTTCTAAACATGTTCAACTAGGCTTTACCCTCACCATTCCATGCAAGTGCATTTATCAATGTCAGGGGTGACTTGTCCTTTGAAATCCAACAGCCAGGTCTTGGTCCTCTACTAGCTGCATTTGACACAGTGGATCATTCCCTTTTCCCAGGAGCAGGATCTCCATTGGCTGTTAGGGCCCCACATATGCCTGGCTGTCTTCCCAGGTGCTCTTTTCAATTTCCTTTGCTGCTTCTCCCTTTTCTCCCTGATATTTAAGGTAGGAGGACACCAGCGCACAGCCCTCAGATTGCTTCTGCATCTGCACTCACTCCTTAGTGATCTCATGGTTTTCAATAACATGTATATTCCAACAGCTTCCACATTTACACTCCCGCCTGAATCCTTCCTCTAAACTCCAGACTGGCATATCCAACTGCCTCCTCAGTGTCTCCATTATGTTTAAGAGATCCCTCAGACATGGTTGAGATGAAATTTTTAACCTTCCTTCCACTCAAACCTGTCCCACCCAGTCCTTCCTATCCTAGATAATGTCAACTCCAAATGCTGAGGTTAAAACCTCGGTATCTGCCTTGGTGCTAATCAGTTAGAAAATATATCTATCTTCAAACTATATCTGGCCTCAACACCTTCACCATCATCAGAATATTGCCTGAATTACCACCATATCCTCCAAACTGGCTTCTGCTTCTGCTCTCCTTCAGTCAACTCTAGATACAGCATCCAGAATGATTGGTTGAAATGTAAACCAGACTGTGCCTCTGCTAGAAAGGATCTCCATTTCCTTCAGGGTGAAAGCCAGAGCTCACAATGGCCCACAAGACTTCATCTACACAGTCTGTGTTCTTGAAGTGTCTCTGACATCCTCTCCACTTCCTCCCTGCTCCAGCCACATTTCTAGGTACACACCCAAAATAACTGCAAACAGGTGTTCTGACACCACTTGTACTTGTACACTCATGTTCATAGCACCATTATTTACAATAGCCAAAAGGTTTAAACAACCCAATGTCCGTCAATGGATGAATGGATAAACAATCTGTAGTACATCCACACAAGGGAATATTGCCCAGCCATTAAAAAGAATAAAGTTCTATTACATGCTACAACATGGATAAACCTCGAAAGCATTATTCTAAGTGATAGAAACCAGAAACAGAGTCACACATTTTTTTAATTCCATTTATATGGAATGCCCAGAATAGGTGAATCTGTAGAGACATAAAACAGATTGGAGGTAGTGAGAGGCAGGGGAGAGGGGATATAGTAGGTAGCAGGGAGTGACTGCTTCATGAGTATGGGCTTTCCATTCTGGGTGATGAAAATATTCTGGGAGTAGATAGTGCTGATAGTGGCACAACCCTGTGAATGTATTTAAATGCCACTGAGTTATAGGCTTAAAATGGTTAAAATGATAAACTTTATGTGTATTTTAACACAATAATAATACTGAGCTGGTGATAACCATCCTCAAAATTGCTTTGACTGGCATATTACATTATTAATGTGAAATCAAAATTTCTAATTGCCATTAGAACAGAGGGCAGGAGACTGGAGGGTTGATTCTATCTCCATTCTTACTTTCCATTCACAAAGACAGATTACCCAGTACACTGACAATAAAGTCCCAGAATGTTTCAAGTCTTAGTGCAAACACTGTATTTTCACTCTAGAATGAAGAGCACAATCACTCTGGTCCTCCCTCTAGGATGGGTGGGAATAGTGGCCCCCGGGCTTAGGGAAGGCACACTAATCTATAAAGCCTGCCCCCTCTGGGCAGCCATCCAAACATCTGTGACTCAGTTTTGTCATTAGTGAACTGGGCAAGAGACTGTCCCCTGATGATCTAAGAGGATTGTGGTGAGAGCCTGATAAGATACTGAAGACAGATGAGCTCTGTGCATGACAATGTGCTCAACACATGAGTTGTTATTGAGAACTTTAAAAATAATGTGACTGGTGAAGGGCATAAGGATGTGTGGGCAGAGTGGGGTGGGGGAGTGTGGACAGGGAGGGAGAAGTTGGTGAATATACTGGCAAATGGTGTCACTCCAGGAAACAGTTCAGGTCTAGAGAGAGACAAACAGAGATGAAGTTCTAGGAGGAAAGAGGCAAGAAAGTCTGTACAACATGGCATGGAGCTGTGAAACCTGAAGTAAGTATTAGGGACAGGTGTGTGAAAACACCCTAGGGAACCGAGAGAGGCAGTTAAAGAAATGCCTGTCTACCCTTCAGTGACAGGGTGGGGGACATCTGCTCAGTAGATAGCCAACCCAGACCCAAGGTCATCTTCTTTCAGATTCATAGCCTGACCTGAGGTCATCTTCTCTCAGCTCCATGACTGAGTGCAGAGTCTGTGCCTGTGCATGAGGAGTCCAAGAGAACACATGTGAAATCCACCTCTCTATTCCCCCAGAACCTGTTCAATTCTGAACACCTTCTGCTCATTTGCAGGGAGGGGTTCTGAGTCAGAATCAAGTGCAGGATCATGTTCATTTGTGCATTCACTCATCTGGTCAACCAGCATTGTGGGACAATGGAGATGCCTTTGCTGGACTAAGTCCCAAACACTTGAGGATATAAAATCATATTATACCTTTCTAGTGACCAGGCAGGCACTATTTTGATGTTGTTGTTCCTTGGTAAAAACAGTTTCTGGTTGAAGCTATGGTACCCCCCATTATTTTTTGGTGAGCAAGGCCGTGGGAAGGGGAAGGGCAGGCTTCACTATTAGAGAGGAAAGAAGGAGCTAGAAAATGGAGGACTGGGTGATGTGCTGTCTTCAGAATGAGGCTTCCTTTGGGAAGGGTCTTCCCTCTGCCCCTGCTTGGTGACTGCTCCTACCAGGGTATGTGCATGTCACTGTGTGGCTGGCAGAGTACTGGGGCCAGGGTGTCTGTGTTTTGCTTTGCCCCGCCTACCTTTCACCTTCTGATGCTCTTGTAGGTCCCAGGCACTCACCTCTGGTGGCCACATCTCCAAATGCATGTCAGGCTGCATTTCAGTTGTTCATGACCCAGGGGCCCCAAGCTCATCCTGTTTTCTCTTTTCATAACTCCAGCAGGCCTCCCTTGTTGGGACTTGCTACCTTTCTCTGATCTCAAACTCAAACACCTGCCATTTTCATTGGACCCAGGTCTGCCTCAGCTAATGCCATGGCCTGTTGCTGGGCACCTTCTACTGACAAGGTCCTATTTGTAGAAAAAGCACATAAAGCTCAGTACCATCTCTGTTGTCTTGTGTAACTTTCTGCAAACCCTGTTCTCAGGGTACAACCAACACTGGGTATTTTGATGGTATTGTCTACTTTTTCAGCAATACTTGTTGCTAGCTTGGTTAGTCAAAATGAACTTAATTTCAGTGCACTTGGCTATAATACTGTACACCATGAATACTTTTATACTACTGCCTAATCAATAGAATGAGTGCCTGATGTGGATGTTGCCTTTCCTCAGTCACCTTCTAGCACAGCCACTGATATGCTCAAGTGACCAAAAGACAGGCCAGGGAGGGAGAGGAAAGTGGGTGGGCACTGCATCACCCAGGCCAGCAACACCCAGTACCGAGCAAATTGATGCATCTGGTGCTGTATTGGGGCAATTCATATTTGTTTCTAAGCCTCAAAGCAGTTCTACTTGGTAGATATTATTAGCCCCACCTTCCAGCTGAAAAAACTGAGGCTAACTAAAGGCTAGGGGAACTGCCCAAGGGCAGACACATGCAATTAAGTGCGGAGCTAGGAGCAACCAGTGGTGTCTGACCCCACAGTCTCCTAAGTATTCCACAGCCTCCCCAATGAAATCATTGAAAATTGTCAGCATTTAAGAGCTTTGCGCCAAGTAGAATAAGTGGTCCCACTCTGAAGATTTCTGGGAACTTGCAGCTGCTAAACAGTAAAAATACAATCTTGAGGCAGGAGTTTGTTGCTTGCATAGAATTCTCAGCTGGCACAGTACAATAATTTAATACTCAGAGTTCCATTTGCCTCTGCTATACATATAAACAACAACTGGCTAAGTCCCGCTGCCTTTTTAAAAATCAAATGCTGTCTCCAGCACACAAATATCTCACAAGAAAATAGGGCCCAGAGGCCAGTGCTTCACCTGTTAAATGCAGGTAGCACTTTCCCTTTTGTTGCTGAAAAGATAATTCACGCTGAAATAACATCTTCCTCCAGATGGGGAAGTGAACTGTCTGGGTATGAAGAGCCTTTCCCTGCAGAGGATAAAGGAAATGCTCATCCCTCTGGAGTGTGATATTTCACAGATGCAGAAAGCATTGGTGGGGATTGAAGTTGCCAGTCCCAAATGCACTTCCTTGGCTGATTGTAAAACAAAGACCATATAGAAACTCTGTAGTAAATGTTTTCTAAAGGTAATTTTCTCAGCATAACACTTTGCTCTTTGCTAATTATATTTTGTTTGGGAAATTGATTTGCAAATAATCCCTAGAAGGTGATTTTTGTAAAAGCACAAAGTTTCTAAAGAAGAGGAAACACATAGAGCTATTATCAGCTATTGGCACTGTGTGTGTGTGTGTGTGTGTGTGTGTGTGTGTGTGTGTGTCTGGTGAGCTATCATATGAGATGAAACATATCTGTGTGGACACTTGAGAAAGAGAAAAAGAGAAAGGGTCTAGAACCTAGGTCAGCAAATGAAGCCACTTGTTTTTGTCCAGCCAGACAGCTAGGAATGTTTTTTTTTTTTTTTACATTTACAATCAATTTAAAGGTGAGAACACTAGCTTTGAACCTTAGTGAAGCAAAATGTCACCCCCACCCCAAACCAAATCCAATTTTCATCATTCATAGACCTGGACTCCAAAAAATTATATGCATTACTATTACATTTTGGATTTCATCAGTAAAATATTTGTGTAAATTTGTTTTTGCCCTTGTTTATAGATACCTATATAATAGCCTTGATTTTGTCTTGGATCATAAATCCTAAAATATTTACTATTTGGCCCCTTACAGAAAAATGTCACTGAAATCATGAAGGGGATCACAGTCGCCACATGGAATAACTTGGTCCTTGGTGACTGGCAGGAAGGTAACTTTGAAAAGGACAGATAAGGGACTCAGAGGGAGAGGCAGACTTGAAAGATGGATGAGCCTCCTTCTCATCGGTGAAGGAGGTAATAATCTCTTGGCTTCCAGGGCTGATGTAAGAACAAGTTTGATAAAGGTTTTGGGCTGTACACTCAAAAATGGTGTCAGGCTAGCGAAACACATGTCATTCTATAAAGAAAGAAAGACTAGTGAGATTTGTGCACGTGAAAAATTTTTTCTGAGAAAGTTTTAGAACATCCTATATCGCAGGTGGCAAACACAGGGCCCACAGGCCGAATCTCCCTCCATCTTGTTTTATCCAACCTGGCACTGTGTTTCTACGTGGTGGCAGCACCAAGCTCCTTGCCCCTAGTTAAGGAGTATTACATTTATACAGTCCTAAAATTACATTCAGTCCTTTGAAGGCAAACACAAGGCTGATGTGGCCCCTGGTAAAAATGAGTTTGACACCCCTGTCCTATATAAGTGCAGGCACTCTGAGATAAAATGAAATAAAAAATAAGTAAATGAGAACAAGAAAATAAAGTGGGGGCGGGTGAAGAGCAGGAAAAGATGATGCGAAGGGTGAGCCCAGCATGCAAAACGTTCACTTAATAAAGGTGGGCCACAAACTCAGCTCCACGCTTTCTGCAGGTAGAATCACTGGAATGCTCTGTAGTGTCTGAGAGACTTTTTCAGAGAAGTATAGCTACTTGGCCATAAACACCCCAAAGAAATTTCTCTACTGAGTAACTTGGTGAACAGTCTCCTTGTCACACCACTTCAGTAATACAAAAAGCTTTACAAATTTGTTTTTTTAAGTTATTCCTTGGCATTGGCTCACAGCATTCACCCAATTATGAGATGAGAATAATTGCTTCCAAGGCCAAAACAAGGCCATAACTTTCTGATGGCCTTGTTTATTTAAGGGCTAAATTCATAGAAAAATAGATCTAAGAAAGTAGTCAAGTAAAATAACAATATATTTTGAAATATATGATGGACTTGTCTATTCTGGATTTGCTGTGTCATTCAGTGGCAACTGCACCTTTGAGGTACATTAAACCTGTCAGGACTGGGATGAAGAGGAGCAAAGATATTAATTTTTGGTTGTGATTATAAAACCAAAACTTGAAGCTAACTTCTGAAACAGTCCTGAACCTAGGATTTCAAGTGCACAAGCCATGCCTTAGACGAAAGCATTTCCTAAATTCTGAACCTCTGCTGAAATATCAGGGACAGCAGAAATACCGAGGCAAAGCCAGAAGGTGGAGGTCGTGACACAGCCAGCCGTGGGTCTCAGTGCTGGCTCACCTTAGGGTCACCTGGAGAGCTTTAAAAAGTTACCTGTGCTTGGGCTTATTCCCAGGCACTCTGATGCAACTGTTCTACATTCATAACTGATTCAAAAGTGCAACCAAGGTTGAGAACCACTGACAGATGGAGTGTTTCCAATCCCCAAAGAAGGCTAATTCTTCCCGGCTTGGGGGCAAAGTCTGAAGAGAAAGTGGAGGAGGGCAGTCAGACCTGTGGAAAGGCTGTTAGCTTAGTCTTACTGCTCAGGGTAGCATTCAGGGTGTGGAGAGAGAAATTCTGCAAACAAGTTGAGGCTACAATGGCAGCCGAGATGATGCTGTGCTTGCTGCCTAGCCCTCTGTGGGAGGGAGAAAGTCTTGCAGAGTGCCCGCTGTGGGCAGTGGGGCAGGAATGGCGGAGTGATGTTCAGGAAGAAGACCCACAACAGTGCCCCCAGTACCCACAGCCAGCTCCTGGCATGTGGGAAATCCTGACATTTCTGCACTCCTCAGGGAAGGGGTGGCAAAATGCTAAACAGGTGGGATCACAAGAGGAGTTAGAGGATCAGAGGGCACAGGATAAGTGGATTTTGCATCCAGAGTTCAGTGAATACAAAGGGGATAAAACTCTGAAGATGGGACAGTGTGAAATGTCAGTAGGGGCCGGAAGGTTCTACAGGACAGTCTGCAGCCAGGCCCCTCTCCCCATCTCCATGGTGCAGTGCCAGCTTCCCCTTGCTCCTAGGTGCTATTCCAGAGGGGCCACAGGAGAGAGAGACCTTTTGAAGTGGAAGAGAGGCCATTACAAAGAATAGCCTGTTTTAATCCCAGTTTCACTGAGCAATTGACTTCAGAGAGATGGAGTTTTAAATTAGAAGAAACTCAGTTACCTTGAAATGACAAGATTTGTTTTCTTTTCCATCAGCAGTGAAATGGGGTCTAGAAACCAAATTGAATTCAAATGTGGGGGGAGGGAAGTCAGCATTTTTTTACATCTGACTTGCAACTACAAGTAAAACCTGCTCCAGGTTTTAGAGTACTTAGAAGAATGAATGGACTCTAACACATGAGCAGAAACTAGGAGGAAAAAAGAACAAAGGATTCATATAAAGAAAACAAGTTTTTTTTGGAATTTGGGGTGCAATATGTCTCACGAGCCTGAAAAATGTACATGTCTTGTACCTATAAATTCCACTGAGAGAATAATGTTGATTTCCACAAGTGAGAATGCCAGATTATGTGATGTGGACAAGTCTACAGCTGAAAACCATGAAAGAAACTGGGTAAAAAAAAATTGACTCTTAATAAAGCCATCAAAAATGAAAAAAATGGAAACAATTGAGTTGAAATCTGGCTGAGACAAGAACAATGAAAGAGAAGCCCTGCCCTGGGTTTGCTTCTGCCCAGAGGAAAGTACCAGTCCAGCAAGGGTGCTCAGAGGCTGGACCCCCTTTTGACATTGTATTTCTGGAAACCTCAGAAGACCAGGGAGTTAAAAGTTAGACTTCAGGGCCTACCAATAATAAGCAACCTGACAAGCCACCCTCCATTTTTACCTGGGATACTGAAAGACTGTCCCTAAGGCCAACTCTCCACTCAAAATCAACAGGCTGCAGGTCTGCTTAATTTTACCTGGGTGGCTCAGACAACCTCAAATCTTTTGTTTCAATTAAGGGATCAGAGCTGCTAGCAGTCCTGTGTTCTTGACAAAAGGAATAAAAAATTCTCAGGAGAGGCAGATAATATCATCCTAGGTTTCAAATTAATTCAATAAATAAGTCTTCAAATATGATCTTTAGCACATAATCAAAGGAAATCAGAAGCATCAGGAGTCAAGACATCGACAGTCAGACCTGTGGAAATGACAGACGCCGGCACACAACCTCCAGATGGCGGAGCTCAGACACTAATTGCAGAATATCTATGTTTACTCTGTGTGAGGAGATGATGAGCGAGCTTAACATTTTCATCAGAAAATTATGAACTATAAAAAGTGACACAGAAGGTTTGAAAAAGAAAAAAGAGAAAAATATGGAATTGAAAAGTTGAATAAAATTAAAAACCCACTGGGTAGTTTAATAGCAGATTAGACACAACCGAAGACAGTATTATTGGAGTAGAAGATAGGCAGGTCAGAAGAAACTTGGCAGAATGAGGTAAAAAGATGGAAAATACAGAAAGAAGAGTAGATGACACAAAGAATACAATAAGTCCTCATACAGGTTTGAGATACCAGAGGAGGAGAAACAGGGCAAAATCAATACTTGAAGATACAATGCCTGAGAATGTTCCCAAACTGCAGAAAGACATCAACCTACAGATTTAAGAAGCCAAACAAATGTCAAACAGACTAAATAAAAAGAATACATTTCTAGACACATCATAATAACATTTAAATAACAGAGATGAAATCTTATTAGCAGCCAGAGGGGAAAAGACAAAGAAACAGAGATTTTAAAAAATGTTTTTGTGTAACAAAACATTACTTATCATAGAAAAAACTAAAAGCCTTCTGAATTTCCATCAATGGACATAGTTAAATATATTTTGGCCTATCCTCATGAAAAAATTTATGCATCTACTAAAACATGTTTTTTAAAAAATAATGAATAATATAGGAAATTTTATACTACGATGCTAATGAAAAATGTCAAAATACTGTTGCATCTATGTGTGATCTCTTTATTTAAATATATATGTTATAACAAAAGGTAATATGCTAAAAATGTTGCCAGTCATCATTTCTAGGTTGTGAGGTTGTGGGTTATTTTTATTTCTTCTTTAAACTTCTTTTCATGTTTATACTGTGATCCCGTTGGCTTTTATTATCAGAAAAGAAAATGTGCTTTTGCTTAGTTTCATTTAAATACACAACACTAACAATCATGTTGTTCTCAATTTCAAATTGGGGCAGGACCCATTTGTGCTAGCAATTACTTTGCATATGTCACATTCTAATTGTTCTATTTTAAGTATGCACTGAAACACAGGCAGGAGATGGTTGTATGTTCAAACATGGTATTGCTTGAGCTGAGAAAGTCACATTTTTTTTCAGATGCCTCCATGGACATTCTACCAAGATTATTTCCCTCTAAAACTTTTTCTTTGCTGTCCTCCTAGGAGACCCACATGACAGGATAGAATTCTTTTCTCCCAGAATTCTTCCAGGGTTTGGCATGTCCCCATCCCCTCCTGGGTCTGACACATACCAAGCTGGGCTTTTTCTAACATAACTCAAGGAGAGAAAAGAAATGCTCTTTTAGTGTGAGACATACTAAGTCTTATAACATATTACAATAAGATTAATAGTAACATCTCTTTAGATGCTTGACCAAGAAGCTCATGACAAACTCCCTTATATCACCACTTCACATGGGTCTAAAAGCCTCTGAAATTACACTCAGGAATCACATCAACAAACGAGCAGGTGCCCAGGACTGAAACCAAGTCCATGTAGAACTGGAGTGTGGGAGACATATTGGAACAACAGCGAGACCTCGTTAAATGTGAAGTATGCTGTTCCTGTCCCAGAAATGAGAGATGAGAAAGGGGTTATACATGGGGGCCATGTGGTTACAAGGGTCCAGAGACTGGTGAGGGACTTTATCCAGAACCCCCAGAAGCTTAGAGACAAAGTGGTTTCTCGTTTGCTTCCTGGCTCCGTGAAATAAATTGCGAGTGCAGTGGGTTGTTTTCTTAAGTGAATGTTTAGTTAATAATTACGTGGAGAAGATATAACACATAGAATTAAGTAAAACTCTACAGGAATAGGGCTTTTGCTGCTTTTTTTCCTTAATTAAAGTATTCCTTTCTAAATGTTTCTGTTCTGAGGAGGAAGAGACAGGACACCAACTCTACTCACAGTGACACCAGTTGGCTCTGCCTCAAAACACCATCCAATGCCTGAAACATTTTCTCTCATCTGCCTCCAAGTGTAAAGAACATAAATAGCCTTTTGAAGGTCACTCCCATGCTCACTTCCAAAGTATCCCCAACATTGGATGGATCCCCAACTCCTAGGCAACATTCAAGGCTCACTGAGAACTGACCCCTTCCTTTCCAAAGTTCTTTTCTTCATTCCTCTCTATGAATCCTCTGCTCCTCATGCCAAGAGCATTTGTGCTTCTTCCCCATGTTCAGGCCATCCCCTGCTATCTCCTATTCAACTCCGAGATTGTATGGGGTTAGCTTCAGCCCAGCTGGCTGCATGAATCATTCCCCTAGCTCAGTACAGTGGCTCTCAACCTCCAAAGTACCTATTGTCTGTAGCACTTGTTTGGCAAGTGCATTGTTTAGTTTTTCATTCTTCCTGTGTCTCCCCACCCCTACCTCAGGCCCCAAGAGTGGGAAAATGGCCATCTTGATTTCTTCCCAGTAGCAGGCATTGGACACATAGCTTTCAGTGAGAATGTGGGCACCAGGAATGAGCAGTAGAGCACACGTCAGCCTTTAATGGATGTGATGACTGCATTGCATCTCTGCCATCCACACTCATCAAATTGAGTCCAAAAGAGCAGAACAATTCTGTTAGGAAGGGCTTTGAAAGGAGGCCAGGAGGAGATGAGATACTAAGAACAGCTTTGACTCATGATGTATTGGGAGCAGCTGGGTTGGAGGAGGGAGCTTGGCAGCGATGGAGCATGAGCCTGGGCTGTGCCTGGCAACCCTGCTAGTACAGACTATAGAGGATGGGGCTCCAGACGTTTACCAGTGAGGAAGCCAGAAAAATCCAAGTTCAGGGTCAGAGTCAAGTCTAGACCCAGAGGGAGGAGTCACAGAGTGAAAATTAGAGCAGATGTGTGCATTTGCAAAAGGCTGACTGAGCAGCTGCAGTTTTTGCTGGTGTTTATGGGCCTGGGGTCACTCTCCTCACTTGTCCACTGTGAGGGGCCTCAACTGCCAGCCTGGATAGCAGGAATTTCTGGGCCATTAAATGCTGCTTTGCCACTGACACCATCATAACTGAGGTTTATCAAGTGCTTGTTAAATCCTAGGTATTTACATTCATTATTTTGCTTAATCCTCCCAACAATCTATGAGGTAGGTACTATTAACATCCGGAATTTAAAGATAAGGAAAATGAGGCACAAAGAAGGTTAATCACTTCCACAGCAGCAAACCACAAGTAGGTGGTATAGCCATGACCTGAACCCAGGTTCTCTCAGACAGAGTCTGTGGAGTTTCCTCCCACCTGACCACTGTACCAGTTTGCCTCATCTTTGCTGGGTGCTGGTCCTTGCTTCAGGAGAGAACCACATACTGGGAGTGGTCCCTGAAGCCTCACTGGGTCCTCCCCCACCCTGGCACGAGCACTCCTTCAGGCAGATTATCCCTGTCCCACCTCAACTCCATCACCTCCCTGTTCTTCTGGAATCCAGCCACTTATCCCCAGAGAATGACTATCTTCCCAGGTCCTCCAGCCTGCATCCCTCCTGCTTCAGCCAGGCCACTGCCCCTGTTCTTTCTCTAAGACACAGCCTGGTGAGGGTCACAGCCTGCACCCTGAGTCCTGTGTAGTCAGGGCACTGGGTGCGGGGAAGGGGAGAGTGGCCCGAAGTGTTTAGGGGGAGCTCATTTGAGATTCATTACTCAAATCTCAGTTAATGACATTTGTGTACCCAACACCACCCCAGATTTGATCATTTACTAGGAAGATTTACAGGGCTCAAAATATGGATATACTCAGGACTATGATTTATTATAGCAAAAGAGTATTTAAAAGAATCAGTGAAGGGAAAGTGCATGGAACAAAGAAACCAGGCACAAGTTTTCAAGATCCTCTCCTAGTGGAGTCACACAGCACATGCTTAATTCTCCCAGCAGTGAGTTGTGGCAACACGTGTGACATGTTGTTTTCTAGGAAGGCTCATCAGGGACTGAGTACCCTGAGTTTTATTGGGGGGGTGACCATGAAGAAACTGTCTACCTGGCATGTGCCAAAATTCCATCCTCCTTGAAGGAAAGCAGGCACTTAGCATAAACCACATTGTTTGTTCCAATAGTTTAGGTGCAGGGAGCTACTCTTACCAGAAATCCAAGTTCTTAGAGGCCAGCTGAGGGCCAGCCCTGTAAGCAGACCTTATTAAAAGTAAGTACTTAGGCCTGTTATGTTGGCCCTTTCTGCACACAGTCCTGCATAGAAAATATATCACAACAGACAATCTTTCTCTTCCCATTTATGCCAGATTCCACCCTTCCTAAGCTTACCTATTTTATTGAAGCCCCATAATAATCTTGTACAGGAGATAGGCAGGAATTGGTTGCCTTGCAGATAAGTAGGCCAAAGGCTGAGAAGATGCTTGGTTCTAAGTCACTGAGGAAAGGACTAGGAAAGCTGGATTCTAAAGCCAGCCAGTCTCCTCCCTTCTGACAAAGAAAAGAGGGAGACATAGCCCATGGCACAGGGCTGGATGAACCTAGATAAAAAGAAGGGAAACATAGCCCATGGCACAAGGCTGGATGAACCTGGATAACCCCTGTGAGCAGGGGTATAAGAAAAGGTTGTGGACTTCTGGCAAGATAGAGGCATAGGTGGACACACCGTATCTCCACGCACAACCAAGATTAGAACAACAACAATTTAGAGGCAGAATAACACCCAGAACTGACAGAAAATTTATCTGAATGGAAGTCAGACAGCCAAGAAGTTGATGTAGACCTGTTCATCCAGACGGGTAGGAGGGGCGGAGAGGAGCAGCTAGGTGCGGGTTACAGTGCTTGGAGAACGGGGAGAACTGGGCACATAAGGCAACTGGGAGCATGTAAGGCCAATCTGGGGCATGCAAGATCGCAGTGGGTGGACCCTGAGTGCGCAGGCAGCAGCTGGCGGACCCTGTGGGGCAGCGATTGTGGACCAGGGCAGAGCGCACAGCCCAGGATCCCAGGGAAGGGACTGAGGTCCCGGGAAAATGGAGCTACTGCCATTGTTCCCTCCTACGCCTGCCCCCACATACAACGTCACAATCTAGCAACTGGGGTGCCCAGTCCTGGTGAACACCTAAGGCTCTGCCCCTCACCATAACAGGAGCGACCAGACCAAAAAAAAGAGAGAGAGACCTGTCTCAAACAGAAAAACAGCCCCAGGGCTCATCCTTTTGAGTGATCAAGAGATAGCCAATCTATCAGATGCACATTTCAAAAAACTGGTGATCAAGAAGCTCACAGAATTGGTTGATTTTGGGCACAAATTACATGAAAAAATGCAGGTTACCATAAAAGAGATGAAGGAAGATTCATGGAGAACCAATAGTGATAGAAAGGAAACTGGGACTCAAAACAATAGAGTGGACCAGAAGGAAGAAAAAAACAACCAAACAGGAAAGAATGAAGAAACAAGAATTCAAAAAAATGAGGAGAAGCTTAGGAACTTCCAGGACATCTTTAAACGTTCCAACATCTGAATTATAGGGGTACCAGAAGGAGAAGAGGAAAAGCAACAGATTGAGCACGTATTTGAACAAATGATAAAGGAGAACTTCCCCATTCTGGCAAAGGGAAGAGACTTCCAGAAAATCCAGGAAGCTCAGAGAGCCCCAAAGAAGTTGGACCCGAGAAGAAACACACCAAGGCACATCATAATTACATTAGCCAAGGTAAAAATGAAGGAGAGAATCCTAGAAGCAGCAAGAGATAAGGGGATAGTAACCTACAAAGGAGTTCCCATCAGACTGTCAGCTGATTTCTCAAAAGAGACCTTACAGGCAAGAAGGGGCTGGAAAGAAGTATTCCAAGTCATGAAAGACAAGGACCTATATCCCAGATTACTCTATCCAGCAAAGCTTTCATTTAGAATGGAAGGGCAGATAAAGTGCTTCTCAGATAAGGTCAAGTTAAAGGAATTCATCATCACCAAGCCCTCATTTTATGAAATGTTAAAGGGACTTATCTAAGAAAAGAAGATAAAGAAAAAACATGTATAGTAAAAGGACAGCAAACTCACAATTATTAACAACCACACCTAAGGAAAAAACAAAAGAAACAAAGCAAACAACTAGAACAGAAACAGAACCACAGAAATGGAGATCACATGGAGGGTTAGCAACAGGGGGGTGGGAGGAGGAGAGAGGGGGAAAAGGTACAGAGAATAAGTGGCATAAATTGTAGGTTGAAAATAGATAGGGGGAGGGTAAGAATAGTATGGGAAATGTAGAAGCTAAAGAACTTATAAGTATGACACATGGACATGACTAAAAGGGGGGGATATGGGTGGGAGAGGGTGTACAGGGTGGAGGGGAGTGAAGGGGGAAAATGGGACAACTGTAATAGCATAATCAATAAAATATATTAAAAAAAATTGTGCTATGTCCATACCACATAATGGAATTCACTACTCAGGAGTAGAGGACAAATATTAATATATACAATAGCATGAATTGCAATGAATAAACAAAGCAGGAAAAACGTACACAGTACAACTGCATTTAGACAAAATTCTAGAAAAAGCAAACTATGGCAGAAAGCATCATAGAAATTGCCATAATGTGACAAAGTAATCAGTGGTTGAATGGGACAGGTATAATAAAGAAGTTGGAGAGAAGTATTATAAAAAGACACTTTCAGGTAGTGTTGAGATATTAATTATATTGGTTGTAGTGATGATTTTATGATTTGTATGTGTAGGAAAACTTATAAAATTGCACATAATAAGTAAGTTCACTTTATTGTGAATCAATCATCCTCAATAAAGCTGTTAAAAAGGTAAAAAAAAAGAAAGAAAAGGTTGTTGTCCTTGTTGTCATGTGGAAGTGGAGTGAAACAGGAATGTATCTCCACCACTGAAAGAAACAAAAAGATGAACAGAGCTTCCGGTGTTCATGAACTTTTAACTCTTCCACATGGCCCTGAGCTCAACCTATTCACAGAATATTAGTGCTGGAAGTGTCCTTTAAAAATCATTGTGAACAACTCATTTCTTTATTTGAAAGATATGGAAAACAATTAGCTTTAGCCTCTATTGCATATGGCTAATAGCTCATTGTTTAGAAAAGACTGGAGAATGGGTAATGAAAGCCATTACGTGAGATATTTTTATTGTGTTTTCTTAAAAAAAACCTTTATATTTTTTAGGGAGAGGGGATGGGAGGGAGAAAGAGCAGGATAGAAACATCATTGTGAGAGAGAAACATCAATCAGCTGCCCCTTGTATGTGCCCCAACTGGGACTGAACCAGAAACCTCTTGTTTTGCAGGATAACGCCCAACCAACTGAGCCACACTGCTCAGGCCTTATTGAGCATTCTTATGATTGGAAAATTGACTTCATTATCAATGAACAGTGACAGTCCCTTCTCTGTCATCTCAGCTTTCTCTCCTGAGGCAGGCTGAAGGCAGGGACCCAGTTCTAAGTTTCAGACAGAACTTAAGAAAGCAAAGACAAAAATAAAATCCTGGGCTCTTCTACTATGTAAAGGCAGGTGAATTTACCTAAATGTGGTCAAGTGGACCCTTGAGAGAGTTTCCGAGTAGAGGATAGGGTCTGCAAATGAGGCAAGGACAGTACCCTGCGTAATGGTGCCACAACCGAGTCTTTCTGGACCTAAGCTTCCTCACTTCTGAAGTGGGGAGACTAAGAGCAGCTACCAATAAACTGCTTCCTCTATGAAGGTCTGAGGCTCTGAGATCTACATATATGCGATCCAATCTGATTATCCCAGCAACACATTTAAGCAAACTACACCTGCTTTTGAGATTCAAGCACACTGGAACACTGAAGTTCAGAGAAGCTGTGTGCCTCCCTCTAACACAGCAAAGGATATGCCATCCTGCTCTCCCTTATGCCCAGCATGGTGATTACATCAGCTGTTGGCATTCAGAAAATCTGCTCCAAATATAAGTCACAAAGAAACATAAGGAAATCTGTCTCCTCTTGGGCTCTGGGCACTAAAAAAAAAAAAGTCCCCTGAGAACTCTTAATGATTTGCCCATAATAGAGTTTGAGATTTTAATTTTCATTTTGCTGCACAGTCAAGAAACAAGTAGCCTAGAAATTTATATCAAATTGTAGTTCCTGCTGGTGACACCCAGGAGTGACTAGAAAAGCCTTAATGGAGAGACACAGTTCAACCCAGTTCCAGACAAAATAAAACTCCAACCCAGGAGCTCCGGTGAAGGTGAGCTCATAATCTAAAATTACAAACATGTGAGGGAACATTCCAACATGAGTGAGAGTCAGCAAAAACTCATTTGAAAAAATAATGAAGGAGAACTTCCCCTATCTGGCAAAGGAAATAGACTTCCAGGAAGTCCAGGAAGCTCAGAGAGTCCCAGAGAAGTTGGACCCAAGGAAGCCCACACCAAGACACATCATAATTACATTACCCAAGATTAAAGTTAAGGAGATAATCTTAAAAGCAGCAAGAGAAAAGGAGACAGTTACCTACAAAGGAGTTCCCATAAGACTATCAGCTGATTTCTCAAAAGAAACCATACAGGCAAGAAGGGGCTGGCAAGAACTGTTCAAAGTCATGAAAGGCAAGAACCTACATCCAAGATTGCTCTATCCAGCAAACCTATCATTTAGAATGGAAGGGGAGATAAAGTGCTTCCCAGATGAGGTCAGTTAAAGGAGTTCATCATCACCAAGCCCTCATTATATGAAATGTTAAAGGGACTTATTTAAGAAAAAAAGATCAAAACTATGAGCAGTAAAATGACAACAAATTCACAACTATCAACAACTGAACCTAAAAACAAAAAACAAAAACAAACTAAGCAAACAACTAGAACAGGAACAGAATCACAGAAAAAGAGATCACATGGAGGGTTATAAGCGAGGAGGGTGAAGGGGCAGAATGGGGGAAAAGGTACAGGGAATAAGAAGCATAAAAGGTAGATACAAAATAGAAAAATAGACAGGGGCAGGTTAAGAATAGTATGAAAAATGGAGAAGCCAAAGAACGTATATGTACGACCCATAGACATGAACTAAGGAGTGGGGAACGGGGGTGGGGTGGAATGGGGTGGATGCTGGTGGGAGGGGGGATGCAGGGCAGAGGGGAATAAAGGGGAAAAAATTGGACAACTATAATAGCATAAAATATACTTTAAAATAAATAAATAAAAAGAAGATAATAAAAAATAAATAAAGAGCTGAAAGCAGCACACCTTCAGGGCTCTGGGAGAAAAAAAAGGATTAGAACCCCCAAGAACTTGAGATAACAGAACCATCAAATACCAAATACCATAAAATAAAATTGTTCAAAATGATTAAAAACATAAAAATAGGGGTCAAAAACATAAAAATAAGGACCCATGCAAACTAAGTGAACAGATGTGAAAAATAACCAAACAAAACTCCTAGAAATGAAAAATAGTCTTTGAAACTTAAAACACAGCAGGCAGGCCAAATAGCAGATGACACAGAACTAAAGAAAGAAATAGAGTGAACAAAAGAACATGTTAAGGGAATTACCCTCACAGCATATAAACAGATAGCAAATATAAAAAAGAGATGAAGAGATACTGAAGTTGGATCCTGCCATGCAAACACTAGCCAGCAAGCTTCCGGAGCCTGGGCAGTGTCTCCTGATTATCAACAATAGTGGGAATTACTAAATTACTACTTTGAAATACAACTTTATAATTTATAAATCTAGCTTTTGAGGTTAATTCATATAATTCGCTTCATCCTCAAACAATCCATGTCAAGAATTAAATTACTTATCTTAGAGATGATGAAATGGAAACTCAGGAAGATTTAAGGAACTTGCACAAATACAGCTCATCAAAGAGGAAGATGAAAATCAAAGAGAATCTTCAAAGGAGCCTTTCCTGTCTACTCATCCCCTCTTGGTGAACATTTTCAATGAAAGAGATGTTGCCTTCATCCTTTTAAACTGCTGTAACAAAAATACTACAGACTGGGTAGCTTATAAACATTAGAAATTCACTTCTCACAGTTCCGGAGGCTAGAATTCTAAGATCTGGGTGCTGGCATGGTGCATGGAAGAACCTCTTTCAGGCTTTTCATTGTGTCCTCATTTGGTGGAAAAAGAAAGAGCACTCTCTCAGACTCTTTTGTAAGGACATCAGTGTCATTCAGGAGGGCCCTGCCTTTACTGCTTAATCACCGCCCAAACACCCCATCTCCTAATACTATCACATGGAGCATTAGGATTTTCACATATGAAGTTGGTTAGGACACTCATACACAGACCATGGCAAATGCCAGCTGGGATGCTAATGGAGGAAGCTTGAGTCTCCACAGTGTGAAGTGAACAATAGCCTCAGGCAACGCAACTTTCCTTCATTGGCTTTGAGAGCTACCCCGAGCTGCTTAAGTGGAATCAGGCTGCAGCTGCAGAGGATAACAGACAGAAAGTATGGCTTGTCTTGCATAAAGGTGAATTGCTGGCTGCAGCCAGTTCTCAGAATAAACTCCTATCACCTTGGACTTCACCATTTTGGGTGGAAGGAAGAAAATGCACCATTCATTTCCTCCCTATTTTAGGGGAAATAAACTGGATTGGAACTATACTAGGGTCAACTTCACAGGCAAGGCACAGGATGAGAAATACATCCTCAACCATGGGTTGCTGAAACTCTTTGACCAAAGGACAAGGAAAAACGAAATTCTTTTAGACTATGGGCTTTCTTTTGAAAAGGTCAAGCATTTTCGAGCATTTCCCTCCAATGACACTATAAAACAAATCACTTGGGCATCATGTTCCTGTGAAACCCTCCTATAACAAACAGGCTTCATTTTTACATTCCAATAGCTCAAATTTGTAAGTTATTGGGACTCAACACATCTGCCAGGTGGGATCTTAAATCTGATGAGGCTCTGGATTCATTAACCTTGGCAGAAAGAGTCTGGGTAAATCTGCTTGCAAAAGATCTGCTGTATATTTTAATTCTCAAAGGGGAAAGGAAAGTATACTCCAGGTCTATGTATCTGGCTTCAGCGACATCCTTGACAATTTCAATAACCTTCTCGAGATTATCATTACCTTTCATTAAGAAAGAGTGGCTTCTCCCAGAGTTAGAACATCAACTGAGAAGGGCAGTGATGCTGCCTTCTCTGGACTGATCAAGCTCAGCCCCTTACTGCTCTTAGTCTCGTATTTCTTTCCACCTTAAACTGCAGTTGTTCACCTATGTGGTCTAGTTCTCCTGCTCTAAAGATATGTTCATGTTTCAGTCCTCTTGCATATCATCAACAGCATTTAACATAAAGTTTTTCATTTAGTAAGTGTTCTATAAATATTTGTTGGGTAGCAAATGAATGAATGGGCCTGATTGGGACATGCTTTGTTCAGTAATTCTTCTGCTTAAAGAAGTCTTCTCTGGAAAGGACCTCTGTGCATATTCATGAGAGAGCAGCTGTAAGTCAGAAAGAAATGATGTGCAAGTCAGTAAGTGGTCGTATTTATAATTAAGTTGTTCTTTCGGTTCTTCTTTCAGATTTACAGTATAATCCCATTGGGTTTTCAGGAAGAATTCATAAGAAGGTGCTCTAGCTTCAACTCAGATCTCCTCATATTGTCAGGGGTTAGAAAAAAGCAGAATAGGTTCTGCAGAGGTTACACAGCTGGAAGGGGAGGTGTGAATGGGAACTGGATGGGACAGGAGATTGAAGAATTAATTCTCTCTCCTCCATGCCATCTGGTAGCAATGGCCACTATTCTTTCGGCTCAGCATGGTGCTGTGACTTAAAGAACGCAGGGCAGGCCAGTGCAGAGTAGGGGTTCTAGGCAGGAGAAATGGACCTAATGCAGCTATCGACGGTAACTAGCCTTGTGTTAGTGAGGAAAATGGCGCATTGGTGAATGCTGCCATCACGGGCGGTTCAAACCTCCTGTTCTGGTTTGTGAATTATAACACGGTCACGCTCACCTGACTGAACAGATTACTTCTGCTTCTAGGAAATGGGCCCAGAAATACATCTGTGCAGTGAACTATGAATATACATTTAAGGTTATTAACCGTTGCATTTGTTGTAATAGAAAAAAAAAAAAAACAGAAATAACCTAGTGTGCATGAATAGGTCTTGATTAAAATGCTGCACAAGGCAGACAGACTTCTGTTTGTCCTGTGTACTGCTATAAGGCCAGGACCTAGAATACTGCATGACACACACTAGGTGCTCAATAAATATTGGTTTATGAAATGAATGGATGGCATTCACCTGTTAAGAAGACTGAGGTAGAGCTAAATTCCAGATATGGATATGTGCTTTTAGCATATTTAGTGGGGGAAAAAAAAGTGAGTTGCAGGATAATATGAAAGATGTACTCACAATTTGGCATGTCATAGGTGCTATCAAAATACTTACTGAAAAACATTTGTTGAATTCATGTAGAATTGGAGTCGTGTATGTTTACGAGCATATGCAATGAATGCAAACACATATTGGTAAATGCATAAAGAAAAGGGTTGGGAAGTCCAGATATCCACCTGTTCAAAGGAAGGGGCTAAGATAAGGAACTCTTCTTGGCTTATATCATTCTCAATGGGGTGAATTGTTTTACAACAAATATGGACAAATACTTCTATTTTCATAATTCAAATGGTATTTAAAAAATTTCAACCTACAAGAACTGCCACCCCACCCTCCAGGCAAAGGGCCTGCCACAGTGGGTTACGTAAGGGGCAATCAGTAACCACAGTTGCCCCTGCACTGCCTCCTCCATGCTCCCACAGAATGTGAGGAAAGAGTTCCTGGGTCAGCTCCTGAGCTCACAGGGAGAGCAGGGAAGAGGCTATAGAAACCTTTCATAAAATGAGGGTTAATTTGACAGTGGAGAAGCTATTCCCATTGCCACATTACCAAAAAAAGGGAGGTTGATAAGGGCGATTGATCATTTTATTTCATCACTTCAAGGGACTAGAAAGATCTTTCACAGGAACTGAACTCGCTCTCAAGTTTAAAGGCCTTTAAATCAATTTTATTAGGTTAATTGATGATGTCTTCTGTGCACTTGTGCTCTGCAATCTGCCATGTCCTATCAGGTTGACTGGAAAGCTCAAAGTGCAGTGCTTGGTCCTTCATCCCTGCTGAAAACTGGAAACAGAGGGGATGCAGCTGCCCTCCATGTGCTGCTGGCTTGTGGGCTAAAGCACTAAGAGGGTACTTCATTCTTCACAGAGGAGCACAGTGCTTGAAACAGCATTGGTAATCTGATTTCCAGGGTTTCAAGTGGACTCATAAAATGAGATTGGGGTAGAAGACACATTGAGAGTTTTCTCTTTTCTTTGAAATATGCTTTCTCCTTCCTTTTAAATATCTTTAACAACTTTGTGTTCTAAATTCAAAATTATCACTGTTTATTCATTTAACAGCTAACCCCTGACTTTGTAATAGTCACTCTACCTAGAGATAGGTAGGTAGGTAGGTAGGTAGGTGGGTAGGTAGGTAGATTTAAGTTTCCTAGGGCTGCTGTAACAAATTACCACCAACTGGGTGGCTTACATCCCCAATTTTTCCTCTCAGCATTCTATCGGCCAGAAGTCAAAAACCAAGGCAGAGGCAGGCTGTACTCCTTTCAAAGGCTCCAGGTTTCTCCTTGCTTCTTTCAGCTTCTGGTAGCCCTAGGATCTCCTAGGCCTGTGACTGCAGAACTCCCAGCCCATCTCTTTCCTCTGTGTCTGTGACTTCTCCTCTTCTGTCTCTTATAAGGACATTTGCCATCAGACTTAGGGCACCCCTGAATAATCCAGTACTGTCTCATCTCAAGATTCTGTGAACCAGGTCACAGTCACAGGTTCTAGGGGTCAGGATGTGGATATATCTTTGGTGAGGGAAGGCATTATTAAATCCTCTACCCTATACTAAGCACTGAAGATCCAAAGATACATACCCACCATTCTTTCCAAGGAAGAGTCCTAGTTTGTTACATGTAATCAAATAACTGCGATACAATGCAATCTGAAATCTAAAGAGTGGATGGAAACAACACTCTTGAATCAGAGAGCCAGATTTAGGAAGAAGGGTAAAGGTGGGGAGAGTATTTGGGCTGAGCCTTAAAGAATGAATGGCCCCCACCAGGCAGACAGATGCAGTGGGATGAGAATGGGCATCCAGACAGCAGAGAGATCGATCATGGACTCGTGGAGGAAGAAACTGGAGCTTGAACATGCATGGTGTGTTCAGAGCATGCAAAGTAACCTGAGGGGACAGGAGCATAGGGTCCTTGTGCAGATGCCTCAGGAGAGAAGGAACCAGGACATGAGGCTGACTATGCAGGGTCAGGATATGAAGGATCTTGTTCTTTTAAGTTCATGTGCACCAAGGACTTGCCATCATTCAACCCTTAGCTAACTTCTAGTCACCTCAAACTTATGTGTCTGTGTGCTCACCATTACCCAAGAAGATCTTCACAGCTGAAGGCCCATTTCTTTGTTCTGCCTGAATAATGAACAGTGTCCAGGACCACAGCCTGGACCAGGGCCCAGATCTCTGTACAAGGCTGCTCCAGCTGCTGCTAAAGAAAGGTGAGGCCCAGATGCAGGAGGCTCCCCAAAGCAGAGTATTGAGTATAATCAGAAACCTGGAAGAACACATCTGTTAACCAGCCCTCTCAGCGATCTCTGGGAAAAGGGGCTTACTGAGAAGAGCAGTGACTAGAGTTAATAAACAGCCTCTCCTGATATTTGGTCTTGAATCTTGGATAGCTAAATGCCCAAATAGACTGATTGTTAAAATAGTCAGTTGGATCATAAAGTGAATTGTTAGACCAAATTCATTGATTTTTATTACCAAACAAGCTCCAATAACAGCCTGGCTGGGTGTTATACAGACACAGCTTCAGTGGTAACAGTATACAGAGTCAGAAATTCCAACCGTTGGATATTAAATGCATTTCTTTCTACAAATTCAGTTGCCTTGGGAAATCAGCCTCAGGTGCAGAAATACTGCTTACCAAGTAGTATTCCATTTGCTAAAATGCCCTGTTGGGTCTTGACACGCATCCCAGAAATGACAGCTATCATTTTGATAAGCAGATGAAATGAAATCAGGGCCACACAACCAAGGCGTTCATGCCCACCTCTTTCCGACACAGATGCCTGATGCAAACTGTAGAGACAAAGGCAGTGAGGTCATTATCAGACCATATGTGAGAAAGAAGCATCACAAAGTGGAATGACTCACTATTTGTACAATCATCTGCTGATAGCAAAACTTAATGGTCCCCAAATAGAATTTTTGATATAGTTTTACATTACAGGTAAAAATACATAGAAATGATTTTACTAAACTACCCTTCTTCCATACAGATCTCATCTTGTGTCCTCATCTGTCAGGCAGCATGAACCTGGGTAACATTTCAGAACAAGGAGACAGAAGAATAAGAATCGAATGAGCCAGACTCAGATGTCAGCTAGCTTCTGGCTAGCACCCCCTCATGCTACATTCTCAACAGGTGGCAAGATGTATGACAACATAAAAGAAAATAAAAATTTCTAATTATTCTAAAGTTTGCATTCAGTCAACCTACTGCCAGAACCTAGCAGAAATCTCTGTTAAGCACATCAGTGGGGCTGGATAGCCACAACTGTGGCTTCCTTCTTAAACAGTGTTCTTGACCTCTTGTAGGATGATACAAAAGCTATATGGCCCTTCCTTGCCACCTCCCAACTGGTCCAAAGGCTCAGAAATGGAAAGAAACAGAAAACTGGGCAACTTGGCTCCCCCTACTTTGAGGGACAAGACACCTGGTTTGTACCATTCTTCTTTGGGAGCCTGAAACTCCCAGAAAACAGTAGGCTGGGAATGGGATTGGAAGGAACATGATGCATATACCCTCAAAGTGCAGTTCTCATAAGTGAGCAAGGAAGGGAGGAGGTAGCACTGATTGTGTCCATGTGCAAAATGCACACAAAGAAACCCAAAACGAACATATAAGAGCAAACCTACAGAGCCTCAGAGACCCCAGGGGTGGGGTAAAGAAATGATGCCACCTCAGTCCAGCAGAGATGCATGAATGAAGCTTCCAGAGGTACACCTGTGACCTGTGTGCATCCTTCTGCCCCCAGCTGTAAGGACAGAAAACAGACTCTGACTGGCAACTCAGGCCTAGATAACAAATCATCTTGCTCAGTGTCTCTCCAGAGGATAAGAATCTGTAAAAAGAGAATACCTTCCTGAAGTCTCCAAGAAGGGGTATAGCTCAGAAATTATTTGCTACAGGAATCAGAATATTTTTTAAGTTTATCATCATCAACTGCAATATGTCAAATATATGGTCTCATGATCTTTTCTAATCTGTTTTCTAAGACATCATACTTCATGTTTACTTTATGGATTCTGGCAGGGAAGATGGACATATTTTTGTTCCCCTCCAGTTTAATACATTCATGAACTAGTCACTCATATTACTAACTCATGTTGGTTCCTGCCTTAATTCCTTAGCTTGGCTTCCATGTGAGGGCATTTGAGCCATGTGATGAAGATATGTTCCTTTAGATAATTCAAATTTTTGTAAGAAAGATATTTATAAATGTCAAGTGACGGGTAAAAGAGAAACTTGAGCATCGATTACTCTCCTCTCAGCCACAGTGTGGTCGTTGCAGGGTGGGGGGAAACTCTGTCCCACCCAGCTCCAGAGGTGAAGAGATCTGTATACCCCAGGCCACAAGGGAGAGACACAGAAGACCTACTAAGGGGAGCTTTTACAAAGAGAAGCAAAAACCTGCCAACAGGTGTAGCAAAGACACACGCATTTCCATGTATTTTTTATTCCTTTCTTCCTCCCCACTTGGGAGCAGTGAGCTTTGGACAGGAGTGGACAAGATTGTCTCTAGAACTTCAAGTTCTGCACAAGGCTCATCAGAGAGGAGACCAGTTAGCAAAATAGGGGTGAAGGCCCCATGAAAGGAGTTGGCAGCCCCTTGTGCACATAACCTATGCACAGAAAGGACCTTGCCGAGGTAAATGTGGAAACTGACCATTTGTCAAAATTTGGCCTTCATGTCCCAGCCTGTTTCAGGAGGCATTGTCTGACCTGTGTTATTGAGTTAGGAAAGTACTGACATCATTAATACATTTAGGCACATGTAAGTTTAAGAGAAGCGCTAATCAAAAGACTCTGTGCAGGTGATTTGTCTTTTCTCTCACAGCAATGCCACACTGTGATACTGGGGCAGGGAGTCCCCCAAACAGCATTTTGCCTGATTATATTCTGATTAAATTTCTGATTAGATTCTGATTAGATTAGGTTATACAGATTATATGTGCCGTAAAATTAGATTCTGCCAATTGGAGTTACTGCCAGGAGGCTTGAAGTCAGGAGAAGGAAATGAGATTCATTCCTTGTGTTCAGCTTGGGTCTACAGCTCTCAAGGAGCAAAGGGAGGCAAAGAGCTCCAAACTCCAGTGAACCTCTGAGTTCTTGGCACCACCTGCACAGACCCCAGGTGAACAGAGCACCTGCCATTAACAAACAAGCTAGCTTTGAAATACCTAGTTTGGCTTCTGTGTTCTTGACTGGACTGACTGACCCACTACCTTTAGGAAATATCCTGTAATTTTGTGAAGTTTACATGTTATTATATGGAAAATACTTAGAACAGGGTCTGGCACATAGTAAACTTGAAAAGCCCCAAAGTCAAGTCATATGCAAGTATTGACTATGGTCATTCCTTCCATCTGCTACTATTGTTGAATTATCATTTAACTCTGCACCATCCAATACAGTGTCCACTAGCTACTCATCATTGTTTACATTTTTTAGTTTTATTGTATTAAAATTTTTTATGTGTTCCAAATTTTTTTTATTGTTGTTCAAGTACAGTTGTCTCTGTCCCCACCCCACCCCCGATCACTCTCCCTCATCTACCCATCCCCACCTCCCCACCTGGGGCTGCTGGGTTCCCAAGCCACACTTTAAGAACAACTAGATAAGCAATGGGGTATTTATTTCCTAACATTTCTCCTAAAAGTCTTTAAGAGAAGTGTGTATGTGTGTGTCATATAGATGAACACAAATACTTTTAACTCACAATTAACCAGAAATCAATATTTTTGAGATGAGTCTAACTCAAAACAAAACCTCAGTCAACCCAGATGATTGGGATCTTACTGCCTGTGCTGCAGGGACATTGGGGACCCAGACTCATCACCTTCCTACCAGGACAGCAGAAAAAAAGATGGGCAGCGAAACAGTGCCTGAGCCACAGACTGGTTAGTTATTTGTTCCTGTTCATCTTTCTAATCACAAAGCCACAAAGCTCCTTGTCTATTAAATGCTTCTACTTTATCACGATTAATCTTTACTTTTCATCAAGTTTCTTTACATGTATAAGTATTTATACTTCAAAAGCTTTTTCATAGAAAATCCCAGGAGTCAAACTTATTAACAACACTTTTAACAGAATGAATTCTTTTTTTTAAGATTTTATTTATTTTTTTTAGAGAGGGAAGGGAGGGAGATAGAGAGAGAGAGAGAGAGAGAGAGAAACATCAATGTGCGGCTGCCGGGGGTCATGGCCTGCAACCCAGGCATGTACCCTGACTGGGAATCGAACCTGCGATACTTTGGTTCGCAGCCCATGCTCAATCCACTGAGCTACGCCAGCCAGGGCTCAGAATGAATTCTTGATTGCATATTTAGCACTGCAAATACTAAGGTAAATATACCTAAAATTCACAGATTATTAATTACATAGCCGTGCTGTAACACATGCACCCAACCTTCCCCTCTTACAGAGGAGGTGCACATGGTCTGCTACTGAGGGTGATACTCAATACACCACCAATCCCTTTATGCAAAGGCCCAAATAACAAATGCTTCTTGAAATGCAGAGTGGGGAAAGTCCCTTAGAATGTACTTCTGTGTATTTCACTGCCAACAAAGGGGAGCGAGGTGGTCATCCTCCTCTCCTTGCCCTGACTGCCAGGTGGGCCATTTCCATTACAGATGCATTCTATTTCCATTTTATGTGTAAACTTACTTTTTATTTTAGTCTTTTTTTTTACATTTAATCTTAAGTCATATGGTTTAAGTCTTTCATATCTGTGTTTTTTGCCTCAAGTCCCCTGATATTTTTTTCCACAAATAGGTGATTATTAATTCATCCATCCCTCCATGCATTCAGTGACACTACTCTTCTTTGCTGTGGGTAACAGCTATAATTCAGTAACTAATTTCACTAGGATTTCCAATCCCCCACCCAGAATATACTGCAATTATAAAGGGAGATAGACTGTATTAATGAAATACAATTCATATTCTCCTTGCTCTGACCATGCTTTCCTGAGCACTTCCTGCCTCACTGACCATTAGCTTGGTTGTGTGACTTGACTGGGCCAGTGGCATGTGACAGGAGGTGATACAGGCCATATTCAAACAAAACTTCATGTGCCTTTGTGGTGGTTGGCTCCAACTGCCCCCTCTAGAAGAACAGCAGGTCCAACACTAGTACTACACTTTGTCCTGGGTCCCCAAATGAGAAGACATGGAACAGACACCCAGTCAACCCATATCCTGGAGAACAGTTGTTGGATTGTCTCCAACCTATAAATGACACGTGACATGAGCAACAATTGGTGAAGCCACCAATATTTGGGGTCACTGGTTGTGCCACCTAAAAGAGCATAAGCACTCTTCTTAATTTTCCTGCTGCTTATGTGAAGGGATGGACTGGAGCACTGGCCACACCTGATGGGGCACTACCCACTAGGGTCAGCTCACAGGATACCAGACCTGACATAAGGTCAGAGATGCACAGGTTATGTGTTGTGAGGCTGGTCTAAAACCTTCCAGCAAAGAACACAGAAGTATATGAAATGGAAAGAATCCCTGGACAGTGAGGAGATACCAAAAAACACAACAATGAAATTCAAGGGTGCAAAGTAATCCTTGCTCTGGACTGCAAGGGGAGGGGAGAGCCCTGTCCTGTTATGGGTCATTTTCAGGCTCTCTATTTAATGCCACCCCTGCAGAGACCCTTTGGGTTTGGCACACTGGCCTTGATGATTTGGCCTCCCAAGCTGAAGGGAATTTTGGAAAAACCTTCAATCAACATTCATATTTCAAAAGTGAAGAGAAGATGGATAAATACAGAAAGGGGATCGCAGTGGTGGTAGTGATAGTGTGTGTGTATTTATGGAGAAAATAGAGGTCTCTTCTTAAGAATTGCCAAGTTCCTTGTCTTGCTTTTACTGTAGACATTTTAAGATTTTCTACATTTTAAGATTTGCTACAGATGGCAAATATTTATTAACAAACCAACTGTAAAATGAGCACAGTGAGAAGATAGTTAAAAGTTTACACAAGCATTGATGTCGAGACTAAAGTGAGCCTTCAGCATCAGCCTGAGGAGAACTGGATAATAATCAGGCCAGAAAGGAGGGAAATGGATCTCCATGTACCTGCAGGTTTTTTTCAATGACATACCAGCCTAATGGCATTCTCACAGGGCTGACCTCACATAATCAGAGGTCAAACAGTAGTTCTTCACACTTAAACGGTACTGGTACACGAGGATTTTATTCTAATTTTTCTTTTCTATGAATTTGTATTGCCTAATGACCTGTATAATGGTTTTTCTGTATGATTTTTATAAATCATATTCATCTATCTTTTAGACCTCCCTTCCCTTTTAATATTTTACTAAAGGAATGTCTTCACATATGCTAAATTAACTTTATTCACTCAGGATTTAATAAATATCTCTGTGAACAATCATAATTTTTGCAACCACAATGGATGAAATGCCTTTTATTTGTAATCCATTGTGTTAGATACAGGCTGAACACAAAAATATTGTAAATAGGACCAGATTCCATCATAAAATTCTAATGTCAGAATCTAATAGAGCTCAGAGGCTGATGGAAGTGATAAGGATATGAAATTTAATAACTAACAAGGCAAAGAAAGTGCTCATTGCCAGACTGGGGCACAGATCCATGGGCTGTGGAGGGATGACCTTGAGTGTGGAGGTGGCAGCCAGCTGCATGGAAGAGGTGGCACAGAAGGACCGAGGCAGCTTCTGGGGTCGCTGGATGAGGGGGTCATTTGAACTAGATGTAACCATGTCAGTAAAGCCACTGGAAGCAGGCAGGCATCTGGAAACACTGGCAGCATGGTATGGCTCCAGCATACAGAAGAATATATTTCGCATTTCATTGTGAGAAGTCTTGCCTGGCCCCTTAACTTAGGCTCAACCAGTTTGTGGGGAATTGGCTGAAGATTTCAGAAAATATGTTGGAGAAAGGGGTGGAGTTCGGGGGGGGGCGGAGAGAGAGAGAGAGAGAGAGAGAGAGAGAGAGAGAGAGGACAGAGAGAGAGAGAAGGAAATTGAAATCCCCTAGGTCCTATTTCAAGTCCTGGTACTGTATGTAAGCAGCAGTCACATCAACTTTTCTTTTTTTCTATTTTTTATTTTTGATACTTTTTATTCTTGTTCTATTACAGTTGTTCAAATTTTCCCCCATTGCTCTCCCCTGAGCCACCTACCCCCCACTCCCACAGTCAATCTCCATCCTGTTGTCCATGTCCATGGGTCATTTATACCTGTTCTTCAACCAGGCCCTTCCCCTTCTTTCCTCGCTTACCTCTCTTCCCGCTCCCCTCTAGTCTCTGTCAATCTGTACCTGTTTCCATGCCTCTGGTTCTGTTTTGCTGGAGAAAAATCTAACATCCCATTAAGAGAAGAATCAAAATGAAGAAGGAAAACTGGGAACATTTTGGATTAAGAAAATTTATGGTTGGCACTTAAAACATCTAAGCAGGTAAGTGTAATAATTAACATGCATGTGGTCACAGAAGGAAATGTGACTGTCAAATAGTTGTCAGAGAGAAAGTAGCTAATGTAAAAATTAATAAACTGATAATAATATAGACCTAAAACCTTAGATTTTATTAACAGAGAGCAGGAGAGGAGGGAAGAAGAAGGCAAATTTTAAATGAGTTAAATGCTTTGCCCTGGTCAGGTAGCTCAGTCGGTTAGAATATCATCTGGATATGCCAAGGTTGTGGGTTGGATCCCCGGTCAGGGCACAGGCAAGAATCAACAGTGTGTTGATTGCTGGAGGGAGGGAGGTATAAGAAGACTAAATGGCAATGAAAAAAAATACAATAAAGATTAAATTAAAAAAACACAAGAATCAATCAATGAATGCATAAATAGAACAACAAATCAATGTTTCTCTTCCTCTCTTTCTAAAAATAATCAATAAATAAATGAGTTAAATGCCTTTTCTTACTTAGAGAGAAGTAAACCAATAGAAATTTCTTTCTGACTTTGATCATTTAAAAGCAGTTGCCAGATGGGAGGGGTTTGGGGGATGGGTGGAAATGGTGAAGGTATTAAGAAGTACAAACTGGTAGTTACAGAACAGTCATAGGGATGTAAATTATAGCATGGGAATTATAGTCAATAATATTGTAATGACTATGTGTGAGGCCAGGCAGGTACTGGAAATAACAGGGGGAATACTTTGTAAAGTATATAATTGTCTAACCACTATGCTCTACACCTGGAATGAATACAGAATAATACTGAATATAAACTAATTTTTTAAATTAAAAAGATTATTTTGGAGTACGAAAAAAGTTAAGCCCACTTATGGATGGGCTTCTTAGGACCATTCATCTGCCACTCTACTAACATCTGACTATGCACTTATGAGGCACACTCAGAGAAGTCTTCAGTAGAGATAAATAAATAGGCATGTATTGTTTTAAAAATATATAGGCTTTAAGCACTTAAAAATAAAAGTAAAAGTAATAGAACTAAAAACAAAAACAACAATAAAAAACAAAACATGTACTTTCCAAATCACCAGAGGAGATAAAAACAAAGAAAACATATATCAGAGGAAAAGATAGAAAACCAAGGCCAAGGCCAAGGCCAAGGAAGTATGCCAGTAGAAGGTATTAACCCAAACACACAGAAAGGGCAATGGTGTTAATTCTAACAATAATCACATGTAGTTCAGACTCCTATACCAAAATGAAAAGACTGTACTGAGTTTAAAAACAGAATCTATCCATGTACTACTACTGTCAAGCAACATGCTTACAACAAAACAACACAGAAGGATTAAAAAGATGACAGAAGTAGCCCATGGCACCACTTTCAAGACAAAACAAAACTACAGTTTACATATTTTTATTTCAAAGTACTGTTGTTCTCCTTTCCAGAGAAAAGCTGGTGGCACTGGGGACAGTGCCTTGGCAGCGCCGCATTCCACTCTGGGACCTGGTACAGCGACTGATTTTTTTTGGTAGTTTTTGCTTCCCACGGTGGGACGGTGAAAATCTCGGTCATGTGGGCAGAGCCCTTCCACAGCACAGCCTCTGGGCATCATGTTTCTGGCTGTCAAGCCTGAGATTGGATATGAATGCGATCACAGGTCCATTGTTGCTGGACAAATAGAGAATTAAGGATACCCCCACCCCTGCAAAAAAAGGGCACAGGTTTATTGGACAAAAGCAAACAAAAAGAAAGCAAGGATGCAATGTTGATTTCAGACTGGTGAGAATCTATGCTCGCTATCCCTATATACACCAGAGACCTGTGCTGGGAAGGCTCACTCAGCATTTTTCATGAGATGAAAACAAGAAGTTATATACTCAGGAACACAATGACTTCACTTTTGTGAACATCTTCCTCTGAAGGCAATTACCAAGTGTTTCAGAAAATGCCATCTGCTCAGCCAGTTAGCGACTGAGGTCATATGTAGACTTTGGGTAGAGTTTTGTCATAGCCTTACCACTGGTGACAACCTAGGCCAGTGGTCCTCAGGTGTGGGTGATGGATTTGTTGGGCCTACTTTTAGAGTTTTTTAGTCAGTATGTCTGGGGGGCCTAGTTGTCGGCATTTCTAATATGTTCCCAGAGGATACAGATGCTGCTGGTCCAATGAGCAAACTTTGAGAGCCACTGGCTTAATGATTTATTGCTCTACTGATCCAAACATCCCCACTGAATTGAGAAACAACCCCAGGGGAAAACGGGACTCCTCTGGGTAGAAGGCCCTGGCTTTGTGGACACCTCACTGGCCTGAAGAGCAGGGCTGGTGGGTGTGGTCAGTCCCTGCCAGCAGAGGCCCCAGGAATCACCTGCACCAGCAGAGAAAGGGCCAGCCATGCGCATGAAGGAGTGAGTGAGGACTGATTGCAGCCCAGCGCTGATGTTGTGCCAGAATCATATCAACCCCGTGGGCTTCTGCTTTCTTCTTTGAGAGAAGACAAAGCTGGGATCCAGAGGATTCTATGCTGCACAAAAAATATTGTAATGAATGTCAGGGACCCAAGTTTTATTCTCAGCTACTGATATCATTAAGAGGCTCAGTGACCTTGGGCAAATCACTCACTGTCTCTGTACTTTGGCTTCTTTTCAAATGAGACATTTGGATGAAAAGACTTCCAGGAGCTGTAACAACCTAATGTTCTATGATTCCTTCTAGAATCAAAACTTTGGGGGGAAAAGTCTCTTTGATTATGGGAATACTCACTCAACAATTACACTTTTAATATAGGCCATCTGTTACTGCTTCAGGTGTGCCCTGAACGCAACAATGGCATCAGCTGGTAACCTGTGTTCTTCCCTCGCGGTATGATTGATGACATTCAACCTGCCACCAAATGTATCAGGAAGAAATCATTTTCCAAGCAAGCTAGTGTGGCAAAGCATGCTGGGCTTGGAGCCTGAGCATGAGAAGGCCAAGAAGAACAGAGTGGAGCTGCTTTAGTCGGCAGCAGGCCCAGAGTTGGGTTCAGACACACCAATATGATTACACTGCCACACTCATCCACTGGGGGCAGAAAGGCTGGCATGTTGGGTTCCCAGGACATATATGGAAAATGCATGGGTAGCCACAGTTACTACAATGATGGGTTCCTAGGTAGGCCCTGGAAATATGTGGTCTAGACCCAAGGAAAGATGAGCAAGGGCTGGTGTAGATTCTCTGGGCAGATGATTAAGAATGGGGAAGAAGGCAGCCTTTATATTGGGCAGACCTAGCTGCTCTGATGACCAGGCACAGGTGTGCTAAGGCTGGCTTTTGACTGACACACTAGCCACTAATCCATAAACGCAGAAATGCACACCAGCCCTAGAACCTGCTTTCAGAGAGAGAGAGAGAGAGAGAGAGAGAGAGAGAGAGAGAGAGAGAGAGAGAGAGAGAGAGCTGGCATGTATCTGAGCACCCACAGTCGCAGCTCTGTTGTGTTACAAAGTGTGACATTCTGGAACCCCAGCACCCATTATGGGTGCACACACATCCAGATCTTCAGTTTACCCCCATGGCCCTCAGGAATGTTCCACAGGCAGCTTTTGCTGTCTGCCGCCCCCGCTTCCCGCCCGCCAACCCCACTTCCCTGAACATCAATCGGCTTTGCCTTCAGAGAGGGCCAAAAATCACAGTGACTCCTTAGCAGATGTTACTGTAGGTGCTGTAGTGAAACAGAGGGGAGTGACACCATGTGCCACTCAGGAAAACCATGCAGGCTACCCAGTGACTGCTCCTGCTGGTTCTCTCCCAGTCTCTCTTCCTGATAGTCCTTTTGCTGAGTCCCTGCATCTCCTGCCCCATCTCCTCCCACCATGCTTCCTCCAGACTCCTAACCCCTCTCCCTGCCCAATAATCCTCCCTGGATATACACTGACCAAGAATAACATGGTCAGCCTACTGGCATCAGGATCCAGGGCAATGCATGCTTGCCCCTCCATCAATCTGCCTTTCCTGCCATCCACTTCACGTGTGTGTTCACAGCTTCCACACACACTGCCCTGCTGCCCACCTCCCTGCCCGTACTCTTGCGGGTTCCTCTGCTGGGTTCCATCCACCTCCAGTAACAGGGAATTCCAGCACCACTGTCTTTAGGAGGAGTCCTGGACAGGCCAGGTAGGACCAGAAGGCCCCTGTGCAGAAATTGGCCATAGTCCAACCCCAAATACTACAAATTCCTGTTTAAATGTATGTCTTCCCCTTAACTTTGAACTCTTGGGAGGGCCAGGACCACATCTTACAGACTTCTCAGAGCTTCATACAAAGCCCAGCACATAGTAAGTGCTCAGTAAATGTTCACTGAGTGAATAATTATGCTGCTTTCTGGTCAAATAATGGCCCTGGTTCATTTCTGCCCTTTGTCCTCCCTGCCTGTCCTGCATCCTGCATTTACACAGTGGTTACACACACCCCTTAGAGAACTGCTGAACCCACTTATGGACCACACTTCTCTATTTCTCATGCTCCCTAAGGCAGCTGGACTCACACCTGGTCCCTCCTGGCTGCTGGCTGCTTCTGCTCTGAAGCCACCCGAACTGATGCTGACACAGTCACCTGGCAAATAGAAATATGCCTAAGTGACTGTCAACCACAACTTGGAAGAATCCTTGTGAGTTCGTGAAGGGAAGAAACAATGTCTTTCTCCTTCCAGTGCTGCCCAGGACATTTGACAGAGGGTGTGGCTACAAAATGAATCAAAGTGAGAATAAATTACTGAATTGGCCAACATTTGCTGATTAAACCATTCACCTAATCCAAGCAAGAGACAGGGAGAAATAGGCATGGAACCACTCTCTGGAACCCAGAGAGTCTTCTAACTTGATTCCAGGCAAAGGTTTTAATCTTGTCTGGCTGTGGGCTTTGAGAAATATGTGTAGTTCAGAGCATCACCTTCACTTCCTCCACCCAAGGGGCAGTGTGACAGGGCATCTAAATCATGTGTGGAGAGAGCTGCCATTGTCTGGAGCTCTCCAGCTCTCCCAAAGCTTCCTGGTGACTCACAGAGTGAGGAGGCATTCTGGAAACAACAATCTCAAGTCATCCTGATTTCAGTAACACATGCTGGCCTGTGTCTCTTGGGTGATTAATGCTATCCTAGCTAAATCCCACAGCTTATCCAGGGCTTTCAGAAACACCACATTCAAAGCACAGCAGGTTATGATGCCTTTAAGGGAAGGCACCCAACCAGAGAGCCTTGAAAAAGCGATTTCTAGGTAGAGCTTGAATCCCAAAGGAAAGGAGCAGTAAATACTGCAATGTGAAGATCACATCATTGTCATCTTCAGAAGTCAAGGAAAACAGGAAATGTAGAGATTCAGTAAAAAAAAAAATAAGGAAGAAGGTGCATACATGAGGGGGCAATTACTGATAAGCATCCTCACACATCATTTTTACTGTTATAAACTAATGCCATGGCTCTGCTGAAAGCCCTCTAAAGGCTTCTGCTTGAGCTGAAAATAAAACACTACCTGCTGGCCTGGCAGAGAAGGCTTGCACCAGCTGACTCTGGCCATCTTCTCTGCTCCCATCACAGACAGGCTCCGGCCTCTTTGCCGTCACTGGGGATAAGAACTCCTGGTCCCAGTGCTTTCCCCAGGACCGGTCCTTCCTGTCCTTCACACTGCCAGCAGCAGTCTGCATATCACAGTCCCATCATCCTGTTCTGTTTCCTATGTAGCATTTATCACAGGCTTAGGTTTCCCACGTGCACTTACTTGGGGGCTGGTTGGTCCCCTATGTCTCCCGACTGCAGTCTGTAAGCGCCATGAAAAGAGGGGCCTTCTCTGTGCCACTCACCACTGAGTTCCCGAAACCCAGGATGGGCCCTGGCACGTAGTTGCAGCCAATGAATAATTTTTTATTAAGTGATTGATTTTCATGATCCTATATTTATCTCTAAGTCTGACGCAATGTCTAATCAAATAGGAAAAGCAACAACTGCAAAACTAAAAAGTGAGTAAAAAGAAATAAAGTAGCTGGAAGATACTCTAAAGCTGTGTCATCCCTTAAAACGCTGCACATGCAAGTCAATAAATTGAGCAAACAAGCAGGGTAGCAGCAGTTCCCTGCTGTGGCCTTTGGCACCCCTGTGTAGTAACAGCCCCTGGGGTGATTTCGGGCCCTGAGGAACGGGGACACCAGAGAGAATACAAATACATTGGCCAAGACGACACTCATCCCTGGTGGCCGAGGAAAGCCCACACAGGGCACTGTGCTCCGAGCTTGGACACTTGGCCAAGCATGAGGCTGGGAGGCTACGGCTGCTGGAAGCTAGGACAAACACAGTGTGTTCAGCCTTGAAGCACAGAAGCAGTTCTCCTGGGCAGGAGTCCTGGCATGAAACCATGGGGGACACTACCATGGGTGGGAGTGATGGGCAGAAGAGGAGGAGTGGGTTCAAACCCTGGCAAGAGCCTGGAGGTGCTCTGTCAAGCATGTAGGCCGACCTCAGGTAATTCCTGCATGTTTCCATCTTCCCCAAGGAGTGCTACACACCTGAGGTGTATGCCGAACCCCTCTGCTCTCTGACAGAAGCCGTGGATCTGAAGCAAGCTACCCAGGGGCAGGCAAGATGAAGAGGAAGGGCTGTTTCTTCCTCCCTCAGATGGCTGATCCCACAGCCCTGTGAACACATGCTGAGAACTGCTTCTCCTCACCTCTAAAACCATGAAACCCGAGTCCTAGTCCTTCTCTGCTACTAATCACTGTGGATTCTGGGCTATTACTAAATTCCTCCATTATCAGAATGAGAAAGGTAATAGCTCTCCTCCCCATGGGGAAAGCAAAGGAGAAGAACAGAAGATGAGCCAATTTAAAGGGGACTTATAGCCATGAATGAGAACAGAACACTGTCAGGGGCCTTCTTGCAACCTCAGGGAGTATTCCTATGAAGCCCAACCTCAAAAGGCCTTGCCGCCAGCCCTGATAAAATTCTTTTTAGACCATGAAGCCCACGAGTGGGGGAACAAAAGACAGAGAGAAATGTGGGTGATGTATGTAGCTTGTTTTACAATGGACACGCTTCAGTAGGAGGTGAGTAGTAACATCTACACAGGACTGTCCCCCCAGCCCCAGTCTGCCTGCATTCTGCTGGCAAGAGTCTCTTGGCAGCTGCACAGTCCAGAGGATTCAGGGGGAGGGAAGATGTGCACTCCTGGGGGATGCCAACTCCAGACTCTCACGGGCTCCGAGGGCAATTCTCTCTTTACAACCTTTGCAAAGGGACCAAGGGGTAGTCAGACTGTAGTGGGAGGGCTCTCACTGCCCCATGGAAACTGGCCAAATCAAGAATTTTCTGACTGTAAACCAAGGAGTTTGGATTTATATCGGTGGAGAAAGGGGAGTTGCTGGAGGCAGAGTAAGGCTGAGCAAGGGAATGACAGAATTAGAGCATGTTTCCGAAAGATTAATTAGACATCCAGGATGGGGGTTGGACAGGTGTGAGACTAAAGGTGGTGAGACAGCTAGATTTCATAGCAAAAGAGAGGGACCACATGAACCTCTACTGAGGGTCAGGGTGGAGGAGAAAGGGCAGACGGTGGACATTGATAATGGCAGATCCCCATCTCTCAAGGAAGGCAGACCTGACAGCAAGGCCCCAGGTCCTAGAAAGGAAGGGGCAGTATATTCAGCTTCCCCAATCACACCTGGCTGGTTAGAGACTGTTCATTCCCTTGTGCTTCTATAATGCCTTTTAGGGCAAATGGCAGCGACCACCTCCTGGGTTCTTCTATTGGACTCATCTGATTTCCTAACCAGACCTTAAACTCCTTAGGGCAGGGGCGCCGTTCACCTTAGTCATCTCCGCACCCACAGTGCTGGGATACAGAAAGTGTGTAGTCCATGTTGACTCCTCTTACCAGAATTTTTTTACATGCTTTGTTCTCTTTAGTAAAATAGATAAATAACCAAGGGGACACAGCCGTGAGTTGATGTTTGTTGAGAATGGGTGGTGGGTGGTGGAGGTGTGCTATACTAGTCTTTCTACTTTTGGATATGCTTGACATTTTCCATCATAAAGAGCAAAAACTAAAAAAGTAAATGACAATTGCCAAGGGAAGAGTAAAAGATTTAGAATTCAGGGTCCTTTGCCTTTCATGGAATGGCTCAATGTGTAAAAAGACAACTCAGCCTTTAGTTACAACAGCCATCCTTGAAAAACAACACAAACAGCCTAATCAACCCGGGAACATAGAGAAGGCTGTTTGTGAAACTTAATTGCCATTTTAATGTGCTTTAATTGCACAGAAATGCTATTTAATGTAGTGTTTCAGTTTCCATTTGCCATTTGGGGAGATCGCAGTGCTCACAAAGAGGAGGCCAGGCTGTAGCAAAAAGCGTCTTGGCCCATTGACAGCAATGAAGTATTTCCCTTGGCCGGTGACCTGAGGCTCAGGCTGCTTCCCCTCAACCCTGCCCCCCAACCCTGATTGCGCCTCACCCCCAACACAGGGAGCCCAGTCCTTGCCTGGCTGTCAGAGGGAGAGAGAACAGTGCTCCAGGCAAGACTTGGGTGCAGTCACTACCAGAATAAATAGGTCACAGCCAAAGTCGGCCACTTCCCACGTGGAGGAGCTGAGAGCCTCAAAAACCTCCCCAGCCTCAAAGGTCTCTCACATCAGTCTGCAAAGGGGCTCCAGAGCAGGACGAAAGGAGCTGCAAGCAAAGCTGCCCTCTGAACACTTGTGCTGATGACCCAGGCAGACACATTTCTCACAGGACTCCTTCCTAAATGCTGCGAGTCTACAGGCCTTGTGTGAGGCCCAGGCAGCCAGACTGACCTACATGCTGAAAGGCAGAGGCTGTCCACACAGGTGACTAGATGAGAGACAGAGAAACCGTTACCCAAAACTACTCCTCACTGTCACATCTCATAACACAGCTGGGCAGTGAGGTCAGGAGGCTGGATCCCAAATTAGCTGCATGTCGAGAAAGAGTCAGCTGTGGGGGAACAAACTCCAGTGCAGATAAGTGAAAATGTACTTAAATTTTTAAAAAGTCAGTGCAGTATACAGGTGATATATGATGCCTTGTATGCTTGGAACTTATATAATGTTTTTAATTGATGAATTTAATTCAAAATGTCAATTATACCTCAATAAAAATAAGTAAAAAACAGAAAAGAAAGAATTCTTTCCATCCAGGCAGATGGGACATGGATCCTAGGAGTACAGTGGTGTGTGGCAGTGACACCAGAGGGGTCTAACAGAAGCAGGACTCTGGGATGTCAGACAAGAGAAGGGGACTCTGGCTGATCCAGGCCACAGCACCAGAGCAGCCTGTCATGGGTGGCAGGCGGGACCACCACGCACAGTTGTGCAGGTTGTGCACTGCCCTCGGCTCATGGTGCACATTAACTGTGACAGCTTTCCAGCAGATGGCAGTAAAGTGTCTTGTGCCTTCTCCTAATTTGCACAAAGTGCTGCTTGGGCGAGCAAGGGTGCTGGAGTCAGCACCCCTGTCGCAGACTGGGGTGTAATGGCCAGATGTGGGCCAGGTAGGTTTGGGGAGGGCCAACAGAAATTCCGTGCTGGTGTCCTAGGCAAAGGGGTGCAGCCTCAGTAGGAAATCAGATCAGGTTGCCTCCCTGCTCACCACACTTCAGGGTTTCCCCTTGCTTTAGAATGAAAGGAACAAACTCCTTACAAAGTCACCAAGAGCGAGTGTGCAGGATCTGCTGCTCCACACTCTTGTCCCACTTCATCTCGCCCTTACCCCTTACCACCCCCATTTCAGGCCCCCACCATTTCCTGTCTGATCCTTGCAAGCTCCTTGCTGATTCCTGCTTCCCCAGCTTCGCAAGCGGGTGCTCCTCCTCAGAACTCTGTTCAATTCAGTCTCCTTCAGGTCTCAGCGTAGAGAGGCAGGCATGCCCTGCCTATCCTCCCTAAATGTGTGTTACCCTCCCACTTGGGAAGAAGATGCAATAAAGGAAATGAATGGGATAAGGAGAGACTGCTCACAACAGCTTTCCTGGATCTTGGAAGAAAAGAGGTGTGCAGTTTAACGGAGGGAGGCAAACAAGAGGGTAAGAAGAGGACCACAGGCAGCACAGGGAAGCAGCATGGTCAGCAGATGCTGTCAGAGCCGGCCCACGTGCCACACACCCACCACGGCCTTCAGCTTCCAGGCCTGCCTGACAGGGTGTGCTCTGTGTTCCCTGTGGGGATGTGGCCTTGGCCTGTGAACCTGCACCCTGGGCAGGCTGGTTATGCCAGGGAATCAGCACCAGGAGGTACCCAACTGATGGAGGACAGGATTTTGGTGGACAAAAATCCCAATGTCAGGCCAATCTATATATAGAGAAAGCAGACTAGTGGTTGTCTGGGGCTGTGGGTGGAGGGGCTGGGGGACGATGGCTAACAAGTACCAAGTTTCTTTTGGGGATGATGAAACGTTCTAAAATTGATTATGGTGATGGGTGCGCAACTCTCTGAATACAGTAAAAGTCCTTGAGTTGTACACTTGAAATGGGAGAATTATATGGCATATGAATTGAATTTCAATAAAGCTACTTTAAAAAAAGATCCCAAGTCCTCACTTCTCCTGGGAAAATGCTATGTCTCACTCTGGGTCTTAAGGGTCCCCCAGGGCTGAACCTGACAATGGCTTACTCATGAAAGCCCCCTTCGCTGCCTTGGTTTCCCCTTTCACAGTGCTTTCTAGGGCCATCCTTCCAGTAGACTGCTTGCCCCAGATCTTAGCCTTGGGGTCTCAGGGTCTTGGCGGCATCCCAGACTGAGACACAGGCTCTGGTTTGCTTCCTAGCTCTGCCACAGACTTACAAGCTTTAGGCAAGTTTAAGGCGCAGGGAAGCCAAGTGTTTCCTTAACCACAAAATGGAGATAATTATACCCACTTCATAAACATTCTTGTGAGGATTAAATAAGACAAAAAATATAAACACCCAGAACAGTGCCGAGCACAAGAACCGACAGAGATGGGAGTTAGTGGAGTGGGTAAGCAAGTGGCTGGAAGGTAACTCAGATCAGGGACTACACACACACACATGCATACACACACATGAACACACACACACACAAAGGTGTTCAGGGCCTCTTCCCAGGTCTGACATTCCAGAACCAGGCAAAAGACTCAGAGCAGAGAGCTGGAAAGCAGAGATCTGGTCACATGGTAGCCTCTGGGTGTGAGGATTGTAACTTGGGAGGGACCAGTCCCCTGCAGGGAGTGAAGCCGGGAGTCTGTAAACCAGGGCTACAGGACCTGTGCAGCCATGGGCCAGGGACAGTCACCTAAACCAGCAAGGACAGCAGCTCCAGCAAAACACCCAGGCTCAGCTGCTTCACTGTGGCAGAGCTGCCTGCGTTCATCTCTCTGGTTTTTAATTAATGCCAGCTCTAGCTTCTAAGGAGTCCGGGAAAAGGGCAGACAGTATCCCTGTTTGGGTGATGACAGCCAGGTTTTTGTCTGAAAAAGCCCACTGGAAACTACACAGTATCACAGATGCAAATACAGGACCAGCAGTTTTGCATCCTGGAATCCTGAAGCTGACTGCCCCAGCGTTTCCAGGTTGCCAAAGCCCAGATCTAGGATTAGCTGGCTTAACATAATTGCAACAGAGACGTAAAATGCTTTTTTAAACTATGCTGATGGATGTCATATCCCTGTGGTCTTCACTGAGGTTTCATTTCTTTCTTTTGTTAGCTGGGAACAAGGTCCCCCGCTCTGCAAATCACCCCAGGGAAAGGAGCAAAGCCAAAGAAAGGTGAAGCCTGCGCAGACCTCATCGGAGGCTGCAGACTCAGGCCCCCCACCCTCAGCTCAGCCCCGTCTCATTAAGATAAGGGAGCCCAGTACAATTAGAATGAGGCGGCTTAATTTCTTTGGGGTGGACTAGTGCAGCTTAAAATAGTTAATATTTTGTTTTATCTTCATTGACTTGTCTAATAATGCAGAAAATATCCTCCTCGGGCACTGAACAAAGGAGATTATCCTGTCACACAAGCTTAGGAAAGCCTGTGAGCTGAATGCTGATCCCAGGTGTGTGCAACTTGAAATCCCCTGCTTAAAACAATTAGGCTCATCGCGGAGGGAGACGCTTCCTTTTTTTTCTCCTCGGTTCAAACACTTCCCAGCCCTGCAGCCCTGCAGCCCTGCAACTCCTTGCTTCTGGGAGAAACTGTGCAGTGTTCTAGATCACTCTTTTATCTGACAGGTAATAAACAGGTAATCAGAAGGCACAAATGACGACTGTGGTAAAGGGACGCAGCTCAAAGATTAAGCAGCACATTGGCTCGGGGTTCAGTTGGTGCACAAATGCGAGTGAGTTTCATTGTCTTGGCGTGTCAAGTCTGGCCCACGAAAAACTAAACTCAAGGGTCAAAAGGGACTGTGAGTGAGTGTCTACTTCCAGATAGGAGTTTCTGCAGAACCATCTCAAAATATTCTGGACCTACAACAAGGGTTTTTTGCCCCCAGAAATCACCTAGGTTGTATGCATAAGTAAGTGTTTTCATCATTTGAGCTAAACTTAATTTTCATTGTATACAAAAGTAAGTGACCAAATAAGTTCAGGATCAAAATGTGCATCCTGGCAGGGGAGGGCAGGGCACACAGGGAGTGGGACCCAGACCTAACCTCAGACCTTCTGGCTCATGGAGCATGCCTGTTAGAGCCTTCCTTCTCTGCCCCAGCTGGTGTCCTCCTGTTTGGCTTCGATTCTTGGGTTTGCCTTCGCCAAGAGGTAGAAAGAGAAACTAGAGCCACAGAACTTGTGGCTTCCATATTCTAGATACATATAAGTTATGTTTATTAAGGAGCTGAGAGCAATGTTGGGTTGGACAATCAGAGAGATAAGTATTCAATGCCACAAAAACATAAAGAATCACTTTCTGGCCTCACATTTTTTGCCAATTTCTTTTAGGGTAGGCACCTATGGAGAGTCTTCAAGGTGGTTATATTGGGGGGGGCACGGATGGGATAAAAAATAATCATACAAGGAACTGCAATTGAACACTTAGAAGGAGAAGCACATGGTAGGAGCATATAAATGGAGGAGTCTGATCTGTCAGGAATGCCCTGGGGGGTTCCCTAGAAGAGAGATGAGAAGGAATTAACTGGTGGAAGAGGGAGAAGAGGACATCCCAGCAGGGGGACTGGTATTTGCAAAGACCCTGGGGCAGGAGATGATGTGGTAGGAAGAAAAGGAGGGCTGGTGTGGTGGAAAAAAATAAAGCAAGGGCTGAGCGTGTTCCAGCTGGGGCTGTGAAGATGTAAGATAAGAGCACCCAGCTCCTCAGGCCAAGTAAAGATTAAACTCCTAATCTTAAAAGCCAGGGGAAGCCACTGCATTATTTAGTGTGTGAACAGCTCAAGCCTGTGGGACGTGATCCAATTTGCATTTTGACAAAAACCCTGGGATTGCATTTTGGGATAGGAAGGAGAGAATGTCAGGAGGGGACGAGGTAAACCACCATGAAGACTACAATACAGGTGCAAGTGAGAGATGCAATAACTTAGTCCAGGGTGGCTACAGCAGAGTGGCAGAGGGGCAGAGAGGTTGGAGAGATGCTCAGGACAGAGCGTCAGTGGCTGAATGGGATGTGGATGGTAAAGGACAAGGACATATTTCGAATGATGATTCTGGCTGGGTGGCCAGCTGGGAAGCAGGACCACCCACTTTTCCTTTGATCAAATGTATCTCACACTTTCCTCTTTGCTCTCAGGCTGCTCCTCTACCTGTCACTGTCCCCAAGGCTCTGTGTGGTATCTCCTTTTCTCTCTATGTAACCATCCATTTTCCTCCCATGATCCCTTCAGCCACATGGGTTTAAATAACAACACTGAGCCACCAACTCTCTGATGTCAGCCCTGATTTCTGTAGACCCATATATCCAGCCAAATACTCAGCATTTCCATGTGAATGGCCAATAGGTTTCTCAGATTTAACATAGCCAAATAAAACTCTTAAATCAACCCCCGACATACATCCCCCAGTCTCTGCCATTTCAAGAAATGGCACTGTCATCCTCCATCCCATTGCTCAAGCTAAGGGTATAGGGATCACCCTCTACTCATATTTAATACTCACAGATTCTGTGACAGAAGCTCCAAAACACGTCCCAAATCTACCCAATTCTCCCCATCACCATCATTCCCACTGTAGTCTGACCACCACCCTGCCCTGCCTGCCCACCTGCAGCAGCCTCCACAGTCCCCCTGCTTCCATGTGTCCTCTACAGCTCAATGTCTGCCTGGCAGCTGGAGGGATCTTTTCAAACCAGATCATGCCACTACATGTTTAGACCACACCATACTTTTCCTCCCATTTAGGACACAATTCAGGTCCCAGTTCTGGCTTTCCTGTGTGACCTGGCTGCTGCCTCCCTCTTTGTTCATCTCAGATCATCATTCCCTTCACTCTCTAGAGCACACAGTGGAATTCATCAAGCTCCCTGTGAATTCCGAGATTTTGTTTCCACCTCAAGTTTCTCTCTGCCATGAATGCTTTTGCAACCTAAACTCTACATTTTGGCTCAGTTTTATTTTTATGAAAGCTTTATTGAGATAGAATTCACATACCTTACCATTCACTTATTCAAAGTGAATAACTCAGTGGTCATTAGTGTTTTCACAGAGTTGAGCAATTATCACAACAACTGAGTTCAGAACATTTTCATCACTCCAAAAATGAACCCCACACCCATTAGCAGTCACTCCCTATCTCCCCTCTACCCCCTAGACCAAGGAAAATCACAACCTACTTTCTCTTTGTATAGATTTACCTCTTTTGAACATTTCCTATAAATGGGATCATTTAATATGTGGTCTTTTGTGTCTGGTTTCTTTCACTGGCACCATGTTTTCAAGATTCATCTACCTTTTAGCATGTACCAGTACTTCATTCTTTTTCACTGCAAGGTGGCTCTTTTTGTCACTTACATCTCATCTTTGTCACTCATGTCCCCTCTTCATGACCACTCAGACTTTCTTCAGCACTCTATGGTTGTAAAATCTGCCATCTGGTGTTTGTCACTATCTTTTAGTTTTTTTTAAATTTGTTACCATGTTTATGTATTTGATTGTCTGCCTCAAGTTTCTAGAATAAAAACTCCACTAAGACAGGAATGAACTTTATCTGTCTTACTCAAATACTAGGTAGAAATGGCATCCCCATAGTGACCAAGTCTCACCAACCCCAAGGCAGAGCAGGTGTTGGGAGAAGCAGATCATGAGAACAGTTTTGGAATCTTGGCCATGTAGAATTTCAGGGGTCTTTGACAGCCCCAAGAGGGGATTACTAGTAATGGGTCAGGAGCTCAGATGAGTGATGTGTATTTGACTCATGTGCACAGAAGTGGTCACTGAAATGTGATCATGAGAGAATTGCCTAGGAGAGTACACAGAGTTAGAAGAGAAGAAAGTCTTGGCTTGAGTCTTAAAAAATTTCAGTATTTGATAGTTAGGGAAAGAATGATATAAGAAAAGAAAGTGGAAGTAGCCTGAGAAGTACAGAGAAAAATAAAAGAGTCCAGAAGAGAATTATACAATTGATACCAAGAGAATCCAGCATGTCAAGGTGGAAAAGGTCAACAGTATAGATGGCTAGTTGCCTGGAAAGAGGAGGTCTGAACAATATTTTTTAGACTTAGCAATGTGGTGAGCCTAGTAAGAGATATTTCAAGCATATGACAAGGCAAAGGTGGTTTTGAGTAGGTTTGGGGGTTGACTTGGTTAGCTAATGCTGTGTGACAAATCACCCTAAAACTTAGTGGCTTAAAACAAATACTTTTGCTCACAAATTTAGTTCACAAATCTATATTTTGGGCAGAGCTCAGTGGGGGTGCTTTGTTTCTGCTCTGCTCAGTGTGGGCTGGGGCAGTTCAAAGGCTGGGGACCTGGAATCATCCAAAGTCTTCCTCATGGTTATGTCTAGTGTTTGATACTGGGAAGACTTGAATTGCTGGGCTGGAATAGCAGGTATTCTTGGGCATCTCTCCCAGTGTCCATGTGGTCCCTCCACATGGTCTTTCCCACATGGTGACTTTGAAGATGCCAGACTTCTTACATGTTGGTTCAAGGCTCCTAAGGTGTGTGTTGAGACAGAGAGATAGAAAGAGGCACCATATTGTCTGTTATGACCTAATCTCAAAGGTCAGACTGCAATACTCCACCACATTTTATTGGCCGAGACAGTTATGAAGGTCCTCCCATGACCCCATGTCTTGATGCAAGAGTGTCAACAGTACAATGTAAGAAGAGCATGAAAGATAAGATTTATCCTGGGGTTATCTTCGGAAAAGACAGTCTGCCACAGAAATGAATGGAAAGTGAGGCAATAGTGAGCAAAAATTTAGAGGTTTGGTCGTGAGGTGTAAGAGGGAGTACATGTCCACAAATATGACGTTAACTGGTTTTTTTAATGTGAGAGATCAGCATGTTTAAAGGCCAGTGGGACAGACCCATTTAAGGGGAGGTTAAATCAATAGGAGAGCAAAAGGCTCATCAGTTCACATGCAAAGTGCCTGCAAAGATGGACATCAAACCCCAAGTGTATGTAAAGAAGCCTACTTGTGGACAGATTTCCAAAAGTGTGTACTTGCAATCCTGAGGCTGGGGATGGCTCCTGCTTCCTCCGTGCAACAGATGTGCTCACTTGCTGGGAGCACATGGGAGAAGGGAGGTCAGAGGCTTGGGAGGGTGACTAAACTGAAACACGACCTCTGGGGAGTTGGAATTGCTCTCACACTGTGGCAGGAGCAGGTCCACCTGAGGCTGGTGATCAGGAGCCTACATGCCCTGTGGTAAGGGTCCCTAACACCACCCAGGGCATGAGTTCACGTAGGAGACCCATCCAGGGTTGAGGCTTGGCCATATGTTTATAAAAAGATGCTGGAAGAAGAGCATGTAGTGTGTAGTGATACTATGATTGAAAAAATGAGTCCTGGAATCTAAACTAGATAAGGAGGAAGTGATTAAAAGAGAGTACCCTGGAAGGAAGAAGAGGGGGCAGTGCTGCAGGTTCTGAGGCCATCAAAGGACACTCAGAGTGGTGAGCCAGGGGAGCAAGCCAACAGGTGGTGGAGTTACTGTTTTGGTAAGTTATGATGAGTTCTGGAATTATGGCCATGGGAGAAGGTGGCTGAGGTCAAGTGCAGGAGATCGACAGAGAGAAGGAAGTTGAGAGCCAGACAAGCCAGCATATGAGAAGGGGTGTCTCTTAGTTGCTAAAGTTCCCTATGGTGCTGACAGCATGGAGGGGTGAGAAAGACACCATCAGGGTCTGCCTCAGCTGAGTATAAAATCATTGTGCAGTAAAAACTCACTGCTTTACAATAATAGTGGCTTTCCAAACAAATCAGAAAATCTTATTTTTATTTTTATTTATTTATTTCTTTAAAGATTTTATTTATTTTTAGAGAGGGAAGGGAGGGAGAGAGAGAGAGAGAGAGAGAAACATCAATGTGAGGTTCCTGGGGGTCACGGCCTGCAACCCAGGCATGTACCCTGACTGGGAATCGAGCCTGCGACACTTTGGTTCACAGCCCGCGCTCAATCCACTGAGCTACGCCAGCCAGGGCCAGAAAATCTTTATTGAATGCCAATTGTTTTCACAGCATTTTACTAAACACTAAGAGGAGACATAAGCATGCGAAAATGTTTTAATAGAGGTTCAAGACTATAAAAGACAGCACAAAGTAGTGCAATCAGTTGTCAATAACTGCTCTAGGAAATTTACAGAAGAAAGCAATTAATTGGGAAGGATGAGGCAGAATTGGGTTTTTAGAGGAAGAATATGGATTTGAAATGGTTCTGGAGGAGCAAATAAAATCTGAGTAGGTAAAGAGAAATTGGGAGAGCATTTCAGGCAGATGGAAGCTACAGCAAACACCCCTCTTCATGATTTGTCTGAGTTTAAAGATGTTTTTCCTTAGAATCTTTAAAGCACTCATAAAATTATCATACCATTAATGTATATGATATGCAGTACTTTCTCTTACTAGTGATCTAAGCCTACAGCTTGGGACCAGGCTTGAGTTACAGTTCATCTCTCCCACTTACAACACTGTCTACAAATCAACCTTATCTGAGATAAAAAAAATTCTAGGTTCATGCAAAATACCAGTAAATGATAAGCTCACCCCCAGATCTTGCCAACGCTGGGGCCCAACTACAGGTAATGGTATAGTATTTAGATGCAGGGAAAGGGAAAATCTGAGAAAGAAATGCCATTTCATTAAATGAACATGAGGTTTGGACGTGAACAAGTAACAACACACTGTCTTTCTGCCTTTGGATCCTCCTAAGAATATACTTCCACCGAAAGAGTTGCTGTGGAGATTAACACAGTATTCCAACATCCTGTAGGTCATCCTTACTGGTAGAGTTGGCACAGTGTAGATTTCAAATAAAATATCAACAACTGCTCTTTAGCATCAAATGTCAACATGTCCTCAAAGACAGCTTAACTCATGGGTTTTTGTTTTCACAGAACCATAGCACCTCAGGTTAGAGGGGACCTTAAATGTCATCTATTCCAATCCTATGCATCTCTTAGATGCAGGTATCTGACTGGAACATCCATCCCCAGGGTTTTGTGAGGTGGCTCGATCCTTTGTTTGTTGCTGCTTCACAGCTGTACAAAGGGTCCTCTACCCCCAGCCTCCACCGTATCCCCATCCTCTGCTTCTGGCCATTGTGACTCTGGGTAATGGCCAAAGTCCACACTCCATTCTCTCTGTACCCCCCAGCCCATGACTCTGACATCTGTTAAAATTAAATACAAAATAGAGAGCAGACTTGAAAATTCCCTGAGCACACAAAACAACTTACACCACAGAAGCAAAACTAAATCTAGCTTACTTCATGGACATGAACCAAATTTAATTTATGTATTGTAATATCTTCTGATAACCATAAGAGAAAGCAGTCACACTTGTACACGTGGTGTAGTAACTTCAGCCACTCCTCTGTCCTCTGGAAACCCCCATTGTAATAACCAGCCTTTGTAAAGGTTAAACAACTAAAGTTTCACTGTAGAAGCCATCCTGTGACCTCAGGCCTCTGAGCTCTGCATCAGTTTTGGTTTTGAAAGCTCCCAGTTTGCAAACTATTGTTATATGTACAATCAATTCTTATTAAATACTATTTTATTGATCTGGTGGTTTTCATTTTCCTGTTTCTGGATTTTTGACACCATTTTAAGTCCTGACTCAAAAATCCAAATTCTATTCACTGACCCCCAACTCTGAAGCCAGGTATTCACTTCTCCAAATCTGCCTCCTTTGTTTCTTTGTTATGTATCCCTTTCTCCCTTTTATATTACTAAAGTAATATATAATTCATTGCAGAAGATTTGACATATGTAGGTAAGAATTTTTAAAAATGGAAATCCCCCCTCTTGCCACCCCACTGTGGGTTGTCATGTCAGATACTTGCAGGTACTGGAATATGATCACAGGTGTGTGCGCACACACACATCCTTTTCAAATAGAATTGTGCAGTACCGTCTGTTTTACAAAACTGCCTTTTCCAACGTATGTTATGAATGTTCTTCCTCCACAAAGTCCCAGTCATCTGTGGGACGAATTGCTGCAGAGAGCACCTGGGTTCCCCAAGTGAGCTGTTCCTGCTGGAGCCCCACAGATGGTGATCCTGTCACTCTGGCCCTGCCGCTCCTCGGCAGCCATGACAGCAGGCCTGGGTGGCAGCAGCAATGTCACCGACCTTGGCAGGCTGTCCGCAGTCCTCTGAGTATGTGCTCCAGGAAGTCAACACACCTCCCAAAGGACACGGCACTTGCACATATAATAGAATGTTATGAATTGTGTCCTCTCTCCAGAAAAACTCATATTTTTTGACTCTTTGCCCGAGCATACCTTTATTGATTTTTTTTGAGACATAGAGAGAGAAACATTGATCAGTTGCTTCACTTATGTGCATTGACTGGGGTCTAAACCCACAATCTAGGCAAGTGCCCTGACTGGGAATCAAACCCAGACCATTTGGTTCAGGGGATGAAGCTCCAACCAACTGAGTCACCCAGCTAGGGCCAGAAAAACTTGTATGTTTAAATCCTCAGTACCTCAGTGAGAATGACTTTGAACATAAGGCCTTTAAAGAGATAATTAAGTTAAAATGAGGTCATTAGGGTGGGCCTTCATCCAATGTGGCCGGTGTTCTTATCAGAAAAGGAAACTCAGACACACACACACACAGAAGGCACACCACACAGAGAGGATGGCCATCTACAAGCCAAGAAAAGAGGCCTCAGAAGGAACTAACCCTGCCAACACCTTATTCTCAAATTTGCAGCCTCCAGAACTGTGAGACAATAAATTTCTGTTTAAGCCACCCTGCTTGTGGTAAATTGTTATGGCGACCTGAGCAAACTAATGTGCAGCAGAAGGTCAACTCCTTGGAGACAGAACATTAAATGATTTATTTATCTAGTCTCTGCTCCCTGCTCAACAACAGGGATCCAAATTTCCCTCCCGGGACAGATTTCTTCACTTAAGGCCATTTTCATTTAGGGAAATTTAGACCAGTTCAGTGGAGAACATGGATCCCATTCTGCTTCAGTCCTCTTTGCTACCCCAGGACCGCTGGAAGGGTCTGGGACTAGAAAGAGGGCATGTCAGGCTCTGAAGTACCTCTCTCCTCATCCTCCATGGCCTAACTCCTTAACCTTCTGAGGTTGGGTCTTGGGGAGCACGAGGGGCAGAAAAGCAGGATGGGGTGTGCTGGGAGAGGAGGCAGAGGTTGTTTTGTGTCACTGGAGGATGTCAGTGCTGGGAGGGGGCCCTGACCTCATTTTGAGTCCCTTGGAACAAGCTGTGGCTAGTGGCCTCACCAATGTGGTGGCCACTAAACAGGCTGTTTACCATGCAGTTTTTCTAGGGAAAAACTGCTTCCTCTGATGGGACCTCCTCACCCCCCAGAGAGGGCCAGCCCTGTCTCCCACTGGCTCCACCAGGTCTCTGTGCCTACGAACACTCTGGCCAACTTTTACACCCAGGGACACCAGTCACCAAAGCCTGTCTCTTCTGCCCTGCCAGGGAAGAACCACCCATCAGATACTACCCAGAGGTGTCCAACCTGTAGCCCACAGGCCTCATATAGCCCAGGATGGCTATGAATGAAGCGCAATACAAAATCATAGATTTACTTAAAACAGTATATAAGGTTTTTTGTGATTGTGTGTCACAATGTATTTAATGTATTACCCAAGACACCTTTTCTTCTTCCACTGTGGCCCAGAGACACTAAAAGGTTGGACTTCCCTGCCAGAGGATTAGGATGCTGGCTCCTGGCAAGGTCCTGAGAATAAGAGCCAAAGAACTGAGGGTTTCTACTGGTACCAGGGTTGAAAAATTCTAGTGCACAGAACACTAAGGAAGGTGGGTATAAGTGAGAGGCTTCTGGCAGCTCTTAGGGTGGGAAAGAGGACCTAAAACAGGCCTAGTTATTCTGAAGCATGGACTCAGAATCTGGCTCATGCTTACAGAAGAGAGAACTTAGCATAGGTTTCCCAGGTCAGTGCTTGTCAAAATGCCTCCTGACCAGCAACACTGGGGAACTTGTTGGAAATGCCAGTCACCAGGCTGCCTCAGGTCTTCTGAATCAGAAAAGCTGCATGGGGCTCAGCAGTCTGTGTGAACAGGTCCTCTGCACAGGTGCTCCAGGGATCTTCCCCCAACTGCACCAACATGGTGCTGGGTCTGCCGCTAAGACCACCCTGCCAGGCCACCTGCCTGGGCTGCTAACAGGACTCTGCCTCTCTCCACAGGCACAGAGAGTAGATTAATACACTGGGGTTTGTGGGTGCTCTAAATCTTCCCAGAAAAAGGCAGAGAACAAACATATAAATAAGACTGTGTGCTCCTCAGCCACGATGGCCCTCACTACAAATCACTGGCTGTGAAATCCAACTAGTAGAGAAATGTTGTTTTGACAGCTTCTTACATTCCCTGCCTAAGGAAAAATACTGAAACACCTGTACCACCGCCCTTCCCCTACTCCCACCACCACCCCCTTTTCCCCAGCTATTTAGCAGTACCATGAAGGCCAGGCAGAAAGAGCTTGACACAGAGCCCATGGCTCCAGAAGCCAATGTTTTGAAGGGTCTAACTCCCCTTGCCCATGACACTCAAGATGCTGTTCCCCTGACTACAACCCCCATCGGCCCTACAAACACTTTCTGGGACCTTGCTATCATGCCATCATTCTACCATTCTATTGAGTTATCTTTCTTCCTACCTAGTTATTCCATCTGGCTATCATTCCATCTAGTGAGAGCTTTTTCTGATCAGACATCATGCTAGCACCTTCCATACTTTATCTCTGTCATTTCTTACAAACCCTATGCATAGCTGGTATCATCCTGCTTTTTGCAGGTAAACAACCAGGCTCAGAGCAGTTGAGTCACTTCCCACAGTGAGTATCTGTCTCCAGAGTCTGTTGATTATAGCAGGTTGTCTATTTTGTCTTAATCTCCTGACCTTATTTCAGGCTTTTGGGCCTAATTCTGTCTTTGCCTAGAAGGGGTGGGTATGAATGAGGTATTTTAGGGCTGGATTTAGGTGTCTATGTCAAGCTGACCTATCTTCTGGTCTTGCTCTCTGTCAAGGTTCTCAGAGCATGGCCCCAGACCATCCACATCAGCATCACCTGGGAATATGTCAAAAATGCAAATCACCCCTGACCTGCTGAATGAGAAAAGCTAGAGGTAACACTGAGAACTTTCCCATATAATCCTGGTGCTACTCGATTTCGAGAATCTGGGCTGCAGATTGAATTCCTATGAGTAACATTGACAGGTCTCAATCGTCTAGGAAATCATGAAAATCTGCCACTACAGGTACAGTCAAGACCAGGGAGAAAATATATTAAATTTACCATAAGTCATTTAGATCTGTTGAAAATTGGTAGCTTAGCTAGAGATTTATTTGTTCTATTACTGTAAAATTGGGGTCGGTAAAACATGATTTTGCTCCAACCAGGAAAAGGCAACAATTAGATTATGAATTTCTAAGAGGAAGTACTATGCCCTATTGTAGCTGGAGTCAGCAGATGAGCAGCAACGTGTGTGAGCTACAAAACAGCTACTGCTTCACCTCTACCCTCCACATTTCCCATACAGGTCTCTCTTTAGTCCATCCTATGGGAAAACATCCAGGGAAGGGAATACCAGGAAGTGTAGTTCAGCCAGGCCATGGCGAAATATCACCTAGTCATTACACCCAGCTTTCAAGTAAGCTGAGTCTATTAGGACTCATCAGGTGAGCTTTCATAAGAGATTTACAGTTACCTTCTGAACAAGTGCACCAGTTTGGTACAAAGCTGGGGGCCACACTCAAACGGAAGAGGTAACTGCAAGCTCAGAATGTGGGTATATGTCTCACGGGCTTCACAGGCAAGCTGCAAAGGCTTCTGCTCTTGAGCTCTGTGCTGAATGGCCTGCAGTGAAAGGATCATTCAAAAAAATCTCTATTGGGTTTTGAAAGTGCAAGGTCTCAGCAGAATAGGCACCAGCCCCTTCTGCAATGATGAGAGACACAGTGGTGATCCTTGACATCAGACACCAGTGGTAGGCAACATGTGTTCCCAAATCAGCCTAGCTGAGTGTGGACAGCTGTGCCTGTGGTGGCATTTCATGTGTCACAGCAACAGGAGACATCACACAGGAGCAGAAGAGGACATGCAGAGCATCATGCTGGTAGCCCAGAGGACTGACAGCAGAGATCCTACCTGGAAGGGGCACAGTCAGGACCATGGACAAGTCCTCAAGGGGATTTCCCAAGAGCCACAACCTGTGACTGACACCAGGGACCAAGTTTTAACCATGGGACCATCTGGTATTACGATGGCCTAGAAAACAGCTTGATTACAACCTTGATTACAGCTCAGCCCAGCTTCAAATGACACTCAAGTAGTTAACTGATGATCCAGACAAGAGAATTGGTGACTAATAAACAGCACAGACCTTTTCAGCTGGTTAGTGAGAAAGCTCTGTAGAGCTTTCAATAGTTAGAGTTAGATTCAATAGAAGATGGGAGCACACCAGGTGGCAAAACATCTGCGAGGACAAACCTGCTTGGTTGAGAAGGGATTGACTTCAAAGGAGAAAGAATATGGCTCCATCAGTGTTAAGGAGGAGGTGACACCTCTCACAAAAGCAGCTCTGCTATAGCATTTCTCTTTGAACACTCTCTAGAAAAATGTCTGGAGTGGCCACAAAGTGGGCTCTGTTGCCTGACAATATCAGAGCAACCCTCAACTCAGGCACCATTAGCAGCTCTTCAAACCCGGCCACACAAAAGCAATTATGTTATTCATCTGAACATGAACTTGATGCCATCTCTGCAAACATAATCTTAGATTATATAATCTCTGGACATTTTTACTGATATTTAAACAACTTCCTATTTGCAAATAAATGAGTTCTAGCAAGAGAAAGTCATCCTCTAAGACTGAATTAGGGAGACTGCTTTCTTACTAACCAGTTGAAAAGAAAAGGTCTGTGCTGTTTATTAGTCACCAATTCTCTTGTCTGGATTATCAGTTAACTACTTGAGTGTCATTTGAAGCTGGGCTGAGCTGTAATCAAGGCAGCTTTCCCAGCCTATCATGGTCTTTTTCTCTGTGGCACCTTCTGAGAATCTATTAAGACCGAGCCCACTTGAAGCCATTGTATGCTGAGCAACACAGTGAAAAACTGGGTGAAAAAAAATAACTTGTTGCTTTTACCTAAATGTTACCTTGAAACATTTTTTTAATTGAAATACAGAGAGTCAGTGATATAAATGGTTACCCTGAGCTGTGCAAAACCCCTCTCATAAAACCACTGGTCTTGAACTCAACTGTAAAAGACAGCTTCTAGTCTATATATAAGATGCTACTGTTAGTGAGTTCTTCCAAAATCTGCCTAATTAGTGTGGGCAGCATAGAGGAGGTAGAAACGGTGCAAGTTTGTCTAATGGTTACAATATGTATTTCATGAAAATGCAGAAATGGTGAATGATTTGGTCTCTAAGATGCTTCCATTGTACCATTTCTCCTTCCTCATCAGGCAGAGTTCTGAGTTGAGGTACACAGACCCTAGCAGTTCAGCAGAACAGGAATGTATTAAAGGAGGCCCTACCCCAGGAGCCATTGGGCCATGCTAGAAACAAAATGTCTCAGAGTTTTCTCCTCCCTGACACTGAAATGGATTTCCTGTGGTACTGCCTTCTCCCTGCCCCAAGCTTCGCACAGGTAAGCCTGATTGGAGAAGCTGGCTCTGGTGGCTGGCCTTAGTTTCAAGGGATGTGGGCAGGTGAGTTTCTGTTTGACCTTAGGAAGACAGGACACATGGTAGAAACTCCCCCAAACACAGTGCTAGGCAGCCACCAAGCAGGAAGACAGCAGGATACCCTGTGTGTTCTTAACTTTCCTGGCCCTTACCATTCCAGGTTTGGAGGAGGCAAAATATAGGCTGTGGCTATTTAAATCTCCAACTTCTAGAACATGCACTGGAATTGGGTAATTTCAGCTGTAAATCCTACACCCTCTAAATGTTCAGAGCCAACTGCAGGGTAGGCGCAGTAAGTACCTCTGTAAATATTCTCCGTAAGATTCTCAATAAATGAAGATCTCTTTTATTGTATCCAGTTATATGTGTTCATTATGGTCTTCCACACTACTGTTAAGCAGCAATAACACCCAGCTGAAACGTTCAGTCGCTCAGCATTCAAGAGCAGAGGGAAGGAGGGCCAGTCACGTGGTGACAGCTGGAGACCCCCCTTCCCTGCTGGTCCCTCTGTAGCTCCCAGGGCCTCCTCATTCCACCCTGTGGAATCTCAAGGATGTCACTCAAAAACCATGCAACTTTATGATCCCTATGGTCCCTTCGAGGGCTCTGATTCTATGAGTCTCGAACTCTCACCCTAGATGCAAACTTCTCAGCCTCAGTACTATTGACATTTTGGGCTGCATAATTCTTTTTTTTTTTTAAAGTTTTTATTTATTTATTTTTAGAGAGAGAAGGGAGGGAGATAGAGAGAGAGACACACACACACATCAATGTGTGGTTGCTGGGGGTCATGGCCTGCAACCCAGGAATGTACCCTGGCTGGGAATCAAACCTGCGACACTGGGCTGCATAATTCTTCACTGTGGGGCCATCCTGTGATTTGTAGGAGGTTTAGCTGCATCTCTGCCCTCTAACCACTACATGCCAGCAGTATCCCTAGTTGTGATGACCAAAAATGTCACCTTATATTACCACATGTCCCCTGAGGGACAAAATTCTCCCCCTCCCCCTTGAGAACCACAGTCCTAGATTAATTCAAAATTCTATTAAATGTCACACTCCATTTCTTCAGCATTCTCATCAACTTATGGCTTTTCCTCATTTATTTAAAAAAATACAGTCTCCTTTTAAGCTAGCAATAAAGCACTTGCTTCTACTATTCAGGAGGTTTGCAAGCCAGTATTTTTATATTCTATTGGCACTCTCCATAATTTTTGTTCTTTGAAAGCCATGCATCTTTCCATTTAATTGTCCTTTTTGCTATCTGTATTTCCCCAGGAACCCAGGACTCAAGCTGGGAGGCTTGGGTAATACAAAGCCCATCACTGCCAACACCTCACTCTGTTCCACTCCCACACCTAAAACGTGAAACACTAATCTCCAACTAGAGCAACCTTCCTTTCACTCATATTCTCATTATTCTCTTCCACTGGGACATAAACCCCAATCAGTCAAGTGACTCATTGGTTCCCAATCAACACAGACCATTAAGTGAAAAGGACCAACCAGGACATGAAAGAAAATTATGATGATAACTATGATGATGAAAATGTTAATAATTAACTATTAGTACCAGTGTTAGAGCTAACACTTACACAGTAATGCTTATTATGAATTGGATGCTTTGCATATTTCCCAAGCACTTAAGACTTTATATGTACACGTGTGTGTGTGTGTGTGTGTGTGTGTGTGTGTGTATCCCAAGACCATTGAGAAGACTTGTCCAAATGTGGGAATGGATAGGAAGTTCCTGTCCATGCAGTGCAGGGTCTGGCCCAGCACTTCAGAATTAGTTAATTAATTAATTCAAAATTAATTTAGGACTGTGCCTACAAGGAACATGTACCTTTGAGTGACTTTCTGTTGAGGAGGCTATTTTACAACTCTGTAGCCAACTGCTGTGTCTGCTATAACAAATCATCACAAACTCGGTGGCATAAAACAACAGAAATTTATTTTATGTCAGTTCTGGAGACCAGAAGTCTGAGATCGGTTTCACTGGGCTGAACCTGTGGCATCTGCAGGGCCGCACTCCCTCCCCACTGCAGTGAAGAATCTGTTCCCTACCTGTGCTGGCATCTGGTAGTGGCCAGCATTCCTTGGTGGGTGGTCACGTCGCTCTGCTCTCTGCCTCTGTGGTCACACTGCCTCCTGTGTGTGTGCACATGCCTGTGCATGCACGCCAAACCTCCCTCTGCTTCTGTCTTACAAGGATACTCATAAATGGTGATGGAAAGAGACTTGACTTCGGGCAGTAAACACACAATATGCAGATGATGTATTATAGAATTGTATACCTCAAACCTACAGAATTTTATTAACCAATGTCACCCCAATAAATTCAATAAAAGATGATATATATGATTCCATTTAGAGCCCAGCAGGATAGTCCAGGATAGTATTTCATCTCAAAATCTTTAATTTAATGATATCTACAAAGCCCTCCTTTGCCATATAAAATAACGGTGACAGGTTCCAGAAATTAGAATGTGAATATCTTTGTGTGGAAGTGAGGTTAGAGGTGGGGGGCATTATTCAGTCTCCCATCTTAGGGGTAGCTATTGCATTGCAGAAAGCTGAGAATAGTGGAAAGGCTATCTGTAATGAATTATTTATGGTAAAGAATATAAATCTCTGTAAATCAAACTTTCATTTGACTAGACTTAACATTTTATTGATTCTTCCATGATTTAGTAACTTGAATAAAATGTTATGTTTTCACTTTATATTCTCATGCAAGACATGATTTTACCTTTTTGGAAATTCTACTTCAGTGATATTAACTCATTAATCTTCACAAGTCCATGAGCTGGGTGCTGTGATAAATTGCCATTTTAAAGATTATAAAACTGAGTTCCAGAGAGGATAGGAGAATTGTCCAAGGCCACACAGCCAGGAAGGATGGTCTGGCTGGAGGGCTCACTGTACTGTATTGTCCTAACGTAATGGCTGAACTAAGTGACCTGTAATGTACCATTAGCCTGGCTTTGCCATGAGTCCATCAAAGCTTCTGTTTGCTTCAGAAATTCAGTACACATGTCCCACAACAACCACATGGAGTATGAAGCATGGGTCAGTCTCTCTGAGCACAGACTCAATGATGAGCCTGGTTGAGGAGAATTGGGTTGTTTTGCTCCTACTTCAGAACACAATCATAAAATGCAAATATTAGCATTGAGCCAACACATGTATGCAAACTGAAAAATAAACATCTGTGATGGGAAAGCGTTATTTGGTGTTTACAATCCCCAACTGCAAAAGATGGAGTGCTGGAAGTGTCCTGTGCTTGCTGAAAGAAAAAATGGGTTTGAGAAAATCCAATCAGAAAAGCAGAGCTGATGTGCTTAGCATAAGAGAAGAAATATATAAAGTTGTGAAGGAGTAAGAGAGAGGAACTGGGAGCCAATGAGGAAATTGAAGGGTAGAAGCAGGTACTTAACAGCAATTTTAAGGTTTACTGTGGCAGGTGACATGCATGGCTTTCTCTACTGTCTCTTGCATTAATCACCTGTAAAACCTACTTTACATAAAATATGCTTTGTGGAGCTGGACTTGTTATTTAAAGATACAGTGCTGAGTCCTATTTCTAGAAGGACAGAGGGATAGGAAAGAAGCTGTCCAGAGGGCCCAGTCACGTCGGAGTTACACATAATTTATTTGAAAACTACATGTATGCTTTCCAAAATATCTAAAGGATTCACTATGGTTTGAGGAATCAGACTTGGCAGGATTTCAGTACATTACTGTATCTCAAATTTAATGAACTTGCATGACATTTTTTACAAATTTTAAAAAAGGGAGAAATAATGATCCGTCTTTACAAAAAAAAATGATACTAACCCAAATATTACTCAATATGCAAAACACATAATCTCATTCTCTAAAGTACAAGAACCAAATTGCTGACTTAGTCTGTGACTCCCCATTGCTTGTTCTCATAACGCTCAGTTCCTCTGGGCACCTTTCAGTTACCAGATTCTCCGGTCTGTTCATTTTCTGATCCTGTTTAAATCTCTGCCTGGGTTGTGATTTTTATATCATCTCCCTCCTTCTGCTTGGATCAGCCTTTTGATTTCAAAAAGCCAGCAGTTTAAAAAGCTTTTCCTTCCTGAGTTTGAGTCTGAACAACCAAAGAGAGAGACCTATGAATACTCCAGATGGACAACACTGGGAAGAGGACTTTTAATTAAAGCTGCTCCCTTCAACTTGGCTTCTGCTGGTGTTTCACTTCCAACCACAGGAGAGACCAAAACCAACCAACCAACCAACCAATCAACCAACCAACCAACCAGCCAAACATGCCCCCTAAATTTAATGCTGTATTCCTACCTTTCCTCTTATTTTTGGGAATATATCATTGGTATTAATTTCCTAACTAGACTACAATATTAAATTTAAGGGTAGTGCATACCTTAAGACCAACATTTTTTCCCATTGGACAAAATTTCTCATTGCATGATGAAGTCCTGTTGGTTGTCCGTTTCCTGGCCTGTCTTCAAAGGCAACAGACAAACACTGGCTGGCATTACTGGCAATTACTTTAGGTGACAGGTGGTATGTTATTTTTTTTCAGCTTTATTGAGATATAATTGACATACAGCACTGTGGAAGTTGAAGGTATACAACATGATAATTTGATACCTGTATACACGTATTGTGAAATGATTGCCAAAGTAGGGTTAATTCACACCTCCATCACCTCACATCATTATCATTTCTTTTTTGCAGTGAGAACATTCAAAATCTACTAGCTCAGCAACTTTCCAAGATACAATATTTGTTGACTGGAGTCACTGCGCTGGTACTGCTGTCAACTTACAAATGAGGAATCTGACACTAGGAAGTTTGAGTAACTTGCTCAAAGTCACACAGTGGAGCCAACATTTGAACCCAGGCCCCTGGAACTCCAGAACCTTCTTTTACACTGTTTCTTTATCCCTCCTCCCTCTGGGACACTGACCTCCCAGTGATTCCTGGAAAATGATTCTTCTTTCTACCCCAGAGCCTTCAAGACCATTCCCCAAGCCCAGAATATTCTTCCTCCTTTCCCATCTCTTTGCTTATTTGACCCTTACTACCTGCCACCTCTACTTCAATGTCCCCATGTTGAGGACACCTTCCCCAATCACCTTCTGCTGTCACCACATTCTTTACCAGCACAGCACTCACCTCCGATTTCTTAAGAGGCAGGAACTTCTATTTTGGCTTATAATTATGACCCTGAACCCAACAAACTATAATAGCTCAATAAATTTTTATTGAACAAATGGAAGAATAAATGAATTAGAGACTACTAGATGGATAGATGGAAGAATGAAAGTAATCCCAAATGGATAAGGCAAAGTTCACTGGTACAGGGATAGACATCGCAAGCTCTCTTGTCCAGATGGGAGGAGCATGGACCAGGGAGAGTTGGAGGGATACTACCTATTATATCAAGAATGCCCCAGAACATACCACAGTCTCGCCATGTGCCAAGTCATTAAACCAGATGCAAGGCCCGGCTGGTGCAGACACCAGGCTGGTGTAGGACACCAGGCTGAGTAGTTTCACCCATCTGTGCAGATACTGGCCAATATACTTCAGCTCTGAGACCCCTTGGTCTGTGCCACAGCCATTATCCATGTCTGATTTTCCCAGAATTTGAATTTTAGGTTTCTGCATAGACTTTGGGCTCTTTCTTTTGGTTTCCTTTGTTCCCTGCTGTCTAGAATGGAACTCTATGTCTAAGACTCAGGCCCCCAGAACCTCAAATCTATCTCCCATCACTAAGCTGATAGCTCACCAGGCCGAGCCCTGACAGGAGGAGGGGTAAGATTACTAGGATTCTGATGCAGAAATGACTTTAAAGGCCATTTTTTTCAAGCACACACCTCTTATGTAAAACAAGATGCTTCTATACTTTAGATAACAAATAGAACTTCTTGCCTTTGTGTTTTTAATGACTGTGGCCTCCATTGCCCCAACTTAACCCAATTATTTTAAAAGAGTAATGCTTTTTTATGCAGACAATCAGCATTTACTCTCCCATGGATGGGTCTTATATAAATAAAAACCTTTTTAGAAACACAGGGTCCTCCTAATCTATAAGACAGTATAGCTGACATGCAAATGGCTCTAAGACATGTTGCTTAAGCTCACTCCAGCCCCTTTCCAATCAGAAAGCAGTCCCTGGGTTGGAAAAGAACACATTTCCAACTGCTTTATAAATGCTGCCATTATTGCGGTCTGCACAAGAACTGCTTAGATACAAAACTTGAAAGAGGGAATAGGCTTGAAGAAAAGAAAAAGTAGGTGAATGGAAGGCAAGGCAAGAGCTAATGCTTTCACTAAGCAGCCTCAATGAGATAAGGAAGCTGCTCTGGAAATTCATCCCCATGTATGCTGGGCTCTAGTGGTTTAGACACAGAAGGAGGAGACGGAGCTGCGTCCCATTCATACGTGGTCTAGCACAGTCATCTTGGGGAGACTGAAGTCTATCAAAGCTTACATGTAAAGAAGTACAGTTGACAAACTCTCTCTCAAGACAACAAGCTAAGTGGGTTTAATTAAGTTTCTTTAAAGCTTTTCTTTTTTATGTGATGTTGTAACTCCAGAGCTAGGGTGTTTAGGAGGCTGGAGACAACAATAGTTAGGGAAGTGAAACAATCAGAGAAGAAAGCAGTCTTCTCTCTGTCTCTCATTGGCCCCCCAGTACCAGGGTTCTGGACATCTTCATGATATCAATGGACTTGATGGGAGTCAGGATTAGCACATAAAAGGACTGCCAAGGAATGTTCCAGTCCCTATTCTATTAATTCCCACAAAGAAACAGACAAGAATGAAAAGATAATTTCCCCAGCAAATCTTTGTGGACTGAAGGTTATGCTGGGAAAGGGGGAAAGGAGAGTCAGTAAAATAGCTTCTTTTTGTTTTAGAGGCGTTTCTCAAGAAACCCCCCACCCTACCCTTGTTTAGAGGTTAGGTCCATTGTTGGCATGGAGGGAGAGTTGGGGCAGTAGGAGGGTGTCCCTTGATGAAGACTCTCTCCCTTGACCAAACTTTAGTTAGGTTCCTCTGAACCCTCTTCTTCACCCTCTTCTTCACCAAGGCCTTGGCCTTGACTCTCTCTGTCTTTTTGCTGAGTTCAGTTTTAGTAAGGATCCTGAAAAGTTAGTTTAGAGAAACCCCCCACCCTTCACATCTAATCAAGTTCCTCAACCCTTACTCTTGATGTCTAAGCACTGGGCCTGGCCTTCAGCAAGAATCTGGTTAGGTCAAATCACAAGTTCCCTCCCATCCTTGATGTTCTCTTGGAAAAATTTTTCATCCACTGTCCCCATCATGCTCTTCCTTGGCTGTAAATCCCCACTGTCCTTGTTGTAGCCAGAGTAGCACTTGATCTCTCTCCCCTATTACAAGAAGTTAACCTCCATTGCAATAGGCTTGAATAAAGTCTTCTTTACCATTTTGACAAGTGTCATAAATTTTTTAACACCTTTAAGTGGAGGAGATAAAATGGCTGGGGGTGGGGATGAGTATCTGTGAAACTGAAAGTTTCACAGTCTGTAGTCTCCACTACAACAGGCCCCCTTATATGCGGTTTCACTTTCCGCAGTTTCAGTTACCCACAGTTGACCACAGTCCAAAAATATTAAATGGAAAATTCTAGTAACAAACAATTCATAAGTTTTGAATTGCACTCTTTTGAATAGTGGAATGAAATCCTGTACTGCTTTGCTCCATCCTGCCTAGGATGTGAATTGTGCCTTTGTGCAGCATATCTAAGCTGTATGTGCTATCTACCTGTTAGTCACTTAGTAGCTATCTTGCTCATCAGATCAACTGTCCCTGTATCTCAGTGCTTGTGTTCAAGTCATCCTTATAGTAGTAGCCTAATGCTACATCACAATACCTACATTACTCACCTCACTTTATCTTATCACATGGGCACTGTATCATCTCACATCATCACAAGAAAAAGACTGAGTACAGTATAAGATATTCTGAGAAAGATCACATTCAAATAACTTTTATTACTGTTATAATCTATTTCATTATTAGTTATTGTTATTAATCTCTGACTGTGCCTACTATATACCTTAAACTTTGTCATAGGAATGCATGTATAAGAAAAACAGTCTATATAGTATCTGTTATGATCTATGGTTTCATGAACCCATGGGGGTCTTAGAGCATGTCCTCCAAGGACAAGGGGATCTCCTACTCTATAGGGAGATCTTTGTCCAGTGCCCCAACAGAGAAGGGCTGCTCAGATGCATTTGGAAGGCTGAGCAGCAGAGAGAATCCTCTGGATCCACAGGAGGGGTGTATCTGTAACCCAGAGCAGCTCCTATCCCCATGGGCTCTGAGCACAAGGATAATGCTCTGCTTTCCCAGGATTTCAGCATCCTTGACAAAGTGGGTGGGAGCAGGGGAGCCAAATGATGGTGTTCCCAGACATGAAGCTGATTAAGCCAGTTTTCAATTGATCCAAAAATTAAAGATATGCATCATTGCTTATCCCAGAGGATCGCAGAAAAAGTTCATAGCAATTATATAATAAATAACTCAGGCCAGTTGGGAAACCTGTCAGAGAGAGTGCCAAAATGAGGGAACCCACTGGGAGTGACACTCTAGAATAAGACATAGAATGATGGTAAAAGGCAGAGAACCAGGAGGGGCTCAGCAGGGGGCTGGTCAGGCAGCCCAGCTCCAAGGAGGGAGGCAGCAGCATCAGGCAACCATGTGGGAAGCACTCATTCCCCCAAGGCTATGTTAATGAAGGTCCCATTTCTGCCTTTGTATGTTAATTTCAGTGATGTATATTTATACCCCACTGAGCAAAAAGGATATTGAATTAATACACACATGAAAGAAAACCATAGCTCTCAGCAGTAATTCTCCAAATACTCTTCAAAAACCTTTGGATGAAGGATTGCTTTACTCTGCTTCTAAGAAATCTTTCTATTATCACCTCCCTAGTTTGAATACTTACCATGAAATCTTGGTTAGTAATGAGAAAAGAGTATAGTAGGTCAATAACTTAGTTTACAACTCCTCCTGCTGAAGAAAAATGAAAGGCCTATTCCTACGTTCTCTCTCCATTTTTTTTTCACTTAGATTGCTTTTTAAGTGTTTGTCTAACATCTGTGAGATAATATTTCCAATATGCATGGTGAGGTCTGGATTTGGCTTTCTCTTGACAAGTCTATGGTGTCATCTGTTAAGATCTGGAAAAACAGGGTGATGATGTTCTGACCAATGCATTCTCAATGCCTGGGTTTCAGCCATAAGAATGAGAAGTTTTCAGGAATGTGAAATTTGATATCTCTCTAATTTGCCCTATAAACCAAAATTGATTTTAAACTGTAATAAGGAATTTTTAAGACATTTATTTGAGCAAAAATTTGAGCCCAGGAACCTCAGATTCAGGTAGCAACCTACACTGTGTTCCACCAAGACAAAGGGGAGGCTATCTTTTACAACAGAAGCTCCCACCCAGATTTTTCACTAGGTTTTTTTTACGTAAATGAGGTATCCAAACTCATACAGTTCTGAGTGATTGGTGTATATATACAAAAAAGGATACAATTTGTGCAGTTCTGAGTGGATGGTGCAGGTCTTAGTCCATTGGTCAAAAGAGGAAGGCAGGAACTCCCTTAGGATAGTTGATTCAGATGGTATAAATGAGCAGGGCATGGTATGGGAAGCCAAGATTTCAGTCTACTATTCCTCCCAGTATGCAAAGTATGTGAGGAGCCTCTGTCAAGCAAATGGTCACTAAGATCTTGTTATTCATAAAATTTGGGGCTTTGGTTGACTATGGAAAGTCTACCTCAGTAGGTGAATTCCTTTATGGGGTTCACATCCAATGCACCTTTCTTCTTGGGACCCACAGCCATTCTCCCTAGTTTTTACATTAGTCCCAAACCCAATCCCTTGGTGTGTGAGCTACTTTGTCCCCTGTTCTTCAAAAAGATTTGGCCAATCACACATGGACAGTTGCCACCCAAACTTATAGTTGTTAGCATGGTAGTGATTTAGTTTTGTAGGAGACCCTAATGTGCCACCCCCAAAAATGCTTCTTTGGCATGAGTTACTTTGAGAATTAGCAGGACACAGAGAACACTCCAACAATAGAGTAGAAATTCCCCTTTTGTAAGGGAAATTAACATGTATAAAGGGATCTCCTTTGTAAAGGTCTCTCACCCTCTGTACCTGGAAGAGAGATGGCTCTATATCACAAGAGAGGCTTATCCGCTTCTCCGCTTCTCCAAGTAAAAAGCTCTGACTTTAATCTGCATGACAAACCTTACTCTTGTTCACAGTACTTTGCCTGGTCACCTTCCCATAAATGGGCCTCCATACCCTGCTCTTGTTTTAACTGAAGGTGGTATTTTAAGCCTCAATTCTAAGTCACCTCTTTGAGTTCATTCATCCCTGAGTTTCCCCCAGGTATACAGCGGAGCCTTGAACAACTGGAGCTTGAACTGCATGGGTCCACTTATGTGCATGAAAATGGCCTCACACAGTTTCAACTAGCTCGTTCAAGGGTCAGCTGTTTTTTCAGTTCACTGTTGGGAATCCCTGTATGCAGAAGGCTGACTTAAGTTATACTTGCTTCTTGGCTGCACTGGTGGTCAGCACCCTTAGCCCCTGCATAGTTCAAAGTCAGTTGTATATGAGATACACACGGTGATCAACTTCTGTTTGTCTTCTTAATCTGTCTGGTTACGGGGCCCCAGTACAGAAACTTGAAGAATAGAAGGAAAGATTTTTCCTCCCCTACAGTTTCTATTTATTTTTATCTGATGTATGTGACCAAAACTTCTACTTAATGTAACTGCAGAACCAGCTCAAAATGGCTCTATCCTGTTTCTAACAAGACACCAAAAATTTTTCAGGGACAACAGACCAAAAACACAAGTCATACAGCTAAAGCATGTGCTGAGGAGAGAATTTTGACTTCCAGCTGCACCTGGAACCAAAGTCATGAACCTCCCCCTCCACTCTGACCCAAAGGACCTAGACATAACCAGAACTGAACACCAGAACCCTTTCAGAAGCACAGCGTACATTGTCCTGGAAGATTGGGTGCTGAAGCCCTTACTGTAAATGGCCAAGATCCAAAGCTGTCTAATCAAAACCTGCCCAACCAGTACTTCCAAATAACAGCCTATTCCCTCTAACACCTTAAAGCTCATTTGGAACTCTGGACTAGGGAGACAGATTCGAGCCTTGCCTCCTATCTCCTGGCAGGTGAACTTAGCAATAAAAGCTTTTCTTTTTTCAAAAGCTGGTGCCTTAGTATTGATTCTTATACCTGTTGGACAGCAAGCCCTTGCTTGGTAACACTAAAAAATCAGATTCTTATGTCATTTTACTATTCCCTCCCTGCATCCTATGGTTCAACACTGCCATCCTTGTCTATCTGATGGAAATCTCTGATTCTACCTATGTATCTGATGTGCCTATCTATTGTTCCATGCAGCTTTTAACTCAATGGGAAAGCTCTGTTTTCTTTGTTCCTGGAGTAACCAAAGATCAATCAGATAGTAGTCTACTAATTCGCAGAAGAGAGTCCCACTATACCTGTGGTAGAAAAGGACTGGCCAGCCTCAAAGCCTGGCAGCACATCTGGGATGACCCCTCCTAATGAGCTTGGCTGCAGTGCTCTGTGGAGGGACAAGAGTAAGAGAGAACAGCGGACCTACTGAGGAACACAGTGTGGCTTCACAGAGTGGTGTGGTGGGGGTGGCTGTGTGCTCTGCCTCCTGTTTATGCTTGCAGTTCTAGATAAATTGTCATTGGCTCCTTCCTATAATGACACATTTAAAAATGCAAATGCAATAGCACATTCTTTTCCTCCCCTTGCAGCCCTCAGACTCAATTTTCAGAAGAATAGAAAAGAACTGACAGACCACTGGCTCCCATGGTACACTGTGGATGCAGGTAAATGGCATTGCACTTATCATTGACCTTACCCTTCACAGAGAAGCTCTGACACAGAGCAATCTCTCCTAAGACTTCGCATGGGATCTGGGGCTCCCTGAAATTAACCAGGACAAATAGTTGACAAGTGCTAGGACTTACTAAACTGAGGTTTGATCCAGTCTACTTGGTTTTCAAAGTCTGATTTGTTCTCTTACACAAACAGGACTATCCCTTAAGGAGAAGTCATCCTCTCCCCAGAGTGGTGTTTGCCCAGTGGGATTTCAGGTTCCAGATGGGAGGCTGGAAGGTGTGGACTGCAAGCATTAGAGATAGCAGTCTTCTCCGGGAGCAGGAATTATCATTTGTCCCACAGGGCCTGGTACAGTGCCTAATTCCTAGTGATGTTCAAGAAATGCTTGCACAATGAATGAGTGAGAAGATGAATAAAGACTGATTGAAATGTTAAGGAAATACCCTGAAATGTATTAATACTTGTGGGACATATTAATGTATGACACAAACTTTTAAAACTGTAGTGTGAACAAGTGTATAGGAGATGAGCATGGCAGTCAGGGAGCAGGGCTTGGATAGATGAAGCTCTTAGAAGAGGATGTGGAGAGTTCAGTTAGGAGCTGGAATGACAGAATGCAATGGAACAACTCAATGTGTCTGCTGTCAGACAAAAGGAACCTTGGGAAGACCCTCAGTGCCCAGTGCATTTGTGAAGAAGGGGAGAAGGTGCTGCTGAAAGAGATGAAACAGTCGAAAGGAAGAAGATGGCAGAACACCCAAGCATGTTGCTCACTTTGTGACCCTTCCACCTCTGCCCTGCCATGCTATCTTACATACAACAGATAGACACCAAAGAACAACAGTGAGTATTTCCCATCAAGTTTGCTGGTTATGCTAAACACAGACAAAAATATCTGGACTATAGTTACAAATGATGTTCAAAATGAAATCTGGAAGCACTCACCCCACCCCCGCTCCCACCCAGGCAGCGACACTCAACCTGAATTCATGCACATATTTATTTACTATGTCTCAGGCAGGGGCTAGAGAGATAACAACGCACAAGGTAAGTATGACTCTTTTGTCTCCTGAGTTTGGGACTCACTGAACCACCAATGAGAACAGAAAAATATAATGGATTGGACAAGTAATAATACTGAGAGTGACAGAGAATCTAGGGCCAGGATCTAGGCAATCGTTTTAGGCAGATGGAGCAAAATTGAGAAAAAAAAAAACAACCCAAGATTTAGCAAAGTGAATACCTGAGTACATGTCACAAAACAGAATTTGACAGAAAAAAAACTAAATTGCAAGATGCTTCATGCTTGCTCCAGAGCCCCTGGGCCTGCACCTTCCAGAGATTCTCCTTTCCAAGGGGCACTGCCCTAGAGAGCGAACAGGCATGCATCCCTGCTCAGCTCAGCTCAGCTCAGCTCAGCTCACACTGCTCTTCAGGGACCAACCAAGAGGCAAATACCAAGGATTCTGAAAATGCATACCAACTTTCTACCAATGGATAATACAACTTTTCTAGTAAACATCATAAAAATTGACCATATATTAGTTTTCCCCCAAATTTTAATAGTTAAAAAAATCACCACAATGCAGTTAAAGCAAGAAATTAAGGATAAAGACTTACAATTTTAAAACCTAACCATTGGGTTATAAAAAGTACTTCTAAATAACTTTTAGATCAAAGAGGAAATAAAAACTAAAATTATACACTATTTAGAAAATAGTGACAATTCAAACACTACATATAAAAACTTATGAGCTGTAGCAAGATCTGTACTCAGAGGAAAACACATAACATTAAATGCTTTTGCTATTAAGCAAGACAAAAGGAAAATAAATGAACTGAGATTTCAAGTCAAAAGGGTGGAAAGCAAGAAAATAAGGGTAAAAGGGCAAAAGACAAAGCAGATTGTAGAATTCATATACCAGGAAGGAGGAGGATTGATACCTCAGGAGTTGGTTCTTTGAAAAGGCCAACTAAAATTAAATCTAATTTTAAAAGGAGAGGAAAACACATAAATGCCATCAGGACTGAGAAAAGGGCTTTGACCACAAACATAAAAAAGCTTTTAAATGTTTTAATAATAAATGAATGGAAGAAATGTTGATCCAGGCAACTCTCGGAGACAGAGTAGAAAACTGGTGTAGACTAACCACTGAAAATCCTGAAAAAGTCATCAAGAATTACTATCCAAAAAGGCACTAGACCCAGTTTGCACTACAAATAAATTCTATCATTTTGTGGAGGAACAGAAAAACAGCATGTGACCTGAAGTACCCCAGAGCATGACTTGAGGACATTGTGCTAAGTGAAGGAAGCCAGCCACAAACTACCACTTACTCCATTTACGTGAAATGTCCAGAAGAGTCAAATCGACACAGACAGAAAGTAGATCATTGATTGTGAGGCCTCTGGGGGTCTGGAAGAAATGAGTGAGGGGTTTCTTTTAAGGGTGATGAGTGTGTACTAAACTTGTGGTGATGGATGCACAAGCCTGCAGATATACAATACTGAAAAGCATTTAATTGTACATACTTAAGTGAATAAAAGGTATGACATTAGTTGTATCTCAATAAGGCTGCTGTTTTTTTAAGATAGTACATACACAAAAGAGAAAACTACATATGAATTTCACTAATAAATTGAGGGTTGAAATTTTTAACTAAAATACTGGCAATGAACACACCAGGACAAATAGAGTTTATTATAGGAATACAAATATGGCCCTATTTTACACTCCATATTAATATGATTCAAAATAAAACATTATAATCCTCTTAATAAATGCTAAAAAAAAGCATGTGAAAACATTCCACATGTGTTCCTCACAAAAACTCCCAGTAAATTAGGAAGAAAATTTTCCTAACCTCATGTCTATTTAAAACAAACCAATATTAGTCATAACAGTGATATGCTCAAGGCATTGCATTAAGTGAGGAATGAGATAAAGATCTGCTGTCACAGTTAATATTCAGTATTGCTCTGCAGATTTTAGTTGAGACCATAAAGAAGGGTAGAATGAAAAGAAAAAAAGATAAAATTATATATGTTTGTTCACAATATGATCTATTTTGAAAAATTAAAATAAAAAATCAACAAAAATTATTAGAACATCTAAAGGCTTCAGAAATGTGTCCAGTTGTTATTTATAATGAGATTTTTTTATTGAAGTAGGACAGACATAAAGAAAACCACAGAAATCCCAAGTGTTCTACTGGTTTTCATAAACAGAATACACACATTTTTAACCACCACCCAAGTCCAGACACAGATGACCAGTCTTCCAGAAGCCCCCGATGTGCTCCTCACCCTGTGACTACCTCCCCAGAGATAACTACTATCCTGAGTTCCAACACCAGAGGTTAGGTGTGCTTGATTTTGAAATTTACATAAAAATAATAAAATGGTACATACTCTTTAGGATCTGGATTCTTTGGTTTAACACATGTACGAGACCTACACATGACTTTTGTTTTGAAAAAAACAGCATTAATATCCTCAGATAAATAGACAATATATGGCAGTTATGAAACACTGGGTGCTGTGGCAACAGATCAGTTAGAAAACCAATAAGCGTCCTTGAAAATTAAAATATAAAGATAGAAATGGAAAGTTTAGAAAATAAAACTAAAGAAATTTTTCATAAAGTATAGCCAAAAGAGCAAAACCTGATGAATAAGAGAGGAAAGATAAGAAAGTAGATGAGTCCAGGAGGTTAAACACCCAAATAACACAAGTTCTAAAAATGAAGAACACACACACAGGTGAAGGAAGGTTATCAACACTGAACATGAGTTTCCATTGAAAAGTTTTACTGAGTTCTTAACACAATGGAAAAAAGTAAATCCCAACACATTACTATGAAATTTCAGAACACCTGGGTTGAAAGGATTTCTAAAAAGATAAAGACAAGTCACCTTCAAAGAACTGGAGGCAGACTAGCTCTGGAGTTCCCAGTAGCCATGCAGGAAGTTAGAAGACAGTGAACCATGGCCTTCAAAGTCAGGGGGGGAATCTGCCCACGTGGAAAGTGGGAATCCTGGTATTTTTAGACATGCAAGGACTAAAAAATTTCCTCAGAGATATGCAACACTGAAATGAGAGAGCAAGCCAGGGTGGAGGGAAGGGGCATGGGATCAGGACACGGGGTCAAGCACAGGATAGAGGTGATGGGAGCCCCAAAAGCCAAAATCTGTGTTATGTGGGGCAGCCAGTCCTGACTGATGGAAAAGGCTGAAGCACTCTGGAGAGTTTTCCTCAAAAAGATGAGTGGACAGAAAACCTAATGTGGCTGAGAGGACTGGGAGGGAATCCAGACAAGAAGCAGAGGGTCTGGGGTTGACGTGGTGAAAAGTGAGCAGAAACTGAAGCAAGCAAACAGACAAAAAGGCAATGATTAAGTACAGGAAAAGCAAAAAGGGAAAATAACCAAATTATACCATGTGGATGAGCTGTAAGTAGTTACAATAAAAGTAAATATTTTAAAAACGATCTAAAACAAAACTATAATATAACTATAATGGAGGATGGGGAAAGGAATGAGAAGTGTGTGTAAATGTGGCAAGGACAAGTTTAGGTGACCTCGCTTCCCACAGCAGAAAGTTAAGAAATCATGGGTAAATCTCAAAAAAAAAGAAAGCCCCCCAAAACAACAAAAACAATAACAACAAACAAGAAGTAGGAGTGTAAGTATGTTACTTAGACACAGAGAGGTAAACAAAAGGCTCGTTCACCAAGGTGGAGGGCAGTGCTCCAGACAGGGAGTAGGGCCTTGTAAAATACATATTTGACTTCTGAAATACAAATATATGTAATTTTTATAGAACTGCAAAATAACTTAAAATATGTTAGATACTAATGAAATATCAAGAATGGTTGTCACTGGGTGGTGTGATTATGAGACTTTTGGTATTTTTTACGATGAATATTAACTTTATAATAAACACATGACAAATTTTACAATAAACACATAATGAAAAAATATTTTTATAATGTGATTTTGAAATTCTCCACTCTGCTCGTCATTGCCCTTGTTCTCTGCTGGGCTACAAGACAACATCTGGACTGGAGCCAGGGATGGAAACCATTCTTATTTCCCCTCCTCCTGAAAGCCTCCAGACAAATTACAGATCTCTAGTGCCAAGGCTGTCAGCCTCTGCTCCTCCCTCCTCATATTCTCTAGGATTTGAAGTCTCTGCAATTTCAAGTTTCTTCAGCAAATATTCCATTTTTCCAGAGGTAATTACAAGATTTAAGGATTTTTTTTTCTGTGCATAGTTACTTTTAAGAAACTCCTCTAGGGTTTGGTGGAGAAGGGTATATATGTCCAAGTCACATGAAATTTACAAGCAATCATACCCCCATCTTTCTCCCCTTAGGCATGACAGTACATTCAAGGGGCTCTACAGAGACTGGGGTTGGAAAGTCAAGGCAGCTATCTGGAGTCAAGGAATGTTAAGTACTCGCCATGGGGACATAGAGTAGACTGAAGAAGTTGAGCCCTTCGGGCAAAGTCAACGCATTGAAGGGTTTTGGCAATCTGCTATCAGAGCGCAGTGACCTGGGCACCAGAAATCCAAAGGGAGACTGTGGAGCTGGGGTAAGTACTCAGCAGCGCAACAAAGAAGGAGTTATTCCAGGGCAGGCAGGCACAACAACAAGTTCCAGGAGCCTAGGACTCTGAGTGGACCCCCAGTGTTCCAGAGAAGGATTGGCCAGAATAAGAAAGGCTCCTGGGAAGCCAGGATGCTATGGATAGGGCACAACACTCTCAGGATGGAGCACTAAGATGGAAGGGAGGGAGACAGGGCAAGGGTGCCTGCCTGGGAGGCTCAGGGTTCAGGAGGAGAATACTGCTTCTCAGCTCACAATGTGGGTCTGGAACTATGTCTTGACCACCCGTGTCACATTCCCTGGCCCAGGACCCGGACTGGGACTGAGACTGTGGATGAGAAGGCAGAGCAGGGGTCTCAGAGGAGCTGGGGAAAGAATAAGCCTGGAAATTGAGGACAAGGCTGAAACAAAGACAGAGGTCCTCACTGCTGTCCCCTCGTGTCCTCTAAAACCTGGATGAAAGCAGAGCCTGGGGAGCAGCTACTCTCTGAAATCCCCTTCTTTCTGCTCTAGAAAAGGCAAAAACCTGTTCAATGCAGGTGACCACTTGAAAACTGCTCACGTGTTTTCCTGTTAGGGACTACGTGATCTCTACTATAAATTGCAATACAGGTAACTGTGAGTTTTCTTGGTTCCCTCACTTCTGCCTTTGGGAGGGGATGATGCACTGGGAGGACACAGACCATGGGCTCCCACAGTTGGAAGGTAAGGCCGTTTGTTCCACTAAAGCTGATCTCTGGGACTGGTGCTAAGAAGAATTAAGCAGCAATCTAAATGAAAGGCCAGTCTTTCTAGCTGCAGTCCCACAGGAAGGAGACAGGGGGAAGGAAAGTGGTGAGAGGTGATGTGTGCCTGGATTCAGCCCAGAGAGAGGGAGAAATGAGTTCCATAGTGAGGATGGCCCAGAGGGCAAAGGGGGGCCTTTTCCATGGGAACTATGGAAGGAACCTGCCTGACAGGTGGCCCCCTATCCATCTGGGGCCCACCTAATCAAAGTGAATATGTTGGCGCACAGTGGCTGGTGGCAGGAGCTCAGTTTCCGTGGTGGGAAGGGGGAGGAGCCTCTCAGGGTCTCCCATGAGGGCCAGAGGAGCCTGCCGCTGAGGCTGGGATGGGTGAGGAGAACCATGACCTAAGCTTGGGTGTCTACAGCCAGCACAAGCCATGTGGAGCCAAGGCAGATGGGACCTGACCAAGCAGAGAGGTCTTATCACAAGCTAGGCAGCTAGAGCTGCCTGCCAGTAACCCCTGCAGGGCAAGGGGCAGCCAGGTGGGCCACAGACATTGCCTGGGGAAGAGGAGACACACTAAGACCCTGAGGCTTGCACTAAGCCACTAAGAGGAATACTCTGACCTACCTGTCCCCTCACACCCAGAAGCCATCCGAGACTAAACATTCTCCCTGAGGAGGCTGAGCATTTCCCAAGGGACTTAATATTATCAATCAATAACCTAAACACAGCCACAGTCCTTTGCATTTTGAATTGGCTGAGCCTGACAAATAGTAAGAGTTCAACGATTATGTGCAGGTGAGTGAATGAAGGATTGAGTATTCTGTACTTCTCTAAGACATTTGATTTAAAACTAAAGAAATTTCATATCATCTTGATAGCAGGTGTGATATTTTATCATCATCTCCATGTCCAAGCATTTAATTGAAACTAGGGTGTCAGACACAGGATGAAACTGATGTTCACGGCCTGTCTTTGTCTTCGCTGCCTTTTTGCTTCCGTTTAGTTCATCATAACACAGATCAGTCACTGCTGGGAGTGGGGTAGGGGGCGGGGTGGTGTATACAAAGTAACAGTAGCCTCTGGATTAAGAGTGTTTTTCAGTATAAGCAAGCAAGCTTGCTGCAAACATTTACTGAGTGATAGCAAAAAGATAAAGACTTACAGAGATGCATAATTACTTATATATATTCATAAACTAGACTGCATTGCCTTGGAATGGAGATCAAGTTGACCACTAAAATAAAAAGCTGCGACTTGCCCAGAATCATTCTCAGAGCCCTTCCTCCAGATGAAACTTTGGGTGCAGCTGTAGCACAGGGGTGGATCACTCCCTGCGGGTCTGTCTACAAAACCACCTGCAGCCACCTTGGACACTGCAGTCAGAAACGCAGTGTTAGTAAAAAACACTCAAGGAATATTTCTCTCTTTCTGTCTTTACCTTAAACTTCTTAGGAACGTGGGGGGCCATTGAACTTCACATAAAGAAGTCAGATTCCAAAGTACTCGTGTGGGCACCCTCCCAGGTCTATGAAGGGCCTCCCGTGGGGCCTCTGCTCCATCGACACTGCTGGCAGTTGGGTTGTTCACAGCAGTAAGGCCAGCCTGTCACGGTCTCTCCGCTGCTATGAGGAAGTGCCACTACCAGGGCAGTTTAAGGACACTGGGATCTGGACTTTTGAGAAAATGAAGCCCATTGCTCCTGACTTTCTCTGTGCCTGGCTGCAGAAGCTATTTTTAGAGCCACATTGACAGCAAAAAGACCAAAGACGGTGACCTAAAACTCCAAATAGATACTGCAAAGTGTCAGCCCCAATTTCCTTACTTCGGGAGAGCCCGGATAAAACTTGACTGCCTTCGCCCTGGTCTGGTGGTTCAGCTGGTTGGACCATCATCCCGTACACCAATCGGCTGTGTGTTCGACACCCAGTCAAGGCACATGGCCTGGGTTGTGGGTTCTATCCCTGGTAGAGGTGCACATGGGAGGCAGCCAATCAATGTTTCTTTCTCACATGGATGTTTCCCTCTCCTCACTCTCTCTCTTCCTCTCTCTCTCAAATCAATAAACATATCTTCAAGTGAGAATTAAAAAAAAAAACAACTATGCTGGGTCAACAGACTAAACATGCCTCAGAATCCAGTAAAGTGGCGGCAACCGGCTGTTTATGTCTGCTGGACTCCGGCTCATCGCTGAGCAGTGCAGGCACCACAGGCTCCACCGTCAGTGCTTACAGTGAACTTCCCAAGCTCGGCAAGGAAAATCTATTTGCTTCCTCTACAATCTAAGAGAAATGAAATAGTCATGCATTCCTGTGTTTCCATAAAAGAGGAGGAAATGGATAGGGGCTGGGATCCAAATGGGGCCTCAAACATAGCAAATGCCACGTAGCAAATGCCACACAACTGGGAAGGCCTGACAAGAAGGGAGCATCTTGCAGGATGAAACCTGGCAAGTATGACCAGGGAGCTGGGTGAGTGGAGCGTGCTGTGTGGTGTGGGCTTGAGAACAAGTTACAGCCTGTATCTTAGCCGTCTCATCCAAAGCACTCCCTAAATTCAACTGAGGGACAACACCCTGAGGACCGGATGGGCCAAGAGATAAGAAAAGAGTTCTGAACTGTGCTGCAGGGAAAACGATGGGCTGAGGGGAAGAAATGAAGACAGGGTACTTTGTGCTCTGCACTCAGTCCCAGAGTCTTCCACAGTGACTTCTTGGGCTTTGAAGATGGAGAGGAAAAGAGAAATGGGAAGGCAGAAGGAAGGAATATAAAAGGGCCCAGAACATGGCATATTCTAGAATCTTCTAGCAAAGGAGGGTTAAAGCTACCAAAAAAATGGCTGGAGCCAACCCCTTCCCACTCCATCCTCAATGGTACCTATCTAGCTCCAACTGAAGAGGAATCTGAACTCTTTCTGCAAGATCAACCTGCTAAAATGAATGATGTTTCTGCTCCCTGAGGTGCATCCAACAATAACCCAGAACTGGGCATTGAACACAGAAGGAAAGCATCTTATTTTTTTTAGTCTTAAATTTAAAACAAAACTTATCTGCTCTTCGGCAGCCCGCCACATCGAACCTCTTCATGAGTGAGGAGGAAAGCCCTTCCGACGTTATTCCGATTCACCCACTTGCTGCTGTGAGCTGTCACAATGCATGTTGGTTGATGGAGGCAGATCTCTGCTCGTCATCTCAGGAACAGTTACCCTGAAAGCCCTGCTCTAGCTCCAGGGCACTCACTGCCTGGGGCTTGGCTTCCCAAGGAAAGGTATCTAGCAGTGACAGCATTGTGTCATGCAAAGAGGAAAACTGATCTACCCAGCCAGCACTGAGGTGCATAGGTGATGTCAAGAAATACACTTCATTTCACCCAGAAGCAGTGTGTTCACCATTGTGTCAGCACACTTCCTTTAACAATGAACAGCCTTCCTGAAGGGACTGGCTGGGCATGTGGGCCCCTTTTGATCCTGTGCAAATCCCCTGGCATTATAAATGCCTTCCCTCTACTAGCACCCACGGTTCTGCTCCATAAGTAGGGTACCAATCAGGGATAACCCAGTGATCGTGTTGTTTGTCATAATCATCTGGTGGCATGATTGGACCAGATAACAAGGAAAGGGCTGTAGAATTCCCATGGTGAAGACTAAGAATTGCCTTTGTAGGATGCAGAGGGAAAAAGTAGCAACAGTATCAGCAATCATAATAGCTAGCATTTCCAAACATTTTACATGTATTACCTCACTTAATCTTCACAACAGCCCTGAGAAATAGAGTTGTATCCCCATTGACACAGGAAGACTCTGAGGCACAGAGAGGTTAAGTAACTTGTCCAAGGTCTCACAGAATGGGTCTATAGCAAATCTGGTCATTTTACACAGAAGTAAACTGAGGCTCAAAGCCAGTGGTCACATGCAGCCTAGAAAACTAGTCTTAGGACCCCAGGCATATCATTTCTGTTCTCTCACAGAGCCAACACATGGGGTCATCTGAGAACCACATGCTCCCATCTGTGGAGTCAGGCATTCTGCAAGCACCATGAGAAGGCAGCAGTCAGCTGTGGATGGCTATGCTTAGCAGACAACTGCACAGTGAGCCATACCTGCTGCTTTCCCAGGAAGTGACAAAGTGGAGGGTAATGCTCCTCCAAAGTCCTGACAACTGGGATTGTTACCAGGCATGCTTTCCAGCTAACTGACCAAGCAACAAATGTTTTAAAGAATCAGATGTGTCTTCCATTAGACCAACTTACAGAAGGGCAAACTCCCATTCTTGCTTCTCCAGATGTCATTTTCATTCACTGAGTCCTATCTGGGGTCTCAAACATGTGTCAACATGGATAAATTGGAAGAGAACTGAAACATAAGGAGAGTACCCTCTATTCTGCTTACAACAGAGATCCATACACAATAGGAATCGATCCGTGAGCATGAAGCAAAGACATGAGCAGATGTGGCACTACAGAGCCACCCCCTATTCCCAATCCAAAGTCACACACCTATTACCCAAAGTCACACACCTAGTAAGAGCGGAAGCTGGGAGCCAGGTGACTGTTTTATAACGATGCTTCTTCTAGAGTGATAGGAAAGCCTGCAGTATCGACTGAGCCGACACCTTCCACTGACTGGGCTCCACCAGGATTTTCCCCTGAGGAAAGCAAATAGAGTTTTGTAGAGGTTTTTTATTTTTACCTATAAATTGCCCTATGTCTTGTTTCTCTAGTAGAACTCTATTAACTAAAACATTTGATTTTCTACAGCACCTCATACCATAACTTCAGAGAGTTTACAATTAGTGCTTGCTTTTTATCTGAGGAACCAAAAGCTTTGTTATGGAAAATTTCTGCTACTGGAACAGTACTTCTTTAAACACTGGATAGGTTTTATGGATAAGAGAATTAAGAGCTCATTTATACAGATGGCAGGTGACCTGTTGGTGACAAAACTAAACAGGTCATCCCTCAGTTACTGGAAGGCAGGAAAAGAAGGTAGAGAATGTCATAGGTTTTCCACTATGATTTGTTTCTTCCTGTATTGTGACAGGCTTCACCTGGCCCTGGAGCCAGGTTCTTTTTCCCAGACTCTCCTTTGCCAATCCCCAAATAGAGTACTAACCACTATGGTGTTCAGCTTGTCCTCACCTCCAGTGTGCTGTAATGGGCCAGCATCATACACATGGCTCAGGTTCTTCCACAGTCCCAGCTGGGTCAGTCCAGCTCGGTGCAATTCTCACTTCTGTCCAGGATGCTCCTTGGTTTCTTAATCCCTGCTTGTGACTCCACCATGACAAATTCTGCTGCTCTAGGATTTGACCCCAGGACAATGGCCTGTTGTACTCTGTGCTGCCCTGTAACCTCCCATGAAAGAGTGACCACCCAAGGCTCTGAGCCAAAATTTAAACCATCTTCATCTTGTTGCAAGATTGGCCATCTGCCATCTGCTGCTGGCCTCCAGCTCCTAAGATACAATTCACATTCCATTCAATTCAGCTATTTAAAGTATACAATTCAATAGTTTTTAGTATGTTCAGAGTTGTGCCATCATCACCAAAATCAATTGTAGAACATTTTCATCACTCTCCCCTCCAAAACCCCATACCCATTAGCAGTCACTGTTTTCCTCACCTCTCCCCCACCCAGCCCTAGCCAATCAGCACTCTACTTTTTGTCTCTCCCAATCAGCTTTTTATTCATTTCATTGAACCACTGGATAAGGTCTACATTCCTCATTTTAGCTTTTAGAATTCTCCCTGAAGTGACCTCCTATTTCTCTCTACTCTGTCCTTTCCTCTACTTTCCTCTACTCTTTTCCCTCTAATTTTTAATGCACATCCCCCACCTTGAATCCCCTCACCAGATCCAAAATACCCTCTCCTATTGGGTTAACTCAGTGGACCAGGGTGCCCAAACTCGGCACATTCCAGAGAAGGAACTGGCTCCTGCCAGCCACCTGGAAGACAACTGCTCAGCCTCAGAATATCCTACCTGATAAGAGTGTCTCTAGGCCCCATGCCATGCTATCTTAGTCCAGCCTCTGGGGTGGTGGTGGTGCTGGAGACAGGGGAGCCAAGGTTAGTTATATGGCTGCTCCATTCCTGCATGACTGACCCCTGGTAAAAACCTTGAACACTAAGGCTCAGGGGAGCTTCCCTGGCTGGCTACACTTCATTTGTGCCATTACATATCATTGCTGGGAAAACAAAGCAGAGTTCATGCAACTCCACCGGGAGAGGACAACTAGAAGCTCACGCCTGGTTTCTCCAGGACTTTTCCACGCTTCCTTATCCTTGGCTGACTCTAATCTATACCTTTTAAATGCAATAAATGATAACCTTGAGCATATCAGATCTCCTCAACTTCTTGAGTCCTTCTACGGAATCATCAAACCCAAGGGTGATCTTGGGGTACCCCACATACCCTTGTTTTCCCAACTACACCCCTAACTGTGTTGCCTTCCACAGATGCTGCCACTGCCAATCCCTCTGGTTTGTGAGGCCAGCAAGTCACACCTCTGCCAGGGGTAGAGTGCAGCACAGGGGGTAGAGTGCAGACTCTGGACTGACTGCACCTGGCTCCCAGCTTCCACTCTTACTAGGTGTGTGACTTTGGGTAATGTGCTTGCCCTTGTGCCTCAGCAGCCTGTCTGGGAATTGGGGTGCATAATATTTCAAAAAGCCTGTATGAGGTGTAAATGGATTTGCACTGTGTAAAGCATAAGAACTATGTCTGGTACACAGAAAATTCCAGTGTTAGTCATGGTCTTTATGAGCTTTTCTATGCACTCCACTCACAATGCTCCCAGTTCCTCACAAATCCACTCTTACCTGTGCCAAAGTGTGATTATGTGTACTTAGGCCCTGTGTCTCCAACCAGCCTGCGACATCCTTCTGCAGCATCATGTAATTTACTAAAACTGTCTCCCTGGAAGTTCTACCACAGGCTGAGCATATAATTGGTTCCTAAAATATATTTGCTAATGCACAGGGAAGCTGTCTCTATTACAAAGTCTAAGAAAATCAGATTCTTCACTTAATTTCCTCTGTGTAAGCTAGTCATAGTCCTCTGTGGAGGAAAAAAATAACCTCTTTTTACATACACTTGTGTGCAGAATTTGAGATCCTAGCAACTATATATATCCAGGACAGCCTTTTCAACTGAAATTGTCTAACAGGCTCTAATGGCTCCTGTACCTTATAATTTATTATCAAATTACATTTTGAATTAGGATTGCTAATTGTTAATCATCAGCTTGAATGAGTTGTTAATGAGTAATGCTACTAATTACAGGGCCACCTAACACAAAGCAGGCGGGCACCACCAGCGCCTCACAGGAGGTGGCTGACTCAGCGCACAGGCAGTGCCCCGAAAGCAGTATGCTGTGAAGTGTCCCATCTCTGATGACACCATAGACCTTCCCTCCTGTGGTAAAAGTCACTGGATTTCACAGCTGGACGGAACCATAAAGATCAGTGATCACCAAGCTGTGGGCTGCAGAACTCCAAAGCCTGCAGATGGAAGCCAGGTTTCCGTGAATTCGTAGTGCACCCAACCAAGGTGGCTTTAGGCTAAATATATTATACCCTTCATTCTTATCTTTGCTACTGTTTTACACATATAAGGGCGGGGGGCAAGAGTAGGTTTACAGTTGTGAGTACATGAAACACAAAGTTCATTCTTGTATTATTATTTATTACTATTAACCTACTTTTGCCCAGCCCTGTATATAGGCATATTGTTATGAATAATAAAATTTAAGTTTGCTTCAAAACACAGCTAAATTCACAGTAATTGTTGTAAAAAAAAATCCTTGTGGGAAATTTGTCAAATCTGTATTCCTGGGCCCTCAGAATAGCCAGTAATTAGTTTTTGTGTTCTTGGCCCGCTCACCCATTCCCATTCCTCTCAGCAATTATTCCAGACCTTTTCCACTTTTCCATAGCCCCCTAGCCAAGGCCTACCTCTCACTCTTAGCAGAGATTTTCTCTTCCCAATTCACGAAGAGAGTATGGGTCATACACCACGAGTTCTCTCTTTCTGCTCTTCAAGACCAAACTGCTGTTCACGTGCTTGACCCCATTCACTGCTCCCTCTTCAGGGTCCTTCTTTTCTTCTCAGCCCCCTCTGTCTATGGCTTCAGACCTTCCCTCTCTCCTTGTTCCATGCCCTCAGATATAGCTACTGTTGAGACCTTTCATGTTCTCATTTAGGCTGAGGACCATTCAGAAAATAGGCGCTATATTCAAAGAGATCATGCAAAAAGTTCAAAGCAGATAGCCAAACAACAGTTAGCTGGCTAATCAGGATGACTGCATGACGTCTGGGAGAGGAATGTGTCAGAAGTTTCCTTGGACTGAGGTGTACCCTGGGTCCTCCTCCCCAAGGACAGAGGGTGGGGATCCTACTATCTAACCCTAAGCCCAGAGTTTGGTGCTCCTGGCAGTGGAGAAATGTCCTCCCCTGTGCCTGAGTCATCTGAGCAAAGGGAAAGTGGTCTGTGGAGCTGGCGGAGCCCTATATGCAGGGAGTTGCCTCTTTCCTTCCATGCAGAACAAAGATGTATAAATCTTGGAAATCAGATATGGAGTCCAAAAGGGATATTGACCTATGGCCACTTCAAAAGTTGTCACTATAAAAGCTTACTTTTAAAAAAAGATAAAGTACTGATACGTGCTACATGTATGAACATGGGTAAATCTCATAAACTACGCAGTAAAAGAAGCAAGGCACAAAAAACTCACATTTTGTATGACTCCACTTGTATGAATTGTCCAGAACAGGCCAACCCATACAGACAGAAAGCAGACTGGCACCTGTCAGGGGCTGGAGGAATGAGGAAATTTCTGGAACTAGACAGTGGTGATGATTGCACAACATTGTGAACATACTTAATGCCCTTGAATTCTACTTTTTAAATGGTTAAAATGGTAAGATTTATGTTATGTGTGATTTACTGCAATTAAAACAATTATCAACAAAACAAAACAAAAAGGGGATCTCCAACATTGTGGTGTACAAGAGTATAAAAAAACCTCTAAGCAGAATGGATAACAAACATGGCTACATGTACACATGGAAATACGACTCAGCCTTTAAAAAGAAGGAATGGTGCCATTTGTGGCAATGTGGATGGGCTTGGAGAACACTGTGATGAGTGAAATAAGCCAGACACAGAAAGGCAAATACTGCGTGACCTAAGTGTATGTGGGAACTAAAAATGTTGAACACATAGAGTGTAGAGCGGTGGTTGCCCAGGGCTTGAGGTGGGGGGAAGGGACGGTACTGGTTAAAGGGTGCAAACTTCAAATTAAGAGACGAGTAAGTTCTAGAGACCTACAATACAGCATGGGGACTATAGTCAATAATAATACACTGCATACCTGAAATTTGCTAAAAGAGTAGATCATAACTTTTGTCATCATAAAAAAGGTAACTATGTGAAGTAATGGATGTGTTAATTAATATGATTATGATAATCATTTCATGGTTTATATGTATACCAAAACATCACATTGTTCACCTTAAATATTTGCAATTTTTTTATATCCTAAGTTAAAAATTAGGATTTAAAGGATATGCTTATTGATTTGAGAGAGAGAGAGAAACATGGATTGGTTGCCTTTGTTCATGCCCCAACCTGGGATCAAACCCACTACCTTTATGGTAATATGGGATGACACTCCAACCAACGTGTCACCCAGCCAGGGCAAATACATATATTTTTAATTTGTTGATCATACCTCAATAAAGCTGGAAAAAAATAAATGTTTTAAATGCATGTGTACATTAATTAATTAGGAAAAAGGCAGTGGCTTGCTGGAGTGCAGGGGTCCTAGCAGCAGGAGGGTGTGGAGCAAAGGCAGAGGTGGAGGGGGCACTGGGAGCTGTGGCTGAGGGACAGTCCCTGCTGCATTAGAAGGCATGGGGGTTCTGATCCCCCACTGCCCACACTTAGCCATCAAAAGCACCTTCCATGTGCCCCAGGGTAAAAACCAGCTTTACCCACCTGCTGCTCCAGAGAGCACAAAACCACTACAGGACCATGTCCATCAAACAAGAATCCTCCTAACCCCCTTTCTCCCCATTCCCCCATTTGGCCCCAGTGGGGTCAGACACTGCACCTCCCAAGGGAAAGATGAGTGAGGGAGAAAAAGAATAATGGTTCCAGCCCTTCTTCCACTGCAGAGGGTCAGCAAGCAGCAGACCACAGCCGAGGGAGAGGAGGACAATTTCAGTATCAGATTGAAGCCGGTTTGGGAAGGAAAGTGAGCCTAGGACTTTTATTACCCAAGTGACAACAAACACGGGGTGAACTTCTGGAGTTTTCCTGGTGAGGAGGGAGAGGAAGACCCACTGTACTAAACAAGCTAAATGCAGCAGGAGGGAAGGAAAGCAACTGGGGTTTTACAAAGATAAACCCTGAGTTCTATTTAATCATTGTGTTAGAGGTTCTTGCTCAGAGTCTCCCACTCTAAAACAAACATGTAGCTCTCTATCTTGTCACTCCATCTGGTTGCTGTCCCTCCTCTACTCCAAGTCTCCCCAACCCCCACATCCCATAAGTATAATCCACAATTACTTTCTTCACTTCTTCTTGTCTAACTCATTTCTCCACCCACTGCCATCTAGCTTCAGACACACATATTTCATTAAGATGGTTTCACTGAGATTATGACCAGCTAATCCCTTAAACCAAAGGGTGTTTGTCATCTTCCTGATATTAAATCTTTATGACACCGCTTTTCTGGTTGTCCTCACACCTCTCTGAGCATTCATTACTTGTCAGTCTCTTTTATGAAGGCTCCCTTCACCCCAGAAATATTGGAGTTTTCTTTCTCCTCCAATGTACCTTTGGACAATATCATCCTCTTTCTCATGGTTCACTAACCCTGACCTCAATTCTGAGCCTCAGATGTCACTCATCCGTTTATTCATTCAATACGTATTTTCGGCATGCCTGCAAGTGCCAGGTACTCACTAGGTACTGGTGATACAACTGAAATAACCACAGTTCTGGCTTTGTAAAGCATATAGACCAGCAGGCAATTAAAAAAATGGTAAAGAAAGGTTTTCCAACCGGGAAAGTAGAAATATCTAGGAGTCATTCTGAATATAAGCCTTGTGGATCACTAAGAAGTTGGTTTCATGGCACCCACCTGTAAACTTCATAAAATTATACACAAAGTCTGTCTGTTTATCCATGTTTAAGGGCGATATGATCTCTGGCTTTAATTAGATTATCAGAGATTTCCTTGACTCAGAAAAGCTTAAACTCAACTGATCTAATGATAGGTTTTTGATATGACATTGGAGATGATGCCATTTTGGAGAAAAATCAGGACTTAAGATGTAGATTTGAGAGCCTTCTCCACCCAGAGGCGAAAGCTGGATCAAGGCTTCCCCAAGCCTGTCCCTGAACAATCTCAGCCACAGGCAGGGGGCAGTGGCACACAATGGAGGCAGGAAGGGGGTCTCTCAGGCCTTCACTCAAGCTCCAGAGGTCCAACCACATTCTCCCAGAGCTCTGAGTCACGTTCTCCCCAAGTCCCTCAGCCCCATAACAAGACCACATGCATGCAGAGGTGCCCGTAGCTCCCAGCGTGAGAAGTGTGGAGTAAAGCTGTCCTGGGAATAACAGGGGTCCCCAAGGGAGCCCGTATGGAGTGTGGACCAAAGACCAAATCCCAGGGACCTGCATGGTCAAATCCAGTCTAGAGACATGTTGTTTGAGAGAAGGGGGATTTATCACAAACTTTCAGGAGATTTCAGGAATTCAGGAGATTTTATGAAATGATCTGGATTTGTGTCTTTTCTTAAAAGTCTGCTGGCCGTGTGCCCCCCAGCACCATCACCTGGCTGGGCAGCAGCAGACTCCTTGGGGGCACGTGTTCTTCCGCCCCGTCCCCACACCTTACACTTGGCACGTGTTCTTCCACCCCGTCTCCATGCCTTACACTCTGTAATGGCACCTGCCCCCTCTCTGCACCAGAAACTGGTATAGACAAAGGAGAGTGGAGGAAAAACAGAAAACCTTGGTTTACCAAGCAGAAGATATATAGAAAGAAAGAGGGAAAGAAGTAAAACAGAAAGGAAATAAATTCCCTTAATGTAAAATCTCTTACATTATGTTGTCTACTGAGAAAGCTCTTATATAAAGACTAGTGCAAGTTAGTGCCATTTGGATTGTGAAAAAGTTCTCCTCATCCCATCTTATCTCAGAATAAAAGCAGTACTATTAAAATATTGGGACCACAGTGGGGACAGGAAACTAACCATGGCCTAATGTTTATGAATTGTATCTGCTTACATCGGAAGGGCCACAAAAAGTCCTTCCTACAGTTAAATATCTCCATCATTAACAAATTAAGCATTTTATAAGTGATGATACATGAAAAGAGATTATTGGTATGTAATTCTATTTTGTACATCAGAGATGCATGTACATTAATGACTCATGATCAGGACTCGGTTTTCTTCAGTCTTTTTAAAATACATATTCATCATCTGTTAATGTTACCATAATTCATAAAATACAAGCTAAATTTTCACTTTAGTGACCTCCCTATGGAGGGATAGCCACATTTTCTGGGCATCCCACAGTAGTACACTGCCATCACTGCCTCCCCTCTGCCACTAACAGCATCATCACACCTCCTTCCCTTATTTATGAAGGTCAGAGATCAGCCTTCCTGTATGTCACGAAGGAAGCATCATTTGGCCAAGAATATGAAACTCACTGTATGTCGGTCCATCATCTGAACTCCATTTCTTCAAAATCTGAGAGCCAAGGAGTCTTTAAAGTGCTCTGTGTTAATTTTTTATAATCATGGTAAAATACACATAATAAAATTTACTATCTTAACTGTTTTTATGTGTACAGTTCAGTAGTACCAACCAATTTCCATAGCTCCTTTCATTTTGCAAAACTGAAACCCTATGCTCACGAAACAATAACTCTCCATTCCTCCCCGTCCCCAGTCCCCAGTGACCACCATTCTGTTATCTGTCTCTATGAGTTTGGCTGTTTTAGGTGCTTCATGAGTGGAATCATATAGCCTTTTGGTGACTGATTTATTTTATTTAGCATAATGTTCCCAAGGTTTATACATGTGATAGCATGTGTCAGAAGTTCCTTCTTTTTTTAAGGCCAAATAATATTTCATCGTATGTATATACCTCATTATGTTTATCCATTCATCTGTAGATGGACACTGGGTGACTTCCACCTTTTGACTATTGTGAATAATGCAAATTATTGTGAATAATTTGTATATGGGTGTATAAATATTTCTTTGAGACCCTGATTTCAGACCTCTTGGGTATATACCCAGAAGTGTAATTGATGGATATGGTAATTCTATTTTTTAATATTTTGAGGAACTGATTTCTACAGTGACTATACTATTTTGCATTTCTACCAATAATCTACAAGGGTTCCAATTTCTCCACATCCTTGCCAGTGCTTGTCTTTTCTGCTTTTGTTTAAATCATAGTCATTCAAATGGGTGTAAGGTTATATCTCACCTATTAAAATTTAAATACCCCAGTGGTTGCGCTTTGGTTCTCAGATGACACTTTAGTGACGTATCTACATTATTATTTGCAAACAGCCAAGAGTGTGGCCCTGCAGCACTGCACAAAGTCATTGACCATCTAGGCTGGGGTGCACACTGAGCCACGGAGGCATCTCCAGCTAAGACATTTATTGGCCCAAAAGGTCACCTTCCTTGTTACAAAGATTTGCCCATAGGTGTCTCTACTTTAATGCTGTTCTTCAGCTTTCAATTTGAGCAGAAAAATAAAAGAACACAAGGCGAGGGTAGGGTGCTGGGGTGGGGTGGGTTTCTGTACATCTCACAATCTTACTCTTGTTTATTGAAACTTTGTAAACTGAGAAAGAACTGCACGGCTACCTGTACGATGTTCTTACTCCTATTCCACTATTCATTCTTTCTATCCCCCTTCATACCGACAGTGTTCTAACTAGGACAAAGAATGCCTCTCCCATCTCCTCTAACTTAAGACAGAACCAAGAAGATTTTAAATCAGTTTGGCCCTCAACTAGAAATCACAGAAAGTATGGAACTATCATCTTAATTGAAAAATCAGGGCATTCATAGTGAGCTGAATAATGACCCCCCCCGCCCCCCCACCTGCAAATCTACCTGCAAATGTTACTGTATGTGGGAAAAGGACTGGGTAGATGTGATTAAGGATCTTGAGATGGGGAGGTTATCCTGGATTATTCACATGGACGCCAAATGCCATCACAAGGGTAAGCAAGAAAGTCAAAGAAAGAAGAAGTCCATGTGATGAAGGAAATGGGGGAAAGGAGTGAGATGCAGTCACGGGCCAAGGAGTGGGGACAACCTCCTGAGGCTGGAAAAGGCAAGGAAGTGAATTCTCCCCTTGAACCTCCAGAAGGCCCCAGCTCTGCAGACACCTTGGGGTCAGCTCCGTTAAGGCTCACTTAGGATTTCTGACCATTACAATGTAACAGAATAAATTCATGTGCTTTAAGCCACTAAGTTTGTGGAAATTTGTTACAACAACCATAGGGAACAAACATGGCCTCAAAATCCACCTGCTTCATTCAATACCCTTTGTATGTGAGCTTCGCAACCCAAACACCATGAGGCTGTGATCTCCTTGTCTCCAGGGAGGCTGGCTGGGAACTAGGGCAAGGCTCTTGCAGAGCCACCCCAAGGCCCTCGGTCACCCCAGGTGCCACATAAATATTCTCCTTTTCTACTCCTGTACCATGAAGAAGGGTGGAGAGCACTGAAATAATAAAGGTGGCAAGTATGAAAGAGCCCAGGAATTAATGTTTCAAACCTCACACTTAAAAGGTCCTGAACACGGTGTATCAGATATAAGGAAGAATCAAAAAGTGTGAGCATTCATTCCTACTGACACTCCACAGGAGGCCTAAATGGCCTGGCTGACCCCTTTCCCCTCCCTAACTCTATTTATCTTGAAGAAACAGGATGGCCAGCAGGTAATAGTTCCTTCCTAAGAAGGAGTCAGTTAAAGCCAGCTGAAATCCGGATGGCCACTCAACAACCTCAAATCTCGTTATAATCTAATCTCCATGCTAAATGACACACCCACCAGCACCTTGACAATTGGCAATCACCATGACGATAACCAGAAGGGACCATGAAAGGACAAAAAGAGGTGGAACCCTGATTCTGGAGAAAACTACCATCCCCTTCCCAGAAAGATAGTGAATATTCCTCCTTCTGTCCTCCTGTATGTACACCTTGTCCACCACAAGCCAAAATGAGAAGTTGACCTGAGAGCCAACATAATTCTACTTCTCCATTGTTTGGCCACTGAGTTATTATTTTTTGTGTGCCTCCACTTTTAATGCTGGATGGAACAATTAAATTTAGCTTGTGCTGAACAACAACAAAAAAGCCCACTTGGGGTCTCAGAAAGGGGACTTTGACACCCTGGGTTACACTATGCTTTCAGTTTTTCAGTATTTCTGTTTGGTAAGCCACACTGGAAAACTGTAGCTGAAGGAGTCAAATGCTGTGACAGCCGGGCACCCAGGTTTCCTAAAGCAGCCATTCACCTCTGCTGCTCCGTGCCCAGGGGTCTCTCCCAGCCTCCCTCCCCTGGCTCCTGTCCTCTGGTCCCACAGGGACTCAGTGGCCACCAGAGCTTGCCTGCCACAGACCTGATGGGGAGAGAAGGGTCTCCGGCGTCCCACCAGTCTTTCGGGGGACTGATGTACATGCACCACAGCTCCCAGCTGTACCCATGGGCCGAGTTCTCGTACCGCTGCACCTCAAAGGTGTCCTGTTTGATGTTGTCGATGGACGGGAGGATCACCCGCTTCCGGTTCTCCTGGATTCGGGAAAGAACCGGCTCAGCCCTGAAACAGAGAAGTAGAAATAAAATCTCTCTCCTGTGGTAAACCACACCTCAAGGTGCACAGACCCCCACGACCACAGGAAATGAACAGAAGCCACGTACATAAAGGTGGGGCCTTGGCAGGCTGGAACTCAGACAGAAACCGCAGCTCCCGAGCAGCCTGCCCCAGTTGCAGCATGTGACTCGGCCCTTGCCCACGGGGGATGCTCAATGCTGACACCCGCAGGAGAGGCCTGGAGCGAGGTTTCACAATGTGCCTGGCCTGTCTTTTATGCCAACAGTGCCGGCCAAAGCAGGGCCGTCTGAACTCTATGATTCCATCGCATTTCAGCTATACAGTGTTTCCAGTTTCCCCTCAGGGCACTGGTGGAAACCAGTATTTTCTGCAGGAACTGAATTCCCTTTCCCAAAATAGGTCACTTCTGCTCTTGATGGCCTGGTTTTAATAAGCTTCTTTGTGTGTGTGACTATTTCCGTTGTTTTAATTGATTATTTAGTTGATTTCTTAAATGAGATCTAATTGAATTGGTTAGCAATGGCCACCAGATGAATTAAATGCAAACGTAGGCAGAATCCTGCCTCCTAGCAAATCTGCCCCTTAGGGCATCCCTGGAGATAGGCAGGGAGCTGGCTGGACATTCTAGGTGTAGCTCTGTTGGCTTAGGAAAAAGCAGATGGTAAGACACCCTGCCAATGTGTGTCTCTGCAGCAGATGCAGGAGGGGATCATTCCCCACATTCAGGAAGGAGAAGATGGCTCTCACAAGCCAGGACATTAATCTCCCCACTTAACTTAGAGCACAAGCTCTGGAAAAGAGTCAAGTGAAAATCCCATTCCTCTGCATTATTTGGAAAAATAATGAGAATGCTCGGCCGACATCACATCTCTTTTCATTTGCAGCTATTGAATTACCTGTTGGCTCACCTCATCTTTCTATTTAAAATGAGCAATAAAATATATCCTGGACCATATACTGCCTCCAGTACTTCTACTCACACCATCTAGGCTGAAGCCAAATGGGATGGACTTTCCATAGCTTTCAGCCATGCTTCAGTGCTATGCCCCCTCCAAATCTTCACTCATGCTGCTCTCATCCAGGAATGCCCTTTTGCCACTGGAAGTCTGGCCACCTACCAAGGCTTATTAGATCATTTAACACCTCTTCCAGGAAGACTTCCCTAATTTCCCCCAGCAGGAAGGCTCTCTCTTACTTTCAACTCTTAAACCATCTTTTCCATCTTATTCAAGTGACTCTTGACCATATGATGCATTTGCTAATCTCTGAACACACATTTTTCCTAATGAGCTAATAATAGCTCATACTTATAATTACTACAACTTGGGCACCATTCTAAACTTGTCATATGTGCTGGCTAATTTAAATCTCACAATAATCCCATTTCAATAGCTACTATGGTCACCCTTTTACAAATGAGAAAACAGTTCCAGAGGGAGGTTAAGTCACTTGAGTCAGGCCACATACCCAGCTGGTGGCAGACCAGGTTTCTAACCCAGATGGTCTGTCTGGCTTCAGCCCTAACCCCAAAACCTCACTGCCTCCTTGAATGGGTCACACTTCCTCCAGGGTGGTCTGGTACAGTGAATTTAGAAGCATCCAGCTCAGTCCATCTCTCTGGTAGAAGTTATTGAGTATGGGGACAGAAAACCATGTTCAAATATTGCTTCTGAAGTGAGGAATTTGATCTCCAGTCTGTGATAGAATCTACAACTGTTCCCAGTAATTTGCTCCCCACTTCCAGGGGACATCCTGATACATATACTCTCTCCCTAAGCCCCAATCAATGCTTAGCTTGGACATATGACTAGCTTTGACCAGTGGGATGTGAGCAGAAGTGACAGTGTCACAACAGAGCAGAAACTCTCACAGCCATTGCAAGGTTCCGCTGTTGTTCTTCTCTCTGAGCCACAAACAACCCACAGCGGACCTGGCACATGGACAAGATAGAAAGCCCTGTCACTATCAGTCAGGAGGTTACAGATGATTGCTACAGGAAAACGGAGTGAAAGCTGACACATAGTGCCTGCCCCAGAATGAGGAATCACATAAACATATGACAATGACAATGATGGACTGAGTGCCAACAGACAAATTTCTCCTTGCTTCCTAGTCTTATCTCAGACTACAGTCTCACCTTCTTTTCCAACCACCCCCTCTCCATTCTTCCAGTGGCCTCGGGGGAATGAGGCTCAGTGCCCCACCTCCTGACTGCTCCTGACCACCTGCAGGCCCCTAGGGTTCAACTTACGACCTACCAGCCAGCAGTGAATTCCACGTGGGCATCAAAGAAGCCAGTGACCTGGCCAGTGGCGGCCTTCCAGCCCTCGATGCGCGCTCGGATCAGGCCCTCTCTTTTTTGATTGCGCACCACCTTCACCAGTCCCGGATAGCGTTTGTGCACATACTCCTCCAGGGGGGCCTTCAGCTCCTCTGTAAATGCAAAACACAAGAAGGTCTGTAACTTGTCATTTCAAATATGTGTCCAACCCACTGTGATGCCAACAGATCTTCAGGAAGTTCAGAGATTGCAGAAAAATTGGTGTGTCAGTAACTCTAGTAGAAAAGGCAACTCAGCCATTGTGAGTCAGAAGACCACTGATGCTCAGCCCACCATGCCAGCCCAGAACAGCTGTGCTCCTTCAGCACCCAAGGTGTATGCCTGGGTAGAATCCAGGCCTGGCTTTTAGGTCTCCACTGCTGCCGGCTGGCAGATGTCCTCTAAGATTTCTTCTCTTTGTGGCCCCCTGTCCTTCCCTGGCCAGCATGCCCACCATCCCACTGTCCCATGGTCCTATTTATCAACTGCCGTATGGGCATTTCCATCTGCACATACACCGGTTCTTACCGTACATGTGCTAAGTGATCCAGACATGTAGTCATGCGCCAGATGTGATGTTAAAGGATTAGTGCTTTGCTCTCAGGATGTAAAATAAATATTTGCTTAGTAAATGAACATGCTACCATGGGGCAGAAGTGGCGCTGACAGAGCTCGCACATATCTCCTTCCACAAGCATGTGGCGTTGAGTGCTTTATTTATATGATCTAATTTAATCCTTACTGCAGCCCTAGGAAGTTGCTAGATTAATTCTATTAATTACCTAGATTAATTCCTGCTTTTCAAACTAAGAAATAGTCTCAGGGATGCTAACCTGTCCTAAAGTCACACGCCTAGTAATGGAAGAGCTGAAACACAGGCCAGATGTGCCCAATTTCATAGACTTAAAGGTCGATGATACCTTTTTATACAAAGAATCACTAGATGCAAGAGTCCAGGAGAGGCTGACAGAAAAGGGGTTCTTAGATACGCACACCCCATGGATCTACCCTTGGAGAGTCAGGCTCATGCGATAGGACACTCAGGGGTTCCAGGAGCAGCCCAGGTGATTGCAATGACAGAGGTTCACAACAATACTTTAGAAGACTTTTTAGAAGATCTCTGAGTGCGCTCTAATGAAACCCAGGAAAGCTGTATTTACAGATACTGTGCAAAAGTCTCACAACCTAGTTACACAAGGCAATTTTTGGGAAATTAAAGCCATACTTCTGCAGCATACATACAGGGTGACCTCGCTAGGTCAGACTGTTGTTCCCGGGAGTGATGCAGCCTCCTGAAATATGAGAAAGTAAATTTCTGTTAAGACACCTAGTCTCTGGTACTTTGTTATGGCAGCCCTAGCAGACTAATACAGCTGCTTGGAAAGGATTAAAAATGGAACCTGGGTGGGGAGATGGCAGAAACCTCTAAGGAGGCATACAGTGTGGCTGGGAGTGCAGACCGGCATCAGACAGCCTTGGGTTCAGAGCCTAGTGCTAGCATTTATTACCTGCGTGGCCCTGGGAAATTCAACCAATCAGTTTGTGCCTCAATTTCATCATCTGCAGAAGGCGGACCCCATAGGGTTTTGGTGAGCATTAAACAAGTTAATATACACAGATGTCTAGAATTATCCCTGGCATCATATACATGCCGAACATTGAGTAACCAGTCTTCGTAATTATTTTCCCTCCATGTAGGTGTAGGACACTTGAACAGAGATATCAGAGCAGCCCAGGGAGCCTGAGTAAGCTGTGCCCGAGATGAAAAAATAGACCTATTTGCTAGAACTATGGTCTTCAAAAGGGAGGGAACACCAGCATTACTGGAGGTGTTGAAACATATTGCTGGCCCCTTCCCCACAGTTCCATTTTCAGAAGGTCTAGAGTGGGGCCTGAGTATTTCCATTTCTAACAAGACCCAGGAGCATCCACCCTTTAGTATGGGGACCCACACTTTGAGAACCATAGAGTTGGAAATACACAGGACAACAGCCTTAGCCCATGCTTAGCACACAGTATGCCCTCACGAGGTTATCTATGTCGACGTCTTTGCTCGTACAGCTACCATCTTTGCCATCCCCTAGAGCGGGCGAGGCGACTGGTAAAGAAGCCAGGCTGCAGGCGCCCTCTCCTTCTTCACTCACCATGAACTAGAAAGATAACCGAGTAAATGAGACTGGGGTGGCCCAAAGGATGTTCAGCTTCTAGAAACCATTTACTACCTATTGACTGGGTCTTTCTGTGTGTTAGTTAAATTTCTTGGAACAAAATTAAAAAGAAAGAAGGTTAGGCAGGCCATGCCCATTTGGTTTTTCATTTATTCCCCATGAATTCCAGGGAGGATGAAAGGACAAGCCTTGGGAGGCAATGCACCTGTGGAAGGTGTGGTGGAATCCTGCCTTCTCACAAGGGCTGGCCCATGGTGGCAGCAACTTGGATGAGAACAGTTGGAATGCTGAGCACTGAGCACCATGCTGGGGGACCCACAGGCACTGTTAACCCTCAGCTGCCAGGTGACCTGGAACCCCATTTTGACTCTGCCCAGTAACTGGATGTCAGTCCTGGCCATGCCAGTCACCATGTCTAAGTGTCAAGTGGTCTCTTCGTTTGTTTAGTGGTTGTGACTGAGGTATTTCAGGGGAGAGAGAGGATAGAACAAGCATTTACAAGTTTGGCAAAAGACAGTGTGGTCCACCACCACTGCTCTTCTACATCTCACAGCTCCTGAGATATGAACTTTAAAGGGCTTCGGAACATATAAGGGCACAAAAATGGTACCCTATGGCTTTTAAGAATAAATGAGATTTTACATAAAATTGCATGCATTCCATAAATGCTATTTCTAATAATAATTGGTCTGTTAATATTAATATAGATCATTTTGATAATTTCTCATGAACAACAGCTTATCTTTCTAGTTAGTCAATATCGTTTTGAAGTGAGTGTCCCACTGTGCATGGGTGACACCAGCTTCACTCTCACACGGTTCAGGACGCATTGTTTCACGTGCAACTGAAGTGATGGCCTATGGGATTCTGAGGGAGATGGCACCACTAGCAGGGCTTGAGAACAAGCAACCTTGAGCAGGCTTTTCTTCCCAGCCCCTGCATGTGAATCTGTGCCCCATAAGGTATTGATTGGCCTGGGGCCCTGCCCAGACTCAAAATTGACTGAGACACAAGTGCTCCTTCAAAATGCTTACACTCTAGTTAAGGAGATGAGACATGTTCAAAAAATTGCAATATTCAGTAATACAAGGGAAAGGAAGGCAAAGGGCACAGGGGAAAAAGTGGCCATGGGAGGAAAGTGCCATGCAGGGTCATTGAGGGATTCTTGTGGTTGCAGGTGTTCATGGAGAAGGTTCTGTTTAGTTAAGCAGGGGTTTGAACGGGGGCTCTCAGTCACTATTCCAGACAAAAAACATAAGCATTAAATTGGATCTACAGAATTACCAGTGTCTGTGAGACTGGGAAGATGCTATTAATTAGAAAAGAGAAAAAAAAGAGAAGCAGAAAAACAAGTTGATGAGTTCCCCTGGGGACCAGTTGAAGTGCCTGCAGACATTCAGGGGTAGACTGCTGAGCCGAGTTAATGGTCCAGAGGTGAGAAGAAAAGGTGCAGAGTGTTGGGGACACAGTGATGAGAGATAATGGCTATGAGAGGGTGAGAGTCCCAGGAGAAGGAGTGAAGAAGCCTAGAACCGCACTTTGGGAAATGTGTATTGAGGAGGCAGGAGGACAAGCTAGAGATTAAGACTAGTTAGAAATAGCATCAAAAAGGCTGAATCACATCAAGGGTCAAGTTTACAAAAGCAGGATATGTGCATTCTTTTCACAAATATGCATTCCTTTCACAAATATGTATAGAGCATCTACATGGCTGAAAATGATGCAGTTCTTCTCCTCAAAAAGTTACTCTATGTCCAATGTCAAGAAAACCAATGTATTAGAGGAAATAATAGTTGAGAATGGACCATTGATTTAAGCAAATAGTAGGTTCCTGATGGGACCAGTGAGAAAAAGGAATTCCCTTCTGGATGCATCTGGGCCCTGTGGGCAAAAGACGATGGGTAGGACTGCTCAGGAGAGAGTTCCAGACAGGCGGTCCTGGGGGAACCTGACTGTGACAGCCCGAGGGCATTGATGTTCTGAGATGTGGAAATTGCCTTAAAGTGAGAGAACCCACAAGTTAACCAAGTAAAAACAAGTCCCCAGGCTCACAAGGGAAGGAAACAAATCCCCAAATGTCACACTTAACAAATGAACCCATTCTAAGACATTATAATAACAGTAAGAAAAACACTTTGCATAAGAAATGTCATCCTTAACAAATGAACCCATTCTACCACAGTACAATAACAGTGAGAAAAACATTTTACATAAGATTTTTCTCACTGACAAACTCAGAGAGGAAAACAAAAACTAATTTCTGCAAAAATAAATGTTTACCTTCCAGTGTTATAAAATCCAATACTAAATGGGTCTAGAGCCATTTGGGAATCCTTGTGTTTGTTAGCTTTTGGTAAATAGCATTTGGAGAGGTCAACAGGGAAGAAGCAAATACTGCCTGTGATCAGAAAGGACCAGGAGGCAGATATATCTGCTTCTTAACAATAAAAGAAACACCTGTCATCTAGGCTTAAGGAGTACACATTGACAACAAGAAAGTTACAAACAGTACTACCGCAAATAAAGCATTATTATGGAATTATATTTAGATACTGAACTTTGAGTGATGTTAGAGAATAAACAAGTAGTCCACTCCCTTGTCTGTAAGCCCTGCTCAGAAGGAAGTGTTGACCCAGCAGATATATTTCCACCTGCTCCCTAAGCAAGTGCATGAACATCAGTGCCACACAGATGTGCATTTGGAAGTGGCCATGCCCCTTAGGGTTGGGCCATGTCTGTGCTACTGTGGTGGTTAACTAGTTATTAATGAAGGGGGCAAAGGGAATTAGACATTGAATTTAATAAACTGGGGAGCATAAGCCTGTTTGCTTCACCAGGAAGCTACAGATTCACACCCCAGTGGATCAAAATATTGCTCTTTCAAGAGGGATTAACACTCCTCCTTTCTACATTCTGGCACCAGATTGTTGAGGGCCACAGAGAAAGGTGCTTGACCATGGAGGCCTGTCAATCTAACTAAGGGGTAGACCTGTCAAAAAGCCTATGAAAGCTTGGGAATTTGATTGGGTATTTTGTAAAAGCACCTGGTCCATCCCAAATCCAAATTAATATAATCCCAGGGGAACAAAGAAGTGTTCTCTCTCTCTCTCTCCCACCCAGTAAAGCACTCATCCCGTGCCTTTGTGTGTTCTCTCCCATCCCAGAACATGTGACCATGTAAGTCTAGCAGCTACTGGGGCCCCCAACCAACTGCATGGGCTCCAAACGACTAAGCTTTAATATGAAGCAGAAGCGCTGGACACTGGTTTGTTTTGGCTTTACTAAGGACATGGTTGGACTGTTTCCATGATGGGACGGAGGGAGATGGGACACTGGAAACACAGGGGCAGATTCCTAGACAAATAAACTATCTTGCCACACCACAATCTCTGTGCATGGGTCCTTGGAATGCTTGCCTCATGATCTCATGGACGACCCTGATTTCTACCAACAACATTTGTATCTCTCAAACTTCACAGTTATCAGGTCTTGATGATGAGACTTTTTGAATGTTCTAATGCTCCCTCGAGGTATGGAAACTTGGGAGAATCATTGTAAGCTTAGATGAGTGTTTCTCAAACTTTAACCTGTACCAGCATTACCAACAAGTCTGGGGCGTGATCCAAGACCTTGCATTTCTAATACATTCCAAGGGTCTGCTGTTCTGGTGAACACATTCTGAATAGGTCTGGCTTACAGTTGACCCCCTACCCAGCTCCATCTGCAATGAATCAGCCTCTGTGCGTGGAAGAGGACTCATCATAACCAAACAGGTGTTCCAGAATCCCAATGTGGCCACTGCCCATCTCTGCATTTTTCACTACCTGGGCCTTCTTGTCTTGTCTCATCTGCAAGACTGAGCCCCTTGGAGATGAACCCAGTCTACATAATGAGGGTTTGTCCTGTCATTTCCAAAACTGGGATCCTGATTGCTGGCTACCCCTGCATGGAACACCCTTATACTTAGGTGAGTCTCTTGACTAGGACCCCATATGTTCATGGCACTGTTCTCGCTCTCACTATTCCTCTTACTACTGCTACCAGTGCTACAATTCTACCAGGATTACTTCTATCACCGTCAGTGCCAATGTCAACACCACAGCCACATATTACCAACCCTTCTCCCTGCCAGCAGTTGCTGAGGTTTGGGCATGCTCTAGCTGGGAATGCACAGGTTGTGACAGCTAGGACAAGAACATAGCATGCATACCATGTTCTTATTAAGAACAGAAGATGACTGCCTCAAAGCCAGTGTTCCTCAGAGTGTGGTCCCTACCTGGAAATCAGCTGAGAGCTTGTGAAAATGCAGATTCCCAGACCTGCTTTAAGAGTTTCTAATTTAGTGTCATTAGTGGTATTGACCAGCACTCCAGACAATTCTGATGCAATCCCCAATGTTCTCAAAAGCACTGGCTGTTTTGTTTTGTTTTGTTTTTAATTGCTTTTACTGCAGTCAATACACTCAACCTGAAAGTTATCATTTTGACCATTTTAAAGGCTACAATTGAGTGGCACACAGTACATTCACTGTGTGGTGCAACCACAAGCACTTCCTAGTTCCAGAACTTTGTCATCGACACCAGTGGAAACCCTGCAGCCAGGAAGCAGTCACTTCCCATTGCCCACCCTCCTTCATCCCCTGGAGATCACTAATCTGCCTCCTGTCTCTGTGAGTTTGCCTCTTCTGGATATTTCATAAAGTGGAAACATACAATCTGTGACTTTCTTGTCTGTGAGCACTAGTCAGTTTTGAAGGTGGGGAGGAAGAGGTAAAGGGGATTTTGGGTGTGAGTCAAACCCCTAGGCCCTGCTGAAGATCTGATTCCAAGTTCTGTTGCCAGTTAGCTTCTCTGATCCCCATTTTGGTTGCCAGTCCCTGACTTCTGGGAACCAGATAACCAAGACTGGGATCAGAGAAGCTAACTCCCAAAGCTCCCCCAGACTCAGGGAAGAGGCTTCTGACCTCTCCGAGGGGAGGGCCCACACCTTGGATCTGTGCTCATCCCTCTCCTCCAGCGCCCTGGTTCCCCAATGGGATCTTTCAGCTTGAGGACCATAACATAGCTCAGGGGGAACATGGTTTTCAACACAGAGTACCAGTCCAGACATTGGTCATGATGCTGTCCAGTTCTGCTGTGTCTTTTAAACCAAACATATAAAATATTCAGTACTGTATACATGTGAATATGATGCCATAGAAAGAACATAAAAATAGACTTAAAACACCTGGATTTTCAGGCATGCCTGGTAATATCATTATGTTTGTAATAACTGGCAAAACAAACGCATACAAGTAGTCATATAAAGGCCAATAATGAATTTTTAAAAATTATCTTTCAAACAGAGAAAGACAAATATTGTATGATATCACCCATGTGTGATCTAAAAAATTAAACCTATAAAATACAGAGTAAAACGTTGGGTTCCAGGCGGTGAAGTGGGGTAGAGAATAAGATGGATGGAGTTTAAGGCTACAAATTTAAAACAAGTAGTAAATAAGCCACAGGCCTCTCATGCCCAGCATGGTAAATATAGACAATAATATTGCCCTACACAGATGGTTCCCAACTCACAATGAGTTGACTTACAAGATTTTGACTTTTCGTGGCACGAAAGTGTTGAATTTTGAATTTTGATCTTTTCCAGGGCTAGTGATGTTATGCAGTACAATACTCTCTCTTGATGCTGGGCAGAGGCAGCGAGCCACAGCCCCCAGTCAGCCAGGCGACCAGGAGGGTAAACCTCCCCTACTCTACAGTGTGCTGTGTTGTCAGCATTTCTTGGATATTGTGCTCCGAGCATGTTTAAGGTGGTAGGGGCTACGCTATGATGTTCGGTAGGTTGGGTGTACTAAATACATTTTTGACTTAGGATACTTCCTATTTACAATGGATTTATCAGGATGCCCCTCCACTGGAAGTGGAGGAACATCTGTAATTACATAACATGATAAATACCGCTACATCAGCAATCACATTACATATATAAATGTGTCTAAGTAACACACTACACACCTTAAATATACACAATGTTACACATCAAGTTTATTCAATTGAAATTTTTAATTCAAAAACAACTTTTAATACTGAAAAAGGAAAGGTGGAGAAACCTGATGCATATACTGGGCATGCTGCATCTGGGTTTCTCACCTGTCAAATGGAGCTAGAAAGTTCCAGAAATCAATGCAGGCTCCGTGGGACCTGAAGTTCACATAATTTGGAGGAGCTTCTTTAAGAAGAAAATCTGTCTTTTGTAAATTCCACGAAAACAAATGCACATGTGAACAGTTGTTAGGCCTCTCCCCTCCTGAGGGCCCGAAGGGGCTCTGCAAGGGAGGGTCCTCCAGCATAAGCTTCGTGTTCATTACACCCTGGTGAGGCTGGCTTCCATGACCCAAAGCTCCTTTTTTGCTGACAATGAACTACTTTTCAAACATTTTAAATACCATACCCATCTGTATCTAAAATAAAATATTGATATCCAAAGAATTGCTAACCAAGCTGACTCAAAACGTCAACTAATCGTGAAATGCTCTGAAACACTCTTCGGATTAATTCCCCTTTCATATGTAACCAGAGAATAATCTATCTTGCAAAGTCATAGCATTCTGCAATTTTTATTTTAACATTTACTGAGTCCTAATTAAGTGCAACTTACTGTCGTAACTGCTTGACCTATGTCAATGGTTTTCACCATTGCCAATAACTCTGTGAGGTAAGGGGTAGTGTTAGCCCCGTTTTATGGGTGAGGAAACTGAGGCACAGAGAAGATAAGGACCTGGAGGAAAGCTTGTCGGTAACATGCCTGTGCCACCTGCCATTCTGCCTCTGATTCCTGTGGATGTGATGCTGTGAAATCGGCAGCTATCTGTGTGCTCGTATGGAATCATCAGAAGCCAGACCTAGGCTTCTCCTGGAACTGGCCATCTCTGTAACTCTCAGGCCCCCACACTGTGGCTCTGGCCTTGGCCCATGCATCTGCCCTTCCAGGGCGCTGTTCTCTGATGGTGCAGAGGACAGTGGCCCTCTCCAGAGAAGAAGCCCACTGGCTGATGGAGGGGCTCAAAAGGTGTGGGCATTGGGGAGAACCTGCTGGGCTTCAAACTCCTCCAGGCAATCCCATCAAACTCTGGGAGACAGCAGGGCCACAAGAGCCATAGTTCCTCCACCTCCACCGCATGGGCCTGTCGGGCTCTGAAATTCTGGCCTTTAAGGGCATGGATGCTGAGGAAGGGAGCATGTGAGAATGCAGGATGAAATAACATGGAAGGTGGCTCTAGTGAATTTTTTATTCCCTGAGCATCTCTCAGCTTTGTGGATTAAATAATGCATGCTCTGACTGTGGGAACAAAAAAAGAGGTGAGAACAAGAAACATCAGGAAGAATGGGAAGGATTAAAAAGGGATGTTTTTGCTGTGTATGAAAGCATTTTTAAAGGCAAGTCCACAGTGAGATCAAAGTGAGGACGAAAGAAAGCAAAAGATGAAAAAGAAGTGAGAAAGAGATGTGAGGTGCAAACGCCAAAGTGTTAAACTAAATATATCACGGGGAGTTGTGCATTCACGTGAGGTGGCTTGAAAAGGAAAGCCATCTCTGCTTTCAACTGCTTTGTTAAGAAATTCCTCTCTACCACTTCTTTCATTTAAATTTCACCTTAAAAAAAAATAGGTACAAATAGCCCAAACCAATGGATAAACAAAGAGCATGTAGGTGATTCCTCTAAGTTGTTACCCCAAATTACAGGAGTGTTCTCTTATCTTGCCCCATCAAAAGGCAGTTGAAAGTCTGGTGTTTGCAGCTGATTCTAATAATAACATATGAATTTAAGCGATAAAATTTCCCTACAGGCTCCAGTGTGTTTTTCTTTCATTATGGTTCTTATTTGCTGCGATATTGATTCTGAATGCTCCGAAGCTAGCAAACCTCTTGCTTGAAATAGCAAAAGTCACAGTCATTAAGGGAGGGGGTGGGGGGGCAGCAAAACCGCACACAAGACACGTGAAGTCCCAGAGAGAACAGGGTCATGTCTTGGCACTTGGCCACTTGAGTTTTCTTTAAACACAATTGGCAGCCAGAAATGGAATAACTAGGGCAAGGCATCTGGTCAGTCCACCCTTCTCTAGCATTGGAGGACTTCTGTACGCAGATCCCTGAATTTTCCAAGGTCAAAGGCAGCGTGGATGCTAGGCACAAGGATTTTATGCATGCTCACACAAATCAGTGCATGTTAAAGTGTTGTGCAGCATACAGGTGTTCTATAAAGAGCAGCTTCTTATTAGGGTCCAAAACGCCTGCAGCACCTACCATTGTCTCTTCTAATCCAGGAAAGTGTATCATCCAGAAGCACAGTCGCTGACCAGTCAGAACAGACGCCACCTGGACCACCAAACCCGAACATGCTGGCTGAGTAGCAGTTCTCTAATACCAACCCACCATCACACCTGACATTCCCATTCTTCGCACTCATTTGGGCTAAAGACGCACAAAAGCACTACTGATTTTAGGTGCACACAGAGAGTACACATGGCAGGAATGTTTTGATCTAGAAAAAGATGAAAATGGGAAGGTCTCGAGAAAAAGGGTGCCACAGGGCCAGGTGCATTATGTGGTTTTACACTGAGTTGGGGTCACCTGGGGTCACCTGGGGAGGCAGAGACATACCTAGTCAGGGGCATTCACCTTGAGCTGCCGCATGACATCAGGGGAAATAGTTAATAGTCCCTACCCAATGGGGCAGTTTGGGTATTTCATAAATAAGATAGCACATGCTAAGTGCTTAGCTCAATGCTTGCACATAGCAAGCATTCAATAATGCTTAAAATTCTTACTCATTTTTATTATGCATATAGTTTTTTACATAGGGGAAGGGAGACTAGAGATGTCTTGGGAAACAGAAAGATGAATCACAAGGGTGTAGGAAGGGTGCAGGAAGGGACTCCACAGTAAACTGGGAGGGAGAAGCACAGACAGGAGGAAGGTTTGGAGTGCGTTGCGGGGTACAGGGAGGAGGCCTGGTTCCAGGGCTGGGACTGCTGAGCTGGGGCATGGGCTCCTGTAAATCCTGCCTGTGCTGCCACAGGCAAGGCACTCGCCTCTCCAAACGTCATCTTGTTTTTAAAAATGGGTATCAGTGACTCTCTCCCAGTGTCAGAGAGTGTGGACAAGACCCAGGGAGAGTTGTGCACAGTTAGCCCAGGCAAGGGGCTGGTTCATCATGCCTGCTCTCATCTGCCCCGAAGCCTCAGGTGTTCCTGAATGTCCTGCAGGAGTAATTAGCTATCAGACCCCACTGAGGCTGGGCGGCTGACTGTCCTGCGGTCATCATGCTGTGTGTGTCAGAGAAGGGGAGAATTAGGGGCCAGGCAGGACTCTGAAGGCAGCCATCCCACCCTAAAGGGTTTGCTCTGGGCAGAGTGCCGGTGCCCCGCACAGACCCTCCCAGACCCCCAGAGCACAGCCTGTGGCCTAAGAGCCACTGTACAGCAAGCTGACCAGAACTCACACGTACAGTGATCTAAAGACACTTACGTCAGCCCTGGCTGGTGTGGCTCAGCGGATTGAGTGCCAGCCTGTGAACCAAAGGGTCGCTAGTCTGATTCCCCCTCAGGGCACATGCCTGGGTTGTGGGCCAGGTCCCCAGTAGGGGGCACAAGAGAGACAGCCACACAAGATGCTTCCCTTCCTCTCTTTCTCCCTCCCTTCCCCTCCCTAAAAATAAATAAATAAAATCTTCTTTAAAAAGAAGACACTCAAATTAATGTCACCTCATGTTTCCAAATACAATAAGAACAAAGCTCATATGCTGCTTTTCTAAGAACTAAGGTCAGAATGACCACCCTGGCCTTCCTGACAACTATTTCTGCCAAGCCCAGGGCTTCCTGGCCCCACCTCTCCCTCTGCCTCACTGTCAGCCTCACTGATCCCTATCCCTGGCAGGGCTGTTCAAGGATGCCTTCCACATCCTTCCTGCTCTAAGAGTTGTCAGAAGGCCTCAAAGACTTGTCTGTTCACACAGTCCCTCCTCAATCCTGTGGACCAGGAAGGCTCTCCATCTCTGAATGGGACTCTCTCTCTGAACCTCTAAATCTGCCCATCAGTTCCTACATATTGATCCTATGTGCACTCTTCGGTCTGTATGCCCCAAGCTTCTTTGCCTCTAGATCTCAATTCCTGGGCTCCCCACCCCCCACCACTTCCATTTCCTCACACTTCCACCTGTTTCTAAATTCTGTCTCTCGTAGTCCAACTCAAGTGCCACATCCCTCACAAAGGCCTTATTTATTTCCCCAACTTGTGGAAATACCACATTACCACATGCAAATCCACTGATGTTGTTGCATTAGGTGCCCATGGTATGCTTGTCCACTCAGCCCTTCCCTCCTTTTCTGGAGCTCTGCTTCACTGTTACCAGTGGGTGGTGGTTCTGTGCAGGACTCTGCCCTCCTGGTCACAGCTGACAGATCCAAGGAAGGGCATCTGACCCAGATGAGAGCACCATTTCCCTCCCTAGGATTCCCCTATAGAGACGCTCCCTTCCCTTGCCAGTGGCTGAAGCTGTCATTACAGTATCAATTTTGAGCTGTTCTGCAGCCATATTCCCCTCCACATGACTTGGAGAACTGGGGGTGACAGGGGAAGGAGGGGCTCAGAGACAGAAGACCCCCAGAACAGAGGACCCAGCAGTGTTGGGGTTCCTGGCCGACTTCCCCCTGGCCCGGCCTCATTCCTTCTCCAGGTTGTGTCGGACCCTCTGTCATTCTTTTATTGTTGGGTCCCATGCTAACAGGCACCCAAAGTGTAATTCAGGGCAAAACTGTCAACTTTCTGGATTACTCCTGGTGCTGCTGGAATGCAACCCATTCCTCTCAGAGGCAAGGCTGGAAGATTACAAATTAATCAGATATTTTTAGAGAGGTGTTACATGAATGGAATAAATGACCATAAAAACTTGTTTGAACATGCGTTTACTATAATTCAAGCAATTGTACTCCTAAGTACTTATCTTAGAGAAGTGAAAATTTATTTTCACACCAACACCTGTACATGGCAACTTTATTTGTAAAAAACCCAAACTGAAAGAACCCAAATGCTCCTCAATAGGCGAAGGGTTAGACAAACTGTGGCAAACCCCAACCACGGAACACCAGGCAGAAGGAAAGAGGAAGGAACCCTTGGTGCTCACAGCATCTCACATGGACCTTAAGAAACTTATGCTGAGTATAAGAAGCCAATCACAAAGGTTATGTACTGTACAGTTCAATTTATAGAACATTCTTAAAATAACAAAAGTATAGAGATGGAGAACAGATTAAGTTGTCATGGGTCAGGGATGGGGTTGGGGGGATGGGAGTGGTTATAAAGGAACAGCATGGGAAAGCTCTGTTCTGCATCTCGACTGTGGTAGTGGTCACAGGAACCTACACATGTGATAAAATGGTACAGAACTACTCACCACACACACAAACATGTGTTAAACTGGTAAGATCAGAGGAAGCTCTCATTGTCCAAAGTCAACTTCCTGGTTGTGATGCTGCACTGGAGTTCTACAAGGTGGTACTATTGGAGGAAACTGAGTAAAGAATACATAGTACCTCTTGTACATTCTTCCAACTTCTTACAAATTTATAATTATTTTAAAATTAACATGGTTTTCTGGTTGTTGTTATTGTTTTGTTTTGTTTTTTTTAAGCCAGCTGGCATATGAAGCTTTAGCTGGGGTTCTTGTGTTATCTCTTGTGTAAAGATACACACTCTCCTTCTTATCCTCTCCTCCACACGGCCTAAAAACACACAAGAAGAAATGTAAATGCACAACCCATTTGTGATTACAGACCTACAGAGCAAATGCTGTCACACTGCAGTGATCTGGTTGGGGACAAAAACAAGTATTATTTCTGGTTAAGAAGCTCTTTACAGGCAGGGGGAGAGGCAGGTGATGTTCTAATGGGGAAGCCTGGCCCGGCATGGAAATGTGTGATAACGAGGTGTCTCTCGGCTGCTTCACTAGGAGCCTCAACAACACAGGAAAAACGTTATCTTCCCAAAACACAAGACTCCTCCTATCTCTGCAATTATAAGCCAAGAAGAAAAGCAAACAACCAGCGCGCTTCTCTAAAATCCCTTCGGAAAGTCCAGAGGGTATATCCTTTCTCTCTAAGAAGTTTCCTAACTTGAGCCTTCCTGCTTTCGACCTTTGAGCACACCAACCAAGAGAAGAGCTCGATCAGGTGTGCTTGTTCCACAGGGAAATGTCAGTGACAAGGTGTCCAGCTGTCCAGATCACTAAGGGTGCTGAATGATAACTACTGGAGATAGGCAGTTTTTGGAGTTCTAAACTGAAGTAACTACAGGGTAGAAACCAAAATATGTACAATAATGCCAAAGACAAAAATTCCCAAGACGACATCAGAGAAAGTAGAAAAAAGAAACCTGCACATGTGCAGTATATGTTAACCTACTCAGCAATAGCTGTAACTTAGCCATGTGCAAGGCCCTGGGACACAGCACAGAAAGAGCTACTGTTCTCACCCTCAAGGGTCTTACAGTTTAGAGATGGACAAGTACACAAATGCAATACAGAACTCCAAGTGTTACACCAAACTACACACTGGTGTGCTTGGAGCAGAGGCTAAGGGCCCCCAACATGGCCACAGCTGGGAAATCTAGGAAGACTTCCTAGAGGGGATGAGACAGAAGTAAAATGTTGAGTAAAGAGCTGGAGCTGCCAAATCAAATATTGTCATGAGCACATCCCACAGTCATGCTCTTTAATACTTCCAGGGATTGAACTATGAGCTTTTGCAAGTATTGTCTCTAAACCTCACAATTTAAACCCTACAGAAAATCCACTATTATTCCAAACTTACTCAAGATCAGAAAAAGTACAATATCAGAAAAGGTAAGTACCTTGGCCAAGACCACACAGGATTGGATTCCAACTTTTCCTCCACATGCTATTGATGAAGCACAAAGGTGATGAGACAAGGTTTTTTTAAAACATAGTGAAAAACTATTGATAAAAAATTTATTAAAGATTATAATAGTACAAATGAAGGAACTTCTAATATTTTAAGGGAAACTCGTGGGCTAAAGTTATTTGGGAGGTTTAAAGGCACATTAATTTCCCACGGGCATTTGGACTTAACATACCTAAGAAAGTGAACTTGATCCCTTTCCCAAACCCACCATTCCCAGCATGTTCCTTTTACTGATGACCACCACAGCCTGCCCCGTCACCCAAGCCAATGCCCTAGGCGTCCTCTTTGACCCCTCCCTCCTCTGCACCCTCCTTTACAACCAAGCAGTCCTCGTGTACTTCAGCCTCAAAGGTTCCAAGTCTAATGTGCTGTCGTGCAGGAAAACAGGTAATTCCAAGTCAGTGGTTAAAGGACGGGTTATTAAATAAATTGAGATAACCAGACTTTGAGACAAGAGTCTCTGAGTTAAAACTCTCATATCTTAATATAAAAATACTTAATCAATTTGGAATTTATTTTTAAAGAAATCTTTGTCATAGAGAAGACATACATGAATATTTGTACCATCTATGGATAATGAATGACTTTCTTAGGATATTATCATCAGAAGAAAACTGATTGACTTGACTATATAAAATGTAAAGTTTATGTTTGTTATAAATACTTTAAACAAATTAAAATAAAAAGCACAAATTGAGAGAAATACCTGTGAAATTAATATAAAGTAGTTTCATATATACATTTTAAAAATCAATAATGTAAAGATAAATATCTCAAAAGAAAAAAGAACAAGGAGTTATCAACAGATAAATCCCTAAAACAGAAACACAGTTAAGCATATGAAAAAGTATTCATCATCACTAATATTAAAAAAATGCAGATTTAAAAATGGCATGCCAGTTTTCACTCCTCATGGTAGCAAAGATGACAAAGATAAATAGTATTCGGTGTTGGTGGAGAGACAGAGAACATACCTGCATACACTTATCATGGGACAGTATCACATATCTGGAAAACAATTTATAATTACCATTAAAAGTTCTTAAAAATGAATACAGAACTTTCAGGATAAGATAATAAATTTGAATCAGATATTGTCCCCTAGTGAAAAGTATGGTAAAGGGATTAAAAATAATAATAAATCCATAACCTTCCAGGTCAGGAAAACATAAGAGACACCAACCACAACACTAGGAAAGCTGGAAAGCAGATTCATAGGGTAACCACAGAGACAAATGTGTCAGACCCCCGTGCGGTCAAAGCCAGGATGTCCAACCCAAGCTTGCAGAGAGACAGAGAGGCAGAGACAGAAAATAAAAAATACAATGTTAAATTTTCCATTTAATCATGTTTAAGTGTAGTTTGGTGGCATTAAGTATAATCACACTGTTGTGCAACCATCACCACTACCCATCTGCAGAACTTATTTGTCTTCCTGAACTATACCCATTACACAATAACTCTCCATTTTCCCTCACCCACCCCTGGAGCTGTCTAAGCACCTTTTAAGAAAGAGGTAATCACGAACAGATAAGTGGTTCACTGCACATCCAAGGAAAGCGTCCAATGTGGGAGACGGAAACTGAACAACAAAAAGAAAACAGCAACTTATGAAGACAGACTATGTAGGGAAAAAAAGCTAAAAAACAAAATAGGACATTATTAATATCCTCCAAAGAATAAAAAAATATTTTGCTTCTATTAAATAAGAGCAATATGCTATAAAAAGGAACTTTCAGAAAATAAAAAGAGCACTTGAAAGTAAAATCATGATAGCAGAAAGAAAAAAGCACTGAATGGAAGAAAGATAAAATTGAAGAAAGCAAGCAAAGTAGAGCAAATGATACGATAGCAGGGAAGATATAAGAAAATTAGGGGTTCAGTCGAGGAGTTTCAATAATAGAAAATGGGAGCTGCTGAAGGAGAGAATAAAAATGGGGAGGGATTATCAATTCAATATTCTAAGAAATTTTCCCAAAACTGATAGACATTAGATTCCAGAATGAAGCCACTAAATGCCCAGCCCAATGGATGACAATTGACCCACCCCAGGGCTCATCATTATGAATTCCAAAACCCTGAGGACAAAAATGAAGATTCCACAAGCTTCAAGAAAGGAAAAAGAAATTGTGAAGGATCAGGGATTTGGACGTCATTGGTTCTTTAAAAAAAAATCAAAAGATAAAAGATAATGAAACAAAACCATGAAAATTCTGAAAGAAGGTGAGCTTTCTTCAGACATAGGTGATCTCAAAAGATTTTGATCTCCTTATAGTCTGTCTTAAGAAGCTTCTAATTGTGTGTTTCACGAAAATAAGCATGTAAACCAAGAAAAAGAAAGGCGTGGAACCCATCACAGCGGGGAGCAGAGGAGATGCCCAGGAGCAGGGTGAATGGAGATTCACAGTGACAAGCATGCATAGGCCCAGGGCCACGCGTCTACAGCAGAGCAGTGTGACTTAAGGTGGACACGTTGAGAGTTGTAATTATGATCTCTCCTGCAAACTTACCTCACTTTAGGCTAGGGATAGACTGTCTAGATGAGACAAGGACTTCTAACATGAACTGATAGTTTGTTCTCGCATGGAACTAACCTGCGAAAAGTATGTGAAAGTGTCTTTTTCTCTGTATTTTCACGGACACTGAACCTTTGTCATCTTTGCTGTCCTGATGAATGGAATGATGTCTGAATGAGGATGGATTGTCCCTATTCTCTTCTATAATTGGATGTTCTGAACACAGGCTAAGTTTGAGCTCTCTCTACATGCCTGCTGCCTGGATCAGTTGAGGATATTCATTTCATCCCTTAAATATGATCAACTTTGACCTTCTTCTGAAGGTCAGAGGCAGAAATCACAGAGCAGCCATTCCACCTACCTGGGTTTTTGCCTTATATCCAGTAACTAACAGGTTCACACAATAGCCCTGCCAGATGCCTCCACTGGAATAAGCCTGTGTTTCCCTAAGCTGCCTCATGACTTAGCTGTCTTTTCCAAAAGAGGTTTTTGTAAACTCTTAGAAAAGCACATATGTCAATGTTTATGTTCTTGGCCTCATAGGTTAAGAAGCATTTATTAATAAGTACAGTGAAAAAAATAAAGAAGCCAGGAGAGCTGAGTAAAAAGAAAAAAGGAAGAAATAAATGGCATCTAGTTTGGAAAGTGAGATTATCACCATTTGAAGATGGGATGATATTATATATAGGAAGCTATAAAAAATACACACGTACACACACAAAACTATTAGAGCTAACAAAAAAGTTTAGAAAAATAAAATGATATAAGGTCAGTGCACAAAAATCAGCTGCATTTCTCTACAGTAGCAATGAATAGTCCAAAAATAAATAATCCACTTAAAATAGCATCAAAAATAATATAATATTTAACAATAAATTTAACCAAAGAAGTGAAAGATTTGTATATTAAAAACTACAAAACATTGTTGAAAGAGATAAAGGCATGTCTAAGTAAATAGAAAGACACTCTATGTTTAGGGATTGGAAGCATTTATGTTGTTGTTGACAATACTCCACAAATTGACCTTTATATTTGATGCAATCCCTAACCAAATTACAACTGCCTTTTTTTGCAGAAATGAACAAGCTGGTCCTAAATTTCATATGTCAGTACATAGGACCCAGATAGACAAAACAATCTTGGAAAAGTAGAACAAGATTGGAAGACTCACACTTCCTGATTTTAAAACTTACTACAAAGGAACAGTTATTGAGACAATTTGGTACTGACAAAAGGATAGGCACCTAGATCAATGAAACAGGAATTACAGTTCAGAAATAAACCCTCCTCACATTGGCAGTCAGTTGATTTTTGACAACGGTGCCATGACCGTTCAATGGGGAAAGAATAATCTTTTCAACAGGTGGCACTGAAACAACTGAATATCCTCATGGAAAAATGTGAATTTGGACCCTAACTTAAACTACATACAAACACTAACTTACAGTCAATAAGGACCTACATGCAAGAGCTAAAACAATACAATTCTTAGAAGAAAAAATAGCTATAAATCTTTGAGATCTTGGATTAGGCAACAATTTCTTAGACATGACACCATCAGCTCAAGCATCCAAAGGAAACAATAAACAAACTGAACTTCATCAGATTAAAAAACTTTTTGCATCAAAGGACACTATCAAGAAAGTGAGCCCTGGCTGGCGTAGCTCAGTGGATTGAGCGCAGGCTGCAAACCAAAGTGTTGCAGGTTCGATTCCCAGTCAGGCCACATACCTGGGTTGCAGGCCACAGCTCCCAGCAACCGCACATTGATATTTCTCTCTCTCTCTCTCTCTTTCTCCCTCCCTTCCCTCTCTAAAAATAAATAAATAAAATCTTTAAAAAAAAAAGAAAGTTAACCCATAGAATGGAAGAAAATGTTTACAGATGCACTTGCAAAAAAAATACCTACAGAATATATTTAACAAGAGTACATACCCAGAACATATAAAGAACAATTACAACTCAAAAATAAAAAGACAAATAAGTCATTTTCAAAATGGGCAAAGGATTTGAAAAGACACTTCTCCAAATAAGACAGACTAATAGCAAATAAGCACATAAAAAGGTGCTTAAAATAATTACTTGCCAGGGAAAGGCAAATAAATCCACAAGATACCACCCATTAAGTTGGCTATGACTTAAGAAGGAAAACAAATGTTGTTGAGAATGCAGAGAAATTGAAACCTTCATACATTACTGGTAGGAATGTAAAATGATTCAGGTGCTATAAAAAGAGTCTGGTTGTGATTCAGAAAATTAACCATAGAATTATCATATGGTCCAGCAATTTCAAGCCTAGGTACATTTCTAAGAGAACTGAAATATATGTGTCCACATAAGAACGTGTATATGAATATCCATAGCAGTATTATTCCTAATAGCCCAAAACTGGGAACAACCCAAATATCTATCAACTGCTGAATGAATAAGATGTGTGATATCCATACAACAACATAAGATTTAACCATAAAAAGAATGAAGTACTCATATATGCAACATGGATTAACATAGAAAACATTATGTTAAATGAAAGAAGCCATACACAGAAGGCCACATATTGTGGACTTTGTTTATATTAAAGGTCCAGAATAGGCAAATGCATAGAGACAGACAATACTTTCATGGTTGCTCTAGCAACTGAGAGAGACTGCTAGAAGATTCAGGGTTTCTTTTGGGAAAATATTCTGGAATTAGATAGTGACAATAGTTACAAAACATTTTGAATATACTGAAAGCCACTGAACTGTGCACTTTAAAATGGTGCATTTTATGTTATGTGAACTATATCTTAACTAAAATAAAGGAAAATAAACAAAAGCTATGAGTGTTTCAAGAATAACAATCCATATAATTCCATGTACTCTTAAATCCTCAAACAAATTTCAAGGCAAAAAATGCCAAGGGCCTAAACAAAAAGACCAATGGCCTGGGATATGGCCAAGTAGGACCACACTCAAGAGTAACTAACTGTCAGCTATGAACCTAAAATTGCTCTAAAAAATTAAGTGTATTAATTTTTTTATTAAACTTGGACTATAAAAAAGTAACTAACCTGGTGCTGCTGGGCAAGGGAAGAGGAAGAGCATGAAAAGACTTCCAATCTTTGAAGATGAGATACTTGAGAGGGTGAAGCTCTTCACTGAGACAGGAAATAAATGACAAAAAAAAGTATTCTGACACTGAGAGTAAAATGGTAAGTCAGTCACTGGACCAGCTGAGCTTGTGGTTTCAGAGGGGCCCAGAGCATCCACAGATGGGGCACATGGGTAGGGAGCTCAGAGGAAAGGCTGGGTTGCTCTGGGCTGGAGTAAGGGATTGGAGGACCATCAGAACATACGCAGTGGAGGAACTACCCAGTGTCCCAGTGGTGAGGATCATGGGTGCTGAGATCCCAATGGAAGCAGGGAGCTAAGGAGGAGGAAGGCGAGAGGAGAATCAGAACAGAGAGAGTAGTGCAAGGCCTCAGGAAGAGAAGAATGCCAGGAAGGGAGCTGCCAATAAAATCCAACGTGGCCAGACTGAAGCAGGGAGGTGCCCACTGGATTCGGTAAGCAGTGATCACTGGCAAGTTTTGCCTGAGTGATTTCAGTTTAATGTAGAAGAGTACAAAGAATCATGTCTTACTTGGGCTTAATGTCGTCCAATGTCAATATTCAAGTTTAATAAAACAAATTACTTTTTTTAAAAAACCAATAAGGGAAAGATCCTGACTTGCCTGTACACACAGATCCAGTCTTCTGGCTTCATTCGCACATTCCCTGAAGCAATCTTTTTCTTCTTTTCTGAAAAGGCCTTTTATCTCAAATGAATGAGATAACATATGGAAGTGGGAAGGGCTATGGTTCCCGCCTGTGCCAGTCTTGACCAGCCTGAGAAGGCACCATTCCACCCTCATTAAACTGCTTTTCCCAGAGCTTTTTTAATACAAAGGGAAATGTCATGCTTCACAGTTCAGAAGGAACATGAGAACATTAACTTCTTTTCACTATAGGATCATAACTAGGTAAAATGTGCATTAAAAGAGGGTGAGAACATGTTGCCTCTGGCTAGTCTCACAATATTTGTTTTTTGCCAATATGTACTTTTAGATACATTTAAATTTTCCTACACACAATATGCATTGCTTTTAAGATTAGAAAAATGGTAAGGCTGGGGAAAAAATGTTTTAACAACTCAAAACAGAAGGTAAGCAAGGATAAAAATATTAATGCTAGACAAAGTAAATGCAAGGCAAGAAAAAAAGGTATTTTTTTGAAGATAAAAGGAGCATTACATAATGGTAACAACCACCACTACTAATGAAGCCATGCAGATACAAATCTATGTTGCCAAAGAAACTGAAGAGATATATAAATCAAACATTATTAGGATTATGGAGAGGAACAGTCATTGTATAAGGTAATGTTAAAACACCATTATCACAAAGACTTAAGAAGATAAACTCAGTCTATCTAAGTACACATAATTGATGTCTGGCAGGAATTTACTTCCATGATTACAGTGTGCGGGTCTTTTCAAGTATATACAAAACATTTACAAAACTCAATAATACTCATCACAAGGAAAATCTCAATAAAGAAAAAAATGTTAAATTCTCTTCCCATTAAAAAGAAGGCACTTCTGGCTTGGAAAAAAAATAGAGAAGCTAGAGCTGGAGAAAGAAAAGAGAGGAATAGCATTAATATAGCCCCCTGCTGGTCCCCTAGATGTTTGGGGTACAGGAAAGGATGAATGAGAATTAACTTTATGGTGAGAATGCACCAAATTCCTCTTCCTGCTTTTCCTCACCCACTCAACATTTCATTAAACCTGAAGGGCAAACCACTGAAATGGTACTTAACTCAGTGGTTCTCAAAGTGTGGTCCCTTCTCCAGGAGAATCATCCAGGAGCTTGTGATAAATGCAAATCCCTCTGCCCCACCCGACCTCCTGAAGCTGAACATCCTCCAGGGTGGGGCTCCAGAAAGTTCCCACGTGAAAGCATCTGATGTTAAAGGTGTACAAACACCCAGGTGCCCTCAGCCCTTGAGCAGGCCAACTCTGAGGAGTGGGTTTTACATTGGCTACCAGAGTCCCCTTGGGATGAGGCTCCTGTCACCCAAAGTAGCAATCTGTATGACACCTCTTTTGAGGGGTGCCTTCCCTTCTCAGTCCTAGGTTCCCTCTCCTCTCCACTTCCCAAATAAACCAATGCACTCAAGTCTCTGTCTCAGGGTCTGTCTGTGGGGGGAAACCCAAGCTAAGGCCCCTGTTCTCAGAAGTGTGTGTTCTGCTTGAGGCTGGCTTGGCTGACCATTCCTTCCTCTCTGGCTGGGCTTGGCAGAGATTTTCTTGGGAGAGGAAGCCCCACCAGCAGCGAGTCCCCACACCAGTTCAGTCCAGCATTTGCAGTTCCCTTTCTTTTCTGGGTTTGCCAGCTCTTCTGAGCGGCACCTCCAGCCATTCTGGCACTAGCCCCTTTCCCAAGGGTCAGCTACCAGCCAGGCCCTGAGGAGCAAAGTGTTGCCCAGACCTGAGTGTCAATGTGCAAGTGGTGGTGGTACCGCATGCTACAGTGGGGTACAGGGTGCTGAGACAGCACTGAGCCTGGGTCAGCAGAGGCTTCGAGGATACAACATGCATGGGATATCTGGGGAATGAGTGGGACTTAGCCAGCAAATGAGGGGTGGTGTGTAGCAGCAGAGACTCTCCCTGCAGGGGTCTGAAAGTGCTGCTGTTGCAAGAGGTCTGCAATGGGCTGCAGAGAGGGGTGCTGTGAACCAGTCGGGGACAGAGACTTTGCCAGAAGACTTAGAGAACTGAAGAAACCTCCTTCTCACAAGACTCTCAATGATAATTTTAGAAGAATCTATAGATAACTAAATGACCAGAGGTCAAGGGAGAAAAATAGGAATGTGAAAAATTCGGCAAGTGACCCGTCTGTTCTCCCAACCTGGAGGCCTGGAGAGGGCAGTGCCCTGAGTGGCATATGGCCGAGTCCAGGCACACAGGCTTTTCACTGGTAACTGTGATGCTGGTTCAGAAGGGACAGGGGTCTTCAGCTCTGGAGCCAATGGAACATGCTAAGTTCATCCTGGAGCTCCTGAGGATTTCAGGCTTCAAACAGAACCTGTGGTTCATCCTACCACCTCCTCACCTCTCCTGACCAGCTGTGCACAGGGTAAACCTTCTGTACTCAGCATGCTGAGAGCAAGGGGTTTAGCCTGCCCCTTAACCCTGTAGTTGCTCCTTGGCCTTAAGCATGCACACTGGCTGGCTTTCTTTCCTGTCATCAGCTTCTGGGGGTTTCTCCCTGCAGTGAGCATGGTGGAGTTTGTGGGCTAGGAGCCCATACAAAGCCACAGTTAGCCAAACCGACTCCCTCCCCACCTCGACAATGGGCCTTCATCTCCAAGGAACTCAAAGGATTTTTTCTACTGCCATCCAGTATTCACTTGCTTTATATTTTTAAACAGAGACATTATTCCTAATATACCTAAATTCCAACTGGCCTGCAAGCAGTGTCATTTCCATCTGCAGTCATTGTGGGCATAGTGGCCCAGAGGGGAATTCTAAGGTAAGACAAGAGTTCCCGTCACAGGATAGAATTTCACTTTTCCTTTTGCCTCTCAGAAAAGGACAACAGAGATGGGGTTGGGGACGGGGAGTGTGGGTGCATTCAGCCCTTCGATGTCATCTCCTTTAGTTAAAGGAAGAGGGAAAATTACCCTAGATACATAACTAGCCATTTATCCTTAGAGCCCTGGAGGACTCATGGAACAATGAACCAGGATTTGCCTAGACTTCTTCCTCTAGAACATCTCCCAGGGACAGGAGACCAGGATGCCTAGGCTCACGTTGGAATGAATGAAGTGGCATCTCCCCCTCCTGATACTGTGAGTCTGCATCTTCCTCTCCAAGAAGCCTGTGCTGGTCGGCTGCCCCCATACCTTCGTCACTGTTGTCATCCACCAGGATGATCTCCTTCAGCAGGTGTGTCGGCGTGTGGTTCACAGCGCTGTGGACTGACCGCAGGATCACTGACAGGGCCTCATTCACAAAGATAAATATGATGGATATCTGGGGAAGCTCCTTAGAGTACTTCAACTCCTTACACCTGGGGAGGAGAGCAGGGGGAGGGGGTCAGAAGAAGAAGGAAGACACAGGACTATGTCTGGACACAGTAAGGATGTCAGCCCGATAATCCTCGTACACACCCTCCCAAGGCATGAGTCATTGTGCCCTGTAAATCTCTCTTGGTTAAGGAGTAAGAATCAAACCTAAAGAGGAGAGTGTAAAGCAATCCAGCTCCACTTCTCCCAAATTTACTACCCATACAAAATGGGAAACATCAGTCTTGGGCACACACCTTCTGTGTCACAGGCTGCTGTGCCCACAGGTACCCCCTGGTCCAGTCAGTACCCACCTGCCCAACTGTAGACTCAAGACCTCTGTATTTCCTTGCCTGGAGCTCCTTTGTTTTGATGCCACATAAGCAGTTCACCTCCTCCATTGGCTCTCATCCAGAGACTGCTAGGGGTTGATGCATAAACACCCCAGCTCCCCCAGCCCTTGCGCAGGTGGACTCTGAGGGGTGGGCTCCCAGGGTCACCCAGGGATAAAGCTCCTGTCACCCACAATAACAATCTGCATGACATTGCCTTTAGGAGATGCTTTCCCTTCTCAATCTTCCTTCCCACTCCCCTCTCTATCTTCCAAATAAACTAATGCACTCCAGTCTTTGTTTCAGGGCCTTTTTCTGGGAGAACACGTACTAAGACATCTACCAGAGACCACTGCTCTCATGAAGCTTACATTCTAGGAGACATAAAACACACATGCAAATAATCATAATCAAGGAAGTGGGTCTTCTGCCTGTGTAGGAGGGTGCTGCCTGACACACCCCAACTCTTCCTGCCAGTGTTCCTAGATCCTCCTTGGGGACAGGAGATGCCGCCACCTGCCTAAGAGGTCCTCCCTCCTAAGACCCAGTAATGCCCCCATCCCCAATCACAGGGGTGAAAGGGGAGACTCCTTTTCACCAGGCTGGACTGAGGGACAGAGAGCTGGTAATGTCAGAGATGGTAGAACACCCACAGAATGTGCTCTGCATGGCTCAGTCACAGGAGCACACACTTTGTCCAGGAAACACCGGGAATTTGGCTTTATGCTTAGCCTGAGCCACAATGGCAATACCAAGTGGGAACAAAGTGGACTGGAATCCAGAGCCAGTGCATTTCCATGCACTCTTTTCCCTTGCAAAATTCTGCACAATGTAGAATGCAATGTGTGAGAGAGCAAAACAAAGGCAACAAGAGGAAGGAACAGAGTGAGCGAGGCAGCACTGGAGAAGGAGCAAGAAATACGGCTGTTTTTTATGCTTAACAGCTTGGCCTGTGTCAGGCCATATTAATCATGTAGGCAATTTTCTGAAGAAAATAAAGTTTTGTTACAGTATACATTTGTGTCTCCAGGAAGAGACCGTCCAGGGATCCATTGATCATGCAGCCTCATTTTTACCACATTGCCGTAAATTCACTTCTGGGGCAACCAGGGAGATTAGAATGGTTATTGACGGGCTCCTGGGCAGTCAGCGGGAATGATCTCATTTACTGCGTGGTGATCCGAGAGAGGAGGGCACTCCGGAAGATCCCTCAGAGCCCCCTCAACAGGGCGCTGGCAGTCATCCGGAGCCTGGCAGGCTGGCAGCTGCCCCTTCTCAGCCCATTACTCATCAGCCCATACACGTGAGCACACACACCTTCCACACCCACCTACTCTGAGCATTCACTCCCAGCGATGGTTTCTTTGGTCCTTTGTTGTTAACAGTTTCTGGCCCTTGAAATGAAGAAGCAAACAGCCAGACTGCACTGTACCTGCACTGACTCCTCCAACCACAAGCATTGGGGTCATGCTGCCATCAAGCCTGTCGTGAGTCAAGGCTCTTGGCCAGAGCAGGTAGTTCCCCCTGATGAAATGGAAACATGGGCGCCCCAAGGGAACAGGGAGCAGAGGGGCTGATTTGGCCTGTTCAAGAGTCAAGGTGGCCATTCAGTCAATTGCGGGGGAATTTCAGAAGTGAGAAGTGCTCTGCCACCCATTGGACCTGTTACCCTGGGCACACCACTCATGTTTTTTCACTCTAAACCTATAAAAAAAAACCCCTCACCATTCCCATAGCTCTGGGTGCCCAGCTAGGGTTCTTGTAAGGATCACGTGAGACCGGACTTTGGAAGCCCTGTGAAAATGCTATGCCACAACTAATGGAAAGACATGGTCATCCTGGTTGGCCACTCCACCCTGCCTCCCACCTCCTCTGTTCTCTTTTGTGTATTCTCCAACACCATTGGCCAGGCTTCCAGAGTTTTCACTCAACCTAGGCCCTTCCTGCAGAACTCTCCCAGGGCTCTCTTCCCCAACAGCACCCAGGTCTCTAACCTTGGCCAGCTTATGATTCACCTCTCCTGTGCCTGACATCCTCAGGGTCTTGCCACAGGCAGAAAATACAAATATAGTCATTATTATGAAAATCAGCATTGTTTTGTTGGTCCTTAAACTCCAGGATGGTAGTTCTGCCTTAAAAAAACAAACTTTAACTGGTTTATTGTCTGGTGCATAGAAGATGCATGGAATACGCTGGGGAGATGGACAACTAAAGTTTTAAGCACTTTCTGTAAGGAGTGGGCATTGACAGGTACAAAGTTACTTCCAATCGAATGCCCAATGATCAAAAGAGCAGCAGGTGAGTGTGGGGAGGGAGGATGGTACAAAGAAAGAGACAGGCTCCCAGGCCACAGAAATACCAGAGACTACACAGAGGAAGAGAACAAATAGATAGGGCTCCTGCACCTAGGAGTTGGTGCTGAAACAACTGTCACTGTGGCCGATGACCCTCAGGACAGTATATGCAAACACACATATCTGGTATCCCACACCCTGCGGACTGGGGCTTACATGACAGAAGCCCCTTCCCTCATTCCCAAGTTCCTACAGAGCTGAGGGGGTGGAAGGTTCTCAGTGTCCAGGGCCCCAGGGCTGCACATGGTGCTCTTTGGGTGGCCCCAGGGGTAGCCAGTGCCAGGTAGTCTGGGCAGGCAGGCCTGGGAAAGGCAGAATTCAGCTCAGCTTGCCTTCCAGCCCTGTCTCTACATAATGGAACATGAAGAATTGGCCATGTTTCCTACTGCAAAACCCAGGTAAGTAAGAGTACTCTGGGAGTGTGTGAGAATAAAAGAACAGATCCCAGACTGAAAGACATGCAGGTAGTGAGGAGAGATGGCACACCACGGAAATGACAAAATACCTCAGAATCTATAGCAGTATGTGTGCATGTGCACACATGCATACACACGGTGTGTACTTCCTCTAGCAAAGAAGACTCAGATCTAGGTCCCAGGAACCACAAATTCCTTTCAGTAAGTAGTCCGAGAGCATTAAACAAGCCTCTGTCTATAAAAGATGGCCTGGATCAATGTCAGTAGATGCCCCAGGAGGAAGGGGCTACAAAGAAATTCAGGAGCAGGCTCCTCTCCTCAAAGGGCTCACAGGGCACAGATTCTTGCAAAGCTGTTTTCACAGAGAAAAGAAAGCAATCAACCAACCAAGTGAGATCTCTTAGACACCTTACATCTGTTCATCTGACTGTCTATCCAGCTGTCCACATACCTGAGATGCTTCCTTGAACTCAGCAACTCCTTTCAGGTGATCCCTGTTCCCCCTCCTTTACTCCCCATCATCCCAAAGCCCTTGACATTGACTTTACTTAGTACCAAAAGTGCTCACACTCTCTATTTCATTGATGGTAAGGAAGAGGAGGAAGCCAGGAGACCCAACCGCCACTGGGAACCCATCAGAGAGAATCACAGTTGAAGTGAAGGAAGGTCAAGGGCTGAGGCCTCCAGCAGGGAAGAAATCAAAACCCAAAGAGTTGGCTTTCTTATAAGTGGACCCCTGTCCATGACCACCTTTTAAGGAAACAACTTATATGACCCAGTGTTGTACAGATAAGAGGTATCAAGAAACACTGTGACCTAGTTTGCCAACTTGGAAAAAAAAAAGATGATCCCAAACATCCCCATTGTTGTAAAAATGCATTGAGATGCAATGTGGTCCAGGCTTACAGATAATGATGATGACAGTAATAACCAACACATACGCAGTAGCCTACATGCCAGAAACTGCTGGGAGCTTCTATGTCTAGTACTGTCTCATTTAATCCTCACAGCAACCTGAGGAGTAGGCAGCATTATCATCCCCAGTTCACAGATGAGGAAACTCAGGCACAGAGAGTGAAGTCACTTGCCCTAAGCCACACAGCAAGTCTGCAACAAGAATGCCTGGATGTGAACTTCATCATCTGATGTTCAGACTCTCCCAAATGCTCCTGCCAGACCAGGGTACACTGTGGTAACTTCAGCAGACAACCCACCACACAATTTCTAGCCCTGCCTCTTCCTAGCTGGGGGACCTTGGCGAAGCTGTTCAGTCTGAGCCTCAGCTCCCTTATCTTTGTCTTAAAAGGCTTGATGAGGAGACAGAGACAGCCCTCCATGGACAGTTGCACCATGCCTGTGACCTGCTGGGGGCTAACAGCGTACAGACCAAGAGAATTCCCTTCAAGTGGGATGTGGGTGAGCAGAAGCCAGCCCCTCAAAACCCAGGATTAATAAAGCCAGCAGGAACATGGGCAAAGATCCTGGTATTCTGGCTGTGAATCTGGGCAGGATGCAAGATTGGGTGGCCCCCAGGGAGTTGTCACAAGCTTAACTGAAGGACCCCAGGGTCAGAGAGCTCTAGGACCTACAGGGACTGGGTGTGGACGATGTACCTGTGTGTGTACTCTACATGGCTGGGTGGGGATGGTTCCTGGCAAGTGTGCAGGCCTCTCAGGCTTCAGTTCTGTTCCTGGTCCCCTTCCTGGCCATCAGTTCCTCAGGTCCCATCTAAAGCGAGGCTTTCCTGATTTATCCATGGCACTTGACTCACATGGCCCATCACTGTGAGGTCAATCTGCAGGGTATTCCTGGCTGTTCACCTCAGCTTTGGCTCCCAGGTGCAATGATGCCCCACCCTAATGAAGGAACCAATTACCAAGCACCGCCCAAGCTCTAATATCCTGTCAGTAACTAAGAGTCCTGGTTCTGACAGCTGAAACACATCCAGTACTCTAATAAGGCTGTTTATAATGCAATGCAATAAATGCTAAGTGCCCAATGGCTGTACCTCCACCAGCAGTGATAGATGAGCTGAGGTGGACCAGGAAGGTAGGGAAGATGAGCTGTGAGCTGGATTTGAAAGATGGATCAATGGATCAAACTTCCACAGCCAAGAACAGAGGGAGGAGCAGGCAATTAGAGCTCCTTTGAGCATACAGAGGCTCTGGGGGTCCCCTTATTTTCTTTTCCAGGGCCTTCCCGAAGGAATCTAAGTTTGTTTAGAGATGGTAGAGAGCCAGATGTCAGGACCACAGACTAACATCAAACTCCACGAAGTCCTACGATGCTGATCTTCATTTTCAAAATGCTTCTAAGACAGGCATAAGGTCATAAAGACCCATGAGTAAAGATTCTACAGCTAATGGCAGTATGCACTCTCAGTGCCAGGCCTCTTGCTGGGCGCCAAAAGGCAACACAAATGGAAATGAGAAGGAGGAAAGTTCACGGAATAGAAAAAAATAAATAAAACACTGCCTTGCACTCCAAGAGCAGCCAAACTCTAATGAGAAAACTCTTGATCATCATGGCGGACTCTGGGGGCAAGGGCGACACAGCTTCACAGCCACTCCTCACACTGCTGCAGGCAAATGTGGGAGGCGAGGACTTCTGTGAGGGCCTCACCATCATCATCACATCCATACAACATCAAATCCAGAGAAGTATCCATCCTTGAGTATCTATCTTGTTACTTCTGAATGTGCTTTATCTATGAAAGCAGACTTGAACTGTATCTCGGTGCCACCTCCCCTGCATTTCCAGAATTGGCACACCTGTTCCCAGCCTCCAAGGCCGCACTCTTCCTTGGTCTGGCCACACCCTCACTGGTCAGTATCATACATATATACGCTAAGCCCATATTCTCAAACTGAGAGGCAAAAGGGCTCTATACCCAGGAAGACATTAGTGTGGTCCAGCCACTTGGGGATAGAATTCACTTCTCCAATAGTGGCATCTAGTTGATGGGTAGAGACCATTAGAGAGGAAAGGCAAAGGTATGCAGTAGTAATCTTTTGGCTGCTGCCTGAACTACATGTAGCCATGAGCTTAACCATAGCCACAGCTTGTGCATGTCAGTCCAAGTGACACCAAGCCATAGATTATGACCAATAAAGGATAGAAATGGGGCTCTTCCTTGGATGCCCTATTGCAAAAGTGCCAACACTCACGTTCTTGGCAATGGCCATGAACATGATGCCATGCCTGCTAGCAGACACAAACCATCAGAACATCCCACACACTTTTCAAAGTACACCGCTGCCAAAAACAAGGAGACAAACTCCTCACTCCTCTCTCTCACTCACTGTGGACATGGGGCTGGATGATGGGTCAGGTCGCCATGTGAATCTAACTGCCTGAGAAGGTTAATTTTATGTGACAATGTGGCCAGGCCACAATACCCAGCTGTTCTGCCAAATATTATTCTAGATGTTTCAGTAAAGGTATTTTCTAGATGAGATTAGCATTCACTTTATAAACCCTTCCTGGGTGACCTCATCCAAGTCCATGGCCCCACTCATTACACTGTCAACTTCCAAACCTGCATGTTTAGCCTGGACTTTCATTCAAGCCTCCACTCCTCCTGGACATCTCCACTTAGACGTCTCCTATGCCTACAAGCTAACATCTGCTCCCTCTGTACCTTCCTGTTTTCATTCAAGGGCTTCCCTCTTTCTCTTCGGGAGTCAAGTTAATCATGACCCAATCGACATGTCCAATAGTTCACCAAATCCTGGAGAGTCTGACACCATCAGGATTCCTTATAACACTCATCCCTTCCCTACTACACCATTTCCACTGCCTTAGTTATGCTGCTCATCAATTCCCTCCTGTATGACACCAAAAGGTATAACTGGTCCCTTGCCTCCAGTCTGCTCCTCTGCAGCCAAACCCCATCCTAACCACCACATGGTTGCCACAGAGGGAGCTTTCAAAAATGCAGATGTGATCATGGCACGAGTCACGCTATCTCTTCTCACACTATCTCTTTGCCTTTCCAGAGCTTTTAGAATTTGGCTCAGATTCCATTGCCTGGTGCCCAAGTTGAACCCCAGCTTCTCTCTCCAACTTCTCCCGCACTGCTGTCCTCCAGCTGCTGTACACTGCTCATGTTTCCCAGGACTGGGGATGCTGGCTCTCAATGCACACACACTTTTCTCTCTGCCTGATGTGCCCTTTCTTCTGCCTAACACACCCTCCTCCCTCCAGTCCCAGCTCCAGGCACCTTCCCAGAGGCCAAGCAGGAGGTCAGGCCCTTTCTTTTGTTGCTCCCTCTCCCTCTGCACACGGCCATCCTGGCACTCTTCGCTCTGTTCTCTCCCCCTGTGGGGCAGCTAAGTGGGTGTTCTTGGTTTTCTTTCCCCAGCACAATACTTGGCACACAAAAGGTTACTGAATGAACGAATGAAAACCCTCCTGCCTTCTCTGCTTATTCCCCCTGCTCTCCTTGGGATCAAAGGCATCACTTATCTCCTCCCGCAATTATAACATCCATGATGGCACCTCAACACTTAAATGATACCATCTGAGCACAACTGCCTGCTGTCTCCTTGGATTTACTAATCAGGCCTCAAATTCTGAAAGTTGCTTGGGTCAAGTGCATTAACCAGCCCAATACTTTTTTTCTCTTCCCTCCTCATCAAGCCTTTCCCACAATCTTAGGAAAGAGTGGTATCATTTTTAGCAATAGCAAGCCTTGCAAAACAAGTCGTGGGGCTGCATACCTGAGATGTACAAGAACCCTTCTTTTAGAGCTCTCATTATTAGGGAAAATGCACACCTTGCTGAGTGGTTTAATTTCCTCCTACTGAAGGAGCAGCACACCTCATTAGCTGGGTTCCCACAGAGAGTAGTCTCTGGGACAAACTGCCTATTCTGGCATTCAAGTCCCTGCATGTTCTGCTTGCCCATCAGTGGCACTGGGGCCATTTTTAAGTTCATTTTTTATTTTTTATTTATTGATTTTAGAGAGAAAGAGAGGGGAAGGAGGAGAGAGAGAGGCAAGGGGGAGAGCGAGAGAAAAAAAAAGAAGCATCGATTTGTTGTTCCACTAAATTATGCATCCATTGGTTGATTCTTGCATGTGCCCTGACTAGGGATCATACCTGCAACTCTGGCAAATCATAATGACGCTCTAACCAACTGAGCTACCTGGCCAGGGCCCTGGGGCCATTTTCATGGATCAAGACTCAGCCTGCTCTGTACATCACAAGGGTTCTTATCCTGGGGTCCATGGAGCCCCAGGAAAACCCTAAGAAATTAATTAAATGCAAGATGTTGTGGATACAGGCATATCTGATTTTTTGTGGGGCAAGAATTTATACCTTCCATGGGTTTCTCACGGGAGCACAGTTTGGGGGGTAAACCCAGGCTGCGAGGCTCAGACCACAGTCAGTCTGCAGCCCCTGGTCACGGCCCAGTGGCCACGCCCTGTTTTCAAGCAACATAGGGTCCACAAAGCTCTGTGTATCCCTTGCCAGCCTGGTTCCTACAAACATTTATTTTGGATTGTTCCCCACACCATTTTTGCTTTTTTGGACTGATTATCTGCTGGCTCCATGGCCTCTTAGGAAATTGCTTTCTCCGAGTTGAAAAGAGTTGCTTTTCCAAGGACAAGGCAATGGTCATTAGCCAGAAAATCCACAAGACTCCACTCTCCTTGACCAGGTGGCAGCTATGTGTGTACAATTTCAAGGTGTAGTAGGAGATGATGGCATGGACAAAAACCTTCCCTGTCTCTTTCTATCTTTTCTGGTGTTTTTTTGTTTTTTGTTTTTACATGCTAGGGGTTGGTTCACCTTCTTTGACCTTCAGTTCTGAGCACAATTCCCTTCTCTGTGCACACATTTGGGGCTGGGACAGGGGCAGCCTTCAGAGGCTCAGCTGAGATGAATCTGTCCAGGTATGAGGTAGCTTATCTTTCTGTATTCAATGGATGGGAACACAAAAAGAAAAGAAAAACCCTAGAGTTTTATTAAGCAATGGCTCAGGAACAGAATTTTTAAAACAATTAAGGGCAAATTAATGCAGACAGTTTCAGGGCAAAGCTAAGAAAACCTCAGTGCATTTAAGGCACAGGAAATGCCACCTAAGGTATTCATACTCAGTATTTATCTTATAACTTTTCAAGGGTGAGTAGAATGAGAGGGGACAGCTCCAACCACTGCTGGAGGGATGAAAATACATTAGGAAATTATGCCAATTGGAAATAATAAATAACTGTATTCCAAGGCCCAGCAGATCCAAAATTTGGTCAATAGGATTCTTCATAGAAATTGAAAGCCATAAACACTCCGTTTTCAGCCAGTCTCGCCTTCCTAACCCCCTGCCCCACACAGAGCTCTGGTTTGTTCCAAAGGTTGTTGTTATCCTGTAACTTCAGCACAGCAATGAGAAACATATACTGAACTATTTTTCCTTTTAATGTCCCAGTCAAATTGGCCAGTCAAGCCCGTCTTTTTTTACTGACACTGACCCTGAAAACACTTCTGGGCCACTGGTCTGTCCTTGGTATTATTGTTGTTACTTTTATTATTCTTACCTCCATCCATGAAGTCTTCCCTGAGGCCAGGCCCCCCAACCCCCAGCCCAAGTCAAATCCCACACACCAGCCCCTCCAGGCCCAGTTAGGTCTTAACCTGGCCCTGGCTTTCACTCGAACTGAAAGTGCCTTCTCCCTCCCTGAACAGCTGGTGTGATTCAGAAGATTCTGCTTATACTCTGATAAATACATTAATTCCCAATCCTTGCCCTCCATGTGTGCACACTGTTTGCCACGTGACTTCAAAGTTTTTCTTGCTAAAGAGGTTAAGTCTCCTTCTTCATACTTGGATCTGGGCTCAGCAGCATGACATGCTTTGACCAGTAGAACAAGGTGAAGTGCTTGTGCCAGAGATAAGCATGAGCCTCAGGAGTGCTTCTTGTGCCCCTGGCTATAACCTGAGAACCACTGGGCTAGCCCTCTGGTCCCAGAAGAGTGGTGGAAGATGAGTGGTGAAAAGATGACCTCTGTAGGCTGTCCATGCATGCAGGAGCCCAGTCCCTGTGGCAGCTCACTAGGCCAAGAGCTTGACAGTGCATACATGATCTCATTACTGTTCACAGTGAGCCAGTAATGCAGGCATCCCCATTCTGCAGTAAAGAAAAGTAAGACTCAGAGCCCCATGCCCAAAGTGGTAGGCAGAACTGGACTTTAAATGCACATGTGCCTGACTCCAAGGCCCTTTGTTTTAGTCTCTGGAAAAAGAAATTATTTATCAAGGAGGATCTGAATGGAGAGATTTTTTAATGGCTTCTGTTTAAGATTTTTTATTTATATATTTTTGGACACAGGGGAAGGAAGGGGGAATGAAAAAGACACATCAATGTGTGGTTGCCTCTCATGTACCCCCTACTGGGGACCTGGCCTGCAGCCCAGGCATGTGTCCTGACTGGGAATTGAACCAGTGACCCTTTGGTTCACAGGCCAGCACTCAATCCACTGAGCCACACCAGCCAGAGCTGATAGCTTCTGTTTATTCATTTGTATTTCACTGTAGTCTTCAGATTCTACACCAAACATGCACTACTTTCATAACTTAAAAATACTATAAATGTTACTTTTAAAATATTTCTATTTTAAAAATAATTTTAGCACTTGAGTAATGATTTTGACATTGACCTGATAAAATAAACAGATAAGAATGACAAAACTATTGAAGGGAAAGGGGCTTAAGAAATCCTAGAGATATAAATGATGTTAAAATCCAATCTAAGCTAATATAATTTAATCAAGAACAAGCTAATTGAAAAGTGAAACAGAACCAGGAGAGCAGAAACAGACCTGGTCCTAGAAACTTTATGCCAAGAAAGTGCCACAAGCCAAAGAATTAAAGGAATCATTCTATAAATTGTGTTGGAACCAATGTTTCTCTCTTGGGTAAAATCAATAGAGGCTCCCCCTCCAAACACACTTCAAAATAAATTCTAGCCCTGATCATTGTGGCTCAGTTGGTTGGGCATCACTCCTCAAAGTGAAAGGCCACTGATTCAATATCTGGTCAGGACACATGCCTGGGTTGTGGGTTCGGTGTCTGGTTGGGGCATGTGCAAGAGGCAACCAATCGATGTTTCTCTCTCACATCATGTTTCTTTCCCTTTTTTTTCTCCCTCTCTTTCCCTCTCTTTAAAAATAAATAAATACATAAAATCCTTTTAAAAATAAAAAAATGAATTCTGGATAGATTAGAACACCAAATGTAAGTAAAATAAAAATGTAAGTGAATATTCATAATACTCTGGATATTGGAGAAATTTCAACAGTTTGACAGTAATTTGCAAGCCTCTTGAAAACAAAAATGAAAAATTTTAAAACTGCAAAGAAATTTTGTACCAAGTACAAAAGAGTAAAAGATAATGAAAACCTGAAGAACACAATTAGATAAACAAAAACATGAATACCCAATTCAGAGAACAAAAGACATGAAAATAGGTGGACCCTCACTAATAATAAAATAATTTCAAATTAAAATAATAATGAGATGTCATTTTGCCTCTACATGATGAATTTTTTTCTTGCTTCTTCATACATTTCCTCTTTTTATTTTTTATAGTGAGCAAACACAAACAGCAGTTTGGATGAACACCAGGATGACAGAACCACACGGCAAAGTTAAAGAAAACGGCCATGCTTGACCACAAATTCTCGGATCTTCACACGGGCAAGGGTTCTGTCCACCTGAGCTCAAGACACCCCAGGCCATCCCATAACGTGCCCTCCATGGCCCCGATCAGAGACGGAGTTCTGAGTCACAGCTGAAATCACTCCTACTCTACCTTTTCCAACGCAGGTGCGGAGGAAGGATGGCATGGATAAAAATGTGCAGTGTGCCACCAAGAGGCAGAAGTAGAGGTTTCAGGGCATGACTGAAACAGGCACTCTGACCTCATGCTACCTATTCCAGAAAACAAACACCCTGACCACTGAAATGGACCTTCAACTTTTTCTCTCTACCCGGAAGCTGTTCTGTGACAGTTTTATAATATAAGCATAAAACCGATCACTCCCAATTGGAGGCCTTCCCTGTTAGTCAACATGTAGCTTCGAAACTCAAATATAAAGTGACCATAATTTTCTTTAAAAACCGACTTAGCTCCGGCTTTATGCCAGTTTCTGAAGGTCATGGGAACTGCCGTTCACAATGATAATAAATACTGAGCAGGATGCAAGCCCAAGCCCAGGCATTTTATAAAAGATCTGAACCAACCCACTGAGCTTGCCAGGTATCCAGTCTCATTCATTAATTCCCATTTACAAAACATCCTAAACTTTTGTGACCGATTCCTAACTCTAGAACATACCTACACTGTGGAGTACAATGGCATGAAGAGAAACTCTGCTCCTCTTTAAATCCCATTTCCATTGTTTTTGCAATGTCCTACAGAATCCCTCCTGCCACTTGCACCATCCCCCAGATACCTTCCTCCAGGTAAAGCCTCCCTTTCTGAAGTCCCACAGGTAAGATATCTGCTAACTTGGAGCTGTCCGGTTGATGCAGCTCCTCACATCTCGGCTGGTATAGAATGGTCGTGGACATGTGAAGCACGTGGTTATAATAACTCTTCCCATGGGGCCTTTGGCCCAACACTTACCCTTTCCATCCCTAGCCTGTAGGCTTGATGGAGTCAAGGACCATGTCTCTTTGGCTGATATAGTTCCAGCACATAAGAGTGTCCAATAAATATTTGTAAATTCATTAATAAACAGCATAGAAAAAAAGAAATTCTAGTCATTTTTGGCTTAAAGGCATTGTTTGGAGCATAGAGTTCTGGGACTCCAGTGATTTCATGAAGAGCCTGCCATCACAGGGAGACAGAGTCCCCTCCCAGGGTACCTCTATGCCTGCTTTGAAGATGCCACATTAGAGCACCAGAGAAGCAGCTCAGCTTATGAGGATGGTGACTTCATCTAATTCCAAATATTTTTTGTCCTACTAGCAAGAACCAGGAGAGAGAAAACCCCTAAAAAAACAAGCAGTACAACTATGCCTGAATGCTTATGAAAAATGGAAAGAAGTACCTATCCTTCAGTTTTAATGTGGATCTTGTGTACATTAAAAAACCTGTTCCTTTTTTTAACACACCAAAGGACAGGTGTATCACCTGATATATCACCTGGAAACATTAGCTTGACTATGACATTTGCACACATTGAAGAGCAACATGGACCAGCAAAGTGTTGAAGAAAGTTTTTAAATCATCACTGTTACCCTGGAAAAGCTCACAGTTCTATAAGAAATAGAAAATAGGTAGGTAAATCATAATGATGATTACTGAATGAGAAACATCACAAGGGAGGTTTGCTCAGGATGCTGTGGGAGCTTATTTCCTCCCTGCAAAGAGGTAGATGGGGCTCACCCCATGAGGGTTTCACAGAGGAGATAACATTCGATCTGGGTCATGAAGCATGAGTATGTAATTTCCAGGTGAGGGCCTGTAAGGAGAGGGGAAGAAGGAGAGAAATGCTTTAAGCAAAAAGAAATGGATGTGCAAAAACAGAGGAGAGAAAATGTGCAGTGTGCCACCGAGAAACAGAAATAGGTGTTTCAGAGCATGACTGAAACAGGTACTCTGAAGGCAGCTTGTATAATGCAGACTGGATCCTCCAGCAATGTGAAGACACAATATCAAGGATTACTGAGCAGGGAGGTGACAAGAGAACACTCAGCATGTGTTTAAATCAAAGATTGGCAGTCGAACCAAATGCAACCTCAGAAGCAAAGATCTAGGCTCTCAAAAAGGACATGGGTGTAAACATTCTCTGCCCAAGGAGCACACTCATGTCAGGCTTTGGGACCTAAACCCTAGCTTCTCACTGTGTCTGTTCATCCGCTCCTCACATGGCCCCAGAGATTCTGCCTCCCTTGGCCCTGGGCAGTTTGGGCAACACAGAGACCCCCTCCAAGGGTGCCCGTGACTGGCTCTGATACTGCAGTCCTCTCTTAGGTTCCAAAGCCCTGGCCCACCTCCTAGTTCTCAGAATGGATCTCTGACAGGTCCTTCCTACCACATCCTGAATAAAAACTGCAATAAAATGTACTTCCTTGTTCATATAACCTTACAGCTCACTGCCTTATTGGCAGAAGACAATGCTTTTTAGTTCTATGAACAAGGCATTTTATTCTGTAGGCAAGCACCAAATGGAATGGAGCTGACCCCTGAAATTAAATTTAGGAGGAGCTGGTGGACTCATCAATGGCTGGTGAGACCTGTCAAAGAAGCAGGCAACTTGCCAGATTTGATTTCTCAATTTCCCAGTGGCCTCAGGCACCTGGAGGCCTCACCCTAAGCCAGCCCCACCCCTCAAAGGCAAACCTACATAACTTGGGGCGCCCCTCCAGAAATCACCAACAAACATGTCAAACATAAGGGCAGCTCTGCCTATCCCAAAGGCCAGTGGACCACAAATTAAAATGGTAAGGACTGGGATTCAGGGTTTCCATCAGCATTCTTTTAGACCCCACACATTTCAACCATTAATCCTTGCACTAATACCCAGCTACAACCAAAGTGACATTTGGGAAGATATTCTGAAGGCACCAATGAAGAAGTTTTGAAAAGAGGAGGCAAAGGAAGCAAGAAGATCAATAACATAACTCGAGTGGTTTTCCAGGTGTCACAGACGGATCCAGGGTCAGAGGAATGAATGCTTTCTTACTGGTGAAACGTATGACTCAGGGTAATTCAAGAGTCATGAGTGTGTGCACTTAACAACATAGTCTGAAAATACATAAAGCAAAAATGTATTGAAAATCCAAGAAGTAAAAGACAAATTCACAATCAGAATGAGAGGGAGTAACACTCTCTCTCAGAAATCAAGAGAAACAAAAGTATCAAATAAACATACAAAAGAATGATCAATCTCTATGGTAATCAAAGAAATCGATCCAAGAGCTATAAGGAAATATGTTTTTTTTTCTTCAGGTTGGCAAAACAAATTGAAGACTGACCTGGTACAGGATTATCAAGTATGAAAAAAGACACTCACATACTGTTGGTTGAATAAATAGACAAAGTTCTTCGGAGAGCAAGTGAGCAGCATCTATCAAAATAAAAAATGAGCAGGCCCAGCCTGTCCACACATCAGACCATGCCAGACAGGTGCTTGTGAAGCAGCTGAAGGGCTATCCTAGTCGAGGAGAGAGAGGGTTGGGGCTGGAGCTTGCAGAGGGTTGTTGTTACTGGTTTTTTATTGTTGTTGTTCTCTATATACATTTACATCCTTAAGTAACATGTTCAACTGTTATTTTCTTTCAATTAAAAAAGACTTAAAACACATTCAGTACTGCATTTAGGAAGTCATAGGAGACATCTGTCAACTTCAGCACAGTGTTTCCTGGGGTGTGGAGAGAATGGCAGATGCAGTGAATTAAGACCATTCCTCCCAGGAGCCTGGGAGTGGGGAGAAAGAAAGCACCGGAAAGTAGGTTTAAGAAGAGGAATCCTCACTTGGCATTCAGCCCCAGCAAATGAGTCCCTCTGGTCCCACACTCCCACATCCTTGAAGCATCTCAGTCCCAGTTCCGCCAGCAGGACTGATTGCAGGCAGGAAGCGTGTTAAGGTCTAGCAGTCAAACTAACGGCTTTCAGAATGAGTGTCCTGGCATCTCTCTTTCCTTCCTGAGACATTTTACTTCCCCGCCTGTGTGCGTGCGTTTAAAAATTGCTTTGATGAATAATTGCAAGTGGGTTCTAATAAAAAATATGTAGCAAAATGCCTGCAGTACTCTATAAAATGGTCTACTTTGCACAGTGGCCCAAAGGAGTATTTATAGGAATGTCATTATTTGGCAAAATGATGTTGCTATATTGGGAATTCCACCCCCTCACAGGCACCTCCCAGAAGAGGGGCTGGTTAGGGCTGGCTGGGACACTGATGGAGGACACTGAGTCCAGGGAGGGCAGGGCCAGAGCCCGAGGCAAAGACAAAACAGTGCAGGAGCACCGAGGCTCAAAATGCCACGAACTATGGGAGGCAGATGATAAACCTATGTTCAAGGGGTCAGAATTGGCACATTAAACCATGGGTGTGCATCCAGGATTCACAATTGAGCTCAGTATTTGGGCCAGCCAGTATGTGAGACTCAGGGAGATAGCCTGGCTTAAAAGGTCACATATTAGACTGACCCCAGCCTCAGGTACAATGCTCCTCCTCTTCTGTTCTGATGAATGTGGAGCCTTCCTGAAGCAGGAAGCTGGTTCCAAAGGTTCTTCCTTACCGGGTGCAGGAGCTGGTGGTAGCACTGCAGAACTCCCAAAGTTTCCCTCATGTATTGTCTCTGCGTCCAGGTGAACGTGGGAGAGATAGCAAGAAAACTGCAGAAAATGCAAAATGCTAGCAAAAAGATGGGGCTTGCTAGCGGTGGAATGTCAAATGGATTCTGGAGATATAAACAGCTCCCAATAGCCATCTTTAGTGTCAGCAAGAGAGATCTGTGCACATGTGGAGACGAGTGTTGAGGGCATCTCCAGCTGGGATTTCTCCTGATGACGTCCAGTAATATCTGACAGACCCTTCACTCTGCTCACCCTGGAACTTCAGAGAGGACTCTCAGAGACCCCCTGGCAGCCTGTGCACCCTTCTGGTTCTAGCCTGCTTGGTGGTGGGCCAGAGGGAGGGAGCAGCAGGCTCGTTGGTGAGAAGAGCAGTATGTGGGGTGCAAAATACTCATCAATCTGGAAAAATTCAGTGAACGATGCCTCAGTATCAGTCTGTGCATGATAGTTCAGCACCTTTGGGAACCCCTTCACTGCTGCTCCTTAACTTGGCTGAAAGTTTCTGAAATACAGTTCTTTCTGCTGCTCTCTCTACACTGCCGGTTTGTTTTAACGATATTGGCTATAGTGAAGGCCTCAGGCCTGGATAAGATGGGGGCAGCACAGCCTCTTTGCCCTGGGGTATCTATTCCAGGGGTCTGGCTACCAGGAGCACAAGAGATGGGCAAGTCAAGCCATTTGAAGAATACAACTGACCTTACCTGGCTAGTGGGGACTCAGCCAGAATGTCTCACTGCTTGCTCCAGAAGGTGAGAAGAATAAAGGTTAATGAGAGGCTGGTTGGTGTACTGGTCTAACATGGGGCTTCTCAGACTTGACTGTGCATATGGAACATCAGACTGTGCATGTTGTTAACATGCAGATTCTGATTCAATACGTTTGGAGTGAGGCCCGAGATCTGGCATTTCTAACAAGCTCCCAGCTGGTGAGGAGGCCACTTGGGGTCATGAAGACTTAGAGCAGGCCTGACTTTGAATCCCAGGTCTGCCACTTACTAGCTGTGGGCAAGTTACTTAAATCCTCTTGGCAGGAGTGAGAAATGGGAAGGACCTGGGAGAAGGAGCAAAGGAAGGCTTGTTTGAAGTCAGAGAATCAGCCAAGAGGAGAGTTCCAAGCTGGGGAGATGAGAGTGGGAACAGAAAGGTCTAGATCAAAGGGGATGGAGGAGGCAGGGCTGACTAAAATTAAAAGGGTCTAAAATGGCAGCAGCATTGGCATCTGGCTGCAACAGAGTGACTGGGACATAAAGAGAGTTTGAAAAAGATTTCTCTGCTCTGAGGGCAAAGACTTGGCCTCACAGTCCACACTGTATTTTCCAGCACCTGGTGCAATCCAGGACACATCATCCATACTCCAAAAATATTGCTTCTGAGTAAATTAACACATTAGAAATGGAAGGAGACTTGAGGAGCCATTTGTTCAAGGCCCTGTATTCACAGTTGAGGAGAGTGCCGGGAGCAGCTGAGATCAGCCCAACATCAGACAACCAGGGTATGATCTTGGAACCGGGACCTGAGTCGCCCTTCTAACAGCTGCAAATTGGCCATGCTTCCGCCACAACCCATTGAGAACGCTGTTACTGGGGAAGGGTAAGGTGGAGCATTTCCTGTAAAATACACATAAACTGATTTGTTTTCTTAAAACACTTTTGCCAAGAGAATGCCAGCAAATCAGTGTCTTGGCCATGAAAGAAAGCAACAGCAAGTCTTCATCTGAATCACGGAGCCATGTGTGATGCACTCCCTTTAGGCCTATGCACGAGTTTTAAGGAGACAAAATGGAATCAATGAATTTCTTTGTTAATCTTGATATTTGCAAGAAACAAATGAATGAAGCATTCTGCAAATCACTGGATTTAATCTTCAGAATTACTTATAGTACCATTTAGGAGAGTTCTGTTTTCTGGAGAGATTTGCACACAGCAGGAGGCAAACATTCTAATTGCTGTTAAGTACATTTGCTGTAATATGTTGGGGAGAAATGTAGTCGTTGAATTAGTTAAGCATGAACACACGTACTCACAGGCAGAATGAAAATTTGCACACAGACATCCTCACTGAAGTGTTTTAGTCACAGAGACAAAATCTCACAGAGGAAAAGAGGCTGCCTCTTCTAGACATTAACAGCACCTGCATCCAGCCACAGTCCAATTTCATAAACCAAGGCCCAGACAAATTGTGCTCAACCTCATATGTTCCTCTCTGCCCATGCCTCTCTGAGTTCATACGCAGTCCAGAGACAATGCTATTTACTATTGAAAGCACATATTTTGCTGCAGTCACCAGGATTTGCAACCCGAAGCGGGAGACATTCAATCTGTGTAACAGGAGTAAAACACAATGGGAACTCCATGTCATAAATATTTTATTCTGCTAAGTATCAGAGCCACACGTGCCCACCTCTCCTACCAAACTAAGAACTCCTTGCAGTCAGGCAGTATGTCTTGTTCATTTTCTTGTTCCTTAAACTGTTAGCTATGTATGTGTCACATGGTAAATAAGCAATCACTAGTTGTTAAACTAAATTGAAGATTCTTCCCAAGAATTAGAATGAGAAAGAATACAAAAAAAAAAACATGAAAAGGGAAAGGGACTTTTAAGACCATCTTAGGTCATGGACAATTACAGTTTTAGCTGCTAAATTAAAATTCAGTTGCTAAATTGGAAAATTAAGGTTTCTGTTGCTAAAACTTACCAGGAAAGGCATACTGATAAAACTTTTTGACTCTCAAATCACAGCTGAAATGCAAAACCAAAAAAAAATTTTTTTAATGATAATCCAATCCTGGGTTGATTTACATTTATATTGCTGAAACCATTTAAGGACTTCCATTCAAGTGTAAAATAATTCATTTAGTCTTGGTACAAAAGGAGAACTTTCTAAAAATCAGAAAACTTTTAACTAAGTAGATAATTTACCCCTAATGAAGAGAAAGGTATATTGTGGTTAACTTATTATTCTGATTTTAGTGGAAGCCATTAACTAAACCATACATAGGGCCAAGTTTAAAGAACTAAAGTTTAAGGTTGCAACATCTGAAATTGTCAAATATCAGCAATCTCAGATGGCTCAGCCAAATACAATGAAAATACTCAAAGTACTAAGCTAAATCAATCAAACACAGTTTGATATCTTAGCTGTTTTATAAGGACTTTTAGTGAACATATTTGTTAAAAAATGAGTTCATCTGCTGATCATCCAGAGACTAACACAAACAATTCAGATAAGATGTGACCTCCACCATTAAGACTCATAAGTAAAAGAAAGAATTGTGACTTCTAGTTCAGATGAGCCACTGAAGCAAAAACCCAAAAGGAAGAACAAGTTTGTGATGGAACTTGGAAGTTTCCAGAAACATGGCCTTGGAGCATCAGATATCACTCTAAATATAGCAGACAGGCATAGAAAATTGGTCTGATCCATACATGACATAAAGCCACCTGTCAAGACTGAGAGATGTCGATCATCTGCCTAATACATAGAAACAAACACAGAGAGGCAGCAACAATGGGGACACAAAGAAACATGTACCAAAAGGAAGAACAGAAGAAATTTCCAGGAAAAAAAAAACCCTAAATGAATGGAGGCAAACCATCTATCAGAGTTCAAAACACTGTTTATAAGGGTGCTCAAGGAACTCAGTGAGAACTGCAACAAAGAGATGATATGAGTACAAAAGGACATAAAAACCATAAAAAAGAACCAGACAAAGTGAAAATATATTAACTAAAATGAGGAATACACTAGAAGGTATCAACAACAGCTTAGATGAAGCAGAGGACCATATGAGAGATTTGGAAGACAATGTAGAAAAAACACCTAAAAAGAACAGCCAAACTTTTTTTTCTTAAATGAGGATTGTTTAAAATACTTCTAGGACAACACCAAGCATAACAACATCTGCACCACAGGTTACCAGAAGGAGAAGAAAGAGTGCAAGGGATTGAGAACCTATTTAAAAAAAAATGACAACTGAAAACTACCCTAACATTGTGAGGAAAATAGATATACAAGTCCAGGAAGCACAGAGAGTCCCAAAGAAGATGAACCCAAATAGGCCCACAATAAGACACATCATAATTAAAATGTCAATGGTTAAATACAAAGAATTTTAATGCAGTAAGACAAAGGTAGTTAGTTACCTACAAGGGAACTCCCATTAGACTGTCAGCTGAATTCTCAACAGAAAATTTGTAGGCCAGAAGGGACTGGTACAACATATATCCAAAGTGATGAAAAGCAAGACCTACAACTAAGACTACTCTACCCAGCAAGGCTCTTATTTAAAATTTGAAAGAGAGATAAAGAGCTTCCCAGATAAGAAAACACTAAAGGAGCTCATCAGCACCAAACCAGTATTAAAAGAAATATTAAGGGACTTCTTTACAAAAAAAGAAGGAAAAAAAGGACATAAATATTTTGAAGGGGGACCCAAAAAAGAGATTATCTCCTGGAAGGTACACTTGTTGAAATACAGGTTTCCCCCACTATGTGAGTGTTCTAGGAACCTGTTTGTATCAGTGTACCAGCTGGCATTATTATGAGAGGCTACATTCAGATTCAGTGATTTTTTTTGAAGACTCAATGCATTTGCCCATTTCATGATGAATGGTTTATGAGTGCACCTGCCCACACCAAGCTGAGTGTTCAGTTTTTGACCAAAAATAGCTTGACTTTTGTGCCCTACCCTCTCTATTCACCTGATCTTGCCCCACGAGTGACATTTTTTTTATTGCTTCCTTAAATGAAAAAAGTCCTCAAAGGGAAACATTTTGCTGATGTGGAAGAGGTGAAATTAAAAAAAGGCAGAAGCATTGAAAGGAATCATAGCCAATGAATTAAAAAACTGTTTTGAGCAGTGGAAAAAATGTCTTGATAGGTGTGTTGCATCAAACGGAGAGTACTTTGAAGGTGACTGAAGTTTAATCATGTGAAAATAAATACATAATTTTTATAAATAAATTCTTTTTTCTGTGTTTCCCTCATAATAACAAAATGGCAATAATGTTGTCCTATTAACATTCACTTTAAAAATAAATGGATTAGCCCTGGCTGGTATGGCTCAGTGGATTGAGTGCCGGCCTGTGAACCAGCGTGTCACTAGTTCGATTCCCAGTCAGGGCACAAGCCTCAGTTGCAGGCCAGGTCCCCAGTAGGGGGCATGAGAGAGGCAACCACACACTGATGTCTCTCTGTCTCTCTTTCTCCCTTTCTTCCCCTCTCTCTAAAAATAAATAAATAACATCTTTTTAAAAATTATGTTTGAGGAAAATGTTGAAACTATTAAAAAATAAGTGGATTAAATGTTTTGATCAAAAGACATAGGGTAATGGAATGGACAGGAAAATAAAAACCACACATGGGCTCGCTACAAGAAATCCACTTCAGATTGAAAAATACATCAGACTGGAAATAAAGGAATTGAAAAAGATATTTCATGGAAATAAAATCTTTTTTAAAAGGCTGGGGTAGCAATACTTATAGCAGATATAATAGACTTTGAAATAAAGGTTACCATAAAAGACATTACATCATGATAAAGGTATCTATTCAACAAGAGGATATAACCCTTGTACACATGTATATGTCCATCCTATAAGCACCTGAATATATAAGGCAAATATTGAGGGATATAAATGGGGAGATCAACAGTAATACAGTCATAGTAGGGGACTTTAATACCCCTTTGAAATCAATGGGTAGATCTTCCAGACAGAAAATCAAGAAGAAGACAGCAGCCTTAAACAACATATTAGACTATTTGGATTTAATTCATATTTTTAAATCTTTTCACCCCAAACCAGCAGAATATAAGGTACACTTTTTTCACATACACATGGAATATTTTCCAGAATCGATCACACATTAAGGCACAAAACAAGTCTCAGTATATTTAAGAAGACTGAAATCATATCAAGCAACTTTACCAACCACAACATTAAAAAACTAGAAATTAATTACAAGAAAAATCCCGAGAAACACACAAATAAGAAATGAGAAACACTCTCACATGGAGACTAAATAACATGCTAAACAGCCAATGGGTTAGCAATGCAATCAAAGTAGAAATTAAAAGATACTTTAATTTGACAAATGAAAATAAAAACACAACTACCCCAAATTTATGGGTCAGAGCAAAATCATTCCTAAGAGGGAAGTTCTTGCAATACAGGCCTATCTCAAGAAACAAAAACAAAAGAGAACAATCTAAACTTACACCTAAAGGAACTAGAACAACAAACATACCCAAAAGTGAATAGAACAAAGGAAAGAATGAAGATCAGGGTGGAAATAAACAAAACAGAGTCCGAAAAAATACAAAATATCAATGAAACCAAGAGCTTGTTCATTGAAAAGATAAACAAGACTGATAAACCTTTAATCAGATCCTCATGATATAAGAAAAAAGACCCAAATAAATAAAGTCAGAAACAAAAGAGAAATGACAACAAACACCACAGACATACAAAGAATTATAAGAAAATACTAAAAATAATTACATGCCAACAAACTGAAGAGTCTGGAAGAAATAGATAAGTTCCTAGAATCATGAAATCTCCCAAGACTGAATTAGAAAGAAACAAAAATTATCTGAACAGACCTATTACGACCAATGAAATAGAAGCAGTAATCTAAACATTTCCAACAAAGTCCTGGACTAGCTTCATAGGTGAATTTTACCAAACATTCAAAGGAGAATTAACACCTATCTTTCTCAAACTATTCCAAAAATTTCAAAAGGAGAGAGTATTTTCAAGCTCATTTTACAAAGCCAGCATTATCTGGATTCCAAAACTAAATACGCTACAAAGAAAGAAAAGTATAGGCCAATATCTCTGATGAACATAGATGCAAAAATCCTCAACAAAATTAGCAAACCAAATTCAACAACACTTTTAAAAGATCTAACACCATGATTAAGTGGGATTTATTCCAGGGGTTCAAGGCTGGTTCATATCCACACATCAATTAATGTGACACACTACCTTTTAAAAATGAAGGATAAAAATTTTGTAATCATATCAATAGATGCAGAAAAAACATTTGACAAAATCCAGCATCTATTCATGTTAAAAACTCTCTGCAAAGTGGGAATCGAGCAAAGATACTTCAACATAATGAAGGCCATCTATGACAAACCCACAACGAACATCATGCTCAACAGGAAAAAGCTAAAAGTATTTTGCTTAAGATCAGGAACAAGCCAAGCTTGTTCATTTTCACCACTTTCATTCAACATAGTAGTGAAAGTCCTAGCCACAGCAATCAGACAAGAAAAAGAAGTGAAAGGTATCCAAATTGAAATGGAAGAAATGAAACTGTCATTATTTGCAGATTGCATGATGTGATATAGAAAGAACCCTAAAGATTCCACAAAGACACTAGTAGAACATAAATAAATTCAGTAAAGTAGCAAGATACAAGGGGAAATCCCTCCAAACTGGAATTTATTTATTAAAAATTGTGTATTTATTCTTACATGTTTAAACTTAGTCACCTTTGAGGTACTCTCTATTTGATGCAATAAATCTATTGAGACATTTTTTCCACTTCTCAAAATAGTTTTTGACTCATCAATTTTGATGCCTTTCAGTGCTTCTGTCATTTTTTTTCACCTATTCCATATCAGCAAAATATTCCCCTTTGAGGACATTTTTCATCCAAGAAAACAACAAAAAAAGGTACTCAGGGTGAGATTGGGTGAATAGGGAGGGTAGGGTCATGCTATTTTTGGTTAAAAACTGATGAACACTCAGCAGAGTTGGGGTAGGTGCACTTGTAAATCACCCATCATGAAATGGGCAAACACACTAAAAGAGTCTTCTAAAAAAATTTACTGAAGCCAAATGCAGCCTCTCACACCAATGTCAGCTGGTACACTGATACAGATGGGTTCCTAGAACACTCACCTAGTGGGGGAAACCTGTATGGCAAGGGCTCTGCCTTCCAGAAGGTAATTCTACTTTTTAGGATGTCCTCCCTCATATAAAATTCATATTTATAAGTTGGTTGCATTTTTATACACCAATAATGAACTATCAAAAAGAGAAACTAAAAAAATAATCCCAGCCCTGGCTGGTATGGTTCAGTGAATTGAATGTCATCCTGTGAACCAAAGGATCACTGGTTCAATTCCTAGTCAGAGCACATGCTTTGGTTGTGGGCCACATCCCCAGTGGGGGGCACACAAGAGGCAACCACACATTGATGTTTCTCTCCCTCTCTTTCTCCCTTCCCCTCTCTAAAAAAATAAATAAATAACATCTTTTTTAAAATGTTTTGAAAAATCCCATTTATGCTGGGCATAAAAAAAATACATTGGAATAAATTTAACCAAGGAAGTAAAAGACCTGGACTCAAAAAATTGCAAGACACTGAAGAAAGAAAATGAAGGAGATACAAATAAATAGAAGGATATACCATGCTCATAGATAGAAAGAATTAACCTTGTTAAAATGTCTATACTACCTAAAGCAAGCTATAGATTCAATGTAATCCCTGTCAAAATACCAGTAGCATATTTTACTGAACTAGAACAAATAATCCAAAATAACCCCAAATAGCCACAGCAATCTTGAGAAAGAACAACACAGTTGGAGGTATCATGCTACCTATTATTAAACTATACTACAAAGCAATAGTAATCAAAACAGCCTGGTATTGGCATAAAAATAGACACATAGATCAATGTAACAGAATAGAGAGCCCAGAAATAGCCCATTCCTATATGGTGAATTAATAAACAAAAAAGAAAACAAGAATATACAATGCAATAAGGACAATTTATTCAATAAATAGTTTTAGGAAAACTAAACAGATATATTCAAAAAAATGAAACTAGACCACCTTCTTACACCATGTACAAGAATGAACTCAAAATGGATTAAAGACTTCATGTAAGACCTAAAACCATAAAAGAAAACATAGACAGGAAATTCTCTGACATTGCTCTCAGTAATATTTTTTTCTGCTATATCTCCTTGAGCAAGGGAAACAAAAGAAAAAATAAACAAATGGGATGACATCTAACTAAAAAGTTTTGGCACAGTAAGGAAAGCCATCAACAAAACAAAAAGGCAATCTACTTAATGGGAGAAGATAATTCACCAATTATCCTCTATTAACCTATAAAGGATTGATTTCCAAAATTCATAAAGAACTGATACAAGTCAACACCAAAAAAAAATCAATCCAATTGAAAAATGGGATAAAGGGTCTGAATAAACATTTCTTCAAAGAGGACATACGGATGATCAATAGACATATGAAAAGATGCACAACATCACTAATCATTAAAGAAATGCAAATTAAAGCCACAATGAGATATCAACTCATTCTTGTTCAAAGAGCTATCATCAATAAAGCAACAAACAGCAAGTACTGGTGAAGATGTGGAGAAAAATGAACCCTTGTGCACTATTTGTGGAAATGCAAATTGGTGCAGCCACTACAGAAAACAGTATGGAGGTTCCTCAAAAAATTAAAAATAGAACTACCTTATGACCCAGCAATTCAACTTCTGGGTATATATTTGAAGAAATCCAAAACACCATTTTGAAAAGATAGATGCATCCCATAGTTCACTATGGCATATTTACAATAGTCAAGATGTGGAAGCAATCCAAGTTCCTATCAACAGATGATTGGATAGAGTGGCACATATGTACAACTGAATGTTACTCAGTCATAAAAAAGAATGAAATCTTACCATGTGTGACAACATAGGTGGACCTAGAGGGTATTATGCTAAATAAAATCAGTCAGGCAGAGAAATATAAATACCATATGATTTTGCTTATATGTGAAATCTAAAGAAGAAAATAAATGAACAGATAAAAAACAAAGCTTGAAGATATGGAGAAGAAACTGAGGGTTGCTAGGAGGAAGAGGGGTGGGGTGCTGGATAAAAAGGTTAAGGAGTTAAGAAATACAAACTGGTAGTTACAAACCAGTCTTGAAGATGTAAAGTACAGCATAGAGAATATAGTCAATAATATTGTAATAACTATGTATGGTTCCAAGTGGGTACTAGAATTATTGAGGTGATCACTATGTAAATCATATAACTATCTGACCACTACGCTGTTCACTTGAAATTAACACAAAATAATATTGAATGTCAAAAAGTTCATAATCTCGTATGTTATTAGTCCATTGAACTTGAATGGGTGTATTACAACAAAGAAAGGAATAATCCTGATAGAAGTTATTGGTGACCAGTAAGTTCTTACTGAATGAATATATAAATGAATGATACATTGGGACCCATAAATATTATGTGAGTTATCTGAAGTCTCCAAAATTCCCAGTTTATAGTTCTGTAGCCAACAGTAGTTGTTCCAACATCTGATTTTATAGCCTTTACCATGTGTCAGTGATTCTTGAACTTTAAGATCCTAAGAACCATCTGAAATAGCACTTGAGCAACATATTCCTGGGCCCAGGTCCAAAGGTGTTAATCCAGTCTGTGTAGGCTGGCGCACGTACCTGTAATACAACAAGGGCCCCACAGAATTTTGATCCAGTGTCTCACCAATATAGGTAAATATTCCCATTAGCATAAACCTTGAGTCCAATACCTCCCAACTTAGAATCAACATGAATATTTTGGGCTCCACAAATACACAGCTCTCAACACAGTCTCCAAAATAATAATAATGACTAAAACAAAAAATAAAACTATAGCAATACTATAAGACAGAGAACTCTTAAAACTTCAAAAACAAAAAAGCAGGGTTTGTGATCCTGATACCACAAACAATAGAATTCAAGCCAAAAAGCATTAAATGCAACAAATTAAATGTAACAAAGAAGGTGATCTTTTAATGCTAAAAGTAACAGTTTGCAGTGGAAATGTAACAGATTTTGATATCTAAGTACCATATAATATACAATCATCTTTCTGAATCAATACAGTAAATACAATAAGACATAGGCAGAACTCCCAATAATAGGAAATATTACCACCCTACTCTTAATAAAGCAATGAGTAAAAATACAGAAAACTTAAGTAATATAATCAATGAGAAGGAACTTATGCATATGCATCAAATTTTACTGCCAGGAAATAGCAAATACACCTTCTTCTCAACCTCAGGGTAAGAGCTGTAAAAAAATAATCACAAAGGGAGCATCAGTGCATTTCAAAGAATAGAAATATTACTAACAACACTCTGATCACAATGCAATAAAATTAAAAATTTTGTAAAGCCATCCACCTGGAAATTACAAATCTTGACTCCAGGGTAAATATAGACCAAAATTAAAGAAATCCTAGAAATAATAATAATAATAAAAATAAAAAAGAATCAGTTGAAAACTTTCAGGCAATAAAAAGAATAGTGAAAGCCTTAAAAACTTTTAGCAATAAAAATACTTGAGTTTCAGTACCAGCTCAGAAAGCCAGGAAAATAACAAGAAAGCAAAGCAAAAGAAAATACAAGGAAGGCAGTAACAAATATAAAAGCAGATATCAATGGGTTAACAAATAGAAAAACAGTAGATCTAATTAATAAATCAAAATTTTAGTTTTTAAAAAGCAATAAAGAAAATAAAGCAATTTAGCTAATTTAATCAAGGGAAAAGGGAGGAAGCAGAAATATATAAAATAAGGGATGAAAGGGGAAATAAGCGTTGAAACAAGATTTTTTTAAAACAAAAGAGAGACTAATTTGCAGATGTGTACACAAATTAATTTGAAAGCCTAGATGAAAAAGACAATTTCCTAGGGAAAGGCATTTTATGAACCTTGACTTAATTAGGAACAGAAATCTTTATCAGACCTATTTCTCCAAAAGAAACAGAAGAAACTATAAAGGAATTACCACATATAAAAATCATCAGAACCAGGTGGTTTAACAGGTGAATTCTACCAAACTTGCAAAAAGACCAGGTGGTAATAATGCCCCATAAACTGTTCCAGAGTATTGAAAATGAAAGAAAGCATCCTAATCCATTTCATAAAGCATTGATACCTAACCCTCTTAAGGACAGTACAAATAGAAAGAGAGAGAGAATAAATTACTAATATTGATACAAATGTTCTACATAAAGTATTAGTGAATATTGCATTAAGAAAATAATACTCTGTGGCCTAGTGGAATTTATTCCAGGGATGCAAATTTGGTTCAATATTAAGAAAACCATAATATACAATATTAATAGATATGGGACAAATAAAATCGATGACAGTCTGTATAGATACTGAAAATACTGAAAAGCCTTCAACAACTTCACCTCATCCTAAGAAAAAACTCAAGAAAATAGAAATTAATGGATACTTTCTTAACATGGTAAACAACTATATAACTAATACTATAGTTATATAGAGGGGAAACAAGGCATTTCTCTTAAGGTCAGAAACAAGGCAAGGGTGCCCACGCACTTTACTAATTGCACATGGTACTGGAGGGGTTAAGAAACGTAACTGACTCCCAGACAGACACCACCTTTAACCAAGTGATCAACATTAACACCATCAGGACTGAGACAAATAGATCGCCTCTGCCTTATAAGACAGGCCGAGATGAACAAATCACTCTTGTAGTATCCCTGAATGACAGCATAACCTGAATCTGACGAAATAGATAAATCCAAATTGAAAGATACTTTTAAAAATAACTGGACTGCAGTCTTCAAAAATGTCAGTCATGAAAGACAAAGAAATACTGAAGGACTGTTTCAAAACAAAAAATCATAACAATGAATATAATAAATGATCTAGGGCTTTCTTTTTATATTATGTACATTATTGAGACAACTGATAAAATATGAGTAAGTTCTGTATATACATAATATAACACATTGTACTGTGTTTATGCAGAAGAATATCCTTGTTCTTAGGATACACACAGGGAAGTATCTAGAGGGGGAGGGGCATTATGCCTGCCACTTATTCTCAAATGGTTCAGGAAAAAAATGTGTACGTATGGAGAGATATAAATATTGCAATATGTTAACATTTGAGGAATCTGGGTAAGAGGTATGTAGAATTCTTGCAACTTTTCATTAAATCTGAATTTATGTTAAAATGAAAATTTAAAAAATGAACAATAATGATAATAAAAAACTGCTTTGGTTCTCAAGCTCTGAGCTACAACCTCATGACTTCTCCCCTTTACAATAAAATCTGTCAAGAATAGTCAATTTGCTCTCACCATTTCTTCCCCCCCGCCCCATTCATTCCTTAACCAACCCTACTCAAGGGTTGAGTTATACCCTTGATCTCAGGTATACCCTTGAGATCATCAATGAGCTTCCTGTGGCCCAACCCTCTGCACACTTGTTTTGCCATCTCAGTGCCACTCATGGTGAGTGGCCACTCCTTCTTTCTGGAAACACTCTCCTCTTCTAGATCCCATGTCACTACATTTTCCTGGATTTCTTCACCTGTCATTAACTTTTCCTTCACCATATTTCCTGCTGAATTCCTCTCCTCTTCTATGCTCTGAATGTTGGAGTGGGATAGCACTCAGTTCTGGGTCCTCCTCATCACCAGCTCTCTTTAGTGACCTGTGTCAATGAAATGCTGTCTCTGTGCTGACACCTCCAAGGGTGTTACATCCAACCCCAACCTCTCTCCTGAGTGCCAGATTCACAAATCATTCAGCCACCTGTTTGATATCTCCAATTGCATAACTAAAAGTCAAATGATCACCCTTAACATGTCCAAAGCAGAATTCTTTACAAAGTCACCCAAATCTGCTTTTCAGTCTTCCCCTCTAGTAAATAGCACTAACATCCACCCATATGTTTCCATCTAAAGCCCAGCTTTCTCCCTTCATTACCTCCCATGTAAGACCTGTGTCTTCTTTGCTCCATCTTACTATCCTCTCTGGAGTTGGAGCTTTGGAGCTCCTACCTGAACTATCCTCAAGACTGGACATCTTGCTTCACTCTTGCTCACTACAACCCACCCTGCCGCAGAATTTAAAATGGCCTTTTCAAAACATAAACCAGGTCGTGACACTTCCCTATATCAAATCTCGAGTTACTACACATATTACTACAAATCTTAGTATCCTAGAGCTGATAACAAAGTACCACAAACTGGGTGGCTTAAAACAGCAGAATTTAATCTCTCACAGTTCCAGAAACTAGTTAGCCAAAAAGTTGGTGTGTTTTTTTCTGTAAAATAAAAGACACATTTTTCATTTTCAACAATAACTTTATTGATGTAGATATTTTGAATATCTTGGCTATCTCCCACATGGTATAACATTGATTGTTCTCAATTAGTGTTTCGATTTGATCACTGTCAATTTCAACTGGCCTGTCCGACCATGGAGCATCATCCAGAGAGAAATCTCCAGCATGAAACTGCACACCACTTTTGGCATGCTCAAAAAGTCACAGCACCTTCTTCATACAATTGTGTTTTAGTTGCATTTTTACTTTTCTTGAAATAATAAAGCATAGTATGCCAAAAATGTGGCTTATTTTCTTCCATCTTAATATTAAAATGGCCACATGAAAATTCACTAATTTTGATAATTTTTTAAATGTACACTGATATGACAGCTGTTACAATACAATTTAACAAAATTGTCTTGAATGAAGTTAAAGACAATTAAGTGCTACTAGAGCCATCATACAGAAAAAACTAAACAGACTTTTTGGCCAACTCATAGAAGACTGAATGAATGCAAAGCGTCAACAGGGCAAAGCTTTCAAGGCCACAGGAAAAATGACAGCTGGCAGTCCTTGGCACCCCTTGGCTTGTATGTGCATCCAGCCATTCTGCCTCTGTCTCCCTGCCACCCCTTCCCTCCGCATCTGCCTTGTCTCTTTGTCTCTCCTCTTATAAAGATGTCAGTCATCTTGAATTTTGGGCCCATCCTAATATGACTTCTTAGCTAATTTCTTCTACAAAGACCCTATTTTCACATAAGGTCACTATCTGAGGTTCCAAATGGACTTGAAGTTTTTAGTGGGGGTACATTCTTTGACCCAATATGCCAGTTTTATTCCCAGTGGAATAAATTTCAAATTTTTTATCATTGCACAGAGTCTTGCATGATCTGATTCTTACCCACCTTACCATCCTCCTCAAACCCTTTGCCCATACCCCCTAGCAGCTCCCAAATAAAGTGAGGCCCATTCCAAACTCAAGGCTTTTCTAAGGACCTTTTTTTTTACTGTCAGGAGAGTGTTTCTGCCAGGCATTTGATCTGCTGGCCTATCCTGATCTTCTCTCCTTCCTCGGTGAAACTTCTCTAAAGTACACCCCCATTTCCAGTTACTCTGTAATTAGCACCCTGCTTATTTACTTAGGAGCACTTATCACAATCTATAATTATCTAGTATTCACTTTTTTGCAGTTTATTACGTCTCCCATTATAATCTCAGCATCTAGCATAGTATCTGGCACATGGGAATGAATCACTGAGTGGTCACTGACTCAATCAACAAATTGAAATGAATACAGAGACTGTACCATATGCATCTGTTATAACTCGCATGGTACATGCCTATGGCTATCCACCTAGCCCTTGAATATGTTTGTTGATATCAATTAACTAATAAGTTCCATTGGCTTTGTCTAAACCACAATTTCTGCTTACTTGAGAACTCTTCTGCTCAGACTTTGTAAGACAAAAACAGTGCCTCTAATCCTGCCACTAGATTACAAATATTTATTAAGAATTATTTTTTGGGGGGGGAAGCAGCACACTGGATGAGAAATGTAAAAGAATTAAGAAAAACAAACAAACCTTACTAGACAACAGTATGGTGATTACCAGAGAGGAGGAAAGGTAGAAGAGAATAAAGGGGGGATAGTGGTGATGGAAGGAGACTTAACTTGGGGTGGTGGTAAACACACAATATACCATATTTTTGGACTATAAGATGCACTTTCCCCCCAAAATTTGGGAGGAATAATGGCTGTTAATGCCACTGTTGAGTTCTGTTTATATTTACATTGGTGAAATATTACACTATTTATGTTATTAAATATTTTACATTTTTTGCTTCAAAAATTTTTTTCCTATTTTCCTCTAAAACCTAGGTGCATCTTACAGTCTGAAAAACATGAGTAATATACAAATGATGTGTTATAGACTTGTACACCTGAAACCTATATAATTTTATTAACCAATGTCACCCCAATAAATTCAATAAAATAAATTAATTACATTTTAATAAGAAGTAAGTATCTAGCATAGTGTGGCTAAAGACTCATCAAATTTCTGATGATCAGATATTGCTTAAGGAGACCCACCCATATGCAAAGTGGGACTGTATTCATCATGATGAAAACAAGGTATAGCTTATATAACTTTTTCAAGGTCACATTATGAACAGAATTGTGCTATTAAAAAGTACTTTGTGTCCATATAATATTTGAGAGCTAGGAGAGCTCAATATTATTATTAAGGCTCAAGTGTACAGCAAGGTGCTGCCCATGGAGGCAGCAAATGTACCATTAAAGGAATTTTCACAGAATAGCAATTTACAGTACATCTACTTGAAGCAATTTTGTATTTATTTATTCGATTGAATTATTTATATTATTCATAATGAAACAAAACTTGCATAGCATTGATGCCATCACGTTTTCTTCTGCTTTCATCTGGTTTGCTGAGTATGACTATTTTTATGCAGATGAGGTTATGATGACATTAAATATTTCCTACTGATTTTCTAAGAACAAATATGTTCTCTCCATATGCCACAGTCTTCTTTTTCCTGCATCCATCCTCAAAGCTCTGTTCACTGATCAGAATTTCTTCTAAATTAACTCTGAGGACATTCCATCTGTAATACTGATGAGCCTGTCTCCCTCTGCAGTATCCATGTAGCACTCCCATCAATACCTGAATTTAGCCCATTTCGCCCATTCCTCCAGAAGCCTTACTTATCTCCCCAGCTCTTACAGTACTGTGAATCTCACCTTGTTACAAAGTGTTGTGGCACTCCCCTGTTTTACTCACAGTACAAAAACAATGGAGAAGCCCACATGTGGAAAAGTAAAACAGCAAAAAGACGTTGTAGTTGCAGAGACCTTTGCCTCTATTGACTATATTCAGGGCTGAGGAACAATTGTTTTCAGGACAAATCAGAGTGGAATTCAGCAGGCTGCCTACCCTGGGCTCATGTAGGCTAGCTTGGGCTCTTTTATAGGTATAGGGGTGTGTATGTATATCTGAATTTGTTTTAACTTAGATTCACTAAAGGGTGAGGGTCAGTGGAACTGGGCAGGCAGAGTAATCCCCTAGAAACATATAGGTTGCAGATTCCAAGTCTAGATCATTTCTGTTTGTTACAAGAAGGGAACTATTCTCCTAGTTCCCAAGTGCCTACAGCCCTTCCACAAAGCATCAAAGGGCTACAGCAGCAAGAGCAACCATTTATGTAAATTCCAACATTGGTTTGATTTAAGGTTATAAATCCAAAATCCCATTTCTCATAAACATTTGGGGAACCTGATTTGGAGGAACATGAATTTGGAGGACAGTGACTCTAGAGGTTGTGAACAGGCCACAGAACACATTCATTTGCATAGATAGGACAAGGTTCACATTGGTTTCTCACCACTAATTTCAAGTTCCTCATGCAAAAAATTAAAATTTGTCCAGAAAGCTCTCTAGAACAGAAATAGAGGGATATTTTTTGTGGCCTCACTTTAATGCATTTAGATGAGCATCCAGTCAGGTCCCAATAAAAGACTGAATTAATTTTGCCAATTCATAAACTTTTGGGCACAGAAAGCAGTAGGAATCCTTTCTTAAAAATTAGCCAAGTCGTTGACCCCCATGGTGTTTATGGTGCTTCTCATAATGCAAACAGTAAGTTGGTTTCATTCTGTTCTACATCTCCATGTTTGAGATACCGCAGAGAGTTGTCAACCATTCATGGGGTATAATAAAATTCTAAAAAGAAGATAATTCAAAATGAGGTTGATTTCTACTAACTTTCATTTGTTCAATAAGTGAATGAAACATGAGAATACAGGATAGGAAGGAACAAGTCAGAAGAGGGAAGGGACACAAGCTAAACCACCAACAAGGGACAGGAACTTCCCTGAGTGTGGGAACCCCTTCCCCATCCTGACCCTCATTTTTCTTCCACCTGCCTCCATGCCTGGAGAATCTCAGATGGTGGGGCCCCAGGATGCTCAAATTTTTAAGATAAAAATCACTCAGAATAACTGGGAAAAAATATACATTTACAACTCCTATTCTGGACTACCCACTCTGCAGCAGGACAGGCGAAGACATTTTAACCAGCTGCATTGGTGATACAAATGCAAGAACCATACCTCCCCAGATACGGCAGGCCCACTAGTTCTCAATCTTGTGAAACATTGGGGGCATCTGGGGAACTTATTAAAAATAATATAATACTGATGCTTGGGCCCCATTCTCAAAGATTCTGGTTTGCTTACTCTGGGGTACAGTCTCGGCATCCCAACCTCAAAAGCTCCCCAGGTGATTTCAATATACAGTTGAGGTTGGGAACCATCAGTGTAGGGACACGAGAAGCCTTCAATCAAGCAGGGGGGATGCAAGCCCTATAGGAGCTTCTCTCTTTCACTTTTGCAATTTCTGATGCCTTTACCCAAAGAGCATTCCAGGCCTCTGTTTGAATAATCATATTGATTCTAAGAGTCACATCCTTTCATAGATGGCAGGAAATATGATGAAAACTGAGTCATTCACTTCTTATCTGTAACATTTGGGGATATTAAGACAGGAGCATCTGATTGAGGCAACAAAGGGTTTTCTTTCTGCTGCCCAGATCCAAGCACAGCCTGTGAGATGCAGAAGCAGTGACTTCACCCCTGCCCAGCCACCTCCGCATGCACTTTGGAGGCCCAGTCAAGCTCCACATTGGACCAGCTTCAAAAGTCTCAAAAATCAAAACTTCCCTGAGTGTACAGGCGTTCTGCAGACAAGGCCACAGCTGAACAATGCCCCATCTTTCAAAATCCTCCTTACGCTTTCAGAGGTTCTCAATGTATGGAATTAATTCATGGAAAGTGGCCAAGACCTCAGACCAGGAACTCTGTTGGGCTTGGCAACCAACATTTTAGCAAGCCCCAAAGACCTCATTTTGAGAAATACTATATAATGTATAGTATGCTTTTAAATATTCAGCCCTTTTCATAAAAAATTATTTTCATATGTGGGGAAAAAATTACTTCAACTCATGAAAAAGTAAGAACATACATTGTACTGTGTTTGTAGTCTGACCACAATTGATGATGGCAAAGAAGCAGGTGGCAGCTGGCCCCAGCCCACCAGCTTTTCCAAGTCTCTCTGGCCCTCAGGACACCTGGACTGAGCTTCTTTCATATGGAAGTTGTGATGAATCTCAAAGCTGAGCCTTCTGATCCCACAAGGAAGAGCCTTAGGGAGCTATGTGCCCTTCCCAGGCACTCACCACAGCCTGGTGTCTGTCTCAGGCCCTGAGTTTCTGGGGCAAGTTGGTGACAAGGAATGCTAATTACTCAAGATAGAAGTTTTTCTTTTGAGTGAAACACACAGTTAAAAGCTACTTTTCAGGAAGATACTTTCCTGAAGATTCTGTCATTCCATGCAATGTGTTTTAAAGATAAGAGTCATGTATGGCAAAGGGTCTCTAAAAATAACTAGAGCTAATGTTTATTGATCAGATATCATTAATCCATGAGAAGGCCTGAGACTAATGCCTGGTATACTAGTCTATGCATTCTCCATGTAATAACATGGGAATAACTTACTCCCCATAATAATTCCATTAAGTAGGTATGATTACATTGCCATTTTACATATGAAGAAACTGAGGCACAGAAAAGTTACATAACTGGCCCAAGGTTGCATAGCCAATAAGCGGCAAAGTTGGGATTAGAAAGCACAGTTCCAAGTCCATGCCCTTGACCTCTATGAAAAACTTTCTTAGTAAGGTTTTTTCAGTGATCTACACATGCTCTTCAGATATAGGGAACTCACAAATGTAGGATCAACATTCACTCACAAATACTTCAGGAATTATCACCCTCACATATTAAAAGGGAGGACACCCCTACTTGCAAATTTCCCTTCACCCCACAGCTAGGGGAGGACCAGCTCTGACAAAAGATGTCCCTTCTGCTTGTGTGTCTGGGTTAAATCAACTCTATCGTAAGACATTTTCTAAACTTAATAATATTTTTAAGTGTATTTTTCCTGAATTTTACAAAAAAACAATACTATATCCCTTAAAGAGGATTTCAACTATATTACACTACATAACTACATACTAGGTGACCTTAATGGACAATGGTTAATCCAAATGAAAATACAGCCCCTGTGGTAGTAGAATTCTGTTACAGTCAGAGGAGTAAAAGAGACCAAGAGAAGAAAATAAGGAAGTCTACATGCGCACACACACACGCACACTTGATTTCCTCAGAGACTTGTCTTGTCTCTAAGACTCGACATTTCTTTTTCTTCTGGGCATACCAGTGTGGAGTAGGAGGTCCCAGTCCCCCACAGGGAAGGCTGGGTGGGGCACTGGGTGTGGGGGCAGGCACAGTCCTGAAGATGCACACACAATTGGGTCTGAATGTGGACACCAGCACTCACTAGCTGTGTGACCTCAGGCAGGTTGCTCAACCTCTCCACACCCTCCTTTCCTCATTTATAAAACAGGTGGCAACAGCTACTTCAGAGAGTGGTTAAATTTAAACAAGATCAATAAAACATACAGCACAGTGACAAAAACATAAAAGGCAGTCAATAAAAGGGAATAATTATTGTGGTTGGTGATTCAGAGACACTCCTAAGATATACTTATTTATTATTTCAACCAACAAGTATTTATTGGATAACTCCCTTCTGTGCCCACCTCTGTGAAAAGAAAGTTTTAACACGGTGTTCCTGACCCTCTTTAAGGTGCTTTCATTCTACATGACAACCAGCCTGTGAGCCACAGGATAGCTATCACCCAAGGAATGATACAGAAAAGAAAAAAAAAGCCCAGCCACAGCATCCATTATTAGACATGTCCTTTGCACGGGGTCAGGAAAACTCGAGTTGAGTCTTAACAAGTGAGTAGATTCATCCCCCTAAATTATAACACCATAATTCACATAGGCACACAGCTCACAAACACACACAGACCCAATCTAAAATACCCCCTAGGCAGGGGTGATTCCCAAATCTCCACGATTAGTCCAGGCACCAGTCCTGACCTCCAGACCCAAACATGCAGCTGTCTGCCTAACATGATGTGAGATGGTCCCCGGACAGCTCACGTAGCACATGTCTAAAGCAGACGCTGTTGGAATATAACAGGTTCGAGTTTGTGGCAATAAAGGGAAGAGGAGACTTTCTGAGTGAAGCAAAATGAATTCCAGAGAGATTTGACATCTGGATTTATAAGCAGGAGGCCAAAGGAGAAATTGAAGATAACAGTAGTAGAAACTGCCCATAAATTACCTACACAGTCTGAGAGGAGGAGGCAAACTACAAAATGCGGTCAGGGACCTCAGCAGTGCCGTTAATAAACAGACAGATTTCTGTGCTGCTAGGTGGTCCCTCTCCTACATTACAAGATAATTGGGCAAGCAGATAATTAACATGCCATTATATAATATAGAATGGTATGTCTCAGCATGGGGAAGGAGTGGGGGTTTGCAAAGCCTTGCCAGGCTCCTGGTGTCACCAAACGTTACCTTCTTGCTCACACACACAGAGCCAAATAATGAATAAAGCTAGACAGATTCCTCTCATGTTGTGACCTCAAGAAACCCATAACTAGGCGGGACCCTGCCCAAGTGGAATTGTGATCTTCCCTACAAAACAGAAACCTCTGCAGGAGTCACTCTCCTGGTTAATGAATTCACTTCCTCTTCGTCTCCTCCAAAGCTAGAAACTTCTGATTGTCCCAATTCATCCATATCCAATTACTTGCTTCCTTTTGTTGATTCTCAGGAAATTTTTCTTGAATCTGGCCATTCCACTCCATCTCTTTTTAGCCCTTGGTTTGTTACAGAGAAATAACTGTGATCCTTATAAAACACTCACTGTGGTATTAGACGTCTCTGTTCTCTCGCCTTGCACAGAGCTGACACTCAGCAAACGTTGGATGGATGAAGAAGAGACTTATATTTAGCCATCCTGCCAGCAGCATTCATCTCCTCTAAACTTTCCCCCACATTTCTCCTAGAGTTAGCCATAATTTTTAAAAATTAGAGTATAACAACAACACCATCTTGCCTCACGTCCTTCACTGGTGTCCACTGAAATAGTAAAGTCTCTGCCTAACACAGGCTGGCACATGAGGTACTTTGCGGGGCTCCCCCTAACCCCACAAACTCTTCCACAATTCACTGTGGAAATTCTAAGCTCAGCCAAAAGATTTTGTGTTGTTCTCCTAACCTCTAAATCCAAGAACCTCTCCTGCCCTCCTCCTTCACATGCCCTTCTCTCCCCTCTCTTCCCCTCTCCCACTCCCTCTCCCTCTCTCCCTCCCTCTCTCTCTCATCTCTCTCTCTCTCTCTCTCTCTCTCTCTCTCTCTCTCTCTCTCTCTCTGTCAAATGCTCTATGTTCTCTTTAAAAGAAAAATTCCTGCTCACCCTTAAGACCAAGGTCACCTCTGTGCTATCTGGCCTCTGACCCCCCGGGATGGCACATTCCCTTGTCTAAGTGAGAGCAACCCTAAGGACTCTGAAGAGTCACTGCCACCCACTCTCTCTCTGATTTCCTAGGAAGCCCAGATGCACCTGATCTCTGCCTGGCACCAGCACAGTGGAGATTGGAGATTTCAGCCAACAGTCATTTTTAATAATTCAGAAAAAGAAAGAAAAGAAATATAGACCAAAGGAACAACATAGAGCCTAGAAAATAAGCCCACTGATATATATCAAAAGCATAAAGTGTATTACATTTAGCACTTTCGAATACAAGAAAGAAAACAGTTATTTACAAAATATTTTTTGAAAAAAAAACACTTTGAAAAAACATGGGCAAAAATTTTAAACAAAAGATACATACCGTGTACTTTCAAAATAAACTCTAGTTGGATGGAGGAGTGAAATGCGAGAGTCACAGAACAGAGCAGAACAGAATATTGATAAGTGTTCTGAGGGATGCTATCTCCCTCAGCTTTGAAGCAGCGAAGAAAGGAAAATGAAAAGATTGACAGTTTGAGATTCACATAAATTTAAAATATCTGTCCAGTGGAAGAAATCAAAATCACAGAGTTAAAGTAAAATGAAAAGCAGCTTTTTGGAATCCATTTGCACGAAATATGACCAGCAAATGGTTAATCCCACTACTACCTGAAAATTCATTCATCTTAAAAAGAAAGACAATTTTCTCAAGAGTAATCTAATGATAATAAAACAATAAAAATTAAAACAACATGAGGTTGTGCATAAAATTTGCAGTGGAATTAGCCAATTTAAATCCTCTAAACTTGGGGGAGCTTTTGGGAGGGTTCACAAGAAGGCTCTTGACCACTGGGAGTGGCTCTGGACCCAGAAAACTGCCTCCCTCCCCCTATCAAGAAAAAGCAGCTTCTAAAGGCAAGGCCTTTACCACTCTAGGACAGCAAAGATTAATTTGCAATTAAAAAGGCTAATTTGGTAATGGCTGCTCTGAAGCCCACAATTTACAATGGTGCCCCTGGTTGTGCCCTCTGGGCAAGTTCTCAAATTTATCTCTAATTCTACCTTCAAATTCCTCCTCTGAAGAGCTGCCAGGATAACCTAAAAAGGCCAATGTGGTCGTGTCATTCAACTTACATCTCCAACTCTTTCTTCTCCCCTACTTTTACCCTTCCTATCTCGTACTTAATTTGTTGGTATAGATTTATACTTATTGCTTAATTAAACTTCTGTTTTATTAAAACAAGACATATATGGTCTCATCCCATTTCTCTAATCTCCATTTCTAAATAACAATGATTATGCTATTTCTTGATGTATAAATTTTAGACATTCTCAATTGATTTTCCATTTCTAAAGATGAAGATATAAATTTCTTATACTACCCACCTTACACACACATGTCACTTCCTCTTTCTTCCAATATAGTTACACCATAACTCCTAGTTAAGTAAATACCCATTATTTACATTTGCATGACTGTATTGCTCACAGCTGAGCCACAGAGTGCATGGGATTGCGATTCATTTCTTGAGGAAATTTTGTTTTTTGTGTAGCTAATAATTGCTTTGCTTTTCCACAAGCTTTTTTGTGTGTCAACCACTAATTCAGTCCCAAACTTTCTGAAAGAATGGTTTAAAAATTCTTGCAAAAGCAACAGAAGAAAAATAAACAAGTCATATTACATCAAACTAAAAAGCTTCTACACAGTAAAAGAAACTATTGACAAAATAAGAAGGCAACTTACTGAGTGAGAAAAACTATTTACAAATCATATCTAAGATAAGGGGTTAATTTCCAAAATATATTTTAAAAAGTATACAACTCAATTGCAAAAAAAAAGAAAGAAAATCTGATTTAAAAATGAGCAGAGGATCTGAATTTTTCCAAAGAAGACACAGAGAGAGCCAACAGGTACATGAAAAGATTCTCAACTACCTCTAGTCATCAGGGAAATGTAAATCAAAACCACAATGAGATACTGCTTCACACCTGTTAGAATGGGTATTGTCAAAGAGACAAGAAATAGTTAAGTGTTGGTGAGGATGTCGAGAAAAGGGAACCCTGGGGCACTCTTGGTGGGAATGTAAATTGGTGTAGCCACTGTGCAAAACAGCATAAATGGTCCTCAAAAGGTAAAAATATGACCCAGAAATTCCATTTCTGAGTATTTATTGACAGAAATTGAAAACACTAATTCAAAAAGATATATGCACGTCCATGTTCATTGCAGCATTACTTGGAATAGCGAAGTTGGAAACCTAAGGGTCCACTGATAGATGAATACGTAAGGAAAATGTCACACACACACACACACACTGGAATACTATTCAGCCATAAAAAATGAATGAACATTTGTCATTTGTGACAACATGAATGGACTCTGAGGGCATTATATTCGGTGATATGAGTCAGACAAAGATAAATACCATACAATCTCATTTATATGAAGAATCTAACAAGAACAACAATCTCATATATACAGAGAAAAATATTGGTGGTTGCCAGAGGTGCAGGGTGGCAGAATGGGTGAAGAGAGTTAATAGATACAAATTCCCAGTTATAAAATAAGTCATGGGGTACTAATGTACACTAGAGTGACTGTAGTTAATAGTACTATATTTCATATTTGAAAATGGCTGAGAGTAGATCTTAAAAGTTGTCATTACAAGAAAAAAATTCTGTAACTATGTGTGGTGATAGATTTAACTAGATTTAACGCAATGGTCATTTTGCAATGTCAACAAATATCAAATCTTTATAACATACACCTGAAATAAATAAAATGTATGTCAATTATATCACAATAAAATATTAATTTTTAATAATTTTAATGTACTCAAAAATACCAAGTATTCAAATAATTCTAAACCCTGCTCCCCTTAGATATATACCTCCTATAGCCCTCCATCCTTCTGTTCCAAAGGGAAATGGTTGATCTCTTGGCTTGCTACACCACTAGCACCTTGGAACAGCCCTTCATCATCTTTCTGGGGTCTGCTTTCAGTATTCTTTTGTTTGAATCCCGTTTCCTCAATCCTATTATCATTCTCTTTCTTATTTTATTCCCTGGAGCATATCCCTGAGTAACTTTCTGACAACAGATTCAAGAAAGGTAAACTTGTTGAGAGCCTACAGAAAAGTAATTTGTTTACTTTGTGATTGTTCTTGGTCCAAACTATTCTATAGCTGACTATAGAATCGTGAGTTGAAAATAATTTTTTCAACTTGTCTCCTAGTTTTTAATATTGCTACTAAGAAATCCAATACCAACTGTATTTAAGGCACTTTTCCCATTAAAAGATTTTAGGACTTGCTCTTCATCCACGTTGTTCTGAGAATTTATATTTACATTTTCTTAACCTGCATTTAATTTGTTTTTCTTTTCATTCATCATGTAGGCATTGGGTAGGACCTTCCAATCTACAAACTCTATAGTCCCAGGAAATTTTCTTGTATCATTTGTTTGATGATTTTCTTCTTTCTGTTTTCTCTGTTCATTTTTGATATTCCTCTTAGTTGATGGTGAACTACTAGACTGATATAATTCTTTTTAAGCCTTTTCTCTCCTATTTTTATTTTTTATTTTTCTATCTTCTAGAAATGGAAGATGTTATCTTCAATGTTATCTTCCAACCTTTTAGTGAATTATTTATTTCTATCTCATTTATAACTTCCAAGGCTTGTTTTTTTAAAAAAAAATTCTCTGATTATTACTTTAACATAGCTCTTGGCTCTTGTTCTGTGAATAAAACACAACTTTCATGATATCTCTATGTTGTGAATTATAGTTTTAAAGCTCGTAGTCTCTGTTTTCTCCAACTGTGTTTTCTGATTTTGTTGTTGCTGAGGCCTTTTATGACAAAGACTCTCCTGAGATGTCTGGGGATCCTCTCTCTCCTTTCTTATTTTAGAGTAAAACAGCTATGTGTAGTTGAATGGAGCTTTAACAACAGGCCTAACTTACTAATAATAGTTAATGAGCAGAACCCAATCATTTTGGGGGTATACCCCCAAGTATCAGATATATTGGCCTTTTTCTTAGGCTAGATGGTTTCCTCAGAGTGGTTTCCTCAGAGTGGTTTCTTCAAACACTTACTATGAAGGTATAAAAAAAATCTTGAAGGACAATGAGGGTGTTCTCATTTAATATGGAACCTTATCTTCTGCCCTAGGCTACATCTTATGAACTAAAACCCAGAGTGCACCTTCTCTAGAAAGTAAACTTCCCATATTCCACTAGGTAGAAAATGAAAGACTCTGGTGTGCAGAGTTGAAGAAAGGATCTGGAGATGCAATTGCAATCCTTCTGCTCCAATCCACCTCCCAGCCGTCAGAAGTACCCAGAACCGCTGGTGTTTCGAGATGTAACTAGACTACATTTTTCTGCTCTTACCCACTCTCCACCCAGGAGGTTGGGTCTCAGCATCATACAGTTTGCTGTCAGTTACCTTTGATCCATCCTCTTTCCACCTTCTAAAACTTTGTAGGTGACTCTTCTCCACTGTTGTCACCTGTTTACTTGTCCCTTACAGGTTGCCACACTCTCTAGCCCTTAATTCTTATGTTAGAAAAATTTCAGGAGTGACCAGAAATAAGTGGTATGCTGAAGCCACCATACTACACTACAGAGCACAATGGAGCTATGTATTCTTCCCTGAGCATACCACATTTTTACTTGCACCCCTAACTCTGATCTTACTGTTCCCCTACCTAGTCTGCCCTTACCCCCTCCCTTCTTCAATTTTCCAACTTTTATTGGTCCTTCAAAATTAAGCTCAGGCTATATCTTAAGCAGGAATCCTTCCCGCATCCTCCCTACACAAGCTGTGTTTATTTCTGACCTGATACACACCATATACACCACACTGTGCTGAATAGATCAGCTTGCGCATCTGTCTCCCTCCCTAGACAAATAGTAAGTAGGTAAGACCTGTAGCTTATTTGATGTTCTGCCCCTAGAGTGGGGAAGAACATCTGGCACATAATAGGTACTCACTAATATTTGTTCAACTGACCCGTTTCCAGTAGCTCCATGTTGGAAGCATTTTTATTCTCATAGGAGTGAAAAAAAATTATGACTCTATTTATTTGCCAATGTCCAAATAAGGAAGGCTAATCAGAGAGTACCAGAAAATGAAAACAGCCAGATGTTTTTGAGAGCAAAAGTCCAGGAATACAAAATAGCTTCCAACAGGGTGATGTATGTTTTCCTAGTGATTCAAATGAATATATGCTTATTAGGCAGGGAGAGAGATTTAACAGGTTCCTCGGCTAATCCTGCAATTTTAAATCCATTTAAGATAATTTTCTTTATCTCAAATCTATTTTTCTCAGTAACCAGGATACTTAACTGATTTGTACAAAGCCCATTTGAAAAACAAATAATCTGCTCTAAACAAGGGCACACTCTGAATGGAAAAAGAGAGACACTACAAACCTTACAGAAAACGAAAAATCTGTTTGAGATGCCAAAGTGGACTCCTGCCTAGAAAATAGGTTTTCCTCTAGCATCTTGATTCTATGAGCAATTTCATTTCTCTATTTCACAAGGAGCAAATAAATAATTCTTAAATCTGAGCACACAGAACCTTCCATAAGACAACTAAGGGGCAAACAAGCTGTTTAAAAAGTGAGAATCTCAGACAAAACAATATAAGCAGAAACCATCATGGGAAGTACTTTCTAATCTATCAGTCTGGCAAAACATTTTTTAAATGGTAGCACCCAGTTTGGGAAGGGCCAGTAAAATTCCAAAAGGGGTGGAGATTGCCATAAACTTTCTGTAGGGCAATATCACAATATGTGTCTAGAGCCTCCAAAAATATTCCTACAATGTGATCTAAGAAGTATACATTAACAAGTGTGGATTAAGAAAACAAATATGAAATTAATACACATAAGGACCTAAATGGAAAAACATTCATCAAAATGTCATTTATAATAATAAAAAAATAAATATAATTTAAATCCTGAACAATGAAAATAATGATCATAACTAATAACATCAGGAAATGCTCACAAAATAATGTTGAATGGAAAAAAGATAAAACAATATATCGCATGCTTTTAATCTGTAGAGAAAATTGACTTGAAGATAATATATGAAGATTTTACCAGTTGCTATTCTAGAGATCATGGTGATTTCTGTTTTTTTTAAGTGTATATATATTTTTTAATATATTTTATTGATTATGCTAATATAGTTGTCCCATTTTCCCTGCTTTATTCCCCTCTGCCCTGCACACCCCCTCCAACCTGCATTCCTCCCCTTTAGTTTATGTCCATGGATTGTACATGTAAGTTCTTTGGCTTCTACATTTCCCATACTACTCTTAACCTCACCCTATCCATTTTCTACCTACCATTTACACTACTTATTCTCTGTACCTTTTCCACTCTCTCCCCCTCTGCCTCCCCTACTGATAACCCTCCATGTAATCTCCAATTCTGTGATTCTGCTCCTGTTCTAGTTGTTTGCTTAGTTTGTTTTTGAGGGGTTTTTTAGGTTCGGTTGTTAATAGCTGTGAGTTTGTTGTCATTTTACTGTTCATATTTTTTATCTTCTTTTTCTTTGATAAGCCCCTTAACATTTCATATAATAAGGGCTGGGTGATGATGAACTCCTTTAACTTGACCTTATCTGGGAAGCACTTTATCTGCCTTTCCATTCTAAATGATAGCTTTGCTGGATAGAGTAATCTTAGATGGAGGTCCTTGCCTTTCATGACTTCAAATACTTCTTTGCAGACCCTTCTTACCTGCAAGGTTTCTTTTGAGAAATCAGCTGATAGTCTTATAGGAACTCCTTTGTAGGTAACTCTCTCCTTTTGTCCTGCTGCTTTTAAGAGTCTCTCCTTATCTTTAATCTTGGGTAATGTAATTATGTATCTTGGTGTGTGCTTGCTTGGGTCCAACTTCTTTGGGAGTCTCTGGGCTTCCTGACTTCCTGAAAGTCTATTTTCTTTGCCAGATTGGGGAAGTTCTCCTTCATTATTTGTTCAAATAAGTTTTCAATTTCTTACTGTTTTTCTTCTCCTTCTGGCACCCCTATGATTCAGATGCTGGAACATTTAAAGATGTCCTGGAGGTTCCTAAGCCTCTCCTCATTTTTTTTAATTCTTGTTTCTTCATTTTTTTCTGGTTGAATGTTTCTTTCCTCCTTTGGCTCCAAACTCTTGATTTGAGTCCTGGTTTCCTTCCCATTACTGTTGGTTCCCTGTAGATCTTTCTTTATTTCACAAAATGTGATCTTCATTGCTGCCTGGGTCTTTTTAATGCTGTTGAAGTACCCAGTGAGTTTCTGAAGCATCCTGATAACCAGTGTTTTGAACTCTGTATCTGATAGGTTGGCTATCTCTTGGTCACTTAATTGTATTTTTTCTGGAGATTTAAACTGTTCTTTCATTTGGGCCATTTTTTTTTTTGTCTCAGCACACGTGTTACATAGTAAGGGGCAGAGCCTTAGGTGTTCACCAGGGTGGGGCAACCCAAGTCACTGCGTTGTGACACTGTATGTGGGGATGAATCTGAGAGGGAACAATGGTGCTTGCTCCACTCTCTGCCAATTTTCAGTCACTTCCTCTGCTACCCATAATCAAATTGGGCCCTTCTGGTGCTGATTCCTGTATGTGTGGGTTTGTGTACATTCTAGGACCCTGAGGGTCTCTACAACAAACTCTCCTGTGAGGCTGGAAGTTTCTCCCACTGCCACCTCAACCCCCACAGGTGTTTTCAGTCAGAGGTTTTGAGGCTTTATTTCACCACACTGGAAACCTGGGTGCACAGTCTGTCTCGCTCCTCAGTTGTTCCTCCCTGTTTATCTGCACACAAATGTGGTACCACCCAGTCCGCCAGCTGCTGCCTTGCCGTGAGTCCTCTCTACCCAGCTGCCTATCTCCACCCCTCCTACCGGTCTGGATGAATGTTTCTTCTCTAACTCCTTGGTTGTTGGACTTCCATACAGTTTGATTTTCTGTCAGTCTGGTTGGTTTTTGTTGTTGTCCTTGTTTTGGTTGTGCAAGGAGGCACAGTGTGTCTACCTATGCCTCCATTTTGGCCGGAACTGATTTCTACTTTTATTTAAATTATTTTTGTATTGCAGACCTTTCTATATGTTTATGGCTTCTATAAAAATGTAAAATTTTTACTTAGCTATTATTTCATAATCGACAGTACTCAGTATATTGGTTGTGGAGGAGAATGAGATAAAAGCCACCTCACTAGTTATAAGTACCATGAGAAAATGTCACAGACTGGGCCTGCACCACCCGCATGATCCAGTTAGTTCCTCTGCATGACTGAATCAGAACTTACTTGGTGGGTCGATAATCCGGAATGGAACGATCCAGTGAGATTTTTTCACTGAGGTAGGAATTGTAGCCATATTTCTCATGGGGGCCCTTGGCTTTTTCTTCTTCAGCTGGGGAAAGGGTAGCAGGAAGGCCCCCTTTGCCCCGCCCACCATAACCTTCAATGAGCCCAAGCGATTTGGATAAACCTAGAAGAAAAGAGGGGAAAAAAGAATTATTTGAAAACCACCATACCAGGATCATTCAAGTTCAAAGGCAGCTTCAATGGAAACTTTACCATTATCTGTCACAGGAAAAGAAAACATATTCTCATTTTATCAGTCTCGGGAATATTCTCTGAACACATTTATATTGAGAGGAAGAGCAAAGCAACTGTGAGTTGTGGGATTAGGTCCTATTGCCAGTGAGAAAACTCTCCCTGTTTTTGAGAACTGGGGCCTATAAAAGAGAGTGTGTAGACCAGGAGAAACGGGAACTGAGGAGGACACAGGACACGGGACAGAGCTGGGGCCTGCTGGCCTCTCTCCACCGTCAGCTTGGCCAGGAGACACTTGATACAACACGGGACAAGAAAAGTCAGTAATAGGAAACTGCCGAAATGCAGGTGTTTTTACTTCATTTGAACAGAGGACAATATACAGATTGATTTTATCATGAGTTTAAAGTGTGTAACAGCCTGACACAGTTTTTTACCTTATGGTTTTACTTACATTTCATCTAAATGGCAAAGTGAATACAAAATGCTTGAGAATAAATCACAGAGGATAAAACCCCATAAAAGAGTGATTGTGCCAAGTAGAGTAGGAAGCCCCTGTCACAGGCCTCACTGAGCAACTGCAAGCTCCTGGATGGTGGCAGCTTTATAACTATTGTTCCATTATACGATAAACAGCTTGATGGGCAACTTTTAAATCCTTGAGTTATAAGAGGTTTTATTACTTAGCTAGGAAACTTTTGTTGTTAAGTGCTCTCATTCCATTTGGCCATTTCAAATGCCCAAGCTACTTAGTACACACACACACACACACACACACACACACACACGCACACTCACCACAGGACTCTATCTACAAAAGACTCACTGCTGCCACTAGCAAGAAGAGCATGTACTAGGGCCATAGACATCTCCCTCAGCCTTCACAGTGGGCAGCCCACCTAGCCTAGGAGGATCTCAACCTCTCAGGAAGGCATCTCCAGGCAAATTAAAAGCCCACAGATCTGCTCAGATCACATGGTCCCCTTTATCACATAATGGAAAGACTTATAGTTATTCCCTTTCTTGCTTCTCTAAAAGAAGAAGTTTATTTTCTATGATATCAGAATTAGAAAGCAAAGGTTGAGCGAGCATCTCAGAGTTTAACTCAGGTAAACATTATTTTTCTGCCTGAGAATCTTTTCCATTGTCCACTACACTCTTCGGGAACTCTGACATCTTTTCTGCCTGCCACCAGCCCAAATAGAGGTGCCATCAGCTGAGAATTCAATTACTCCTGCACTTCCTACAAGCTTCCTGGTCTTTAATCTCTTGTTCCACATCAATGTGCAACAAACATTCCAATAACATTACTTTCACCATGCTCAAAAAATCTGTGAGAACTCTTCCCATTTCAAGTACAAACACCTGTGCTAGGTTTTAACCCTACATTACTAGGGGGTGTAGAATGCTACAGCTACTTTGAAAAGTAGTTTGGCAGTTATGCAATATGTAATATAACCCAGCAAGTCCACTCCTAGGTACATGCCCAAAAGAAATGGAAAGATATGCCTACATAAAAACTCACACACAAATGTTCAAAGCAGCAGAATTCATTTAACTAAATGTCCATTAACTGAAGAGTGATAAACAAGATGTGAAATATCCATACAATGGGATATAATTGGAAATAAAAAATAATGAAAGAGTTATATACATACAACATGGGTGAACCTTAAAAACATTATGCCAAGTAAACAAAGCTAGTCAGCAAATAGCACATATTGTATGATTCTATTTCCATGAAATGTATGGAACATGCAAATCTTTAGAGACACAAAGTGGATTAGCATATGCTTAGGGCTGAGGGGGCTAGGGGAAGAAATGGGGAGCAACTCTAACATGTGTGGGGTATTTTGAGTGATGGAAATATTCTGGAGTGAAAACTCATTAAATTGTACACTTTTTAAGTGGATGAATAATATGGTATGTGAAAAATTCAATAAAACTATTAAAAAAACCTACTCTGATAGACAATTCTGTTTCCAGCAAGATGGAAGGCTAAAAGAACATGAGAACTTTCCAGTAAAGTACCTAGAACTGCTGACTTAAAAAAACTTTTAAAATATTTTAAATTCATAGCTCAGCTTGCAAGAAAGAAAGGGAAACTCTCAGAGGTAAGTTAAAATCGGAGTGGAGCCTTTATCTGCTGGGGTAGGATGAAGGAGGGGTTTCTCATTAACTAAAGGCTGGAGTGTTAGGGCTCATATATGCATAGACATGAAACTTTTTTATGCCTTAAATGTTTCATAGTAATTTTTAATTATGAAGGCATGAGTTTCCCCTGTCTACCCAAGAGCTGTTTTGAGAACCTATTTGGTTATAGGGTCTTTGTATAACCAAATTAAGATTGCTGATATTCTTATATGAAGAGAGCAATTTGGACACAGAGATAGAGATAGTCACAAAGAAGGAAGAAGGCCATTTGACAAGGGAGACAGAAATTGGGGGCTCAGCTGCAAGCCACAGAATGCCAGGGTCTGTCCACAACTCCCAGAAGCTACAAGAGGCATGAAAGGATTCTTCCCCAGAGCCTTCAGAGGTCATGGCCTGGCCAAACCTTTATGTTGGTTTTCTAGCCTCCAGAACTGTGAGATGATACACTTTTGTTGTTTTAAGCCACCAAAATTGTGAACAATTAGTGAAAAAAAAAGAAAGGAAGAAAAGAAAAAGAACACAGGAAACTAATACAATGAATATCGAGAGAGAGAGAGAGAGAGAGAGAGAGAGAGAGAGAGAAACAGAGTGAAAATGGATAGAGAAAATATATACCAGGCAATTACCAAAAGAAAGGTGGAGTGGCTCTCTTAATATCAGATAAAAGAATTTAGAGCAAACAGCCTTATGGGGATAAACACAGTCATTACCTTATGGAAAAGTAACAGTCCACCAGGAACCTGGAAAGAATTATAAACTACCATGCACCTAGTGGTATAGCTTCAAATTATATACAGCAAAAATGGACACATTACAACACAGACCAACAAAAGCACAATCATAGTGGGAAATATTAACACGTCTCTGAGTACTCAACAGAGGAGAAGGACAAACATTTAGCAAAAATACAGAGGAACTGAACAACGGAATTAACAAGCTTGATCTGGTGGGCCCTACAGCTGACTTAATAAGTACATGTTCCCTAGCAGGACATATGGGACACTCAAACAATTGACAGGCTACAGATAAGTCTCCCTATCTTACAGATAATCTCTAAACATAAAGCAATTAAAAAAACAAATACCACTAGTAAAATACCACAAGGAACTCACATATTTTGGCAATGTAAAAAGTCTTTTAAAACAATCATGGGTCAAGTAATTTATCAGCGTGTCACTAGAAGATACATGAAACTCATAGAACTTTTAGGATAGTGCTAAAATAATACTTGGAAGGAACTTTGTCAATGCATATATTGGCAGAGGGGAGGAAAGGCTGATAATTAATGAGGTAAGTATCTAATCCAAGTAGTAATTGAAAGAAGAGAGGAAACCTAAAGAAAGCAATAATGAACAAAAGAAAAAAAACTTAATCACACACAAAAGAAAGACAGACAGAAAGGAAGGAAGAAGTAAAAGGGAAGGAGGCAGGGAGGGAAGAAAGAGAGAGACAGAGAGAGAGAGAAAGAGAGTGTGCACATGTTCCTTTCAGGGAGGATTTATCTATTCATCACAGCAGACATAAGGCTTAGGGGCCCCAGGATTTTTGGGGACCCAGGAAAAGGTTTGATTTTCTTTTAAAATCATAACAGTGCAGTCATACAACATAATTTTTAATTTTTTTTACTGTGGAAGGAACCCATGAAGGCCAAAGTTCCCAGGGCCCACAGAAGTCAGAATCTAGCCCTGACTCTTGAATTTAGAATTTTACCTGGAAGGTGGATAGCACAAGGCACTAGGCACTAACAGTAATGACCAGTACTGTTTATTGAACATCTATTGTGTGCTGGGTACCCTATTAAGCACTACTTAAACTGACTCATTGTGTCATCTGATCTGACAGCTTCATGAGGAAGGTATTAGAATCATCTCTAGGTGACAAATGAGGACACTGAGTCTGAGAATGTAGTGACTTTGTTAAAGTTCCGTGGCTGAGAAAGGAAGATAGGCTGAGAAAGGAAGATACAGTCAGAGATATAAAGGAGGATAGACCTGGGTTCTGGATACAGTCAGAGATATAAAGGAGGATAGGCCTGGGTTCTGGATACAGTCAGAGATATAAAGGAGGATAGGCCTGGGTTCTGGATACAGTCAGAGATATAAAGGAGGATAGACCTGGGTTCTGGATACAGTCAGAGATATAAAGCAAGATAGACCTGGATTCTGGTTATAATTCGAGATACAAAGGAGGATAGACCTGAGCTCAGTGAGGGCTTTTGCAGCAGCCCAGACAAGGAATGGGAGGGTCTCCTTTAAGGCAGTGGTGGTGATCAAGAGAGCAGAGATTGAGAAATATGTAAGAGATACCATCACAAGACAAGAGACAGACAAGTGTAACAGTGAGGGAGAGGGAAGAAGTGAGTGAGTCTAGGATTTCCAGTGGAAGGCCTGGGTGATGAAACCACTCACAAGAATGAGCATACAGAAGAAAGCCTGAGGAGTTCCATTCTCTACATGTGGTACATGGGGCACCCATGGGACACTTGCATAGGATTGAGTGTCCAATGGGGAGCTGAAACACATGAGAATGGAAGTTCAGATGGCTGAGGAGGCCCCAGATATGAACCTGGCACCATCGGCATGGAGGGGGCGGTTGGCACGGTAAAGGGTGGGGACTGGGCAGGTGAATGCTGGGCAGCAAGGAGGAGAAAGATAGACAACACTTAGGAAGTGTTCTCTGACCACACTCCTCGAGTATACTTCCACTATATCTACAGTAGGAATCGCACACTTCAAAGCTTATTTCTTCTCTGCTCTAGAGGCCTGTTCTGTCATCAAAGCTGTATTTGAAGCTCAAGACTTCAAGGAACTGAGGCTTAAACAGTTACAGAATCATCTCAATATGAACCAAGTGGTTAAACTTCCTGCTTGTCTTCATGCACCCATTTGCCCACTCTCCACTCAGTGATGATTATTGTTTGGACTTATATTTTTTCAATGCTTTTATATCCACTTTCCTATTAGATATGCAGGGTAGATATGACCATGATCATTTTAGAGATAATGGAGGCTCGGATGGATTACTTGACCATCCAAAAGTAATGGAGACAGAATACAATGTTCCTCCCAACCTTGAACACACACACAAATGATCTATTCGAGAAAGGCTGTGGGAAAGAAGAGCCTAACACCAAAAACAAGATGAAAAGTGGTAAATAAAAGGTAGGAAGCTCATAAAAAGAATATTATACAACGATGAAAACAAATGGCTTGCAGATAAATGGAAGAATATCATAGACTCAATGTAAAGCAAAAAGTAAGCATCAAAAGATGCACTTAACTCCATTTATACAAAGTTTCAAAAACTAATCAAGTTTAGGGATATAAAGTTTAGGGATATAAACTAAGTTTAGGGATATAAACTTATGTAGTGAAACTATGAATATCCACAAAAGAGAGAGTGTATTATGACTAGGGAAAGACATACAAAGGAACTTAAAAGGTCTGGTGATGCTCCAGTATAAAGCTGGGGGTGGCTATGACTAGTAATCATTATATAATTATTATCTGACATGTGCGTAGTACATGCTATCTGTGGACTATTGCATAATTTTTAAAAAGATTATAAAGAAAGCACTGATGGTGGTTTTTCTTCTGGTTTTATGGACTTCCGTTCATTCACCTTGAGTTTCCCTTTTCCTTTCCCAGTACTTGCTTCCTCTTTTTACAAGCCACAAACTCAGCCTTCTGTGGTTCTCCTGCCAGCATTGGGGCCCAAGAGTCAAGGAAGAAGACTATTGGAGTGGGTCAGAACTGGCCTTCAACTCAGCAGCTTCAGTGGAAAACATCTGATTCTTTCTCTTATTTCATCTGTGTGGTTTGGTCAGCATGTCTTTTTCTTCCCTTTATGGTACAGCATTTCTTTTGTCCAGTCTAAAGAGATAGCTTCCAACCCCAAGTCATCAAATACTACCTTGGAGCTAAAGTGCATCTCAGATGTGCTTGCCCAGCATGCTCCCATGGGCAGCCTCTCCAATGCAGACAGAGGGTCTGGGGAGGAAATTTATTATAAAATGGCACAGGAATTAAGGCCAGGGATGCATGCTAATCCCACCAAGGATACACTGGGAACAAGGGCTCCCAGTGAGATTTTATTCTCCTTCCTGTGTCATTATTTCCTCCATTATGAAAGTCACCCATTTAGCAGCCTTAAAAAGATCATTCCTCACAGTGCGATGTGACAATGAGGACTTATATGTTTTGTGGTCCATGTACTCCCATTCCCCCCAATTTAATCTGCCAAAAAGTTTCAACAAGGCAGCAAAAATTTTCACTGGCATTTTAATGTGCTTACTTAGCAGGTCCAGGAAACTGTTGGCAAAGATAAATAAAAGTTCAAGATCATCAACAAGGCTCAAGTTGGTCTTCACTTTGCTGGGAAAAGTTGCCATGGGTGCGAGTTGGGATGATTCCATGAACCAGGGAGCCTTCTTTTCTGAAAAAGCCCTTTGCTCTTTGGCCAGAAGCAGTGGCAGCCATTGAAGACCATATGAACTTGTAGGCATGGAAGCTGCAATTGGCAAAGGGAAGAAGCAGCAAGGAGGGAAAGGGGGAAGAGAGTGGAGTGGCTGTTTGGCACCAGGCCTTGGAGGACTCAAGATTCCCTTCTTCTGTGTCAAGCAGTGCCTCCTGAGTTATCTTAGCTGAAGACAGCAGAACCAAGGGGTGTTATTAGACAAGATGATGAGGAAAAAGGGAGGAAGAATAAATTGATGTCAGTCATCTCATAGCACCTATACTGAATATTCTTCATGTTTCTCTCCATATCCACTCTCCACCTTTCCCCCCACTAAATGCTCCAGGAGTGAGACCTGTATAGACAGCATCAAGCACCCTTGCTTTGGGTTGGGTTCAACCAACAGGTGACAACTTGAGGAGAATGATGAATAGAAAGAGAGAGAGGTTGGGGATTTATTCCCCCAGCTCCTTCCCAATGGGCAGTGGTGGTCGAGGCTGCATTCTTTCACACCCTAGCTGCAATCAGGCAGCCTTCTCCTAGGCTTCATCCAGGGTCACAGCTAAGCCCGTGTTCTGTCACCTGCTCCCTCCGCTGGTCCCTTCAGCCCTTGGCATGGCAACCCCCTCCTCCTCTGCTGCCAGCCTTAGAGTAATTCACTGTCTCTTGTCATTCCTTGCTGATTTCCCTTAACTCTGCCCAAACCTTTGTAAATGTTTTGCTAAATCTCTTCACTCACCCCATCTAGTGTGCCATCTGTTTCCTGCTTGAATCCTGACAGACATAGCATCTTACCTATCCCTGCGGAAAGACTTCTGGTATTCTCTTTAATGGCAGGGATGTGGTCACCTTGGTGCCTGACACATTAAAAGGTCTTAAAATCTTTTGAGTATACGGATGACTACAGACAAGATCTGGAGATTGAATTTGAGGCCATTTATTATAAAGTGATGTCAATAAAGAAAATTAAAAATCCATGAGAAAAACATCTACTAGGAGAAGAGGGTAAGATTACTATGACGGTATGTTTGTATTCATAAGGAGGAAGAGAGTCTGCCCTGATGTCACACACAAAGCAAGTCTGGGAAAGGTCATTTGATTTGGCAGTGGAAAGGGCCCTGATGACCCTGCAGATGGCCATGCCAGGAAAGTAAGTGCTTCCAGGGTGCTAAAAAAAGGCAGGATGCCAGATCTGTCTGGAAAAAGTCCAGCCATTGTTCATGTAATAAAAACAGTTTGCATGACATCGATGTAACCCAGCAGCCAAGGAGAATGGACTGGAATGAGCATATGTGAACAATGACAACTTCACTGTACTAGTCAGTGGGGTGGTAGATGCCACTGAGTGAGCATGTGTACCATGTGGCCATCACATTCAAAATGACTGAGCAAGTAGAGCAATGAATCTGCATCACACTTTGCATTAATCTTGAACATTGCTCTGCGGAAACTATTTGGATGATTCAGAAGGCCACAGCTATGGGCAAGTGGTGACTGGCAGTTTCATCATGGATATGTGCCAGCTCATGCATCACGTCTCGTGCAGAGTTTTCTGTTGAAACATTAAATCACCCAGGTGACTCAGCCCCCACTATAGCCCAGACTTCTTAATGTCCTTGGTGCCCTGGGACTTCTGGCTTTTCCCAAAACTAAAATCACCCTTGAAAGTAAAGAGATTTCAGACCATTGATGAGATTCAGGAGAATACAACGGGGCAGCTGATGGCAACTGGGAGAACTGTGCGAGGTCCCAAGGTCCCTACTTTGAAGGGGACTGAGGCGTCATTGTCCTGTGTACAGTGTCTCTTGTATCTTGTATCCTCATCAATAATGTCTCTATTTTTCATAGTACATTGCTGGGTACTTTCTGGATGACCTCGTATATACTGGGAGGTGAGGCTCTAAACTTTTTTTCTCAAATAGTCATCAAATTTTCCAAACATTAAGTAATAAAAAGAACCTCCATTTCTGAAATTTTAGAAATTTCCTTGTAGTGCAGTCAATACCTAATATCTGCACAACATCCCACATGGATGGTGGAGCAGCTCTGTGTCCATGGAGCCCAGGGGGTGCCGGAGGTGCACACGCTTGATGCCCACACAGCAAGAGAATCACTCGGCCCACGTCTGTCTGCAGTTGCACCCAAGCTACAAAGGTTCCATAGTGGTGGCAAAAGTAAAGAGCCAAGGTTCTAAATCATCTCCCAGCTGCTTTCCCCCTTCCCTTCATACAACTAAGGACATAAGTTTTTCTGGAGTCACGGTTTAAACTTACGAGTTTAGAGGTAGCCAGCATTATTATTTTAGAAACAGGGATGGTACTCAAAACAGATGGACCAGATGTTTCCAGAAGAAACAGAGGCTGCATCAAATGCAACCTGGGGCCTTGTCAAATCAGGAAGTTGCCCATCAGCCCAGCAGCCACAGCCCAGTGTGGGAAGACCACCCACCCACCCCCCCCACAACACCCCCCCACACACACACACACAAAGCCAGAGAGTTGTCATGTCACAGGGCCTTTAGTTGGACAAGCATGTGTTAGGTGGTCTCTGCAGGAAGGCCCAACGCCTCCTCAAGGCCCAAGAGCCCCAGGGAGATCCCACGATGTGAAAGGGTTTGGAAGTTGATGAAAGTTATAGACAATCAGGGTGCTGCAGCCATAAGCTGAATAGAGAGCAATAATTCCAGGTTTATTCCTGGCCCACTTCCATGTCTGCCTAGGAGAGTGCAGAGCCTTTCTGAGGAAGCCAGCCTCATAATAGAGATAAATAGGACATCTGAGAAGTGCTTGAAGAGGGGCCAAGAAGGGACTTAGCCTACCAGCTAGTAAAACATACTGAAAAGCTCTAATAATGAAGATAGTGAGATAATGGAACAGGAAATGACAGGCAGATCGATGAAACAGAAAAGCTAGTCCATAAATATTGCTGAAAAAGGGAAAGAATAGCACCATTCTGGACACAAATGTTAGTGATAATTAGTTAAACTGACAAATATTCACTAGATAAAAAGCAGCATACTAAGCACTTTCATTATAATATATCATATATACAATATTTGCTAAACATATATGTTAACTGTATATTTGCATTAAGTCTATATATTTAAATTAACTTAATTCATATACATAATATTTTAAAAGTCATTACTCAAATGCCCCTTGGTGCTAGTTCTTACATCTCTTGACTCCGTCCTTCCCTTCCTTGCCATCCCTCTTGCCATCACCTGGATTCAAGCTCAAGTCATTTCTTCCTTAAGTTATTGCAGTCAACTGCTAACACTGTCTTTAGAGTGAGCATTCTCACCTGCAAATCTGATTATTGCTTGCTTAAAGTTCATTAGTGCATTCCTGCTGCCTATGGGGGGAAAATCCAAAAATCTTCATGTAATATGCAAAGCTGCTCATTAGCTGATTCCTTACCCAGCCTCATCTTCTGCCTTTATCTCTGTAGCACCCCCTGCTTTAGAAATCCCACTCTCTTCTGATGCTTCTGAAGCTGCTGCCCCTTGGTGCTGCTGCCAGTCATCCTTCCTACTCACCACAGCCCTGTGGACCCTTTCTCAACACCACCCTACCCAGAGAGCCCAATGCTGCTCCTTGGTGGCAATCTCAGCCTCAGCATTGCTCATATCATATTACATTTGTTGACTGTTCACTCACAAGAGCACAGGACTCTGTGAACAGGAAGATATCTCTGTCTCTTGTATGTGGTCTGGCACAGAGAAGCACTTCATGCATGCTGTACCAAGAATGAATGGCTGAATGAGCAAAATGAGTGAATAAATGAAAAAATCAATGAATTACCAGCTGAGTTGGCCAAACACAATAGTATGTTCCAGGGCTGACACAGAAATCTCCTGGAGACAGCCAGAATTGGTAAGCATGCTTCATGAACTCAGGTCAAATCATTATTGATTCCCCAGTTCACATGTTTGTACAAGGATCTTGACATTTGTTGACATCTACATTATGATGATTTTGACATTCTCTGTCCTATATCCTCAGTATTTCCAGACAAGATGGCCCAAAATTTACATTAGTCTTAGTATTTTGAATGAAGTCTTAAGAGTTCAACGTGGTGAAAGAGAACTGAGTAAATTGTTCCTGAAGTCTGATACCAGCAGTACACTGGGGGTCCAACTTAGAATCCTGAGTTGGAAGGTAGGATATGTCAGCTGGCAAGACCCCTTGGATCTGGTGCAGGAATTCCAGAGAGAGGCCACTCTGCTTGGATTGTGTTCCTCCCAGGACGAAGAACTCACCACCTTATAGAGCAGGGCATTCCTGATTTACAGCTCAAATAGATAAAATTTCGAAAGTATGTAGATAAGTTTCTTTTACACAGTGGTCTTATTTCCCTCCTCTACATGTATCATGCATCTAATTACACTTTCATGTAATTTTGAAATATTGCAAGACATTTTCATGACCTATCCTCATATCTTCTTTTTCACAGGCTAAACATATCTGCTCTTCCAACCATCTTTACATGATTAGTGTTTTCAAATTTCCCATGATTTCTTAGTGTCTTCAGGCTTCCATAACAAAATGCTATAGACCGAGTAGTTTACACAGTAGACATGTATTTCTCACCGTTCTGGAGGCTGGGAAGTCTAACAACAAGGGGCTGGCAGACCTGATTCCCGGTGAGGGCGCTCCCTCTGGACTGCACACAGCAGCCTTCTCACTGTGTCCTCATATGGTAGAGAGAGAGTGAGCTTTGGGGTCTCCTCCTCCTTTTATAAGGGTGCAAATCCCATCACGGGGGCCTTACCCTCATGACCTCACCCAATCCTAATTACCCCCCAAAGGCCCTACCTGCTAATACTATCGCAATGGTGGGTAAGGCTGCAACACGTGAATTGAGAAGGGAATACAAACACACAGTCGGTAACACATGGCCGTTCACTGCAGAACTCTGTCCTAGAAGACAAAACAATGACTAATAGGTCTTTGGCTGGGTGCTCCCCACCCCACCCCCTACTCACCCCCCGAAGGCCAGAATATTGGACATACATTTTTGCCCATTAACCAAACTGTTCATACAGCATTTGCAGTTCCAAGAGATATGAATCATTATTATGTGCTTGAAGTGTCTTTGGAATAAACTGTCCATAAATTTTCAAATTGCAGTTTTATTCAAAATGACATGTCTTACATGTATTATGGACTTTATTCTTCCTGGAATCTTTCTACAAAGATTATTTAATTTGTTCCTCAGAATAGCACCAGCCATGTTCAGCAGATGAGAAAAGGGAGGCCCAAACAAGAACCAAAAAAATGTTCCTGAGGACACTGAAGACAGTCAAAGGTGGATTTAGAACCCAGGTAGGTATTTCAGGTCGCCAAGCGTGGCTTCAGGAAGTGCACTCTCAGATTTCACACCACTATGATGAAGAGGGTTAAAAAGACCACGCTCAGGGCCCAATTAACACAGGCACACACTTCCCACTGTGTGGAGGTGATAAACACAGAGCCCTGGCCAGTTCCCCACTCTGGCTGATGCATCCGACTGAGTGTATAGGTGAAGGGAACATTTCTAACAAAACAAAGACTTTGGCAATTGTCAGGATGGCTTGGAGCAGGTGGGTGAAAGACACTGGCTGCACTGGTTAATTGTGTCACTTAGCCCCATGTCACTTATAAAATCACCTAAGGGGTGAAAAGCTGACCTAGAGCCAGGTGGGAAATGTGCTGAATTGAAGGACAGCCCTGCCAAGACCTAAGAAATGTGCTGGGGTCAAATGTGCAAGGCCCTGCAGGCCAGGCTGTGGGCCACACTCACTCAGTACCTGCTCAGCCCAACGACCTTCAGAGGAAATTTCTGCTCCTCTCTTCTCATGCCCCAGGCCCCAACACAGGGGTTAATGCGAGATGTTAAAGAGCAGGGAGAGAGGGCAGTGAAAGTACAACCCTAACCTCCATCAAATTCTACAAAAAGCCTATAATTTTTTAATACCCCATGATCTACAGATTTAGAGTGACAACAACTGTGTTGTGTCATAAAGGGTAAATTATGAAATCAGAAGAGAGTTAAGAAAGAACAAAACATAACAAAATGAACCACGGAAGGAAAATGTTGCTACGTCCTTCAGCCCCCAAAATCATTAGCATCACCTCCCTTCCACACACACACCCACCACCACCATGACCATCCCTAGTTAATTATTAGAACCTGGAAACAATAAAATACCTACTCTCAAAGAGCTATTCAGAAGCACCAAAAGTTTAAAAAAGAAACATCCAGTTCCTCAAAAAAAGTCTCTGTTGACAAAATCCCATTATATTTTGGGTTGGCCAAAAAGTCCATTTTGTTTTTTCTGTAAAATAAAAGACACATTTTTCATTTTCACCAATGACTTTGTTGATTTGGATATTTTAAGTTTGTCAGCTATCTCCTATGTGGTATAAAGTTTATTGTTCTCAATTAACATCTCGATTTGATCACTATCAACTTCATCTGGTCTACCTGACCATGGAGCAATATCCAGTGAGAAACCTCCAGCACACAACTTCGCAAACTACTTTTGACACGTTCAATAAGTCACAGCACCTTCTCCATACTCTGCAGAAATCTTTTTATGCATTTCAGTTGCATTTTTACCTCTCTTGAAACAATAAAGAATAACATGCTGGAAATGTCGTGTATTTCCTTTCATCTTCAATATTAAAATGGCTACCCCAAATTTACCAATTTAGGTAAGTTTTTTTAAATGAATGCTGATATAACAGCTGTCACAATATGATCTAACAGAATTGTTTTGAATGAAGTTAAAAACAACTAAGCACTACCAGAGCCATCTTATGGAAAAACTGAACTAACTTGCTGCCCAATCCAGTATAAGTAAATTTCCTCCTTTAATCTCTTCTCCAAGGGGGTATATGAGATTCCTGTTCAGTAAATATAATTTCTGCCCTCCACATCCAGAGAAAGAGTATACATCCCCACTCAATCGCTGCTGGGCCTGATCAGTTTCTAGGGCAGCGTTTTTCCCTACCCTTAACTTTGGGCTTGGCCAGGAGATTTGCTTTCACTAACAAGGTACTAGTGGCTGTGACATGAGCAGAGGCGTGAAATGTGCCTGCACTGTTAGTCTAGGCCTTTGCGCTGTGGTGTCATCATGACAACATGCTCGGGTGGCCCACTGCTGCAGTGAGGATGAGAGACACAGCTTCAGCCGACCTGTAGTTTAGAACCAAGCCCAGCTAAATTCAGTCTGGACCAGTTTATCCAAAGACACACAAGAGGAAAAGGAGTTCCAAGAATAGCTTACTTTTACAATTTTGACCTGAGCAACGAAGAATGTTGGATATTGGTGCTATCTGTTCACTTGCAGAAATGGGGGAGGAAGATATTTTGGCTATGATTGGATGTAACACACAATCAAGAGTTTGGTTGGGACATCTTAAATTGGAGATTCCCATGAGACATTGAAGGGGACAAGTCAAGCACGTGATAGGGGATGAGGTCAGGCTTGGAGATATAAAATTGGAATGTACTAGTGTCTAAAGGGAATTCACAGACACATTTCTTGAGGAGTCACCTAGGCAACAGAGATACACAGAGAAAGAGGAAGCCTGAACACTGAGCTGCAGGCACCCCAACAAGAAGGGAAGCCAGCAAGAGAAAAGCTGAGAAAAGAAAACTGAGAGGAATATAGATGGAACCTCCCAGAAATGGTGGCATCTGAGAACTACCCCTTGGATTTGGGAAGGCTGAGGCATCAGCAAAGGTTGCAGGATGAATTTCAGGGAAACAAAGCCTGGAGGAGGTTCAACAGAGAAGAGGTGAGGAAATGGAGCAGCAGGTAGAGGCACTGCTTCCAAGGAGTCTGCTGTGAAAAAGAGAAACATGGAGCTGCTTCTGTTCCAGGCACCATTATGTTGAAACAATTACCCTGACAGGAAAAAAATACAGAAGTAAAGCTTGGCACAGGTGGGATGTGGTTCTGTAGTTCCCAGGGCCTGCTCTGCCCTGGTCCACCAAGGGCCTCAGATGCCCACCACTGAGCTCACACGTGTAAAATGGGGACATGGGCTGAGGAGTGTCTGAGACCCCCTGTAGCTCCCAGGGTTCACGCCGCTGTCTCAGCAGCCCCAGTGTGGAAACATGACAGAATGAGGACATGAGCAACAAAGAATGTCTGTCAGTAAACTAAGAATGTGGAATAGCATGACTGCATCAGGATCAGTAGATTTCTAAAGGTGTTTGTTACTGAGGTTTTATGGTTCTGCGTATCTCAGGCAGTGGGGAATTGTGAGGTCTTAACACCTGACTCAAACCTCAGAGCATTAGGCATCCCAGCAAACCAGAAGAAGGCAATTGAAAGGCAAAGGTCTTCCTTATCTGGGAAGGTCCAGAAGGCAATACAGGCACTAGCTTAGAATTTATCCACTAGATGTACAAGTGGTAAAATCCAACTTCCCCAAAATTTGGTAGATTTAGCAGAAATGAAATAGCTCTTGTACTTCGCCCCAAACAAATATGAAATGACCAAATACATGAAAACCCAGACTCTCAGGATCACCCAGGGCCTCTCCAGTCCTCCATCTACTGCAATGCATGACCTCCACGCTGTGGCCAGGGTGGACCCAGCCTCAGAATCAACACTCCCAGAGGTACACACCCACTCCTGAGCCCCAATCAGCCCACTCCATGGGACTCCTTTTACATGTTCTCTAAACAGAGTCAGTGTCAACCTCATCATTCTGCTTGTGGACACAGAGAAAGCTGGTTTCCTCAGAGCTCCAGGGCTATCATGTCACCACGATCCCCAGGCACAAGGCATCATCTGACCAAAACAGATTTCTCCATTTCAGTCTCCCCAGTTCTTCTGACATGCTCCTTGCCATGCCATGGAGCTCGGTTACTCCTCTCACAGAAGTTCCCAGATGAGAAAAACAAACAGCAGGCACAGGAGAGGTAAGTGTTCCGTGAAGACACATACAGTCTGTGTGTCGTGGTTAACAGACCTGCCCGGCTCAACCTGGTGGTGGCAGGTTTATGCAGGTGAATGAGCAGAACCATGTGGATAGTTCCCTAAAGAGAGATTAAAGTGGGTATAATAGATCAAAAGAAAACGTGGCCATGCCCCAGTTATTCTCTGCCTCTCAGAAAATGCCTTTATGACCAGACTTTGTGGAAATAATCTATGAGAACACCCTGAATTTACTGTTCTTGGCTTGAGAACATCTGGAAGCCTTGGAGGGTTAATGACCCACAAACCTAGTGCATCTGAAGAGGCCCCAACAGTGAAATGCCAATTTCCATTTGCAAAGAGCTGCAGTGAATGTATGTGTATGTGGAAAGGATGTCTTCATTGCTCTTGTTTCTGGCAACAGAGCCACTCTGCTCCACATGCATCCATCAAGCCCAGGTCAGGGCTAGAACATTCAGGAGGTATAAGACAAGCACACCTGCCCAGGTGTACAGGGGTAGGTGGCACCACCACCCTTGTCTCCCTCTGGACAGTGGGCAGGAGGCAGCTAGGTTCCATGGCACTCATTTGACTTGGCCTGAAGGAACACTTTAACTTGGGTTATATTTATTTATATCCTTTTTTAAAAAAAAATAGCAATAATAATAATAATAAAGCAAAAACCAGAAGTATGAGAATGATAAACAAGAAGGGACAAAACTAAATCATGGATCAATACTATTCTGGTTCCTGATCTCGGGCAAGTATGGGTGGAGACAGGCAGAGATGGGCAAGGTGTACAAGTAGTCCTAAGGATTGTCCAGCCACTCCCACCTGATGGGGCTTCAGTGACCACAGTCAGGGATTGGGCCCAGCACATTCTGTCCTTTCTCTGGCTCTGACCTGTAGCATCCTCCTGGGCCCCAAGCAGCCTGTGAGGCTCTAAGTTTCCCTTGGCTTCAGCTCTGGTCCCAGCTGCAGACACAGCGGAAGGTTTATTACTCCACACAGCTCCTTCTGCTGCACTGGATGCAGACTCCTGCCCAGTTCTGGTTTGTTGCATTAGTTGACACTGGGCTCATTTCCACCATGCTTTGCTGGGTCACAGGCCTCTCTGTCTGCCCTCCTGGATACACTTACACTTTGTCCTCCATCGCTTAGAGCAGGATCTCAGAGTTCCAGTGTTAGATAAAACCCCATGGTTGCCACATAACAACCTCAGGGATTCCTCTCTGTCTGTATCTCTCTTTCTCTGTCTCTGTCCTAAACTCTTGGAGCCTCAGTTTCTCATTCTATAAAGGGGGAATAATGACTCTAAGCTCATACAACACAACCTACACTAAGAGGACAGAACAATGCTTAGCAAACCATAGGGCTCCCATAGTGAAGATGCTCTTGTACGTTGCTGGTGTACAATGTACAGCCATTTCAGAAAACAGTTTCACAGTTCCTCGAGAGGTTACATATAGTGTTGCCACATGACCCAGCAATACCACTCCTAGATATGTACCTGTAGATGGATGAGAACATATGTGTACATAAAAATCTGTACACAAAGCATTATTCACAATAGCCAAAAACTAGAAACAACCCACATGTCCATCCACTGTTGAACAGATAAACAAAATGTGATCCATTCTAAGAATACAATACTATTCAGCCATAGAAAAGAATGAAGTGCTGATACATGCTACAACATGGATTAACCTTGACATTATCCTATTAGAGAAGCCAGAACCCCCCCAAAAAAGTATTATGATTCCATGTATATGAAATGACTAGAACAGGAAACTCATAGAAACAAAAGGAAGAAGAAGGAGGAGGGAAAGAGAAGAAGTAGGAGGAGGAGAAGAAAAAGAACAAGAAGATTAGTGTTGCCAGGGTGGGTAAAATGGGAAGTGACAATGGTTATGAAGTTTCTTTTCAGGATGATAAAAATATTCTAGAATTAGTGGTGATTAGTAGACTTTAAAAGGGTGAATGTTATGGCATATTAATTATATCTCAATAAAAATAATAGAAAAATTAAAATAAGCAAAAGTAGATATGCAGCAAAAAAAAAACCAGAAAATAATAAGGACTCTATGCCTCTTTCCTGAACTTTCTTGTTTCCATTTCAAAATCACATGACCATTGAGCTTGGAGCAGCCTCTTTGCACCCTAATATGGTGGGCTGAGACAAAAATAGAAAGGATTGTTGCTATTTTGGGCCATATATCTAGCTCTAACCCTCTATCTACTATTTATCCATCCACCCATTTTAATTCTACTTCATGGTATTTCTTGTCCTCTGCACAGTTCTCTAGCTGCCATAGTTATCCTGCCTAATTCAGTTGCTATGGCCAAATAAATGAGAAACAGTTTTGTGTCATGGTTACACACATACACACAATTCTCTGATCTTCAAGAGTAGTTTACCACTATAACGTTTCTATTCCATTGTCTGAAGAAGAATAAACTACAGACTAAAAAAACTCAGTTATGTTTTATTTCATAAAGGTTAGAAAAACTCACTGTCCCAATAAGAATAAAAGTGGATCTGCCTTTTGACTCAGCAATTCCACAGCTAGGATTATATCCTAAAAACCCTGAACCAATCCAAAAGAACCTATGCACCCCAATGTTCATAGCAGCACAATTTACAACAGCCAAGTGCTGGAAGCAACCTAGGTGCCCATAAGTAAATGAGTGGATCAAAAAACTATGGTACATTTACACAATGGAATTCTATGCAGCAGAAAAAAAGAAGGAGCTCCTACTCTTTGCAACAGCATGGATGGAACTAGAAAGCATTATGCTAAGCAAAATAAGTCAGGCGGTGAAAGACAAATACCATATGATCTCACCTTTAACAGGAACCTAATCAACAGAACAAATGAACAAGCAATATATAACCAAAGACACTGAAATTGAGAACAGGCTGACAGTGACCAGAAGGGAGAGGGGAGGGAACTTCAGGGGAAAAGGGTGAAGGGTTTGCAGGAACAAGTATAAAGGACACATGGACAATAATGGGGGTGGGAGGTAGAAACGGGAGGGAAGTGGGGAGGGCTGGGGTGGGCTGGGATGGGGAGAAAAGGCAGAAAACTGTACTTGAACAACAATTAAAAGAAAAAAGAATAAAGAATAAAGGTCTGCCTCTCCCTGCCCATAATGGTTAATAGTGAGCCAAAATTAAATAATGTTTATCCAAATCTATTAAGGGAAAATTATTACCAAGTAGTCAACCTAGGTAAGCTCCTCCTGAATTTTCCTGGCAACCCACATGACAAAAAGTCTCCTTTAAATAAACCCTCCCCAAGGCTAACAACTGTAGCACCTCAACCCTTCACATTTAATTTCCTTTTAAAACTAGGTTCCTGAGGGGGCTCAGCATCCACCACAACAGTTCCTCTTGGAGGATTCCAATGAGCAACAACTGCCTCAAACCCAACGCATAATCACTGTTATGCAAACTGCCATCACAGAGTGAAACTCGGAGTCCATGTACATTTTCTCCCCAGACTAGTGTGCTCTGTCCTCTCATTAGCTTTTTCTGAACTAAGGGTTCACCACTTTTTAAGGTCAGAAAGTCTTCTTTACAGAATATTCACCTGATACATTGAACACTTTATTCTGAGGCTGCTTTCATTCTCAATAACTATTGCTTCCTAAAGAGAAACAAGCAGGCGCTATGGCTTGCTTATGTGTCTTTGTGGCACTGGGCAGCAGGCCGCATGCAGGAGAACCTTTGTTCCTCAGTTACTGCCCTGTCTCATTTACTCTTTCAAATGTCATCTCACTGAAGGAACAGCATTCCAAACACTCAGACACCTGGAGGGAAGAAGGCCCCCAAGGAAGAAGCCTTGCCCTTCTATAATCTACAGTCTGGGCAAGGAGCTGAGAGGCACCCACGCTGCTTCACTGGTAAAAATAAAGACTCCCTAGAATGACTTTCACCATGATTCAGAGAACTGAGAGACCAGTATTGGCTTAGAATAACATATTCATGTTCATAATATCCAAAGATGCTAAGAAATGATGCTCTTAGCCCAACAAGTGAAAATTCTGGGGCTCTCCCCAACTTGAACTCTAAATTGGGATTTCACAGATCTCTCTTTGGAGAAGCACTCACCCACCAAGCCCACCAATGTGCACTCCTCCAGTGAGCACAGCTGGGAGGGCACTGGTCCAGGAGACATGTGGCAAGGGTGCAGCAAACAGAATGGAAGAGGGAAAGTCATTCAGGCCATCAGCAGTTGTAGATATACTGGGAACATACTATGCCCCAGGCCTAGAGATTTGGCCACAAATAAAGCAGACACAATTCCTGGCCCCCTGAAGGGGAAGATGGATGTTATACAACTAATTATGCAAGTAATTAATTTCAATTAGGGAAAGTGTAACAAGTGAGGTGTACAGCATGCTAACAGAATATGTAACATGCCCTGTTACATGTTGTAGTCCCAACTCCCAGACCTCAGAATGTAACCATTTATAAACATCTCTAACAAGGTGATTAAGTTCAAATGAGGCTGTTAGGGTGGGCCGGACTCCAGTCTAGTGTCCTATATAAACAGGAAGAGATACGAGGAATGAGCACACACAGAAAGACCATGTGAAGAAGGTGGCCATCTATAAGCCAAGGAGAGAAGCCTCAGGAGCCAACCCCAGCACACCTTGACCTTGAACTTCCAGCTCCAGGACTGTGAGAAAATAAGCTTCTGTTCTTCAATCCATCCAACCTGTGGTATTTTGTTATGGTAGCCTAACAAACTAAGACATGATCACAGACCGTTCTGCAAAGCTTTCAAAGACTTTTTTGTAGCAGTGACCCAGAGACAGGGGTAAACGAACATCACAGTTTTGATCCAGGTCATGGGTAATGATGAAAGGAAGCAGACAAAAGGACAGTTGGTGCAGGGAGGAGAGCTTTACTGTAGACCAATGTTCTCTGACCTCTCAGTGATCTCAAGGTCCTTCTCAGCTTTTGCACCTTACACTTCTCCTGCGCAGGGACCAGTGAGCAACTGCATCTGTACCCTTAAAAATGAACACTCCTATTCCTTCTCCAGCCTACCACAAGAATTATAATGAGTCCAGGGAAGGCGCTCCCAACTGTGTCTTCCTCATAGCTGCACACTGACAAGTCGTGCTGCCCTGATTAATTTCTCCACAGCCCTGGTGTGCGTTCCCTCATTTACAAAATGCAGACGTTGTCCTAGACTACACGTGTCCATCTGTGCTCTGGAGAAAAGGGAAGCTTGAGCTTCGACCCCTCCCAGAATTCTCCATTTTTTTATGTTATTCATACTTTACTCTAAAAAAAAATTCTTCCCCCTTCAGTCTTTGTTTTCCCTAAGCTTAAATATTTATTTTTCAATACTCTATTTTATTCTTTCAAAAGTGTTCTTACCAATGTATTTTTAACATTTATCTTAAATATTCTTCCTTTTATTTTTATTTTTAATTTAATGCTGTTCTAGCTTTCTCCTTTATCAAAACTCTTGATCATTTTGTCTTCATGTTTTATTTCCTATAAACATTTTATTTCCCTGTTTTACTTTCTTTCTTTTAGAACTATTTTAACCTTGCCCTCCTTGTAGTATACTACCTTTTACAGTCACATTTCCCTATTATATTATTGAGCATTTGTTTCTACGAGCAAGGACCAAAAACATCCCAGAATTTATTTATTAAAAATTGTGTATTTATTCTTACATGTTTAAACTTCAGTCACCTTCAAAGCACTCTCCATCTGATGCAGTATACCTATGGAGACCTTTTTTGCACTGCTCAAAACAGTTCTTGAACTCTTTGATTTCAATGATTTTTAGTGTCTGTCATTTTTTGTTTCACCTTTTCCACATGGGCAAAGCATTTCCCTGTGAGGACATTCTTCATTTGGGGAAAGAAAAAGAGTTGCTCTGTAAGAGATTGGGTGGGACATGGGGGTCTGGCCATTTTTTATCAAAAACTGCTGAACACTCAGCGCAGTGTGGGCAGATGTGCTTGTAAACCACCCATCGTGAAATGGGCAAATGTGTTGAAGGAGTTTTCAAAAAAAATTCACTGAAGCCAAATGCAGCCTCTCACAACAATGCCAGCTGGCACACTGATAATTCTGGGGTTTTTAGGTCCTCCTTCATATACTGGTCAACACACTGGTGAGAGGGGGGATGGACAAGCTGTAACACCACCCCAGGGACACTGGAGGCCTTCCTTCTCCTAACTGCCCCTAATCCACCCGCCTCCAGGCTCTCCCAGCCCTCCTAAGGCAGCTCTTAAGAAGCGTACTGTCTCAGAGTGCTCTGAAGGCCTTCCATGTGGCAGCAGCACAACTGAGCTCCCAGACAGGGGATTCAAGAAACACAGCAGCTTTCCAGTCCTTCTATGAGGGATTGGCTATTTGAAAATCGATACCGTTGGATTTGGGATGAACTAGGCCCCAAAGCTGTCACAGCACAGAAGTGGGGAATGGAGGCCACTGGCAGACAGAGCAGAAACCAGGAGACTGGCTTTGCTTTCATCCAACCTGTCTGCCCCTAGGATATTTATTTCTGAATTGTGCCGTCTTCCTTTCTTGGCTGAGTTCTGGGAAGATATCTTTGTCAGGGAGAAGGGGATAGAAGTGGGTGGGGGCGGGCTGGGCCAGAGGTGGAGACCATTTTGCTCTGGCTGTGCTCTGGTGGACTCCTTGGGGTTTGGAAAGGTTAAGATTGAGCCTCTATAATCCCTACTTTATGCCCCAGTTCCCAAAGAATATATACATTTCTCTATGGGGTTTGCATCCCTGATTGATGATTACATCTATTTGCAGAGCTCAGGTCATAATTGCAATACCTGCAACTAGTGGGTTTTGATTCCATTCTACTATATGTTCTTATTGATTTGCCATGTAGAAACCAATGAAAGGGAGTTCCTCACTCACAGGGACCTTACTTATTGCTCAAACCATTCTGACTGTGCCTCCTACCTGCTTCCATAACAGCACCCTTGGCTCACTCTCCACTGAGGGCCTTGATCCTCTTGCTGTCTCCCACCATAAGAAGCTTCCTCATCTGGTTGAATAGCCAAGGAGCCCCACCCCAGCATGGCTTAGCCAGGAAGCCTGAACCAGAGGAGCCCTTGCCAACACTAGAGTGCGCTATTCCCCCAGGGGGCTACCTTGTGCACATCAGGGAACCAAGCACCCTGATTGTGTCCATCAGCTTTACTGAGAAGATCCTGGTCACTTATCCCCATCCTTGCAGAGGGACAGAACATAGGGTTAGCTGGTCAAAGAGCAAGTTATTGTCAGGAAGCAGATCTTGTCAGAAAGCTTAATTTTCAGCTCCCTGCTGCTCGGGTTACGGGTAAGATCAGTGGGGGAAAAAAATAATATCCACAGAGGCTTGCCGAAATGAAATACAAAGCGGCCATTCCTCTGAAGACTCAAATTATTGGGGGAATAAATCAAATCATCAGTGGGCTGCATACTGGTTTTGCCACCTGTAGCACAAAGGTGTGTTAGAGGCTGGCTGTGGGTGTCACTCTTAGCCGTCTTCACAGGAGCCCTCCCTCTTCTTCTCCTACCTTCGTCCTTGCTAACAAAACACAGATCATGCGGCATTTTGCCCAGCCCTGGGATAACCATGGCTGGCCTGGGCCAGGCATGGTCATCTGTCCAACACCTCTCCAGCCCTCTTGCTGCTATGGATTCCATGACCTTGTTCAGACCAACTTAAAGGCACGTCTTCTAAAGAGATTCTGGAAATGCTGCTCCTCCCTGGTAGAAAGGAAAGCCCTTTTCTACTTGCCCCGCATGGGATGCTGGCATCAGGATACGACATTTGGATGAACCAGGAGGGAAAGAGTACAGCCAACCGGGAAGAGAACCACTCTCCTTACATTGTAGTCATGAAAAAGCCTGGGACCTGGAGAATTCCTGATGAGTACATAGTGAATGTCTTCACGGTTTCAGACACTGCTAGGCATTCTGTTATTTGCAAACCAATGTGATCAGGCACATAAAAATATGAGGTTATGTTGACCTCATATGCCTTTGGAGACAGAATGAGATGATTCAGGGTGTCCTTTATGACAACTTAAGGGAAATCTCTCTAATGTTTCAGTGCCAGGCACAGCTGTGCCACCTCTGACTGGCTTTATCCTGCAGATACTGTGAGCCACAGGGATACTCCTTGGGGCTGGCTGGTAGGAAGCACAAGTGAAAAGCTGTGCTTCATTTCCAGCAAATGTACTGACCTTCACAGCATACGCATTCATAGTCACGTAACCCCAACTTCATCCTCACTCTCCCTTTACCCTTTATCACAATTTCTTAACATCACTCTTCTCATTACAACTGAGAGAGAGACAGAGACAGAGAGAGACAGAGGCAGAAAGGAAAGGTCCTCCAGGAGCAGAGGGGAGGGTTGGACACCGCAGCGCCCCCAACAGCCATCACATCCAGTCATTCATGTGCCCATGCTTACTGACGTCCTGTGGGTGCCTGGCACTGCAGGGGTCTGGGACACAGAGGGGCTCCTCGTCTATTCCGAGACATAGACAAGCTTCGAGGGGCCTTACAAGGAGCATATGCTAAATATGTGAGTACTAAATCAAACTGGTGGGAGGCAGGGGATAACTTGATACAGGAGTTCAGTGAAATTATTCTCTCTCTCTCTCTCTCTCCCCATCCCTGTCTCACCCCATGCCCCCAGGAAGACACACAGATCTTGTGCTGTCAGACCCGCTGCCCCTTCAGAAAGCAGCTCTGTAAGAGGTGATGCAGAGGAGTGAGAACGGAGATGGAGCGGTCTGGGAGTCAGGATGGCGCCTCGCACGTGGTGAGATCACACTGTGCCGTGGCCCCCTGCCTGGGAGCCAGGCTGCCCACCTCCGAGCTGCAATCCAACCCTTCCTTCTTCCTCTGCATATGTCCTCGAAGACATGACGAGTGTGAGTCACCACACCGAGAATAGCACCGTTCCTAAATAGCAGGCCTTTATATACTTCATTTCTCTGCCCATAGTTGCCATCTCATCGCTGTACCTTGCCCATGTGACAAACTTCCCTGGAATGAAGGAGGTGGCAAACACATGTCACCTCAGTCAGGCCCAAAGCTCACATCTCCCATACTTACCAGCTATGCACATTTCCCCCAAAGGTCTCAGTTTGGCCTCCTAAAAGCCACAAACTATGACGTAAGTAACCTGTACAATCTCTCAGAGCCAGAGAGACACACACACCAAAAGGAAAAAAGCTTCAAACATCATTCTATTCCAAAAATATTGCCCTACTCCAAATCCATCAACCATATGGAGTTCAGATTTAGTTTCTCATCTTCTGGTTCCTTCTACTGAGTAGCTTTACTAACAGTGCTTTAAGAAATATATCTCTGCCTCTGGGAAGCCTTCCTTGATTGCACCCACTCTGCTTTCTTAAGACCTGTCTCTATCATGACACTTATCATACAGTATTATTATTTTCTGTTTGGATGCCTCTCTCCTCCAGCAGACCATGAGATGCCTTTTTCATGGCAGAAACTGGGTCTTACTGCCTCTGTGTACTAGCACCTGAAAATGTAATAATGCACTGGCAGCAGGCATTCAAAACTGTGGCACAAACCACAATGAGATACCACCACATACCCATTAGGATGGCTATGTAAAAAAAAAGGAAAATAACAAGTGTTGGTGAGGATGTGGAGACACTGGAATGCCATACACTGCTGTTGGGAACGTAAAACGGTGCAGCTGCTGTGGAAAACAGTACGGCAGTTCCTCAAAAAATTAAAAATAGAATTACATATGACCCAGCAATCCCATTTCTAGGTATATATCCAAAAGAATTGAGAGCAGAGTCTCATAGAACTATTTGTGTTCAAACAGCAGCATATTCATAGCATCGTTATTCACAACAGCCAAAAGGTGGAAGCGACCCAAGTGTCCATCAACAGATGAATGGATAGACAAAAGGTGGAACATATTATTCAGTCACAAAAAGGAAGGCAATTCTGACACATGCTGCAACATCAATGAACCTTGAGGGCATTACACTAAGTAAGATAAGCCAGTCATAAAAAGACAAATACTATGACTCTTTTTATATGACATACCTAGAGCAGACAAGTACATAGAGACGGAAGGTAGAATGGTGGCTGCCAGGAGCTGGGAGGAGGGGAGAAGGAGTCGTTTAATGGCTTTGGGTTTCAGTTTGGGAAGATGAAAAAGTTCTGGAGATTGTGATTGTACCACTGTGTGAATGTACTTAACACTACTGAAATGTATACTTAAATGGTTAAAAAAGTAAATTTTATGATATTTTAAATAATTAATCATTTTTAAGCATAAATCAAATCACAACACCCTCCTGCCTATAACATCCAGTGCCTTTCCTGGGAATCTGGAATTTAAAAAAGAACAAGTGACAAAATGAATCACGCTATGTCATGGGAATGATCTTTTTGGGCCAGGCAGTGAGTTAATAACTGTGATCTCTGAAATCCGAAATGTGCATTGAAACATGGGAATGGGCAGGCTCCAGGGCCAAAGCCCGTAAGGCCAGATAACCAGCCTGACATGTCCTTCGCCACTGAGCCCATCATCCGAGACAGAGGACCTGCCCTAGCTCATATCAGGACATTTACCAAAAATGCTGGCACTGTGAGGAGAATGAATGGCAGATTTCAAACAGGAGACATGTCAAAGACACAGTCTCTGCAGAACAGATAGGACCAGATCTTCAGAACAACTGCTAACAATTTCACTCCTGTGAATTTCCTGGACAATCTGCCATCTGAATGGAAAAGCAGATTTATTCTTGCTGGTGGGTCAGTCAAAAAAAGAAAAAAGAAATCTTGGTGCTTTAGCCTGGAGCTGTATTTGATCTCCAATTTAAAGAGCATGGTCCAGGAAGAAAGATGTAGGGTAAAGATATGCTAATATATAAAGTTTTATATTCTCACTTACTAATTTACTAGTCCTGGAAGCAGGAGTGTGAACAAATAAATAAATAAACCCTACCCAATAAACTAGCAAAATTAAAATCACTCAAAACCTTTTTGCTCCAAATTGGATTCTATTTGATAGAAGAAAAACAATGGAGGTGGGGATTAAGGCATTTAACCTTTTATATCCATATACTTGTATCTTCAGCTACATCTACATCTACCCCAACCCTGTCCTTTTTGTTTCGGTGTTGTGTTATTTAGCTCAGGGCACCATAACAAAATACCACAGACGGGGTGGCCTTAACAGCAGAGATCTATTTTCTCACAGTTCTGCAGGCTGGAAGTCCAAGATCAAGGTGTGGGCAGTGTGGCTTCCTTCTAAGGCCTCTCTCCTTGGCCTCTAGATGGCAGTCTTCTCCCTGTGTCTCTACTTTGTGTGTGTGTGTGTGTGTGTGTGTGTGTGTGTGTGTGTGGTGTGTGTGTGTGCTGTGTGTGTGTGCATGCGCACATAAAGGCACCAGTGATACTGGATTAGGCCCTATCTTGACGACTTCATTTTAACTTAATTACTTCCTTACAGATCCCATCTCCAAATACACCCACATTCTGAAGCATTGGGGGTTAGGACTTCAACATATGAATTTTAAGGGGACACAGTTCAGCCCATAACATCCATAGAGGGAAAATACTGGATTTCTAAGAAAAATACTATACCTTTAAGTAAAACTAGTAATGGATGCTCATTTAGCAGATCATTTTCCAACAATGCTGGGATAAGAAGCACACACCAAAGCTCTCCAAACTGCAGGTATCCCCTTGGCACAGGTAGGCAAATGCAGATGATTCGCATCTTGGGAGCCCCACAAACTGAGTGGTCTCCAGTAGATCAGACCTTGGCACGGCTCAAGAGTGATGCCCTTGGAGCATTTCCTAACAAAAAACATCTATGTAATAATCCTGAATCAAAACCCTTTCCATTTTCAGTGGTTTACCCATTGATGGAATATAATCAAACACAGACACCTATTCAGGGTCATGAGGGTATTTTCCCAAGATTATTCAAGCTTTAAAGGGAGAGAACCGGTGCCCAAACCCATGTTGTCAATGCCCCCCTTACCTTCAGTTTCCATCTGTACACCAGCGAGTCCCTCACCCAACCCTTTCACTCAGTTTAGTGTTAGACCTGTGTGTGCGGTTATGGACTCTTCCAAAGTGGAAGTTAGTACTTTTTATCACTCACTTTTCTCCCTCTATGCTTTTTCTCCCCCATTGGGAAAAACACTAGATTTCTAAGTGAATATAGCAGATTGGGCACACACATATAATTTGGTTCTCTCCCCAACTAACAGTTCAGAAAATGGATTTATTTCTGAGGGTACATGCCCTCATGGATGGGGCGTGCGGAGAGCAGACAACAGGAACAGGATTTTGGAAGCTGGCAAGCATGAGGATGAGTGGTAGCAAACTGGACCCAAGTAACAAAGCTGCATCTTAAGCCAACAGTGAGGAAAGGTAAGCACCAGCCTAGTTCCCTCAAAGTCTTCAAAGTTTGTAGGGGATGGTGGCAATGCAGGTAGCCCTCTGGCTACCTCTTCTAGAAAGAACTTGTCCAATGGACAGCCTCTGGCTGTGAGCACCTTTGGGATCTGCCTTGCCTTTGGGGGTGTGGTCATGCTTTTCTTGGTCAGCCCCACCAATGACTGAGTACGACCAGCATGGGACAGACAACCAAGAGTTAGCCAAGAGTCTGACTCTCTCAGGTTTATGTCATGGTCAGAGGTTCTCCCTGCTCATCCCTGCTTCTGCTCCCTTTCTCCCTTTCCTTCCAGTCATCACATCTACATAATCCTCCTCCCCTCTCCCCTCCTCTTCTCTCCCCATCCCACCGCTCCCCTCTCCTTCCCTTCCACCCTCCCCTCCTCTCTCTCTCTATCTCCGTCTCTCTCTCATTTCCCCTTTCTAAACCATACTAAGTCCTCAACAACCACAGGATTCCATCACTCCCTCCCTGAAACATTTATTTTCCATTGCCATCCCAGGACATAAAACTCTCCAGGTTTTCCTCTCATCTTACCACTGGCTTCTTTTCAGTCTCCTTTGGTGATTCCTTTGCATTTTCTGGCTTCAAAAGCTGGCCCCAGTCTCAGTCCTCAGTCTTCTCCTTTGCTTAGGCTACCCTCATTTCCTAAGTCCATAAAGCAAGGTCCATGGCTTTAAACATCCATATGTTGATGATCTATCCATCCTGAACCTCTCCCCTCAACTCTGAACTCAACATCCAACCTGGAAGCAACATCTATCTCATCCTGAGTGTCTGACAGGCATGCCAAACTCAACAAGTCCAAACCCAAGCCCCCAAGGCCCCTCCCACACTTGCTCCCAGACCTCCCCATCTTGTCACAGGGCAGCTCCACTCTCCAAGCTGCCCTCCTTGTTATCTGTTCCTTCATTCACTCCCTTGAAAGCCTTAGGAAATTCTGTCAGCTCTTCCTTTGAAATACACCCATAATTGACCACTTCCTCCCACCAAGTCACCACCATCTCCTCCAAAATCCATCTGCTCATCTTCTCTGCTTCCCACACCTTCTCTATTTCTCCGAATTTTCAACACAGAATTCAAAGTGATGTTTTTAAAATATAAATCAGCTCATGAAATACATTTGTTCACGTCCCTTACCACTCACTCAGTGAAAGGCCAAGTCCTTACCATGGCCCAGTCCAGCCTGGAAGTAAGACAAAGATCTGCACAGCCCTTGGCCATTGCCCTGACTCAGCTACCACCCTCCCCTGCCTGCCCTCCCTCTAAGCTACAAGGGCTATCCTGTCTATTCTGTGGTTCCTTAATAGGTCCAAGAAGGCTCCTGCCTCAGGGCCTTTGCAAGTGTGGCTCCCTCTAATTAAAGTCCTCTTTCCCCAGATGTCTGTATGGCTTCCTTATATATTACTTTAAGATCTTTAAATGTCACTCTAAATAGGACCACACCTCCTACCACTCTCCATCCTCTACCCTGCTTTAATTTTCTTTCCAGCCCTCCTCCTCGCCTTACACAGCATGTAGACATCTATTTGTCAGTCTCCCCAGAGAATAAGCTCCAGAAGACCAGGAACCTTGTGTTCCCAGAGCCTTGGGCATGCTTGGCACTTTGTAAATGCTCAAAAATTGGGGGGGGGGGATAGCAAATGAATCAGTGAATGAATGAATGAATAGTGCTTCAATACTGCTGATTCTCTTAAGAAAAGCTTATGTGGGAGGGGGTTCAGAGCAAACCTCCCCAAAATGGGCCAACTTGGCATGTGACCTATTTTGAGCTGAAGACAATCAAGACCTTGCATGCTCACAAGAAAAGTTTACCTCTCCCTTAAAGAATTTAAATGAGGGGAACTGCCCAAAATAAGAGTTATCACCAGAAATAACTTTTTAATGACCTATCTCCACAGCTGGGCAAACTTCTAATTACTGAACATCTGCTGTAATGACCTTCCTCCCCTCTGAAGCCCCAAGGCCCCTTACCTCATCCTTAGCTCAGGAAGTCATATTCGTGTCATATATGCCGTTTTAACTCTCTGTCCTGGGACCTCTCATGTATGTGGGGTTCCCATGAATACATATGCAATTAAGTTTGGTTATTTCCTCTTGTTAACCTGCCTCATGTAAATTTAATTATTGGACCAGCCGAAAGAATCTAGGAGGGTAGAGAAAAGTTTCTTCCTCCACCACCCTTGGAAAAATCAAGTATGTAGCTACCCAAAGAGCAGAGACTAGATGTGTTTTTATTCAGACCAGGAAGGCATGCTTTAGAGATGAGTCAGAGAAATGACAGTGGAAGACTCTTCATATATTCTTGAGGAACAAGCTGATTTCATATGTTAATTGACCCAAATACACACACATGCTCCCTAAGACACGTGAGGAGAAATAGAAGCCAACCCTTGTTAGCAGTCTCCAGATAACTTTAATGTGGTTGTTTGTGAAATACTTGCCTTACAGCTGCCCCTGAGGAGCTCGGTTACTATTCAGATCCTGGAGAGAAAAATGCACTAAGTTTTGTTGTCAGAGTTCTAGAAAGAGAAATTCAAAGGGCTGATCTCAAATGTCTGGGGTCAAGTCTTACAAGGAAATGTGGCTCTTTGTCAAATTTAAGGGCTTCCTCTTTAGAGGAAAATCCAACTTGATCCGAGTCATGAAGAAATAAAGAGAGTAATTCCCCAATACCAGAGAATATGTGAATCATTTCCACGTAACAGATCAATATGCTAACTGACCATAATTACTGCATTAATAAGAAAGATTAGAATCAGACATCTTTCCAATACAAGTTGGAAAAAAGACTGGATTTGTATTTGATCGTGAACTCTTTCCCCTCAAGCGTCCCCACATACATTCAGGCAGACCCTGCCCATTTATATGTACAGATGATTCACTCAAAAGAGGCTGGCTCACTTCACCCTGGTATAATTTATAAAGAAAATAAAGAGAAAGAAAGTAAATGGTATAAATAAGACTGCCATGCCTGACCTAGTAAGCCATCATATTTTTAAGGACCTTAGAATACTAATTACATGCATGAAAATTGCTGCTCCTAATAACAAATGAGTACCCCATGTTGAATGAGGCAAGTTTTAAAAAGTCTCAATTAGACCATTTTTTCATAGTACAGTCATGCTATGTTTCTGAAAATGACACATATTAAAACTAACAAAATTCAGTAAAATAGTATCCCTGGGTTTTCACTGACTCAGACCAGCTTCCCGGGCCACCGCAGTGGCATTCTGTGTGTTCGCAGTATCTGAGCCGGGAGCGAGCGACAGGGAGGCTTACGTGCTAGGGGCAACCGAAGAGGGCGTGTGCGCGCACAGGGCCGCCACATGCATGTCTATGCCTTTCAAGTCCTGAATTACTGCCTAGTCTCCCAAGGCATTGTTTTAAAGTTAGAGAATTCTCACTTCAAAAACATAAATTTCAGTATATGTTTAAGGAACTATGTCATTGTTTGTGATCATACTTTGTACTAATTTAGACTTTGTTTTCAAAATTACTATCCACAGCAAGTTCATCACCTTCCTCCCCTGAATAAAAAGTGGAAGCTACCAATAAGAGGTTAATTCAAATAATATTTAAATTCTTTTCCACTTATATACACCCCTTAATTTATCTATAATTTACAGTACTTGTGTTTTTAAGGTTTATCTTACTGTAATATGATCAGTTAACATGAGATTTTCCCTCTTAACAAAGTTTTAAGTGCACAACATTGCATTGTCACATATAGATACCATGTTGTGCAGGTCTCTGAAATCCGTTCATCTTCCTTAACTGAGACTTTCTACCTGCTGACAGGTAGAAACACAGACAAAAGAACCACAAGACTAACAGAAAACAATGAACAAAATGGCAACAGTGAATCTTTCTCTATCAGTAATTACTTTAAATGTAAATGGATTAAACGTTATTCATTTCAAAAATAATATTCTTTTACTCTATCCAGCAGAGCTATCATTTAGAATGGAAGGGCAGATAAAGTGCTTTCCAGATAAGGTCAAGTTCAAGGAGTTCATCATCACTGAACCCTTATTATATGAAATGTTAAAGGGACTTATCTAAGAAACAGAAGATCAAAAACTATGAACAGTAAAAAGACAACACAGTCACAACTATCAACAATTGAAACTAAAAAATGAAAACAAAAACTAAGCCAACAACCAGAACAGGAACAGAATCACACAAATGGAGATCACATGGAGGGTTATCAGCGGGGAGGGAGAGGGAGGAGAATGGGGGAAAAGGTGCAGGGAATAAGAAGTATAATTGGTAGATACAAAATAGACAGGATGAGGTTAAGAATAATATAAGAAATGGAGAATCCAAAGAACTAACATGTATGACCCAGGGACATGAACTGTGGTGGGGGATGCTGGAGGACAAGGGGGATGGTGCAGGAAGGAGGGGAATAAAGGGGAGAAAAAAATTGGGACAACTGTAATAACATAATCAATAAAATATACTTTAAAAAATAAAATTCCGGTAATGCTAAAATCATCATCATCATCATCATCATCAAAGTGAAATAAATGGCCAATAATAAATTTTGGAAAAGGACCAAGTCCAGTTTTCAAGGTCCTCAGAGCAGCTAATGTGTCTTCAGTCCCAGCAGGAGGGTGGAGGGTGGGCCCAAAAGCTTACAGCCAGGGTCAAGTGCACCTCAGGAGCATGCTGTGTATGCCAGGACACGTAAACATAGCATGTGCCTGGGAGGTTGCACAGCAATAGAAAGTGCATTTGGATCTCTAGAGATCCCTTTTCTCTTCTTTCCCTTTTAGAAATACTGTGTGTGATTTTTAATTTTGCCTAGCAGTACGTTGACAATGATGTGTGTATGCGTGTGTGAGTGTGTATGTGTGCAGAAAACAAATGACTTGCCTTCCAAGCTAGGAAGAACAGCTGTTTCTCACTTATTAGGATCAGAAAATAACCCCCTTCCATTTGTTATCCTGTCTAAGCCCATGAATGTCCAATAGTCAGTGAATCGAAAAATCTCAGGCATGCTTGCTCTGCAGAGAGGGACACACGAGAGAAGACTGACACGTCTCGCTCAATGTCATCTGATGTTTAAACTCAACAAGCTTCCTTGTAGGAAGAAGAACCTCAAGGTCAGAGCTCAAATCCACCTCCTCTCTTTAATGAGAGCACGCATTTATTCCTTCACCCTAAATTCTTAAAAGGAGCCCCAACTCCCACGGGTGTTATGAAGGCAATTTAAATCATCTCCCTCAAAAGTGAGATGGAACGTAGCAGTCATTTTTCCCCCATCAGGGTTGGATGTATGGGAGTGCAGGCCTGTGATGCTGTGATTAGGGGCAGCTCATTCCCCCAGAGAGCTACCCACCCAGGCACATCGAGGACACATGGCTCCATGTGACCCATGGCGTTCTCCTCACCACATGCTGTCTCTGCCCCCAACCCCCTCCTTTCCACCACTGTGGAGGTCACAGCCCTGGTGGAAGCTGCGGGGCACCTTGCACACCCAACGAGGGCAGAGGCATGCTTGTGCCTGGCACATAGCAGACAGCCAGCCAGTACCGCAGATGAAAACTAAGGTTGTACTACCCTGCAGGCACAGTGCTGGGGAAACCACAGTGTCGCAGACGCAATGTCTGCATAAGCCTCAGTGTCCTTATCGGTTCCCCACAGGTGTGCTGTGAGGAACTCGTGAGGTGACATATGTCGAGCCCCTGGCACAAAAAGGGTAACTTTCCATAGTGTCTGCACACAGGGACTTACGACAGAGTAATTTAATCCACACGGACCAAAACAACATCCAGGAGAAAAGTTAATAATATGCCAAGCACATAGGTCTAGGTGGGCCCCCTTTGCTCCACAGGTCCTTCGCCAGCTGGGGGCTCAGGTCTCCTCACTCATCAAATGAGGGATGGGTCCAGGAACCCAAGGTCCTGAGAGCAGACTCCACCTTTCTCTGTCTGTGTGTGGCTGAAAGGCTCCACCCTCTCCCATTCATAACTCTGCTAGTCAGCTGCAAGGGCAGGGACTCGGCATCCACCAGGCACCAGTGTGAAAACCCTCGTGTGCTCACTCGCAGAGAGGTGACAAATCCACCACCACACCTTCATCACTACTTCCCTGCTAAGGTCCTGTGCCAGCTTCCATTTTTGAAAATCATAGTCCACATTTTGGGGTTAAAATGGCATTAGTTTACCAACCTCTGAAACAGTCCTCCCCACACCAAAAATAAATTTCTATCAATATGCCATCGAAGGCACAAGCCCAGTACACATGGTGGACACACAGGCTGAACTCACAGGAAATAAAGTGATGTACAAATCTGATGGATCTAGATTGAAAAATATAATCAGTGACCTGAATGCAGCTTTACCCTTGGTAATAGAAAAACTCAGCCACTCGGAACAAAGACAGGAAATCTGGCTGTAACTGTCACCTGTGGTCAGCTCAGAGGGAAACCCAGGGTCTGAACCGGAGGGACAGAGGGGCAGCTCGTGCCTGGGACCAGCCCCAGGAGGTGCCAGGACTCACTGTGCCCCCTGGGTCCTCAACTTCAACTTCGCTAACTCTCTTTTCTTAATCATATTCATATTTTATTTTGGTTAACATGCCTTTTTGTTCCTCCAGTATTTTTTTTTGTTTAATGGTGCATTGACTTTTTTGTAAATTGAGGTGAAATCCATACAATACAAAATTAACCATTATAAAGTGTTCAATTCAATGACACTTAGCACATTCACAACATTGTGCGAGCAGCACCCTCTATCCAGTTCCAGATAAAGGAACTCCATACCCATTAGACAGCCACATCCTCCTCTTCTTTCCCCCACCACTAGCAGCCCCTAATCTGCTTTTTGGATACTCATATAAATAAACTCATACAATATGTGACCTTACATCTGGCTTCTCTCCCTTAGCATAATGTTTTTGAGGCTCATCCACACTGTGGCACGTATCAGAACTTCACTTCTTTTCATGGCTACACAGTGTCCCATTATCAGGATAGATCATGCTTTGTTTGCCCATTAATCCACTGATGGACATTTGGCTACTGTAATGTATAGTGCTACTGTGAACATTTGTGTACAAGTATTTGTTGGAACACCTGTTTTCAATTCTTTTGAGTGTGTGCCTAGGATTGGAGTTGCTGGGTCGTATAGTAATTCTGTGTTGAACTTTTTGAGGAGCCACCACATTCTTTTCCACAAGATGCCTCACTTTACATTCTTATCAGCAATGTGCAAGGCTTCCAATTTTTCTGCACATCCACACCAACACTTACTATTTTCTGCTTATTTTGACTATAGCCTAGTGGTTGTGAAATGGTATGTCATTCCCTTAGTTTTTATTTTTGCCAAAAAAATGTGGTTATTGATATATAACTTACCTGCAACAAAATACACAGATCCAAAGTTCAAAGTGGTTTGACAACTGTAAAGACCTGATGTGTTACCACCCATGACAAGATCTAGAATACTTCTAGCTCATGAGAAAGTGCCATATACCCCTCCCAGCCAACTCTGCCCTCCTCTAGACACACACAACACATTGTTACCTCATGCCAGAGGTTACTGCTGCTGTTCTAGAACTTCTTTTCAATGGAATCCCTCCATAGGTGCTTCTTTTGTTCCATCTTTTATTTTCCACATTTACCTGCTGTGTTGTATATCTTGGCCACTGATCCCTCTGTGTTGCTGACTAGTACTTCCCAGAATGAATGTACCAGTTTGTTTATTCACCCACCTGTTGACTGACATTTGGGTGGCTTGTAGTTCAGGCTTGTTATGTGTAAGGCCTCTATGGACATTTTGCTCCAGACCTCTCTTGTTTTACAGGATCGGCTTTGAGAAGCTGGCTCCCAGGAGACAGCATGGCCGAGAGCAGAGGCTAGCGTGGTGCCACATGCAAGATGTATTGGGTTGGCCAAAAAGCCTATTTTGTTTTTCACATAAAATAAAAGACACATCTTTTAATTTTCACCAATAACTTTATTCATTTGGATATGTTGAGTGTGTTGGCTATCTCCTGTGTGGCATAAAGTTGATTGCTCTCAATTAATGTCTTGATTTGATCGCTATCAACTTCTGCAGGTCTACCTGGCTGTGGAGCATCATCCAGCGAGAAACCTCTAGCATGGAACTTCACAAACCACTTTGGACACGATCAGTCACGGTAACTTCTCCATACACCGCACAAATCTATGTTTGTGTTTCATTTGTGTTTTTACCTTTCTTAAAATAATAAAGCATAAAATGCCAAAAACGTTGCATATTTGCTCCCTTCAATATTAAAATGGTTACACAAAAATTCACCAATTTTGATGCTTTTTAAATGCACACTAATATGACAGCTGTCACAATACAATCTAACAAAATTGTTTCAAATGAAGTTAAAGACAATTAGACACTACTAGAGCCACCTAGTGAAAAACAAATGAATTTTTTGACCAACCCAATACCTTCATAAGGAGATGAGGGGGAGGAAGAGCCTGAGTTTTCACTTAGTTCACCTGGAGAAAGTGATGGAAGACTGGGCAATGGCATCAGGGAAGGCCTCTCCTTTGTCTGCCAGGGCAACAGTAGAAGGATGCCAGCAGGCAGGCAGACATGGGCCAAAGACCTGGGCTCCTATCTCTCCTGATGTTTGTGGCCTTGAGAAGAAGAATCTACCAGCATGGCATGTGCATGAGCCATGGTTGTTCCAAAGCTGATCCACACAGCAAAAATACACACAAGTGTGCACATGTATGTACACACACATGTATCATATTATAATATTACATATGTTGTCATATTGTATTTATACATGCAATGGTAAGATGTGTTTTATATATTATAATATGTAATATATAATACACACATGCTGAGTCTGAAAGGCCAAGGTCAAGAGTATGTCTGTGTGCCTGTGAGGAAAGGAATGAGAAACACTAAAATGCCTCCTACACAATGAGGAATTGAAAGAAATTACCTCATTCTTGCCTCTGATAAACAGAGACACATAAGATCAAGACCTGATTTTTAAACTTGAAAGATTATTTTTTCCTTTATTTCCTTTGCCCTAGGAGATATATCAGCAAAAATATTGCTGTGTGGGATATCTGAAATTTTACTGCCTATGTTTTCCTCTAGGACTTTCATGGCGTCACAACTTACATTTAAGTCTTTGATCTATTTTGAGTTTATTCTGGTGTATGATGTAAGTTGGTGGTCTACATGCATTTTTTTGCATGTATCAGTCCAGTTCTCCCAACACCATTTATTGAAGAGGCTATTTTCACTTCATTTTATGTTTCTTACCCCTTTGTCAAATATTAATTGTCCTTAGAGACTTGGGTTTATTTCCAAGCTCTCTATTCTGTTCCATTGATCTATGTGTCTGTTCTTTTGCCAGTACCAGACTGTTTTGATTACAGTGACCTTGTGATATAGTTTGATATCAGGTATTGTGATCCCTTCTACTTTGTTCTTCTTTCTCAAGATTGCTAAGGCTATTCAGGGTCTTTTCTTTTTTTTTGGTTCCATATAAATTTTTTAAACATTTGTTCTAGATCTGTAAAATATGTCACTGGTATTTTAATAGGAATTGCATTGAATCTATAGATTGCTTTTGGTAGTTTGGACATTTTAATGTTAATTCCAATTCATGAACACAGTATATGCTTCCATTTATTTGTATCTGCCTTAATTTCTTTCCTCAGTATTCACACCTCTCCAAGAAGGATATACAGAGGGCCCATAGACATATGAAAACATGTTCAACATCACTAGCCATCAGAGAAATGCAAATTTAAATTGCAATGAGATATCATCTCACACCAACCAGAATGGCCATCAGTAATAAATCAATAAACAATTACTGGCAAGGATATGGAGAATGGGAACCCTGATGCACTGTTGGGAGGAATGCAGACTGGTGCAGCAACTCTGGAAAATAGTGTGAAATTTCCTCAAAAAAAACACAACTAAAAATGGAACTGCCTTTTGACCTCCAAATTCCACTGAAGGGAATATACCCTAAGAATCCCGAATCACCAATTCAAAAGAACTTACGCACCCCCTATGTTAATAGCAGTGCTATTTACAATAGCCAAGTGCTGGAAACAGCCTAAGTGCCCATCAGTAAATGAGTGGATCAAAATACTGTGGTACATTTACACAATGGAATACTACGAAGAAGAAAGAAAGAGAGAGAGAGAGAGAGAGAGAGAGAGAGAGAGGGAGAGGGAGAGAGAAAGAAAGAAAGAAAGAAAGAAAGAAAGAAAGAAAGAAAGAAAGAAAGAAAGAAAGAAAGAAAGAAAGAAAGAAAAAAGAAAGAAAGAAAGAGAAAGAACTCCTACCCTTTGTGGTAGCATGGATGGAACTGAAGAGCATTATGCTAAGTAAAATAAGCCAGTTGGTGAAAGACAAATATCATATGATCTCACTTATAAGAAGTATTTAATGAAGAAAATTAACTAATGAGCAAAATAGAACTACAGGCATGGAAACATGGAACAGATTAATAGCAACCAGATGGGGTGGGGGAGACATAATGGTGGAAAGAAGGGGAAGGGACTAGTCAAAGACATGTATGAATGACCCATGGACAACAGTGTGGGGATGGACTGTGGGAGCAGGGGTAGGGGTCAGGTAGAGGAGGGCAAAGGAGGAAAAACTGGGACAACTATTATAGTATAACAATAAAAAATTTTTTTTAAATTAAAAAAATAAACTTGAAAGACGATTACTAAGGAAGCAAGAAAGGCAAACAAAACACTGTCCATTAAACCAGCAAAGGAAACAGCACTAAGTGTGAGGAAGAGGGCAAAAATAAGATGTCAGAGGACTATGCACATTACTCAAAACAACTGGTATAATTTGGAAATGTCTTTCATAAAGGATAAGAACTCTAAGGATTAAAAAATGTAATTCCATTATGTGACCAAGAAACACATGTAAATTGGATTAAAGGCTGGGTGAAGTGAACCAAAAGGGCAGACTGGGAACTCTGCCTCACAGATGCAGACACCCATTGGTGGAGGCAGGCTGGGGCATCTGGAGAGGGATAAGCCAGGCCACAGACTGCAGGGGAATCCTGCAGTCAAGTGGAGTCCTGGGAGGCCTGTTAGCTGCCTCGGAGGAGGAGAAAGCTGCCTGCTGGCGTGGGAGCCAATCAAGGATGCCTGTCAGACACACGGAGGAAAACAGGGTTGGGGAGGTTGATGGGAACCGAATCAGAGGTGTTCCTCTGTACACCAGAACTTAGGAGGAGGACCCTGCAGAAACACAGCCCTTGGCCTGTCCACAGGAAGCAGGAGGTTAAGGACATGGAGTGAGTGTAGAGTACAGAAGTGAGAGTATTCATTTATCCCAAAGCATCCCTGAGGAGAAAAGGCATTGCATTAGGAAAAGAGAGGCATCATATACATTGATATAAGGGAAAATTCACAAGCAATATAGACTATCACTGCATTGGCAGGGAATGTCAGATAACACATAAAATTATAAAAAGCAAAATTGTTAAATAAAAAGGAGAAAATGAACAAAACAACTCTTTCCAGTAATCATACCTCTTAAAATGTGTGAAAGACCAAAATTAAAAAATGCATACATAACATAAAGCATTTGAATGTATAAAGTTGAATTAACAGATGCATACATACATAGGCATACTCCATAAACTGACACAATGCTTTTATTCTAAGCATCCATGGAACATTTATAAAAACTGATCACCTATTAAGCTGCAAAAAATAACCTTAATAAATTTCAAAAAGCAAAAACTGCCCACATTCAATTCATAACACAATAAAACAAGAAAATAATATTTCAAAAAATGCAAACCACATGAAGATCTGAAAACAATCCTTCGATGAACTGTTGTCTATACAAACCTGACCTCCTGGGCAGGCTTCTGTAGCCTGGTACCCGGCACCCCACCTGCAGTCACATGGCCACCAGGGGTTGGCCCTTCACCACAAACCAGCCCTGCGTCTACACGGCATCCTTCATAACAACGCTTTCTAGACTGTTTACTTGACTGTTGACTTCACTCTCCCAGGACCCCAGTGCAAAAAGAGAATTAGGAAAACCATTAGTTCAAAAAGAGAATCAAATTTACATTTGTAAACAAGTTTGAAAATACCTAAAATGGTAATCATCCAGAGTCATATGTACTCAAAATATAATTCATGTCCTTAAATATTTTTATTATTGAACTACAAAATTTAAAATAAGTGAACCAAACACTTCATTGAAGAAGACAGAAAAACAAAAAAAGAAAATGAGAAGTGAAAAATAGGGATAAAGAACAGAAAGTAATGAACCAGAGAACAGAAAAAAAAATTGCCTATATAAATAATAATAAATAAGTGCAGAAACTTATTTAAAATAATAAAGAGGCAATCTTCTGGCAAATTAAACTAATAAAAAGATAAGTTATCATTATTTGTATATTCAATCATTATATGTCTAGAAATTATGAGATAATCAAAATAATAATTTTGAAAATTAGGCTGTAAATTAGTGACATGGTTGAACAGAAGTAAATATAATATAAAAATTAAAAATCAATACCTTTTCTAAAGGAAAAGCCAATTAGAATGCATAATGGGGGAAATACAAGTCAAAATATTAACAATGAATTAACTGCCTAGGAGCAACCCTGGCAATAAATACTCAGAAAGGCATTAAGTGGTCGACCCAGTGCAGAGGTGCACTGTCTGGGCAGACAGCAGGCACTCTGGGGAGGGGCTCTGGTGCTGGGCCGCAGAAGCCGACCTAGGACGTCAGTCAGGTTGTACAAGCAATAGTCAGAGAATTGTTTTGAGATCTCGTGTTTTCTTGTGGTCACTAGTATTAAGTGCACTTTGAGTTGATATCATTATGAGTATTCTCAGAAACTATTTCTACTTTAGGGCAGCTCAACAATACTTGGGAGACAGGGAACCATCATAAACCTATTCCACTGAATCTTGTTAGAAAGCCAGTTTTCACAAACTAAAAAATAGACAGATGAAGGCTGTATTTAATCACTCCCAATAGAATATGGGGGAAATCCAACAAAATAGCTCTTAAGAACATATACTAGGGCCCTGGCTAGGTAGGTATGTGGTTAGAGCATTGTCCCAATGCACCAAGGTTGAGGGTTTGATCTCCAGTTAGGGCACATACAAGCATCAACCAACAAGTACATAAATAATTGGAACAACAAATCAACGTGTCTCTCTCTCTCTCTCTCTCCAAAATCAACCAATAAAAAAGAGTAAATAAAAGATTAGGAGGGTAAGAAGAGTTAAAATTCTTTTAGTTATGATCATTTAATAACACAATAATAATTTTTAAATTATTATTTTAAGACAACAATCAACAAACCAAGAAAATAAAACTGAGTCCAGTATCAGGGTCAAAGAATACAGAAAAATTGGCCCTGGCTCGTGTGGCTCAGGGGTTTGAGTGCCAGCCTGAGAACTAAAGGGTCACTGGTTCAATTCCCAGTCAGGGCACATGCCTGCGTTGTGGGCCAGGACCCCAGTAATGGGTGTGTGAGAGGCAACCATACATTGATGTTTCTCTCCCTCTTTTTCTCCTTTTCTTCCCTCTCTCTAAAAGTAAATAAATAAAATCTTTTTCAAAAAGGATACAAAAAATTGAATATATAATAAAGAAGGTGTTAATAAGTTGAAGCGTCATAAACTATCAAATGGTATTGTAGAAACTGGCTTTTTGAGAGTTAGTTCTGGCTGGATAAACCAGTTTACTAAGGTTAATGTATATAAATTATAACTGTATTTCTATTAATAACCATTTATTGAGCACTTAAGCTGTGTGTCATGCATTTTGCTGAAGGATTTACTTTGGTTATCTCCTTTAATCCTGACAACAACTTCTATGAAATAGGTACTACTACTTCTAGATCATCTGTTCCACCAACCCAAAAGGGTTGCAACCTAAAAGGGAGCAAACCAAGGCCCAGAGTGGTAAGTGACTCGACCAGGGTCACACAGCCAGGCAGACAGCCAATATGAGTACCATGTCCATTACCACATCTATCGAACCATACTGTTTCCAATCATCATCTTCAAAAAACGAACATAGCCCTCTGGGATCTGCACATTGGAGTTTGTAAAACAAGAGTAGTCCACAGCAGAGAGACACAAAAAGGTTCAAGTAACACATGTATATCAACTTCAGGGAGCATTTTCAGAGACAAAAAGTAAGGATCCAAATCAGGATGGGACCAGCCAACAACAGGTGCTTTTGTCCAAATTGTTGAGTAGACCTTTACCAGACAGCCTCCAACCACCTTGGCTCCCTGCCCCTTTCTGCAGCCAGCCCCCTGCAGCTCAATGCCTGCCCGTGCTGCCCTGGGTCTGACTCATGGGGCTCAGAAAGCAGCGGGGCTCCAGGGGCACTCATCTCCACCACACCCATTCCTACAGCCTATGCTCAGGGCCTTCCTGCATGACTTTCCCTAGTGCACTGGTACAGCCTCAGCCAGAGAAAGGAGGCTTCACAGTCCACAGCAGTCCAAACAATGAGCATATTCCTGGACATGCCACCTGGACAGGTACTTTCCTGAAGATGCTCACAGTGAAGTGAAAGATGTGTGACCCCCAGGGGAGGGCACACATGCAGGCACAGCCTGGGCATCAGGGTGTGCAAATCTTCAAAATGGAACATTCAACTGGACAGGTGTGGGGTGTCTGGGGATGATAAAAATATTCTGGAATTACTAACAGATGGTGATGGTTGTACAGAATTGCAAAAATACTAAAATCCACTGAATTGTACCTATAAAGTGGTTAAAATGATGAATTTTATGTTATGAGAATCTTATTACAATAAAAACAAAAATTTAAAAATGGAAAACTAAAAGAAGAAATAAAGACTTAAATTTAAATACCAAACTACATATAAATGAATCTCTACATCTACATGTAATAAATAAGTAAATGTATGTACAGGAAAAACCCCACCATATTCTAATTTGATAATTTCCCTATTGAATATGCCCAACGGTAACTCTGATAATAAGGCACAAAATAAGATTGTAAAGAAAATGTGTGTGGTCCAATGATGGACCCACATGATGAAGCAATCTCAACACCTGCTCCAGGTCCCCAGTTGCCTGCCTGATCAGGGCTGTTAACCTCTCTTTCCTAACTTCTCAATTTCTCCATATGTAAAATGGGCACAATGAAGTATGTAGTTTACAGTCTTTTTCAACTATATGAACCAAATCATGCCTTTGTATTATTTTAAATAGAGCATTTAAAGAAAAATCTAATAAACTGCTAGTCTCATCCAAAGGAGTATACCCAGATCCAAAATGCCCCCCGGCTCCATTGACACCCCTGTCCTTCACCCTCCAATAGGATCTGCTCTAGCAATGTGTTTTGCCCCAGCCCGGTTCCGAGACTGTGGGAACCTCTGAAAGTCAGGGTGAATGTGTACATCAAAGCAGAGGAGGAAGCATCAGAACCGCAGTACAGGAACCTGTCCAAAATGCAGGGCCACTGCACTGTCACCGGGCTGTGAGCACACAACACCACCACCCTGGGGAGACCCTGGGTGCTTAAATGCCTATGGATCTGAGATCTGCTTCTGAAATCAAAGGACCATGAAAACAATTTCCATGATGATCCACCAGCTCAGGGCCCAAAGTCAGGAAAAGGTACACTCATAGGATGTCAGAACACATGCAGGAAGTAGAAGGGTGTTAGGAACCAGAGAAGTAAGGAGAGAAAAAGCTCTGTTGGTGCTATGTGGATGCGAGAGAACAGGCAAGAACCCTGCTCTGGATCAAGTAGGGGAGAGTGTAGAAAAAGGGCCTTAAAGATTGTGTCTAGGAGATGATTTCTCCTTGACAAATAAGAAAACTCAGGTTTGGTGAAGGCTAAAGACAAGGAATCAGGGCCAGCTTCCCTGGAGCTGGCACCATCGCAGCCTCTGGCCTGTTGCCCAGTGGTCCCTAGTCAAACCTAGATGCCTCCTGCTGTGAATGCTCCTCCTGAGAAGAGGTGGGAAAAGCCCTGGCAAGCTCAGAGCCTGTTTCCTTACTTGCCAACAGGACTAATACTGGCCCTGTGTAGCTCACAGGGCTGGAGTGAATATGAAATAAAGCATTGTGAGTGCTTGCAAACCACTACCCAGATGGAAGAAGGAAATGTAATTATCATTTGAGCAAGTATTCTTAATGCTTATTTCAAGAAAAAATTTTAAGAAAAAATTTAAAGGCCTATTAGAGAAGAAAAAACACCAGGGTGTGCTATTCCAGTTCCTTCACCAAAGGGATTTAGCAAATATTCACACTCAGAAGTAATCAACAAGGTGCAGAGCTGGATTTACCAAGAAGCTATTGTAGCTTAAGCTTCAGGGCCCTTCACTTACATGGACCCCTTCTAAGGCCTTGAAAGTGTCCTAGCAGGGTGTTCACATGGTCAGATATTACTGTAAAATTTGCAAAAGCAAGGTACTTTCATTATAATCAGCTAAGATGACTGTCTCTTTCCACTCCCTTTTTCCCTCTGTCACAGTCCCCCCATGTGGTGCAGGGGAGTGCAGTAGCCTAGGGCAGTTATGTGGACTTTGGTTTGGGGAATTCAGACTGGGAACACATTTAGTTTCCCTTTAGTGGACTATGTTTATGATGGTTCCCCATCTCCCACATATTGTTCAGCTGCAGTAGGAGTAGCTTCCAAGAATACTCATAATGCCATCAATTCAAAGTGCATTTAATACAAGTGACCACAAGAAAATGTGAAATGCCTTCTAATCTTATAGCTCATGTAGCGAATGGATCGAGGTTGCCCCAAACTTGACAACAATTAAAACATTTACATGACACTGACAATATTGAGTTGTGAAGCTAAAATTAATTTTCTGAAAGATCAACTCTTTGAAAAAAATGTAGCAATCAGTCAACCACAGTGGAAAAAAGAATAAATTACCTTTCTATTTTCTCAACAGAAAAAGATATTCCAAGTCACTGTCAGATGCAGAGTCAGTCAGATAAACACAGTCAAAATATGCAAGAGCAGAAAGGGTTGTAGAGGTGTGTCAGGTAGCTGACAAAAATACACCACTTTCCTGGATTTTGTGATGTTGGTGAACTGCCAGCTTTTTTAACTTGGCAATTTTTTACAATTTTTTCTCATTCTAGATATTTACTTTTACACCTAATAGCACTAATTTTACATTCTTTTTCTTAAAGAAGGAGCCAAAATTATTTAAGATGCCAGCCCCAGGAAACCTGCATGCCAAACCTGCTGACTTAGTGTTCACAGGTTTTTCATTTATCATATTTACTCATTTAGGGGTAAAAACACTCAGACTTTCCTTTCATAAAAATAAATGCATTGTTTTTAAAGCATTTTCACCAAGGACCGAGAGAAAATGGACCTGAACAACCACGGACAGAACAGCTATACATACAGTAGAGAAAGAACCTTCTAAGCACAAAAGCTCATAGGACACCACCTAGAACTCCCTGAGAAAACACTTGGTCTGAAATAGACGGAAAAAAATCTCAGTTGAGTGAACACTGATGCTGACTCCCAGAGAGGAGCACCTGGCTTTTTAAGTTTGATGAAGAGCCCACTTCTTTTTTGCTAACCGATTTATATGCAAGTGTTTATATATGAGAATAATCACAATGTAGCTTATGACACAATAAAATTATTATGATTAGTGCAACACAAGCATTTGAACCACAAATTAGAAGAGGAAGGAAAGAAGACAGCTGTTCCTGGGAATCACTTGACTAAGGAATACCACAACCACTGCTCCCCCTGTCCTCCACTGTCGGAGGACTCCCTCCAGCTAATGCCACCACCACCTGTGTGTCCCAGTCACTCTCAGCGCCTCTCCTGCTATCAGTCCATTCTTGAACCTTTACCCCTCTCCCCTCCCAGCCAATCTGCCACCTCTCTCCTATTGGCAAACACTTCCCAGGTGGCCTCTAAGACCCTGTTTTTCAGCAGGTAACTCCATGTGGGTTCAGCTTCTTCCCAGTGAATTCCTCACACCATATTTGCTTTCCCAGAAACCTGATCCTGCCTGAAGATGCAGACACCCCACGCCAGGTGGACTCTCACCCAAGCCCTGAGTGTACACAGACTTTCTCCCCAACCCCCAGGCTATTTGCACACAGCCCTCCCTCCTCTTCCCTCGTGCCAGGCTTTTCCTTTGGTGTATATAAACATGCTCCAGACTCCCATCTGTCTATCTGTCCATCCATCCATCCATCCATCCCTCCACCCATCCGTCCATATAAACATGCTCCACACTCTCCATTTTGGCTGAGATTCATCCATCCATCCATCCATCCATCCATTCATCCATCCCACAAACATGGACTAGGCATCCACCATGTGCCTGGCATAATGATCAATGCCAGGCCTATAATAGAAAGCCAAGAAAAACACACCATTTTCTTTCATTTATCCCCAGCACTGCTCTGCCCACACTCTGCTGACTCCCTGATTTAATCACTGTCTCTCCCGCAGGGTTTGAAGGTCCCCATGTGGCTGCATCTCAAACCCCAAACGTTTGCTAAACTAAACTGAAAATAAGATAAACTTTGTAGATCTCACTCTCTCTCACTGTCAGGAGTGGCAAGCTTGCCAGTTGTCCCTAGGATGGAAAGCTTTGCCAGGGCTTTAGCTCACAGTAAAAAGCACCCCACTGAACAAGTTTCGGATTTCATGCAGCGGCCTTAACCATGTAGATACTTCTTGGGTTTGTCCCCTTGAAAGCAAGGTTCAGGGAGGACACAGGGGCCCAGGGAAGGTGGTGTCTTCATTTATCAACAAGAAGAACCTTGAAGAACAAACAGTTCACACGTCAGGAGATCACCCGTGACCTGGACCTTAGTAGGCCTGAGGAAGAACCAGGTTCATTCCAGAACAGAATCAGCTCTAGCAGGTACCGTCTTTATCCCAGGAGGCTAACCTGAAATCTATGGGTCCCTTTTTTTAAAATTCAAAATGAATTTTCAAACAATAAGTATACAATCATAAATTGTTCCTACACAGGGAGATGGTCCAGTCAAAAGGGATTTTTTTCTGATATCAGAAAATACATATAATTTTCTCCCAAATTCAAAACTACTGACACAATTTCCAGCACATGGAAACACTGGCACATTGACACTACAGCTGACTTTAGAAAAGGCTCAATTCAGTGATATGATCACAAAGGAGAAGGTGAGGGATGGAAGAGGATCACAAATAAAAGAGACAATGCCTGTGTATGCTCTGCTCATTAGACTTTGACTGAGAAGCCGCCTCATGGATGCTGTCATTCTCTGGGCAATCACAGCATGTGGAGCCAAGTCCAGTCAAGGCTGCAGCAACAGTAATTCCTTTCTCCAGCCTGTTCTTCTGCATGTGGCCATTTGCAGACTCCAGGAAATGGGCTCTTTTCCTCTCTGCACTGGAGCTGGAGTCAAGTAAGCCAATTCCTCCGAGCTACACGGCATTCTTTTTTCTATCCCCCTTCAGTGAGGGGGCCACATGCTAGAAATCTGAGGTGGCTGTCTCTCTTCCAACAGCAAGGGAAGACCACCAGGGTGGCCTCTACCTGTGTGGTCACCATGCACCAGTCTAGGGCTGAGGGCAGGACCAGAAATCAGCCACAATCCAGAGTGGGGGGTAGATTTCCCCTGAAGTTAACTCTGGGGGACAGCTAGGAAGGCTATCTATCATTAATCCAAAATTTACCTATTCAAAATTAATTCATCAGTTTTTATACATATCCAAGCTAAAACATCCTACTGGTTCACCTAAGAATGGGTTCTCCTTGGCTGGCCTGGGTATTGCCAGCCCTCTGCTATTGACTAAATATTTGTGTTGCCCAAAGATTCATAGGTGAAGCCCTAATGTGATGTCACATAGAGGTGGGTCTTTGGGAGGTATTTAGGTCATGCAGGGGACAGGAGACTAGAGTTTGTGATTGGCCTGGCTGCATTGCATGCTCACTTCTGCCTCAGTGGGCTGGCATCACTCTGGTCCACATGGGGTGGGGTTTGTACACAGAAGAGGAGTTCTGTTTCACTAAGAAGGTGGTCAGGTTGCTGTACCAGGAAGATTCATAGGTGAAGCCCTAATGTGATGTCACATAGAGGTGGGTCTTTGGGAGGTATTTAGGTCATGAGTGTGCTATTAGTGTCCTTAGAAGGAAGGTAGGAGAGCTAGTCCCCTCTCTCCCATGCACGGACACCGTGAGAAGGAAGATGGCTGCATGCCAGGAAGCAGCCCTTTCCAGAATCCCCCCCTACCCTGATATCAGAGTGCCTAGCCTCTAGACTGCTCCTCAAACTGCTCCTTGAACCTGTATCCCTGGCATTCCTAGCAGCCAGCACTGTGGTTCCTGCATTTCCTTCTCTTTGCGCATTCGTGGGCTGAAGCCATCTGCTTTCTGGGCCAGACCACCACCACTTGCATCCTGTATAGCAACCTGTACAGCATCCTGACCACCTTCTTAGTGGAACAGAACTCCTCTTCTCTGTACAAACCCCACCCCATGTGGAACAGAGTGATGCCAGCCCACTGAGGCAGAACTGGGCATGTGATGCAGCCAGACCAATCACAAACTCTAATCCCCTGTCCCCTGTGAGGGATTCAGAGACAGGCCTGTGCCTCAAACCAGACCAGAGACTTTCCTAAGACTTCTCTGATGGAACTTTCCCAGAAAAGCCTGTTTCTCCAGCTGCCATCCTAGCTGTCACATGGAGAAAACCTGTCTATGATGTAGAAAGGGGGTAGAGTCTTCAAGACATGGCCTGAACCCCATGGATTTGGCCTTATCTGAAACCAGACTCTGCCCTTGACTTCCCAGTTATAGGAGCAAATAAATCTCTATCTCCTTCCTCCTTTTCATGTTTAATCAAGGATAAATTGGTTTTTCGTCATTTAAAACCAAGAAGGTCTGGATAACTAGATAACTATACTCTTAAATCAGTGCCTTAATTATAGTCTTTTTCACTTTTGCACTCACCTGCTGCCTTCCTCTCTTGGTGGAAGTAGAAAGTAGAAGCAGGATGATATAGTGACTTCATCCTGCTGTGCCACTAATAAGCCACATGACCAGGGAAGTTACTTCACACGACAGCCTTCAATGCAGTAAAATGGGGATAATCCCACCTCCCTCACAGGGTAACCATGAAGATGGGAGAATACAGGGAAATGAGGACAATTCTCCCAGTGCCCTCCTGTGCTTCCTTCTCTCTACTGCAGGGCCTCTACTCTCTTTACTACAACTCCCTCACATCCAAACACAAAAACCTCCCATCAGGGTAGGAAATGCTCCTCTCTACACCTGTGCAAAGCATACTTAAAATAACATAATCCAGACATCAACTGAAATCATGCCCCGAGATACATTGGCCAAACATAAATAGAAAGCAAGAACTACAGGTTAATATCACAAAGGATGGAGAAACAAAAATCATTATATGGGCCATACAACTATTTAATTTTGATAAAAGGTAAAATCCCTAATGAAGACACGACAGTCAAAAAAGTTTACATGCCAAATACCATGAAGATCCTGACCAAGGCCAAACATCACCCCTCAGTAGAATATTCTCCCTGCTCCTGGGCCCACTCTGGCCAGCCTTCCTCCACTCCTGCAGGGCTGGACACATCTGCACAGGTGCCTCCACGCGAAAGCCTGTGCAGGGCATCTGAGAGGACACGGCTCTGAAGTCAGACACACAGGGCTGCAGCGGCTGAACACTGTTCCCCTAAAACTCGTGTTCGCCAGAACTTTAGAATGTGACCTTATTTGGAAGATCCTTATTAGGGTCTTCACAGATATCATTAAACTCAGATGAGGTCATACTGGATTAGGATGAGTCCCGAGTCCAATGACTGGTGTCCTTATGAAAAGAGGACACACAGAGGGAAGAAGGTCAGGTGAAGATGGAGACAGACACTGGAGTGATACAGCTACGAGCCGAGAAACACTAAGGCTTGCCAGCAGCCCCCAAAGCTAGAAGAGGCAAGGAAGGATCCTTCCCTAGGGGGCCTCCAGAGGGAGCACAGCCTTGGGGACACTTTACCTTCAGACTTCTAAACTCCAGAAAACTGGAAGAGTAAGTGTTCATTGTTGTAAGCTACCCAGTGTGTGGCAATGTGTCACAAAAGTCCTGGAAAAGTAATACAAAGGATGCAGGTTACTGCATCCTGGGACAAGTCACTTAAACATCTGAGCCTCAGTTTCCCCATCTGTGAATAGGGAATCTAATAACAAGACTGAGTCATAGGGTTGTTAAGAGAATTAAGTAAAAGCATAGTGTGATGGTTAATTCTGTGTGTCAACGTGATTGGACACAGGGTGCCCAGATTAAACATTATGTCTGGTTGTGTCTGTGAGGGTGTTTCTGGGTGAGATTAACATTTGTAAAGCAGATGGCCCTCTCCAATGTCAGTCAGCATCATCCAACCCACTGAAGGGCTGAACAGAATAAAAGACAGAAAAGAGGAATTCCTCCCGTTCTTTCCTACCTCAGTGCTTGAGCTAGCATTTCTCATCTTCTGCCCTCAGACTTGCATTAATATCATTGGCTCCTGTGCTTCCCAGGCCTTTGGGTGGAGACTGAACTACACCACTGGATTTCCTAGGTCTCGAGCCAATTCCTATAATAAACCTCTCTCTTCAAATATACATATCTGTATACATATACAATAAGTAGTAATACAATTTTATTAAGTAATAATACAATTATTATATGTAATAATTAAGATTTTATAATATCATACCTATTTATAAGTTAATATTTTCTATTACAGAAGAATTACTGTATTATATAATATTATATGTTATATATAATTATTAAATAGTATATATTATATAGTGCATTATATACAATAAGCAACAATATAAATATACTATATATAATCATATTATAATTACATTATAAAGTATGTATGGTATGTTGTACAGTCAAATATCATGTATATGATATATGATATATATTTCATATCTATGACATATAGCATATATCTAGTTATGTGTGATATACGGTATTATTATTACATACAAAATAATAATTTCATTTTATTAATTATTACATATCACATGTAGTATCACATGTAGTATTTCTATTGTTACTCATGGCTGTATCCCTCATCCATCCCTCCCCTGGGCACAACTCAAAAGTGAAAATGAGCAACTAGCCTGACTTTTTCTTCAGAGTCATCAGAGAGAAGTTAGAAAAAAATGCCTAATTATCTTAGGCTCAAAACACAAGCTCTGCTCACAAATTAATTTTTCAAACTACAAAGAAACAATGGATTTCAAGTCTCTTTCCCCTTTGTGTAATTGAAATACTTTCTTTCAGGGGTGACCATGCAGGGCACAGAAGCAACAAGAAAATAAATCACGATGAAGACCACAGGTGGGACTGGGATGAGAAAGAATGCCACTGTTGTGCCTAAAAAGGAAGAAACTCCCCTCATCAGGACTGCTATCTACTTTCTTTCTTTACTGCTTTACTGAAGTATAACTGATATACGCAAAACTGCACAGTTAACGTATACGATTTGGTAAGATTGGACATATGCATACACCAATGAAACCATCAGTGCAGTCTAGGTAATGAACACATCCATCAGCTCCAGAAGTTTCCCTATGGCCCTTGGTTTTAAGGAGCTTTCTTTGGGGGAGAGGTAAAGTACATTTAATATGAGATCCACTCTCCTACCAAACTTTTACAGTGCATAATACAGTATTGTTAACTATATGCACTTTGTTGTATAGCAGATCTCTAGAATTCAATCATCTTGCGTAATTGAAACTTTGTAGCCATTGAAGAGCAAACACGCCTCCCCCATCCCCTGACAACCACTTTCTACTATCTGCTACTAGTATCTGAGTCTATTTTAAATACCTCATATAAATGGAATCATGCAGTATTTTTCTTTCTATGATTGGCTTATTTCACTTAATATGACATCCTTCAGGTTCTTCCATGTTGTCACAAATGGCATGATTTCCTTCTTTTTAAGGATGGATAATATTCCTCTGTGTGTATATACCACATTTTGCTTATTCATCTGTTGACAGACATTTAGGTTGTTCCCATGGTTTGGCTGTTGTGAATATGCTGCAGTGAATATGGGGGTGCACATACCTCTTCCATATATTGACTTCAATTCTTTGGGATATGGATATATTCCCCAAATGGGATTGTTGGATCACATGGTAGTTCTATATAGTTCTATATAATTTGGGGGGGAATAATTTCACACTGTTTTCCACAGCGACTACACCATTTTACATTCCCAGCTACAGTGTTACCAGGGTTCCAATTTCTCTACATCCTCACCAAGTTACCTTTGGGGTTTTTTTATAACAGCCATCCTTACAGGTGTAAGGTAATATCTCATTTGATATTCATTTCTCTGATAATTAGTGAGTCTGAGCATTGTTCATATACCTGTTGGCCATCTGTATGTTTTCTTTGAAGAAATGCCCATTAAAGTCTTTGTCAGTATTTTTAATTAGGTTATTTAGGGTTATTTTGCCATTCCTAAAAGTAGAAAACTCTCTGCTCTCATTGGGACAGTTGTCTTTCTTCCTTCCTTCCTTCCCTCCTTCCTTCCCTCCTTCTTTCCTTCTTTTTCCTCTAGTTTCTTTCTTTCTCTCTTTCTTTCTTTTTTTCCTTTCCAGCTATATTAAAATATAACTTATATACATAAAACTGCACAACTCTAATGTTTTGCTATTAAGTTGTAGGAGTTCCTTATACATGTTCAATATTAAACCCTTATCAAATATATGTCTTGCAAATATTTTCTCCCATTCCACAGGTTGCTTCTTCATTCTTCTGATTGTTTCCCTTGTGGCGCCTAAGCTTTTTAGTATGGTATAGTACCATTTGTCAATTTCTGCTTTTATTGCTTATGCTTTTTAAAAGATTTTATTTATTTATCTTTTATAGAGAAGGGAAGGGGAGGAGAAAGGGAGAGAAGCATAGATGTACAAGAGAAACATCTATTGGGTTGCCTCTCACATGCCCCCAACCGGGGACCTGGCCCACAACCCATGCATGTGCCCTGACCAGGAATCAAACCAGCAATGCTTTGGTTTGTGAGTTGATGCCCAACACACTGAGCCACGACAGTCAGGGCTGCTTGTGCTTTTGTTGTCATATCCAAGAAATCACTGCCAAGATCAATGTCAAGAAGACTTTCCCCTATATTTTCTTCTAGAAATTTTATGGTTTCAAACATTACATTTAAGTCTTTAATCCATTTCAAGTTTATTTTTGTATATGGCCTAAAATAAGGGTTCAGTTTCATTCTTTTGCATGTGAATACCCAGCTTTCCCAACACCATCTGTTGAAGAGACTGTCGCTTCCCCACTGTATATTCTTAGCACCCTCAATGAGGATCAGTTGACTGTACATGTGAGAGTTTATTTCTGGGCTCTCTATTCTGTTCCATTGGTCTATATGTCAAACTGCATAAAGCAGTATGCAGGTACCACACTGCTTTAATTACTATAGTTTGATAATATATTTTGATCAAAAAGTGTGATACCTTTAGCTTTCTACTTTCTAATGGCCTTTTCCAGTGTTTCCCAGATCACCAAAGAAATTTTAGGCAAACTGATACAAACCCAGTCTCCTTACATCTGTGAGGTACCCAGCTTTGCATATTTGCTGGCTCTCAGAACACTCACTCACCCTCCCACCCATCCATTCTACAGATTTATAAAATGTGAGCTGGTCACTGTTCTAAGTTGCTGGGGAGATGGTGTCAAACAAAACAGGTAGGTGTCCCTGCCTTCATGATGTTTAAACTCTCCTGAGCAAGAAAGGCAAGAGACAAGTAAATGTTATAACAACAAATGTTAAACATAAGTGCATGAAGTAATAAGTGCTATAATGAAAATGAAACAGTAAGAACATAAGTGGGGGAGGTGACAGGAGCTGATGGGTGTGGACTCTAGGCAGGGTGATCCATCTTGCTTTCCTTTCTACCTCCATATAGTACTGCCCCATGAGTTGAGGCAGAGCACTGGGTCCCAACTTAGGGAAGAGAGCTTTGTAAGCTGGGTAACAACAGAGTAAGGCAGCCCATGTCTGAAAATAAGAGGGTTCTGTCAGGTGACCCTGCAAAGCAGCCCTGCTTTCTTCCCTTGGCTGCACCTCGACACAAAGTGACCACAGTAGGGCTGGCAGCATTACCTGTCCCGCTACCTCTACAAGCAACAACTGGAAATGTTTTCTCCTCAGAGTGTCCTTCATAAAGCTACTGCTGCTGGAGCCTACATGCGTGTCTGGCCCTGGGCTAAGTGTTCACACACATGGACCACAGTGGTCCTCAAATCATGCCCCAACTCAGTGGGTCTCACGCCTGAGCAGCGGAGGCATCGCCTGCAGGGCTCGGCACACACAGGTCCGTCACTGGGCCCAAACCCAGAGCCTCTGGTTCCAGGGTTTGGGGTGGGGTCCGAAAAGCTGCATTTCCAACAGGTTGAGAGGTGATGCTGCTTTTGCAGATCTGGGGACCCCCACTCTGAGAACTCCTGTTCTAAGGGAGGGATTATTGCACCTACTTGACCCCCACATCCCCCCAGCATGGAGACCAAGGACAAAGGGCATGGGCTGTGATCTGCTCACCTCTGGACCTCCAGGGCTCAGGCTGAATGAACCCTGGCACACCACTGGCACACCACTGCCTCAATAACCATGTCTTTTGCTTCAGGGAACTCTTGCCTTCACTTTGAAATGCAAATTGGAAGCAAGCCCTGAGCTTTCAGGTCTACAGGGTACCTGGAGCATCCAGTGGGCCTACACTAACCACAGGGGCTGAGAGCTGAAGCTGTTTCCAATCAAACCAAACTCTGCCAGGCAGCAGCCTCTCATGTGTGCACTGACATGAAGTGCAATGCTCTTCACAAGTGTCTTAGGAGGGGATGGTGGGACAATTAACCAGGCAGAAGTGGATCACTGGTAGAAGCAAAACATGCCTGAAAATGAACGTTGTGCTGGAGTCAGCTCTGCCAGAGCAGCCATTAAATACTCAGAAACTTTGCGCGAGGCTATTGCCAAACTCTGAAGCTTGAAATCGACCACAGCAGGAATATTTGCACCAAAAGCCCCAGCCCACCACCCAGGCCCTGTCCTCTGTTCCCTGTGCCCCGCCTGAGATCTTGCCTCCCAGCACAGCACCGCTCGGCAGGAGCATGAGGGCTCTACAGTGCGGTGCCTGCTGTGCTCAGAAGCCAGCCGCCCTCTGTGGGTGCATCTCTAAACAAATCTCTGAAATTGAAACGGAGATCCACGGGGGCCTATGATTCATTCACACACACTCACACGCACACACACACATAATCTTGTTAGCAAATTTCTCAGGAATGCCCGGATTCTCCTTGACAATCAGTAACAACCAAACTTTTCATGGCTGATCAAAAGAATGCTTAGCCAAAGGCTCTTTATTCTGCTCGCTTTTTCTACTTCCCCAAAAGAAAAAGTACAACTGAGCACTAAGCTCCTAAGAAATTTTGTTCCCCAAGAACCATGAATGTAAAATTCCACTGCGCAGAGGAGTGAAACCAAGGGCCACAAACAGGAATATCTCGTCATCTACCTTCATTCGACTCTTTGCTGACTTTGTTAACAGAGCAAAGAGGGATAACATGAATAATTCACATCCCCAGACACCCCAAAAACTACATTTTAGCCAAACTTTCAACTACAGTCATAACCAGAGAGAAAATAATCCAGTCTACATTTCATTATCTTCCATTTCTCCTGCCTGTCTGAACCTACTGAGAATGGCATTGAGCAGTAAAACAAATGGCCCAAGAGGGAAAAGGAATAATCCACAAACTATATAAACAGCTCCTTTTATGAGCAAGAGTTGACAGTGTTTGAAATTGGAGCAAGGTCTCCAATAACATCGCAGAAGACTGGTATCTAGAAAGTGAGGAGGGTGATTACAAGAGGTTGTCTAGACCCAAAGAGAACTTTATATTAAAAGTCACAACAGAACATGTAGCTTCTAACTCCAGGCAGTTTGTGTGGCATTTTCATGGAATTAGATGTATATAAAATGGTTAAAAACAACAAAACGAATGAAAAATAGTCTCATCGACCTTCACTGCTAATAACAGTAATGCTTGCCTTCAGTCCTGGGGTTCTAGCCAAGGGCAGCCTCAGTAGCAATAAAAATAACCATGCCCATCTTCCTTTTCTGATTGTGCTTTTCCATTTTCAAGGCTCTTCTCTGCTTGCTGGTAGGGTGGGCAAGCAGCCATGATTATCTCCGTTTCACAGAAGGGGACAGGCAGGCACAGGCTTCAGATAATTTGCTGGGTGTCACAGGTGTGACAAGTGGAAGAAAGGGAATTGGTTCCAGGCTTCGGAGAGCGTGTTCCTCCAGTCATGCAACACCGGCCCTCATCAGCCCTTATCACCACGCCTGCCTCACCAACCGGCACACCAGCATTAGGCTGCAAAGTCTCACACCAAAGCATCACTTTAGTGGCACAAAGTGCACACGCACCCAGGAAATCCTGCAGGCCTCTTTCTGAAGCAAATGTTTAAGGCTTGCAGTGGAGACATGGGGCTGATAACTGAGGCCAGGCTTTTAACAGTACATTCTCCCCGTTCCAATCATGAAAATCTGCATGCCCTCTACACACATAATGGAATAGCTAAAAAGATACCGGATGATACCAACTGCTGACAAGTATGTGGAGCACCTGGAACTCTGATACATTGTTGCTGAGAACGCAAATGCTCACCTTACAGCCCAGCAATCCCACTCCTAGGTTCTACCCCCCAAAATGAAAACATGTTAGCACAGGACTGTATATGAATGTGTAATAGAAGATTTATTCATGATTGCCCCAAACTGGAAACAAGCCAAACCACCAGTCCATACAATAAAAAACTACTCGGCAATAAAAAGGAATGAAGGTCTTAATAGATGCAACCATGGGAATGAATCTCAGAAGCATTATACTGAGTGAAAAAAGCCAGACCCAAAAGTGTACATGCTGTATGATTCTATTTCAATGACATTCTGGAAAAGCAAAAATCATAGAGCAGGGAGCAGGTCAGTGGCTGCCTGAGCATAGGGTTGGGGGGTAAGTATGAGAGGGTGCTTTGGGGTGACAGAATGGTTCTGGGTCTCAACTCTGAGGACAAATACATGGCTGCATATGCTGTTAGAACTCATGGAACTGGATACCTGTTAAGGTCAATTTTGGTATATGTAAATTAGATCAATAAACCTCACCTAAAAGAAAAACCTGAAATAAGGCCTAAAGGGTTTTTTTGTTTTATATTGTTGTTTGAGTACAGTTGTCTCCATTTTCTCCCCTCCACTCCCTCCTTGCCCCACCCATCCCCACCTCCCACCCTCCATCCTGCCCCCTTTGGCTTTGTCCATGGGTCCTTTATACATGTTCCTTTGACAATCCCTGCCCTTCTCCCCACCCCCACTATCCCCACCTCACCTCTGATTACTGTCTGTTTGTTCTTAATTTCAATGTCTCTGGTTATATTTTGCTTGCTTTTTTGTTTTGTTGATTAGGTTCCAGTTAAAGGTGAGATCATATGGTATTTGTCCCTTACCACCTGGCTTATTTCACTTAGCATAATGCTCTCCAGATCTATCCATGCTGCCACAAAGGATAGGAGCTCCTTCTTTCTTTCTGCTGAGTAGAATTCCATTATCTGGCAATTCCACTGCTGGGATTATACCCTAAGAAGCCTAAAACACCAATTTGAAAGAACCTATGCACCCCAATGTTCATAGCAGCACAATTAACAATAGTCAAGTGTTAGAAGGAACCTAAGTGCCCTAAGTGCCCATTAGTAAATGAGTGGATCAAAAAACTAGGGCTGGAGTTTTTAAATCCATTCCCATAATATCAGATTCTTAAAAAAAAACCTGCTTCTGGAACTTTAATGAAGCCTGTTTCCTAAACACAGGTGTCTGGGAATGAACTGAGTGAGCCTAGATGTAGTGGACAAGGAGGATGTGGGGCCACTTGGCCATGGGGTGGGGGATCCCTTGGGAGCCCAGTGCCTCTCTGAGCAGCAGCAACCTCCTGTGGAGTGCTGTGCCTGATGAGTTTGGTGGTGGGGGGCATTTCTTACCTAGGACCTAGGAACAGGTATCTGCAACCAGGGTGTGTGGTTTGTGCTATAAATATGGTTTTTTTTAAGGGAAAAAATGCATCAACCCCTAGGCACAAAATATTGAAAGGAAATGAACTGGCAGAAGATTATTATTCTTGGCTTCTGTAACACATTTGAATGAGTGAGTCTTTAAAAGCTTTTGTCAGCTTGCTTTAGAAATGAAATTTGATATTATTAAGACTATCCAGTATGGCAATTATATACATGTAAGTGGAAGATGCATTTAAAGGGTCACGATGAGATGAAATCCTTGGAAAATGCCTCCCTGATCTTTTTTTTTTCGGTCTGACTAAATACAATCAGGTAAGATGAAGACAGAATTAAGTCAGTGTGCAGAATTTAAATTATTTGAATTATTTTTCTTTTCTTTTCTTCTTCTCCCCCCGACCCCCGCAACTGAACTTCAGAATACAGGAAGGGGAATAAACAGCTTAAACCAAAGCTAAGCTCCTCTGTTCTGTATCATTTTTTTATCTATCTGCTCAGCAAACATCCACCACCTCAAACAAATTTGCTAAAAGAGGCAGAAGAGCATGGAGGTTCAGAGCCCAACTTATAAACTTAGAACTTCTGAAGCTGAGTGAGTGTATATCAAGTCCATTATATTATTCTTTCTACTTTATGTTTGGAAAGTTCTGTAGTAAAAAATTAGAGGCAGAAATGACTGGGGGTGGTACAGTGAGAGAGAAAGAACAATGCAGGAGGCAGAGATCTGGGTGCAGACCTCAGGTCCTTCACACTTGCTGTGTGCCCTTAGTGAGTTTCTTAACCTCTCTGTGCTCTTTGTACAATGGAGCTAATAACAGCACCTACTCATAAGTTTGTTGTGAGGATTAAATGAGTTTAAAGTGCATTTATTAAACGTGCAGAACAATACGGAGATACATTTATAAGTACCTACTATGCATGGAGTAGACACTCTACAAAGAGAAACATTGTATATACAAACCTCGTATGTGCACACACACACACACACACATTTCCTGAAGCCTCTACATAGGTACAAAGCGGTTCGCAGAATATATGAAATCTCTGATCCTGTGCTGATACCCTGCATTGTGTTCCTGTCGGGCTTGATAACAAATTTATCGAATGGGCTGAACTCTGTAGGATAGAAGGCAATGGCTTCATTTTTCTTCCGTCACTGCCCCAGCCACACAGTGCCAATCTCTGTCCCTTGCCCGATAATAATCTGAAACAGATTCCACAGCCTTTGAACAAAATACATTAGGAAATTACAACCTGGCTCAGGATGTAAAAGGTTCAGTGCAGCCCCGTGTGAACATTTCCATTCACGTCTGACTTCCAGCTTTACCCCTCCCCTTGGCTTAGGCCCCACATAAGGTTCACAAGCCTATAGCGGCAGGTGCACCTCAGCCCATCCTCCAGGCTTCCTCCTCCCCCACCCCATCTCCTGGTTCCTCCAAGACAAAGCAGAAGGAAGAGTAAACTAGATAGAGTGGAGAAGCTAATGTCTGCTGTTTGAAGCCTTTGCTGTACCTCCTGGCGTGTGACGCAGAGTGGCCCACCAGGCCCTGGTGGGAGGCCCGCCACCCTACAGGGCTCCCTGATATAGTGAAGAGCTCTCCAGCCCTCTCCAGAATCTCTCCCTGGGACTTGCGCTGGACATGACCTTGGCAGTCCCAGTGTGCAGGCCCCCTCCACAGCAGATCCCTTTCCCACCTGCTCCTCCCCACCTCCATGGGTCCACAGGAAACTTGCACCTGCCTGCCATGCAGTGGGGCTGGGGGGAGACTGCAGCCCTCCTGGCCTTCAGAATTCCCTCACGTCCATGTAGCCACCCCCACCCCTGGAATCCAGAGAACTCATGTCAATTTATTGCGCATCCAGAGGCTCCCAAGAACATTCTTATCAAACTCGGCTCCCTGGTGTGCAGACGGGCCTAGGAGAGCTAGAGTTCAGCCAGCACCCAGCCAGGGAGGCAGGTGCCAGCCTCCTTTTCCAAAAGGCACCCCAACTCTACTTGGATCTTCCCATTCAGCCTGGGGAAGTCACTCCTATTGGGAGAAAAAAGGAAACACCCCATCTATCCTGTAAGTCTCTCCTCCATGAACTCACCTGATCCTGATAGAGGAAAAGTGTCCTGGAACATGCAGTGGGTCCTCCCCTAAATAAGGAAAATCATCCCCTACTGCTTTCAGCTTTGGGACAAAAACCAGAATTCCCAAGCAATAGGAAAAACCTCCTTCAACATCCCATTCCTCATTTTTAAATAAAGGAACCTATTATATTCTCTGTCACTTTAAGGAATAAGCAGGATAAAGGGCTAAGAAAGAGCCAGAACACACAGGAGACAGAAAGCTTCAAAATCCATCAGCAAATGCACAGAAAGATATTTACTGAAACAGATACAAGAAATATTATCTCAAGGGAGAGCACATTATAGGCAAGTAGCCTTGAAAATTGCTTTCTGGTATTTCCGGCTGAATTTTCCTTCTTGATAAATTATTTCCAAGTCATTTTCAGCTCTTAGGTTTATTTACACCCATTTCAAAAACTACATGACATCCTGAAAGATACATGGCTTCCATAAGGGGAGGAAACTAAAATATTATAACCAGGGAGATCAAGGTTAACAACTCAGCCCCATCACCATTCCAGGAAGGTTCAGAGAGAGAGAAAGGTGTCCTAGCAACAGCTGATCTCCTGGTGGCTGGCCTCCGCTACTGCCCATGTGCACCCAAATCTCTACCTACAAATGGCGGAACCCAACAGACAAAAAACAGAGCCTACTACGTGGCTAACACCTTGCAGCCTAACAAGTGAGGCAGGTAAATTAAGGACCTTGCCCCAGGATGCACAGTGTCTACTAATAGGAAGTGCGGTGCTTTGGGAACAAAAAGATAGCACAAAGCACGCCAGGGAAGCATTCCTAAAAGTTCTAAAGAAAAGTAAGCCAGAAGACAGAAGGATCTATATCCTTCTTTTGATTAATGATACCATTAAAAGTGACACCATTTTAAACCTGAGTTGCCCTCAGTGTTTCCTGTCTTTTCATCCTCCACTACTGAATCCCCACTGTTTTTCCCTCTCAATTCGAGCCCCATGTCCTCTCCACACCAACGACACCATTTGATGACATGGTTTGGGGGGTCAGCAGAGCTGCTCTTCCACACGGGATTTCTCACTGTGTCCCGTTGACTTAAAATTCCTCAGTTGCCCTGTGATAAGCTGAATAATGGCCCCTAAATGTGTCCACATCCTAATCCCCAGGACCTAAAAATATTACTTTATACTGCAAAAGGGGCATGCAGGTGTAAATGAAGGATCCTGAGATGGGGAGACTATCCTGGATTATCTGGGTGAGCCCTGTGTGAACAGAAGGGTCCTTATAAGAGCCATGTGGAGGACTGAAGTCAGAGAAGACTGTGTGAGCATGAAAGTGATGCAGCTACAGCCGAGGAATACCAGCAGCCTCTCTAGGAGCTGGTAGAGGTGTGGGGCAGGTATGATTCTCCCTCCAAAAGAAACACAGCCTGCCAACACCTTGATCTCAGTCCTGCAGGACTCACTTCAGACATCTGACCTAGATACTTGTAAGAGAATAAGTCTGTGTTGTTTTAAGCCACTAGGTTTGTAGTAATTTGTTACAGAGGCAATAGGAAGCTAGTAGTGGCCTCACTCCCTAGGAGATAAATACCAATCTCCCAGCAGACAGAGGTGACACCAACCTATCTCCCACCTCAGCTCCCAGCCACTGACCTCATGCTTCAGCCACCTTTGACCCCTTAAGTCTCCCCCAAAGAGGACGGATTGTTTCCAGCCACTGGTCCTTTGAACACACTGCTCTCTGAGATGAGAGTGTCCTGTGCCCTCTACTCTGCCAGGAAAATCTCACCAGCCACAGCCCAGGCATGATGCCACCACCTCTGCCGAGCCTTCTTTCTCCCCGCTGTGCAAAGTCGGCCACTCCACACTCTATGGCCACATGATATTCACCACAAAGATGTTCTTCAGAATTTAGTACATTTTCATAGTAACTTTATTAATGTGTCTGCTTGCCATCAACACCTCTAGGTAAGAACAGAGAGGAACCATAGCAGCCCCGGGAGAGTTACTACCCGACTAGCTAAACACAACACCTTATCTCCACATGTGGTACCAAGGGTAGGACTTCAACATATGGATTTTCAGAGACACGATTTAGTCCATAATAGTCCATAAGAATTAAAATCATGCTATATAAATACCTGCAATTAGCTGGCCAATGAGAAATGACATGTATTTTCATAAGGGACAGTTAATCCTCACATTCTTCTTCTTTACCACCATCATCATCATCATCATGCACAAGGGGGGACCCACCAAAAATGAAATTTGCTTATAAAAGATTGTATATTTATCCTTACATGTTTAAACTTCAGTCACCTTCAAAGTACTCTATTTGATGCAATACATGTATCAAGACGTTTTTCCCACTTCTCAAAACAGTTTTTTCAACTTGTTGATTTTGATGCCTTTAGTGCCTCTGCTGTTTTTTGTTTCACTTCCTTTACATTGGCAAAACATCTCCCTTTGAGGAATTATTTCACCCAGGAAAAGAAATAAAAAGTTTCTCAGGGCAAAGATTGGGTGAAGAGGGAGGGTAGGACATGGGAGTCATGCCATTTTTGGTCAAAAACTGCTGAACACTCAGTGTGGTGTGGGAAGGTGCACTTGTAAACCACCCATCATGAAATGAGCAAATGCATTGACAGAATCTTCAAAAAAAATTCACTGAGGCAGAATGCAGCCTCTCACAACACCAGCTGGTACACTGATGCAGCTGGGTTCCTAGAACACTAACCTAACAGGGGAAGCCTGTACTATAAGGCGCCTGCCCTCCAGAAGATAATTCTGGGTTTTTTTTGGGGTCCTCCCTTGTGTGAATGGCAGAGTTTCCCAGCTGTGAGCTGGAGTTTCAGGGGTACCCCAGGTATCGATCCCTTTGGTGCTCACAGCTCTTGGAACAAAGGCCTAGGATCATCATCTCCATCCTCTGCGGCTGTCACACTTTTACTCCAGTGTGCTGTACAAGCGCCATTATTTTCATGGAGGTGGCGATGTGGAAAAGGTGAGCCACCACCTATCATTATTGAGGGGGTAAGCAAAGTACACATGCAAAACCCCTGGCACAGGGGCCACACCTACCCAGGAGAATAGCTATCTTGTGTTTATTATGGTTGTCACCATCATACACATCATCAGCATCATTGTCGTCATCGACACTGTCATCATCATTGTCATCTCTGTGGTCATCATCACCGTCATTATCATTGTTGTCATCATTGTTGTCAGCATCATCGTCACTGTTGTCATCATGGCTAACAGCACCAGAGTGAGCTCCTTGCCAGAAGCCATATAAAGGACTACACGTGTAAAACTGACCTTCTGGGTGCTCAATACAGAGGCGCCAAAAAGTCAAATAACTTATTGAAGGTACTCAGGCAGCAGGTGGGGTAACTAAGCTGCTTCAATCAATGACTTAAAGGTCCAAAATGGAACAGGAACCCAGAGGTCCTACCAGAAAGACTCCAGAATGTATTTTAAGCCACAGTTCACAGGTTTGACTACACGTGGGAACCGCCCTGGGAGCTTTCAAACCTTCCAGCACCCAGTCCCACCAAGGGTTTCTGATCTAACTAGTCTGCATGCAACCAGAGCATTTGAATTTTTCAAACCTCCCCAGATGATTCCAAAGTGCAGATAAGGCACAGAGCCCTGTTCCAAAGCCAGCTGCCCACGTGGGAAAGATGTGTTTGACAATCAATAAGATATAATCTTGCCCTGGTCAAGAGGCTCAGTTGGTTAGAACATCATCCTGTATACCAAAATGTAAGTTTGATTCCCAGTCAGGTCAGGGCACATACCTAGGTTGCAGGTTCAGTTCTCAGTGGGTTTTAATCCTCTGGAATCAAACCCATTGAAGAGATACAAAAGAAAACAATCCAAATTGCACCCCAAAGAGTAAAAATCCTGGGCAATAATGAGGTGTGGCATAACAGGGGAGGCATAGAACAACTTCTAGGAAACTGGGTACCATAAAAGCAAAAGCCTTGGCTAAAAATATGTTCCCCGATTTCCCTTGGCAAATGGATCCCACACACTGAAACAATGAAGGAAAGGCTGGATGTCAGTCAGCCACCCTCTCAGCTTTTGATGTCTTCACAGAGCCACCTCTCCTGGGAGCCAGGGGAGAACGGCAGAATTACAGAAGTGTCGAGAGCATTATACAACCCCAAATTGGAAGAGACACTACAGATCATTTGGTGGGATCTCCTACTCAGAGGAGGGAAATCCTTGACAATACTCCTCTGTTTTTGCCTTTCTTCCAGGGACCCTTAGTCTTTCTAAACACCCTGTCACAATCTTACACAGCACCTGTGTTTAGGGGGAGAGTTGCCTTAATGCCACTTCCATCTAGAGCCCTGATGTCACATGGGATAAGATACCCTTCTTCTACATGAAATCCCCACAAATATCCAATGATGGGCCCCCCTGGCATCTCCTTTGCTCCCTTAATTTTTTTCAGGAACAAGACAAGACAGCAGGTTTGCATCCTCTGCATGCACTTTAATTTGTTAAATCCCTTCTCACATGTGACACTATCTGCTAAGCATATCCTCTATTTGAGATCTGACCCATGAGACAGGGACCATTATCTACTTTCATCTGGAGGCTGCTATCTTAGTCTGTTTGCACTGAAATAACAGAATATTATAACAGAATATCATAAACTGGGCAGTTTAAACAGCAAACATTTGTTTCTCACCATTCTGGAGGCTGAGAAGTCCAAGATCAAGACCCTGGCAGGTTCGGTGTGTTGCAAGGGCCCACTCCCTGGTTTATGGACGATCATCTTCTTGCTGTATTATCCCATGGTGGAAGGGACAAGGGGGCAATCTGAGACTCTTTGATTTTAAAAGTGCACTAACAGCACTTACATTGGCTCCACCCTCGTGACCTAATCACCTCCCAAAGGCCCCATCTCCTACCATTACACTGGGGACTTGTTTTTAGCATATGGACTTGGAAGGGACACAAGAGTGACCTTTCATATGCTTTAACAATACTTTATTAGATCATGATATAGGACTTGCAAAGAGATTTAAAGCCATCCCCCCACCTTCAAGTGGCATATAATTTATTTGAAAAACCATTCATGCATAAAACAGAAAATGCAATCCTTTGTTCATACCTGGCTGAAACAACCTCCTCCTGCTTCTTCTCACACTCTTGCTCCCTCTTCTGCTCAGAGACCTGCGTCTTTGATCCTTACCTTTGACACTTTTGGATATGGAATCTCCTAGACACTCAGACTGAGTCATTCCTCCAGAAGGTGGGAGCTCCCAGCTCCAGCCCTAGTCACAAATCCATCCTGGGTCCCCCACTCTCACTGACCCTCCCTGTGGGAACTCCATGCCAGGCTCAGTGTCTAAGGCGAGTGTGACATCACATGGCACAGCCAGGATGGCTAAGGCTCATCCTTCATGACACTCTCAGCAAGCATCAGTCTCGAGAAACACACTATGCCCCACCCCACAGCCTTTCAAGCCCTTATCCTTTCTGCTTCAACTATTTTCCCCAGGCCTCCTGTTTTCAGCTTGGAAAACTCCTGTGAATGTATCAGTACCCAGCATAAATAACATCTTCTCTGTGGAGGTTTTCCTAAGCTTTCAAAGTCTACGGGAATTCCTTTCTCCAGGCGCCTGTGGCATATTACTGAGTCCTCTCTATAGCACTTACCATATGATTCTGTAATCTTCCCATGCATGTATCTATCAGAAGACTGAGAACTCTTTGGGGACAGATCCATGCCTCATTTATCCCTGCATCCTCAGAGCACAGCACAGGGCTTAAAATACAAAAGTGCTGTATACATATTTGTTGAATAGAATTGACTTGTAAGCTAGTATTATCGAGCCATCATGAAAGACACCATACTTGAGCTAAGCCTTGTTAGGCTAATGTGAAACCGTGGAAGAGTTCGTGAAGTGTGATGTGTTCACTCTTGGCTGTGAATCAGCATTGCACTGTAGGAATTCTGAGCACAGGGAATGGCTTCGGATCAGGGGAAAGCAAACGCTTCCTGTTGACACAGGTGATGGAGAGTCACTCTCCTGGTTCTTGGAAGGCTGGCCACCATGTTCTATTTCTAGGAAGAAGCACCAGGGGCAGAAGCTTTTCCCCAAGGAGGGACTTTTGGAGTCTGAGTTCATGTGAGCTCAAAGGCAGCCCTGAATCCAGAGGAGTTCCCATGATGAATCCCATCTGCATTCCTAGGTATCAGTGATGGTGGGACACCAGGGAAGGGGCGGAGCAAAGAGACCATCTGGGTTTATGTATAAAAAGGCCATCATAGAGGTCCAACAGAGCTGGGCCACAGTGTCACACTGGTCTTCCAGGAATCAGGCAGTCTGTGCATGCCAGGATGCCGCAGGAGAGAGTGATTCATGGAATCCATCAACACATGGAGCTTACCTGCTACCAACATAATGCATCCTTTTGTCAAATTCCAAGTAGCCCTAGAACCCACAGTGGAACCCACACAGTATAAACTGAGGCCTCTGACACATCCCTTCTGCAGACCCATGTCTTACCTCCCCACCATGGACTGGAAGCAACCAGGGGTGTTTTCCAGACACCTCAAAGGGAGCAGTGACCGAACACAGTTATCTTCCTGAAACCCACATCCATGCCACCCTAAGTCCATTAACATTAGAGGGAAAGTACAGTGCAGAAGCCTTGCAAAAACTGATCAAATCCACAGCTTTTATATGGTAAATTATACTGACAAGTCATTTCTATTTTCACATCTACTTTTTCTCCCTTTGATAAATGGGCAGTGGAAGTACTGGCTGTGCTGGGAAAATACCCTCGCCTTTGGAGAAGAAAAATTCATTAGCTAATCCACCTACTTGGAAAATTCATTCTGAGGCTGAACTTTGGAGAGGTTTTATAATGGATGCCCTGACTAATGGGAAGCATGAATCTGTTCCAGATGGTTAATTACTTTTTATCATTCCTTTTAATAATAGTTAAGAATAATACGACAACTGGTGTGAAAAATGAGAATGCAGAAGGATTTAAATTAAAGTATCTTGCACCCATTTCCCCCCCAAAAAGAACATGAAGTTGTGCAGAAAGCCTTTAAAATACCAGATTTGGAACTAGCAGAGGTTACAAATCATGAGCAAGATAAAAGGGATTAAGTTCTATGTTAGCCAAATAACATCCCAGAAGTGGTCAAGCTCAATGTGCAACAGAAAAGCTTCAGAAGAAGTCCCGCAGGTCAAGGGTTAGGGAGCACTTCCAGACAAACGCGTCCTCCCCTGCTCCAAGGGCTTCCCTAGCCCCACACTGCAAATCTTCAGGCCTCAGCACAGGGCCTGGGATGACAGGACTCCTGAGAAACAGGCTGGATTCATCACCCACCTTGCTTACTTCTCAGGTTAACCCCTGATAATACTGAGTGAGATACAGTGAGACAGCAAGTCTCCCAGCCAGCTGCCATGCCTTTACCCACACCGTTCCTTCAATTGGAATGCCTTCCCCAGGCTAATTCACCTGAAAACGTCAACCTTCAAGTCTCCCTTGAAGAGCTGCTGTCCCTGTGAGCCCATCCTCACGCAGTCTGCAAGAAAAGAACTCTCCTCTGAGCCCATAAGCATTCACCTCGCAGACTGGAATTGCCTGCGTGCATTTGCACGTCTGTAAACTATAAATATCTTCAGGGCAGACTAACAGACTTTTCCTCTTGTCATCCCCAGCCTTAGCTTGATCCTTAGCACATGACTGATTAGTAAGTATTTTGTTTAATGGGTGTGTGGCATGGACAGGAATCGGTTGACAAAATGTTCCAACTTGAACATTCTGTGATTCAAGATCCATCCCACTCGCTGACACTGCCTCTCACAGTTGATGCTGGCAATGAATGAAACCCTCTCTTGGCAGAAAGCCACTGATAGATTAATACATGTTCTCTTGGGGAAGCTCTGGTTTTAAACAGACCGAATCTATCCCTCAGATGGGCAACAGGATGTGATTCTGTGAAAGCAGCATTGGCCCAGTCTCATTTCCTGTTGCCAGCTTGCTGGGGGACTTGGAGCAAGTAATAACTCCCCTGGGATTCAGTTTCATGTTCGACATGCTCAAAAGTGAGTGTACACACACCAGGGAGAGCCAGAACCACCCACAGGGCAATGGGAAGAGCATGCAGGGTCGCAGTCCCGTCTCCAGAGCCTTGTGCCCAGCTGCATCTCAGAATCAGAACTGTGGGGTTATAGAAAAGTAATATGTTACTTTTACATATATGACCTAATACCTTCCAGTGAGCTTGGGACAGCATCCCAAATAAACATGTGAATATTCCTATTATATACATAGTAAACATATCCACACTAAATGGGATACATACCATAAATAGCCTTCTTTTCAGTTAGGGTTAAGGTTTTCTCACCTTTTAAAAAATGTTATTAAAAATTTTATTTTTCAGAGCAGTTTTAGGTTCACAGCAAAATTGAGAGAGAGGCACAGATAGTTCCCACATATGCCCTGCCCCCACACATGCACAGCCTCCCCACTACTATCTTTCCCCACGGCCAGCCGAGCTCAGAGCCTGGGAGTAACCCCACAGGATGGTCATACATTCCAAACTGGGCAAGTTGTGAGGGGTGGCCACGTCTACAGCTTCCTAAGCAAAGGTCAGTCTTTACCTTTGCTAAGCTCTATCCATTGTTCTTATGCAGCAAGATAACATACCTTTGAAATGTCAGAGTAATTTTCCTTTCCAGACCCCTCAAGGCAGGACCGAGTACAACTCCAATACATCCCACTATTATCTTTTTACCAGCATGCCATTTCTGTTTGGTTTAAATGTTACATGTTAATGATCTTGTACCCAGCACTGTACCCACTGATGTAAAAGAGGTCGGTATCTCTCCATTTTACTCCTTATCCAATCCTAGAGATCTCCCCTTTTTACTTTTTCCTGTCTCGTTAATCCACTACCAATGGATTGCATATAACCTTCCTTATGTTTTCTCCTTTGATTCCAAATGTAGAAAAAGAAATACAAAACTGCCATTCCCTAGGATGCTTTCAGCAATTTTTGGAACATTCTGCAGTGTTCTCAGGTCTGGTCTCCAGCTTTAGTGCAAATAAACTCTAAAAAAGTTTTCTTTGGTTTTGACTTTCTTTCATCAACAAATCAATGAACCTACATTGAGCATCATCATTGTCATCCAAAGTCCATTGTTCACATTGGGGTCATTAGGGTTCACTCTTGGTGATGTGAATTCCCTGGGTTTGGAAATCAGCTTTACTGGCATTTCAGAACAGCAGGTAAAAGATTAAAAGCCTCTATTACAAATTCTGTTACAGTAATGTATATGGATCTGAAAACAAGACAAAGATATTGGGTCTAACCACACGCAAGTCATGCACCAACAGCGGCACCCCTCTGGGTGGGCTGTCACGTGTCATAAGAAGATGTGGTGCCTCAGTGAGTCCAGCACCTCCATAGCCCAGAGGAGGCACCAGGAACACCCTCCCTATCCTAGGGCTTGAGCCCAGCCCACCATGGACACACAGTGCACATGTGCCTGCCCACACAGCAACCACACTGATGCTGGGACACGGGTTTAACAAAACTAGCTTCCATGAACAGTCAGAGACTGATGTTTATGGGGAACATATGCATTGAGGACGATGGTAGTTAAGACCAACAATCAGACACAGCAAAGCTGACACTTTTCCTCCCAATGAGAGCTTGTCTTTAGCCACTGTACAAGGTAAAAACAGTGACAATTTGATACAGATCCAGTAAGAAAAAATGGAATTTACAAGAAGAGTGCTGTGGGCGCCGATGCACTATCACAGACCATGACCATCACCTAAGAACATATCGTGCCCTGAGCTATTAGCTCAGCATAGGAGAGACCATCACACCTCAGATGGCATTTTTCAATGAACTAAAACTGAAGATAAATCTCCACAATGTTTTCAGTGATATTTAACATTATATTAGAGACAATTCAAGTGCCTTCCAAATTGCTCCCAAACTAAATGATACACATTTTGATTGTCTTTTAAGGTTTTTCAACAGCAAAAGGTAAGGAGCCAACCTGGAAAGATGCCTGTGCTTGGACGGCAGGAAAAATGAGCCAGACGTGCTAAACAATTGGCCGCACACTAAATGCTTTTCTTTGCAGCAAAAACCTATGGAAAACGTATTGAAAACATTGGTGACCATTTGAAGAGAGAACGCTGAGAGAGATGCGTGAGCGTGGAGGTCGGCTGTGCCCTGAGGTGAGGGTTTCTCAGCAGGTCTCAGTGTGTGGCATTTGCTAGAGGCTGTCTCCATCATGACTTGGGTAAAGTGCTATTTCCTATGGATCAATTAACAAAAGATATGCAGTAATTTCATATTCTGAATTAAAGAATTTCTTCAATGAGAACCTTGTTCCAGTGTAACTTCTGATGGAATGGCTGCTCTCCCTGCATAAGAGCAGGGTGTAGAGGGAGCAGGTGTACAGAGACATCATCGGCACAGTGAAATCCATTCACTCCATCATCCCTGACAAGTGACCACAGCAAAGGGCCCCAAAGGCTTCCGGATATCAGTTGTAAGAACATAAGATACTTAAAATGTACTTAACTTCACCAAACTTCTTTAATAAGAAGGGCAGTGATCTAAATCTTCTGGAATACCCAGAATTTTGCTGGTTATCTTAAGTCAAAGAACTTGAGAAGAGTTGTAAATTTAAAAATAAATTACAGTAATCACCCATCATCCACAGGCAATACATACCAAAACCCCCAGTGGATGCCTGAAATCTCAGATAGTAATGAACCCCATATATAGTATGTTTTCCTATGCATACATACCTATGATAAAGTTTAATTTACACATTAGGCACAGTAAGAGACTAACAACCATAAGTAATAATAAAATAGAACACTTACAATAATATACTGTAATAAAAGTTATGTGAATGGCTTTGGGGCCATTGCTAAGTACAATAAGAGCTGAACACAAGCCCTGTGATATTTTGACACTCAATCTGATAACCAAGATGGCTAAGCAACTAGTGGAGGGGGAGAGAGAACACACACAGCATGGATATGCTAGAGAAAGGGGTGGCTCACACCCTGGGTAAGACAGAGCAGGATAGAGCAAGATTTCATCATGCTACTCAGAATGTAAGATTTATGAATTACTTATTTCTGGAATTTCCTATTTAATATTTCCAGACTATGATTGACCAGGGGTAACTGAAACCACAGAAATCAAAACTGAAGATAAGTATGACTGCAGATTACTGTATGTATTTTTTAAGGTTCAGAATTTGAGGGTATTTTCTTGGATGACCAGTGACTCCCAAGAACATATGGCACCCAGCAGATATTTGCAGGAAAAATAAACATACTTAATTTGTCTCTCAAGGTAAATATGACATTTTAACCATGAATGAAAAAGCAGTGCTTTCCAAAAACAAAACAAACTTGTACTACTGGAGAGGCATTTTGAAAATGGATGTTTGGAAACATTTCCATGATTATTTGTGGTTAAAAACACTATAATTTTTTAATCCTCACCTGAGGGCATTTTTCATTGCTTTTAAAGAGAGAGGAAGGGAAGTGGAGAGAGAGAGAGACAGAGAGAAACATCGATGTGGGAGAGAAACATCGATAGATCAGTTGTCTTCTCATAAGTGCCCCAACTGCAGATCGAACCCGCAACCCAGGCATGTGCCCTGGTCAGGAATTGAACCTTCAACATTTTGGTCTATAGGATGATGTTCCAACCAACTGAACCACACTGGCAAGGGCAAAAATGCTGTAATTGGATTTATAAAAACTCATTATCTGCCCACTTCAAAGACTTGGGAATGGATTTTTCTAGTCTTTTTTTTTTCAAGAAAATTTTTAAAAAATTTACTCTGGGGCAACCCTAGGCCTGGTACCCACTCCCTGCCCTGAGCAGACTTGTTTTGTAGTCCAGGGTAACTGATTCTTCTTCTGTGGGGAAAGGAGACTAAGCTGTATAAAATATGTGTGCTCAGAGGGCATGCCTTTTGACCTCACACTCAGTTCAAGAGCCCTCTCTGCAGAGCCCTTTAGAAGGGAATGCCAGTCTCTGCATGAGCACACCTCACAGGGCAGCCTCTCCACGGGTGCAGAGCTCTTGTGGTTGCCAGGTACTCCAATGACAGCCTCGCTGTATTTCAATTCAGTTTGACTCAACAAAGTCAGTGCATAGGGTTAGGCTCTGAGAAGATAAGACACTGTCCCTGCTTTCAGTATTTGGGGATGATAGGGGAACTTAGACTCTCTGACGCAAGGCAGAATGTGACTTTGAGTTTAACAGAAAGGTCAATGGTGTGGGAACGTGGCAAAAATAGACCATTACCATGGGTGTGGAGGAAATCAGGGAAGCTGCATGGAGGAGGAGGGTATTTGAATTGGGCTTGAAGACTTCAGCAGATGTGCTGACTGTCCTTGGATGTCTTTCAAACTCATCCCTCCTCACCAGGCTCACTGCTCCGCTCTGGTTCCAGCCTCAGCAGAACCTTACCTGTGCTAGTTCTCTGGGGAATTTTCTAGTCTTTTAAACATCTTCCAAATGAAGAATTTCAGTGGGTTTCAAATCTATGTGTTAAAAATATAAAAATGCAGCACCTTTCCAGTTAGTTTGCAAAAACAAGTGGGTGACATCATGAGAAATGGAAATTTACTAGCTGAATTTCAACAAAAACCGTTGCATAATACATGGGTAGAGCTGTAAAATGAATATCATAACTTAGTAAGCACCACCATCTGTGAACTTCTTCCCCTTGGGTCTACATATCTTCAAGAGGTATGTTTTCAGCTACTGAAACCAAAAATAAGTGAATTAAAACCAGACATTTGAGTTACCATATCACAAAAAACTAAATCAAGATTTTGAAAATAATAAAATATACCCACTAATGCTATCCTCATTGATAATATCACTAATAATGATATTTTAATGAGAACAAAAAGGTTTCTTATCTATTAAATAAAACATTATAAAACTATTCATAAGCATTACTTACCTCATCTCAACTCATGTTTTTGCATATAACCCATCAGGACTGTGATGTACACATATAATTTATCAATAAACAAATGTACAGTTATTGGGTATGTGTACTCAAAAATTTTTACCAATAGGTATATGCAATTTTAAAAAATGAGATCACAATCTGTTAAATGGGGAGACCACTTACATGACTCTCTCTCCAGTTAATGAGAGAAAAAATAAACATGAAAACGCTTTCAAAGAAGAGCATAGTGCCAAAGGGAGGCAAAGCATTATAAATAAAGGGAGGGGTCTCTCCATTTTTTCTCTCACCAGTTAATGAGAGAAAAAATAAACATGAAAACGCTTTCAAAGAAGAGCATAGTGCCAAAGGGAGGCAAAGCATTATAAATAAAGGGAGGGGTCTAAGCTAGAATGAACTGTTAGTACTTCTGACCCCACTGGTCAAAAACCTGTGCCACTTTGGCCTCATCCAGGCTGAAGGTGTCCAGTGTTCATTCTAACACAGCTTCACTGAGCAAAGGCAATAGCTTAAACACCATTACAGGAGGCATGTTTAACCCACATAAGAGGAAATCTGTGAGGAATGCTATTATTTAAAGAGGGAACTTAAGAGCTCATTAAAATAGGACACATGCCTGGAAATCCTGCCTGTAAGTTTCACTCACCATATGTAATAACCTCGAGGTACTGGTTCTACTTCTGGGGTTTTTTTTTCCTTCCTACTTTATTATACAAACTTTATAATGATGTTGGTGATTAGCAGCTACTGTTGCTGGATTCCTATCTAATGCCAGGCCCAAAGGGAGCATAAATTACCTCAACTTCTCACAACACATTCAGAAAGTGCCAGGGAAGCAGAGCTGAAGGAGACTGAATGGGGAGGTAGTTACGGGTGTCACCTTTGAAGTCAAATGCACAGATTTGGAAGCCCAATTCTGCTCCAAGTGACTAACATATGACAAGTTTTCCAGCTCTCTTTCCCGTCTGTAAGTCCCTTCCTGGTGGGGGACAGAGAGAACTAAATCAGCCATCTGATGTGAGAGAGGCTAAGAACAGAGGCTGTGGGGGAAGATGAGCCAGTAATGTTATGAAGTGCTGTTATACCCATTTTATAGCTAACAAAACTGAAGTAATTCAGTGACAAAACTCAGACTTGATTCTCAGCAGCATTATAACAATAATGAAGATATCTAAAAAAGGAAAACAGTAACTCCTACTTTTATACATGAACCCATCACATTCTGCATGTTCCTTCTGGTCCTATTCATATGTACATACCTCTATTTTATATATAAATCATAGCATGAACAACATCTTACATTATGCTTATTTTTACTTATGTCATAAAAGGTTATTTCCGATAGATTTATGTTTCTCTGTGGTATTCATAATTATAATCTTAATGAATGGAGAGTATGCTGTGATTCGATATACCATAATTTAAATGACCATTCCATTCCCACTGGTCTTTTCAGTTGCTTCCAAATTCTCAGCATTAAAAGCAATGAGGCAATCAGCATTTCCATGCATGTGGCACTTTCCTCCTTTCAGATTGATTGCCCTAAGATAAATTCCCAGAAGGGAGATTACTGGTTCAGAAGACATGAAATATTTTTTATGGCTACTGATATGTACTTCCAAATGTCTTTCCAAAAGTGTGACTCTGAATTTACAAGGCTACCAGCTAGCCGGGAGCCTGTGGGTCTAGGCAAAAGCTCGACCATATTGGGTGGCAAGTATTTTCTGGAAAAAATTCTGCTCTCTGTAGACTTCGCAGTCCATGCTGGCCTTCTCCTGTTGGTTTCTCTTGCTGTCACTGAGTCTTGTACTTTTTTGTCTTTCAAATTTTCCATCCCCAGAAAGCTAATTTGAAATACTAATTTACACACAGACCTCCCTTTCGTTATCTGTAGCCTTTGCCCATCAGAAAACCAGGCAGCCTAATTCCCAAGCAGTTCAGTCCCCAGCATCTACAGAATAGTACACCATCATAGACTCCTGAGAAGTGGCCCTTGTGTGTCTGGGGTGCCTGCAGAGCCCCCACACATTCGTGGCAGGGTGATATTTCCCCAGCTGCACTGGGCCTGGTGCTATGTGCTCTGCTGCCTGCCTCCTCCTTTCCAAGCAGCCCAAGAACAATGGGATGTGCCCACAGGGTCACCACTGACGTGGACTCCTTCAGACCTGCACCCTCCTTTATGTCCTGGGTGGCAAACACTGCAAATTAAAAATGGTACAACAGTCTGTCTCACAAAACCAAGATGGCTTTTAAAAGTCTGTCTTTCAGTGCCCATTCTTAGCACAGCCCCCATTGAATCCTCCACTTATTTACCTACTATACAATGTGTGTTCAGTTTGAAAAACCCACAGACTTTAGTCACATTATTTGTAGGCTAGGATGAAATTTCCACAGAGTAGGTGGATGGAAGACAAGGGTGACAGGGTGCCCAAGAATTAGAATGTAATGACTGAATGGTCTATTGTTTATGAGTCAATAAACAACACAAATGCCATGAGGCATTTGGGAGTGTCTAGGGTAGGACTATGTGGCACAGATTAATGGCTTTATCTAAGAAATACTCATTTCTCATTAGGGGTCCTTCCCAATAAATAGATGGTTTATTTGGTTGATTTCTAATCCAAGTTTTAGCAACAGTAGAGATCCCAGTCTCTGTTTTCATCCTAAGATTTTGTTACCATGAAGGTCTCATGTAATCTTTCTTTTGTTCCTCATCACAAGCCTAATAGGTTGGCACTTCTATTATCCCCATTCTACAGATGGAAACAAAGAGGCTGAATAACTTGCCCAAGGTCACATAGCTGATAAAGAGCAGAGTTAAGGTTCAAACTTAGATCTGTGTGACTCCAAAATCTTAGCTCCTCAACACCACGCTCGTTGTCTCTCTTAATGAAATGAATGAGCAACAAAACCAAATACTGTGGTGCTGCAACTCTACAGGCGAGGAATTGTTAACAGTTCCTTGGTGTTCAGTCAATGACAATGACAGCTTTACCCTGGATGATGGCAGACACATGGTGAGGCTGAACAAGAGGGAGAAAAAAAAGAAGGATGTACTGAACTAGAAGAGTTTAGAATGTGGCTGAACTGCCAGGGGAAATCTGCACTGAGCAGGGGGGGCATGGAGTGGTGGGGGTTGGACCTCAGTGCAGGTTTGGGGACAGGGTGACAGGAGACTCAAGGAGGAGACTGGACTGAAGACCAAAGGTGGGTGGCCAGAAAACACACAGACCCATCCTAATGAGATGGAGATAGCATCTCCCAGAGTTAGAAACAAAGAGGGGGTGGCTTCTTTCACACCTGGAAGAAACCTAGGCCAAGCCTTCCATGTCTCTCTCTACCTTCCTCAGTTTAACAGGAAATTGTTCTAATAAGCCAGTGACTCCTGCAGTATCCTTTCTCTGCCAGCATAGAGCCCAAGGTTGACCCTCCAAACTGTTCTCTCACTTTCATTTCAACTCTCAAGTACCCCATCCCCCCAGAACACCACTCAGCCCAACCACACACTGGATCAAGGCTAAAATCCAGCCCCTCTAGACCTACATCACTGTGGTCTAGCATTTCCAGAATCAATCACAGCAGCATGTGGAATGCTGCTACAATTCATTTTGGAAGTTCTAGCTCCTCATCTGGGCAGCTTGGTCAACACTTATGCAGGTCTTTTTTTTTTTTAATTGAATTTATTAGGGTAAAATTAGTTCACAAAGCCATACAGGTTTCAAGTGTACAACTCAACAAATCAGACCACTGGCGTCAGCAGATGCCCTTGCCACCTACCTCACTGATTCCACCAAGCTTATCTCCCTCCCTCAGCTTCTGGATGTCCGCCTAATACCAGTTCACTTTCAGCACATCTCTCCCTCCCTCCTTCTGGTCTAAAAGGATGAAAGGTTTGTCCATCTGTTCATTAATCAAGCAGCCCAATTTCATTCTTACCACCCTCCCCGCTTCTCATGGACTGTGTTCTGTCAGCCAGCCCCCTCTTCCCTGCATCTTCACCTTTTCCCTCAGTCTTAACTCTCTCTTTGTAACCTCTAGATCTGATCCCTCCTTTCCCAAAGAAAGGCACAGCACACACTTCCTGTAACCCTGTGCCTCTGCCTCCTTTCCTCTCACTCTGAAATCCAATTTCTTAAACTAGCCATCCACATCAGCTCCATTTTCCCATTTTCTCACTTCATATCTCAACCCACTTCAATCTGGCTTCAACCCTTGCTCCATGAAGCAGACCCATGAATTGTCAAATCTAGTAGTGATATTTCAGTTCTTATATTAATGGACATTTTTCATTTTTGGATGAATTTGGATACTGTTGATCAGTATCTCCCTGAAAAAAATCTGTTCCCAAATGTATTGAAAAGACTCAAAGAGAAAAAACAGGGTAAGAACAAAGGGTAGAAGTTAGAAAGTAGCAGATTTCTGCCTGCTGGAAAGATCTGTGGTGCAATTAAGAATCACCAACAGCCCTGGCTGGGTGGCTCAGTTGGTTGGAGCACTGGCCTTTGCACCAAAATGTTCCAAGTTTGATCCCTGGTCTTGACACATACTTAGGTTGCAGGTTCGATCCCCAGTTGGGGTGTGTACAGGAGGCAACTAATTGATGTTTCTCTCTCATATCAATGTTTCTCTTTCTCTCCCCCTCTCCCTCTCACCCTCTCTAAAATCAATGAGCATATCCTCAGGTAAAGATTAAAAAAAAAAAAGATGACCAACAACACAGTTACATGATGATGCTGGAAATCAGACTGGCCAAAATGACATGCAGAAATAGATGTCAGTGAAGAGTGGACTACAGAGATGATCTAGAAGATTTTTTCTAACTCTAGGATCCTAATGGCTTAAGTGAGTGGAGGCCACAGACTGAAGAAGTAAGGTGTCATTCATTTCCACTGGTTGTCTATCTGGGGTGAGGACTTGGCCAACTTCGTAATTCAGTGAACACTGGGTGCCTTCTACAACAGCCCCAGTGACAGGCACCTGGGCAATCTAAAAGGGTGTGAGTTAGGATACAGTTTCGACTGTGCATGACAGAGACTTAAAATGACACTAGTTGCAAGAAAGCAGGTGGCAGTTTTCCTTGGCAAAATTCTTGAGGTCCCTGGCTCTTTCCTGCTGTGCCTAGCTTGTGGCTCAAAACTACATCCACATCCAGCCAGGGGTAAGAGGGACAGGGAAGGGGACAGGGAAGGGGAGTACATTCCCCTTTCCTTTAAGGACAGCTGAAACAGCATATGGCACACACTCCATTAGTGCATGTCCCTGTGACATATTGCAAGGGCAGCTGCAAATGCAGTGTTCTCTGGGTGGCCATGTGCCCAGCTACACTATCTGTCTCTAGGGAAGATGGGGAGCTCAGACCAGGGGGCAGGGAGCAACTAACAATCTTTGTCACAAAGGGTGAAGGGCACAAGGAAGCATGATGCCTGTCCCCAAGGATCTTGCTTACTCCCATCAGAGCCCTTCCCAGATCAAACCAGGGAGGAGAGAAATGCCCAGAAGGTAAAGTTAGTCATCCAAGGTCATCCTTGGGAATGTTAACTTTTGAAATATGCTGAATATTTGGCAAAACAAGCACTTGCAAAGATCTCATGGATAAGCTCAGAACCCAAGAAACAGAACCCCTTGGTCCTCCAAATGCTGCTAGAAAGCATATTTAATATATGAGAATGTGTCTTATCCAGTTCTAACTGACAATTCCAGCTGAGACAGCTGGGGCAACACATGTCTATTTCAGGCCCTTCCTCAGGCACTACGCAGGAGCTCCTCGGTAAGGACCCCAAAGGGAGCCTGCTTTTAATGTTCCATCCTCGAAGGAAAAAAGTGGGAGATGTCAGTTCTGTATAACTGTGAGGCATTCTTTTATTTCAATATGCACAAGGTCCCTTAAAACACTCAAATTTAAGGAATCTGAGTTGTAGCTCCCAGCAACTCCAATGTAATATAGGACAAAAAGATGACAGCTTATTTTTCATAAACTCTGCAAACAACCACTTCCTCTGACTCTAAAGTCACTTATCACTGTATTCTTGAAGAGTAATAATGTAAAAATCATTTTCTAGCTACACTCCGTATTTCCTAAATGGATGGCTTAAATTTCAAAGTAGGAGCTGGTAAAGTTATTTTCAAATCTGTTTGTGGAGCTTGATCACGTGGTCCAGCTCATCTGTACATCTAGTCTGGGGCCTGGGGTGAGAAAGAATCCTGGGCTCAGTGTGGCTGAGCTGCTTCAGAGGCAGCCTCTGCTCCTTTTAAATAAAAGGTCATGGGTGACACATCACTGGCCATCTTGGTAATGATACCATACAGGGACCCTTGTGTAAGGAAGAAGAAAGATTTTTCTATCAGTTAATCCATCGTTGCATGACAAATTACTCCAAAATATGGTGTCTTAAAACTACAGGTATTATCTCATAGTTTCTATGGATCACAAATTTGGGCATGGCTTAGCTTGGGGCTTCTGGCTCCTGGTTTCTCTTTAGATGGCAAGCCAATCAAAACTGTCAGCCAGGGCTGCTATCCCATTTGAAGACTCGACTCGGGGATGAGTGGAATTCTCTGGCAGGCTTATGCACATCTGTTGGCAGGTCTTCGCCACTTGTCACACGGATCTCTCCACAGACCTGTTTCATGCATGGCACGGCAGCCAAGTTCTCCCAGGCCCAAGAGAGTGAGAGAGAGTATGCCCCAGGTGGAAGTCATGCATCACTTTTGCTGTGTTGTGCTCATTAGAAGGAGTCAGTAAGTCTGGCCCACACTCAAGGGGAGAGGATTACATAAGGGTGCAAATGCCAGAGGCAGGGGCCCCTGGGAGATGGCCTACCACGACTTCCTTGTAATAGCACAGGTAGGGCTTTCACTCCATATAACGAGAGGCATCATTTCATTGTTTCACTGGGGGCCAAGATAAAACACAGAATCCAAGAAATTCATAAGGTTGGGGAACCTGCATTCCATAGGCCTTTGATATTTAACCCAGTGATTTAATAAAGAATGAATGTAGCTAGATGCAAATGTAAAAGACTTCAGAAGCCACCTTTCTCCCCATGCCTCACATTCCCTGCCTTCACCCCAGAACCAGAGTGACCATCTTGACTGCAGTAGTGGAGAAGAGTCCTTGCTCCAGGCCAGGCCCCTTTGAGCTCTCTCTCTCAACTTTCTCTCTGTTCTGCCTGCCACAGAGAGGGTGTGGCTCATCTGCCCTTTGCCATGGGGAATGAATGTGCTGTCTCACAGGAGAGCTGGCCAGCTCTGGCCGTATTTGGTAGGTAAGTTTAATTCTGGGGTCAAGTATAGAAAACCCACTGTGGCCACAGATCTAAGCCTCACCCTTCAGGCTAGTGTCTTTTACTAAGAAAGTATATTTTTTCACTTCATTGGCCTGATTCTCTTTTGATTTCAAACTTAGGAAGGGGAGACAGAAGTGCCAGTAATTACCCTTGCCAACCAGCCCCATCACACACTAAGATCCAGTCACCTAGTCCACATCTTTACTTTACAGGTGAACAAACCAAGGCACTATAAGACGGGGCAGAGCTCACATAAACACCCCTGAAATCCCCGAACTCCTGTTTAGCCACCAACTACTACGTGCTAGGCTCTGCGGTGAGGCCTCAAAAGAAGAGATCTTCACATTCTGCTCTAGGAAAATGACTGGATTCCTCTGAGCCCCAGTTCTCTCACCTTGAAATTGGGAAGCAAGGGAAATGAAGCCCATGAAGTTGATGCAGAGTATACAGTAAACATCAGCAAATATCAGCTATTCTTCCCACCATGAAGTCTGTAGTTGGGAAAGCCCATTCAGGTTACAAATGGGTACAAAAAGACTATCTTTAAAGGTCAGTGTGAAGGAGGACGATTCAATATGCCTACAATCTGATGAACTTGGCATTGCTGCTCCCTTCAGTGACTTATCACCCCGCCTCCCACTCTCCACCCCCTCCCCAAGAATATGTCAGTATGTCTGTGTGTTGTTGGGAAGTTGAGATTCCCTGGGGGTGGTGGGAGCACCCATGGGATTTTTCCAGGGTACCAGCAGGCCAAGATGAAGAGCTGTGGCCACTCCCTCAAGGATACTCAGTGAGCATGTAGCAGAGGCAAAAATAGATCCGAGTATGGATCATTTCCTTCCCTGGGCTGGCTTTCTTTCCTTTTCTCTTTCTAATGATTTAGATGATTATTTTTTCCCCAGCACGACCATCAGCTATTACAGGAGGTACAGTTTTTGTAAACACCCCACAGAAGTGCTATGAGTAAGGTCAAGGGCAGGTGCCCCCGCTGGGGGTTGGCCCGGATTCTGTGTTTCTTGTCATTGTCAGTGCATTGCAGATAGCCAACACAGCCTGCAGATTTCATCTGGAGATCCAGACGCAATTGGTGGTAGAGGGAACACCGGCTGGCCCCTCCCAGGGGACATATGGAGCTCTGGGGCAAAACAATGCAATTACCCAATTCTGGGAAAAACAAGCAGGCTTAAGGACAGGCAAGGGTGCCGGGTTGCATGGTGTGCAGAGCCCTGAGAAAGCACCCCACCAAGGAGACTGGGCCCACCCAGCACTGAGGCTGTAAGGAGCATGGTCCTACTGCTGTATCCCTGGACGCTGGCCTTGAAAAGGCACCCCTACTGCCTCTGACAAGGTACAATCTGCTTTCTAGTGTATGCAGTCCCTGTTTTCCTAATTCAGCATTTGGATCTCGATTTCACACCAATCAAAATAAAAATACCCCAAGGGAAGTCAGCAATGAAGTCTTGTCCACAATTTAAACCTCAGTGTACACAAGTGTGTCATCGCCTTTCCTGAGAGAGCAGACTTCTCAAGGCAAAGGAGACAACAAGGGCACGGGGAACTGGGTGGCAGGAGGTCGCCCCGAAGGGGGGCGAGCACAAAACACCCCTTCCTATGCTCCATTGTGCTGGCCCCTGGGGACATAGGTCACAGGCCTGACAAAGTGGAGGTTTGCTTTCATTTGGTGGAAGACCCACTTTCCATCTCTGGGAGCCTGAAAGGGACGATGGGAGCTGGCTTTTCAGTAGAAATGGAGAAAAATATCTGATGGTCCTTTGTCTTTGTCCTCTGGGTTTTCTGGCTGTATCAGAACTAATTCTACATAACAGTGGTTCTGTCAAATGCCTTCTTTTCTCCCCCGCCCCTTACAATACTGGACAAAGATTTCTCATTTCATACATCATTTATTCCAGTGGTAACACCATCCAAGTCACTTCAGGCCCTTAGCAAACAAAAAAGCAAAATGAAATTCTATTTCAGTATTAAGAATAGAAACACTGGGTGATGGGGACTTCTGTGTAGTTGACAAGCCATGAGCTGAGGGTCTTATCCCCGACTGAGGGCAAAACCCAAGATGGACAGACTACATGTTTTACCCCTATGGCCAAAGCCAAAACTTTGTGTCCTCTCAGTAGGTAGGAGACCCAAGAGTGACTATGTGGGAGAAGGCATAGTACAAGTCCCCCAGCCCCCAAACTCAGGAGTCGGCAACCATAATATTGAAATTTGTTTCAACAAGGGGAATAAAGCAATCTGGTATGATACTGTGGTTTGTCACTGTAGAATGCTCCATAAGAACATGGTTAATTATTAGCATGGATGAAACCAAGACCCAATCCAGAACATTTGGCCAGTGCATGGGAGTTAGTTTAAAAGTTAGTTTCTCTCCCTTTACCCACTCTGTCCTTCCCATTCAGCTTGTCCTCTAAAATTAAATGTAATGTCAGCATACACTAGCTTAGAAATCCATTGTACAAAGTCACCTGAAAGAGAACAGATAGCTCCCAGACTATAGCCTGGCTGACTGTGTTAAACCATCTAAAGCAAGAAGTACATCAGCATGGAACAGGAGCCCTAATGTCAAGACCACTCCTCCATGAGGCTACACAGATGCAGCCACTATCCTAGATGTGCCTGCCATGACATGCTGATTCATCTGCCTCCCTGGTACGGGTTCCAGGCTCACAAAGTAACCTTCTGGCTATTCTTTGGCTTTCCATATGGTCAATGGAGAGCTCTTAGTGCTGGTCGTGCTAACACAAACCTTCTAAGCCTTGGAGCAGTTATATCCTTCTGTGTCATTAAACTCATCAGCATTCTAGACTCTGTTTCTGTTGAGCGTGACTTTCTCTCATACAGGCATGGTCTTTGGAGCTTCCAAACAGAGCAAATTTAAAAACAATCATAATAGCCAAATATAAAAGACTAATATATATATATATATGAATGAATAACACAGAACAAGATGCTGATAAAGGATGCTGATAAAGAATGATAAGTAAGGGTTCCCCAGTCCTGCTCTCTCCTCTCCCTCTTACACCTCACCCCAATTCTGTGAAAACTGGATGCAAGCCTATGAGGTGGGGAGTGGCCCACAGCCCGGCACTGCCATCTTCAAAGCCCACAGCCTCAGGCCCGTGGACATCTCAATAACTTAGACTCCACACTTGGAGAAGGAGGTGTGAGAGTGGTGTGTGGAAGGAGTGTGAGTGGTGGAGAGGCTGCCAGGGTTAGCCACAGAGCACCTGAGCATTTAAAGCTCAGCTTACTTCCTGTAGCAGAGCAACCTTCAGTTCTTTGCACCTCAGTCTCTCCATCTGTGATAGAGGAAGTATAACCACTTTGCAGGGGAGTGGAGGGTTAAATGAGAGATTTGTGTGAATTTGGAATTCACCATGGAAACTCATGCTGCTCTCAATCACCTATGAGATCGCCCTGCCTCCACTCCTACCCCTCTACCTTGTGTCTACGGCCCTTTCCCTCCTCACCTCTCTTGCTACTGCTAAAATACAAGTGACCCTGAGGCAGTCAGTGGTGACAGAGTATGCTCTGCAAGGCTGTGAGCCCCCACTGACCTTGACTGCCAAGGCCCTAAGAGGAGCTTTCACCTCGTGCACAGGAGATGAGGGTGACAACAGAAAGGGGGACAAGAAGTCTGAGAGCAGAAGGCACAGAGGCTTTGTCTCAGGGTTTTAGCAGGTGACCCCTCAGTCACCTATCCCAAACTTCCTTAGTCTTCATGGACACCCACCCAGTCTCCCAGTGCTCAACATTTTATGCAGAAATCCCAGAATTCTCCAACTTGAATGGTGATTAAGAGTGTAACTCAGGAATTGCTGGGAATACTTAAGACCTTCATATGCCCCAAAGGAGATCAACCACCTAGACCCAACTTCCCCATTGCTATGGACTGAGTGTACCCCCAAATTCATATGTTGAAGGTCTAACCCCCAAACCCCAGGTTGTTGGAGGTGGGTTTGGAGGTGGAGCCTCTCTCCTTCCTACTCACTCCGTTTCTCACCATGTGCGGACACTGAGAGAAGGCAGCCATCTGCCAGTCAGGAAGAGGGCTCCCATCAGACCCCACTGTGCTGGTACCCTGATCTTGGACTTCCCAGGCTCTGAGTCAGTGATTCTCAAATTTGAGTGTGCATCAGAATCCCCTGAGGGCTTGTGAAAACACAGATTGCTGGTCCCCACCCCAGAGTTTCTGATCCTGTAGGTGTGAGTGGGGCCTAAGGGTTTACATTTCTGACAAGTTCCTCAGTGATGATGATGATGCTTGTCCAGATATCACAGAGGCTTTGAAAGCCTCTGTTATATGTGACACATCTTTGGACATACCCATGTGGAGATCTGCAGAACCAGAAGTCCATAGCCCCCCAAATTCATCCAGGGGTGGGTCTGGATACCCTTCCTACCTCATTGGCAGAGTCTACTGCTCATAATGCTCTCTTCTTGCCAGTGCCCAAACATCAGTGTTCACTAAGTGTGCTGCTAACCCAGCCTCATTCCCAGCACCCAATTCTCTCCATTCCAGCCTCCTCTGCAGCTAGAGGTAGTCATGAGCTAGTGCTCTGACCAAAGGAACAAAGGGAAAGTCTGCTGGAGGGAGGGGGTTGTTGAGAGAGCTATTATTCCCCTGATGCTGGTGCCAACTTCCCTCCCTCTTTCTTGAATGGAGGCAGAATGGCTGGAGCTATGGCATCCTCCTTGCAGCCATGAGGGAATTCCTGACATGCAACTTCTGGCCCCAAGAGATAGGAACACATTCCCAAATTCTTGGTCATGAGTAAAACAAACTCTTATTTAATTTGCTCTTGGTCAGTTTTTTGTTTCTTGAGACTGGAAGCATTCTTAACTGATATGCTAATACTCCATTTTAATTTAAACAAATTATCTCATATTTAGACATTCAGCATGTTTCATGGGCAGATACAGAGATGCACAGAGCAAAAGCAGCAGTAATACAAGGAACACCCTCATCTTTCTCTCCTCTAGTCCAAACCCACTGCACTCCTGGCAAACAGGCCCAGCTGGCCTCTGGCATGGTCAGTGTGAGCCCATCAGACATGTAGGTTGCTGCTATTGGCTTCATCCTATTATTCTCCTTCTACTTGTGGGATGACTCAAGTGGGAACCCACCCCACCCTGGGCACAGCTTGTTACTGACATGGAACTGAACAAATAGGGCAGATGGATTCCATGACTTCTCACAGCCCCCACATGTAACTAGGGCCCAATTACTGAATTGACCTGACATTTGCTGGTTTGAATTAGGAGCCCTTCAAAGAGTCCAGCTATGCTATACTTCTGTTTGTCTGGACATCAGGGACTGATGGGGACAGCTGGGAGACTCCCCTCCACAGCAAGAAAAAGAATGGCTCATGAGTGTCCCTAAATTTGATTCACATTTGTGGATTTCCCTGGTTGACCTTAGCCTTCAGACCCACTGGCTACCAGACAGGGAAACTCAGAAATAGCACAGCCTGTGGCCAAACCACATGACCGACAGCTGTTCAAATGTGCTGTGGCTGCTGGAAGATCCAAAAAAAAACAAAAAAAGAGATGACTGGGATCCAGACTGGGCCCATCGTGCCCTTACCCCAAGGCTACTAAGGTCAGCATCCTGACAGTCAGGGTGGGAGGGGCCTCCCACATGAATTCTAGGTCAGTGAACAGCCTTCTGGCTACAGCTCTCAATAAGCAGTGGCTTCAGCCAGAGAGACATGGAGGCAGGCAGTCCTTCAGAGCTCTGGGTTGGATTTCTGTGAGTCTCTTGGACATTTGCCCATGACAGTAAAATTACTACATCACCTCCAAGAATCAAGTCTTCCCACAGCAGTACCCGTGCAGAAAAGCAGGAGAAAGAGCAAGAGGACATTTTCCTGTGTTGCTCTCTTTGTTAGAGAAGGAGGTAATTCCCAGATGCCCACTGCTGACATGCCCCTCACCCCATGGACCAGACTGAGCCACATCACAGATCAGCTAGGTGCAGGAGAATGAACTGTAACAGAGCTGTTGGCCAACCAAGGAGGATCAAATGGGGGCCCTGACAGGGAGAAAGAGGGCGATTATAGACTGAAGAATGCTCCAAAGACGGCAGGTACTTATTTGGGAAAGAGATCTCTGCAGATGAGATCAAGTTAAGAATCTTGACATGGGGAGATTATCCAGGTGGGCCCTAAAAACCCTCACAAATGTCCTTATGAGAAGAAGCAGAGGCAGATTAAACAGATACATACAGGAGAGGAGAAGGCGAGGCAAACACAGAGCAGAGAGATCTGAAGATGCCAGCCTTGAGCAACAGAGTAATGCTGCCATGAGCCAAGGAATGCTGGCAGCTAGCAGAGGCTAGAAAAAGAAACAAATTCTCCCCCAGAACATTCGGGGATAGCAAAGCCCTGCCGACACCTTGATTTTGATCCAATACTGATTTTGGACATCTGGACTCCAGAACTGTGAGACAATGAATTTCTCTTGTTTTAAGTCACTAAGTGTGTCATAATTTGTCACAGTACCCACAGAAAATGGATACAGGGGAGAGTGGCTTCTAACAGGAAACCAGTTGTCAGCCCAAGTTTTCCTCCCTAAGATTCCTACCTCTCTCTCTTTCCCACCTCAATGCCCCCCACACATGCACACACATGCACACATGGAGCAAGGTCCTCCTGAATCTCTGCTCTGATACATCCTGAAGATGGGTCCCTGGAGTAAATACAAAGCAGGGGGCCACTGTTTCCTTCCCCACTGGGATCAACAATACCAAACACTTTCTATTTGTGAGAGTGAAAGGGAGTCTTGGGAATAAGGCGTTGGACAGGCCACCAGCAAGGAAGCAAAGGAAGTGACTGTAGCACACAGCCAGAGAAGCCAAGCAAGCTGAGGCCAGCGGTATCTTACTCTGTACTTGCTCAGTCCATGTGCTGGAACTCAGAAGCACTCAACCAAAGGCAGGATGTTACCATTTGATGTGCTTTTCAGCAAATCACTCATAAAAAATTCATCACTGCAGCTGACCCTCATTAGAATGTGTTTCATTAAATTAAAACATCAATCCCAGAAATATATGTTTGCTTAACAGGCAGAAATGATTTGGGGACCTCATGGTGCACACCATCAAATCAAATCAAATGGTGGGAGCAGACGAAATTAAGCTATCAAGCGCAGGGGGCAGGAGAGGCAGCAGAGTTCTCTTGCCAAAGGAACATAATCATGGCTCACGAAAAAAGCCCAGAGCTTCCAAATTGTGTGTCCATGCAAAGCAGTAGAATGGGACGAGGAGTGTAGCCAGGCAGGGTGCCCAACGGAGGCAGACAGGCCGGCCTTGAGAGCACCAGGTCGGTTCCAAACTCTCCCAGGAACCTGCCATTCAGCCTCCAGGGTCTCCTTTCAAAAGGCTTGAAGGGCAGGGCTCAAGGGCTACAGAGGACATGGTGATGCCCCAGCTTCCTCCCACTCAAATGTTCCTTAGAGGCAGCTCAGGATGGGACTATCAACCTAAGAAATGTAAGGGGCAGAGCCAACATCCTAGCTCCTTCTGCAAACCAGACCTGAAAGGACACAGAGCCTCTCCAATGATGTTTTCCTTTTGAGTATATTATCTCATTTCTTTTTTTAATTTATTGTTATTCAGTTACAGTTGTCCTGCCTTTTTCCCCATTACTTTCCCCTGCCCCGTCCCCCCCCACCCCCCTGCCACCACTCCCACAGTCAATCCCTGCCATTGTCCATGCCCATGAGTCCTCTATTTGTGTTCCTTTGCTGGATCCTTCCTCTTCTTTCCCCTGTTATACCCCTCCCACCTCCCCTCTGGTCACTATCAGTTTGTTCTTTACTTCCATGTCTCTGGTTCTATTTTGATACTTTGTTCGTTTTGTTGCTTAGGTTCCACTTATAGGTGAGAACATGTGGTATTCGTCTTTCACCGCCTGGCTTATTTCACTTAGCATAATGCCCTTAGCATAAAGTTCCACCCACACTGTCATGAAGGATAGGACTTCCTTCTTTCTGCTGCTAGTAGTATTCCATTGTGTAAATGTGCCAGTTTTTTGATCCACTTATTTACTGATGGGCACTTAGGCTGTTTCCAGCACTTGGCTATCGTAAATAATGCTGCTGTGAATATTGGGGTGCATAGGTTCTCTTGAATTGGTGATTCAGGATTCTTACTGTATCTTACTACACTGCTATGAAGCTGAGAAGCCATTATCCTGCCCTAAGGTAACAGAGGAGTGATCCAGCCTAGACCACAAAGATAAGAGATGAAAGGCCCCAAATTAGAATCCAGGTTCATTTGTTTTCATACTTGTTTTTGCTCCACTGCTCTCCAAAGAAGTTCTGTCTCCCCACACAGCTGCCTGAGCCACCCACTAAGAAGGGCAAGGTGGGTGGTCAGAAAAATATCCAAATCAAAGACAGTTAAGACCTTAGCAGTTCGTTAAATGACCAATGATTAAAGAAGCACATCATACATACAGCATTCAGTGTTCAGAAATTTAAGTTCCTAAAGAAGAGCACAAGAATCAGAAAGCTAATTTTTGTTTTACTTTGTTTTTAATATATTAGTTGTAAGCAATATAAACTTATTTAGATAATAAAAAACAAATCAAAATTATCAAAATGACAAAAATAAGTGCATGCCAATCTGGGAATATAAAATAAGATGTGCTTGATTCAAAATATTTACAGAGCAATTGAGTATTATCTCTATTGCATTCCCTGGTTGCACATTTAAGGTGTTACGCACAATTTCTGTAAGAATGAGATCATATTAGGAATAAAGGTGCCAGAAAAGATGATACACACTGGCTTCAACCATAAAGGGAGTATATTGGTGCATGGGTCAGATGTCCAAACGGAGGTCAGATGAGGCTTCCTATAGCAGCAATGCTGTTTCTGGCTCCTCTCCCTTCCAGGGTTGGCTTCACCCTCAGGTTCCACATGGAGACAGCTCCCTATGTTACAGAACAATGGGGGGGGGGGGGCAAGGCAATATACTATTACTGAAAGGGACCCCGCAGGTTCGTTATGTCACTGCCTTATAGGAAAGACATCTCTCAATGCCAGAGATTCGTGCAAAGGAAAGGAAATGTTTATTTAATTCTATACAAACTTAAAGTAGTGACCTAATGTCTTCACCAAAATCCCAAAGTCCCTTAAAACACTCACAACACACAGTCCTTCCTTCCCCCTTTGCCCAGTCTGGGGTACCGTATCTCAGGAAAAGAAATAGAAGTCTGTGGCTCAGGCAGCTCCCAGTTCTTCCCAGTATCTGTCTCAGCTGGTAGGCCTCCCTCAGTTCCCAGCACCATCAGCTGTGTTGCTGGGATCTCTGCTAAAGCTGGGTGGTGGTTCCCCCTAATAAAGTTGCGGGGGTCCCCACTCTAGCAAAGCCGAATGGCTCTCCTTTCTATTGCCACAGCCACATGGTTCTCTGCACTGCCACAGCCATGTGGTCCTCTCTGCACAATGGCTGCGGGAGTCTCCACTCTGCCAAAGACTGAGTAGTTCTCCCCTGCACTGGCTGTGGTCCTCCCTTTGGCAAAGCCGCATAGTTCTCCCTCCACTGGCTGCTGCAACTCGGTTTAAATCCCCATGCCAATCTTCCTCTGCAGCCCCATTTCCAACTCCTCCCATAATTGGCTACACTTGCCAGCACTCTTATATCCTTCCAGCTTTACTGGGCTGCCATTGTGAGTCTGGGCAGGTGTGGCCCCATGTCATGGAGCCAATCACCTCCAAGCTCCCACACAGGCACTGTAACTCAGTGGACTTGCCCCCAGTTAGGTCTTGGTGGGGAAGTTACTTCCATTCTCCTGGCTCAGAGCATGGTCACAGCTATTTAACATAACTATGTAACCAGTTAAAGGTTATAGATATGTTAAATGACCACACCAGAGGTTAGCTGCAAAGCTGTTGCTATGGGAAACAGCTCTCAATGGCCCTGCTCCATGTGTCCCTTCCCCCAACCCACATCTGTGTAGGGGGAGGGGTGAGGACATCCTAATGTTTCCGGGACATCTTGACTTCTGGGCCCCATTCCAAATCCCTATTTGGGGCGCCCCCTCTTGGATGCACCCTGTTACACCTATAGCAGCTCCTGACTCTCAGCTCATGGTGGCAAAGTGGCTGCAGCAGTTCAAGACCTGAGGTCTCAGAATATGTCTTCATCCAAGGAAAGGGAGAACATTTCTCCCAGTCTCTTCAATGGCATAAAGGGAAGGCTTCTCCTTCCTAGGAGCAATGGAAAAGGCTTTCTTGTGGTTTGCTGGCTCTGACCAAGATGTAAGGTACCAAATGGTCCAAGTAAGTGCTCCTGTGCTGGAGTCTGGGGTTGACAGCTCCCAGCATACCAGGCTAAGGATGGGGGTGGGGGAATTCTGGTTACTGTTTCTGGACAAACAGGGACTGGAGGCACTCCTCCAAACAGATGTCTACTTCAGAGATTATTTAGGCAACAGTGGATAAAAATTAAAATGATAATAACATCATAAAAAACAAAATCTTTATGATCAAAAAATGTTGGGGAAAAACATTGTATTGAACATATGCTGCTTCTCTACTTTCTTCTGAAAACTTATCAAAATAAAAGTAAAAGAATTTTAAAATCTATCAACTATACAAGATGAGCCTAGAGCATTTTGTGATGCCAATAAGTAAGAAAGTTCTTTTAAAAAACAGCTGGAGTTATGTCCAAAGTATGTAAGAACCAATCTGACAACCTGAAAGAGAATGCCCAACACTGAAACAATTTGAGCAACAAAAGAAACATGTATCAGATATAGACCAAAGAATAAAATAAATATTCACAAATCTATACCAACATAAATAAATGATTGAATGAAAAATAAGAGGGACAAGTAACAAGTTTCTTTACAGAAGAATTCCAGTCAAGAAGTGTGGGAGGGCTCTAGCTAGTGTGACTCAGTGGATTGAGCACTTGCCTGTAAACCAAAGGGTTGCAGGTTCGATTCCCAGTCAGGGCACATGCCTGGGTTGCAGACCAGGCCCCCTGCTGGGGAGCTCGAGGACAACCACACATTGATATTTCTCTCCCTCCTTTTCTCTAAAAGTAAATAAATAAATAATTTTTAAAAAGAAGTGTGGGAGGAATAAAAGAAGTAGAAACTCTTTTCTAGAAACCACAAGTAATCATTGCCACAGGCAATGTCCCCCAATGAATGCTGAAACTCAGGGTCAAGAGTTTAAGGACAAGTGAGAAATTTGCATAGCCCCCAAATATATATTACTCACAAAGAAAGAAACTTTACCCTCTGCTAGAACCTTCCAAGGGAGAAAACCGGCAGATGCTCCCCAAGCTGGTGATCACATAACCTCACCCCTGATGTGACGAACTGAAAGGGGACACCATCTCAAATCCAAAACCTCAATCCAATTCTAGAAAATGCCAGACCAGCCCAAACAAAGACATAGTCTACAAAATACCTGACTGACCAGTGCCCTTCAAACGTAGCAAGGCCATGAAACACCAGGAAATACTGAGGAACTCGGACAGATTAGAAGTAACTAGGAGAACTTGACAACTAAATACAGTGTAGGATCCTGCATTGGATCCTGGGACAGAAAGAGAACATTACTGCAAAATCTGGTAAAATCTGAATCAAGACCAAAGTTTAGTTGTTATATATAGTTATTACATTTAGTTTAGTAAATTTGATTTAATATTGTGCCAGTGTTAATTTCTTAGCTTTGATAGTCATGCCACTGTTATGTAAGATGTCACCATTAGGGAACTCACTGTACTATTTTTGAAACTCTTATGCGTGTCTAAAATTATTTCAGAATACAAAGCTTAAAATAAAGCTCACACCATAGGCAACAGCACAGAGAGATAGAAAGACATGTTTCTAGATCACATTCTTCCATTCTTCCACTTTACAAGCACGCTGAAGGCCCCTGCCCACTAGACCACCCAATGGCTTGAGCCAATAAATTTCTCATTTTCCAAAGGGATTTAAAAAAACCTATGGACCACCTTGGCTGGGTGGCTCAGTTGATTGGAGCATCATCTCATACACCAAAAGGTTGCAGGTTCGATTCCCAATCAGGGCATATAGTTAGGTTGTAGGTTCGATCTCCAGTCAAAACACATACAAGAAGGACCAATCAATGTTTCTCTCATTTCGATGTTTCTCTCTCTCTCTCTTTCTCTCAAATCAGTAAAAACATCTCCTCGAGTGAGGATAAAAAAATCTATGGACTTACAAAGACAATAAATGGGAGAGGAGACTACAGACAGGCAGCATGAACTGAAATTTGAGAGAATGAATGAGGAAGGAGATACCAGGGGGGTAAGATACCAACTGACTGCAGAGGGAGCTTCCAATTCATGCCCAGGACCCAGAAAGGGGGCTCCAGAAGGTGGGGGTGAGGTGTACAGTTGAAAGAGAAACATGGCAGCAATTCTGTCTAAGGTAAAGCTATGCCCCAGCTGACTATGTCTTCTCTGGAGGCTCCAATACCAGGGTCCCAGCAACAGAGGAGGGCAAGGGGTCAAAGGGAACAGAGAAGGTAACACAAAAGTCTAGACACTGACCCCCCCACACTGCCCCAAGCCTTCTAATGAGCTCCCAGAATGCACATAGGCAGGTCTGCAATGGGCAGAAGACTGGATGCTCCTTCCAGAGAAAAACTGAATGGCATCAGAGCAAAGATCTACAAATACTGACACATGAGCTGTGCCCAGACTATTCATCTGCTCTGGCTGCTGTGAAAAAGTAGCTCAGCCTGGGTAGCTCGAACAACTGAAATGTATTCCCTCACAGTTCTGGAGGCTAGAGGGCTCAAATCAAAGTGCTGGCAAAGTTGTTTTTTTCCTTGGCTCACCCATGGCTATCTTTTCCCTGTGTCTCCACATGGCCTTCCCTCTGTGCCTAATCTCTGCTTAAAGGACACCAGTGACATTGCATTGGGGTCCATCCTAATGACCTTGCTTAGCCTTAATCACCTCTTTAAAGGCCCCATCTCCAAATACAGTCACATTCTGAGGTACTGAGAGTTAGGACTTTAACATATAAATTTGGAGGAAACAATTCAGCCCATAACACCCAGCAAAATAGCCGTACATCTGCCTAAGCACTCACCAGGAAGAACTGGGGGTTTCTCCACCCAAAACCACACAGAAAATCCCCAAGTGCCTCAGAGCCTCCCTCCTAAATCCTAAAGAACAAAGCATCACCAGGCCTTGTGGAAAACTAAAATGACATGAGGTCAGGTGCCAAAATCAACAAACGGACAGTAATGCACTTGGAACTCAGAGCATGCAGATGGTGTGCAGAGGACGGGAAACTCCCTATAATCCTCAGAGAGTTGCAGGAAAGGGACCACACTCACAAAACAGAAGCAGAATATTCAGAAGAGGAGCAGCTAGAGAGTAAGGAAATGCTTCAGAAATTAAATATAATTACAGACATTTTAAATTTTAAGAGAAGAAATGGGAGACCAAATCTCCCAGAAAATTGAATAAAAAGGCAAATAATTTGAGAGGAATAAGAAGTATCAGGGGTTCAGTGGAGGAGGTCTAGCACCTGATACAGAAATATTCCAGAAAAAGAAAACAGAGAACACAGAGGGTATGAAGATTTAATAAAGGAATATATACCAGACCTGAAGATCCCCAAGGAGCCACTCAAAGAGAAAAAGAGGAAGGCTCATAAAAATAGGGTGCTGAGCCCAGGATGGAATCCCCAGGGAGAGGGGTGCAAAGCAGGGTGCCAGGAAGACCCTCTGCAAGGAAATAACCAAACACAACTGCAAACTGAACTAAATGTGTGACTATGTGGAAAAGAGCAGCATCCAGATGGGTTTACAATCTTGTTGGAATGTATGGAATAGTAACCAAAAAACACAAATAAAAACATCCAAGCAAGGAAAAGAAAAAAGTGAGGCATTATTATTTACTCTAGAAGTTGTACAAAATTAAAAGTGTAATCACAGTTTTCCAGGCTTATCAGTGAACAGTACATAAATAGTCACAATAGGGTAAGTGCTAAATATTGACTCAATCAATAGCTATAATATGCAGGTATCAACCAGGAGGAAGAAAGACAGGTGACAAGATAAAGTGACAACAGTGGTGAACCAGGCAGGCAAAGGGAGCTCAACCACTGTGGTCACCCTTATGCATGGGTGGCTTTCTCTTCCCTCTGGACACAGTCTCGAAGGATGGGCAGGAACCAGCCAAGAAGAACCCACACAAAGTACCTAGAGAGAATGTCTGGCATGTATCAGCTGCTCAATAAATAGTCATTGTTATTACTCATATTCTTATAAAATTATTAATGGTCCATGAAGAATATAGGAGTTTGTCATGCAGAATGTGTATACATTACATACACCATGCCTGGACCACTACAGACACTTCACTGAATGATAGCTATTGTTTGTATTGTTATTAATAGTCCCTTAACTCATTTCTAGCCCTTGGCTACTCTGAGCAGTTATTTGTACCTCACTGTTTCAGTTATTTATTGCAGCATAAAAATCCACACCCATACCTATTAATTAAAAACAACCAACATTTCATTATTGCTCATACTTCTGTGGGTTGACTGGGCTCAGCTGCTGGTTTTATGGCTATAATTGGATGGTGGATGATGCTGTGGCATCCAAGAAGGCCAGGCTCAGCTGCACAGGGGCACTGCTGGCCTTTCTCTCCCTTGCTGTTTCCATTTAGTCTCAGGTCTATCCCTTGCACAGTAGCCAGACACTCAAGGGCATATAGGCCTTCTGAAGGCAAATGCCCAGAATAGGCATGGCCTTACCTCTGCCACACTGTACTGGTAAGAGCAAGTCACTGGCCAGCATGGGATCACTGTGGGAGGGCACCAGACACACAAGCAGCATACCAGGCAGCATAGCTCTTTGAGGGTCACCTTTGGAGAAGCACAGTGACCCCTGCAGAAGAATGGCACATGGCAGAAAGGACATATTTGAAGTACCTATCAGGGGATCTTGCACATTCTAAGTACTCAGGAAACAACAGCCAAACAGAAACAGGACTGATTCCATTTAGAAAATTACATGTACACAGGCACAGAGGCATGAAACACTGTGAGGGATTAGAAAGCACAAAATACTGGTAGCTAAATACAGAGTCCAAGAAAGGAGCCAGACACACGCAAAGAATCTCTGCTGCCCCTGGAGCCCACCACCCCTTCAGACCTCTCCAGAACTCGGGGGAAATAAGGAGACTGGTCATGAGTATTCATGATGGTGGAATTAAATGACAAAGATGTCAAAAAACTGTGTTCCAGACATTCAAATATCAACATATATAAAAACACAGAACCTCACAGAAAACATTTTAAAGTGATTGAGAAATTTTACTGCAGGAAACATTAATTAACAAGTTCTAAAAGATTAAAAGTAAAAGCCACTGACAAAGCTAAAAGCCACGCAAAACACTAGAAGCAACTACTGGCATTGAAATAACTGTAACGAATGATTGATATCCAGAATGTGTAAGCAGTGCCTACAAAGAACCCAATGGGAAAATGGGCGAGAAAGGAGAACAGGAAATCCTCTGCTTGATGCAACGTTGGGCAGAACAACTTAGTGGTGTGCATTGCAATCTAAAATGTACAGGACTTTTGATTGAGTTTTCCTACTTCTACATTCCCATATGGACAAACACTATATAGATCACACAGGCAGCAACAAGAACATTAATAGCAGCAGTGGTTGTCATAAGAAACAATGGACATATCTTAATATCCATAAAAAGCAGGCCAATTAAATGAATCCTTGTGAATCTACAGCAGCACCTAAGCAAATGCAGCCAGAGCTATTATACAAACATGGACAGACTCTCAGGTTCAACTACAAAAAAAAAAAAAAATGCAGAAAAATACACAGTTATATACCCATTTACAATTTTTTTAAAACTAAGCATTTACTTTATTTCCATCTGTGCCAATATTTGTGGATAAATGCATAGAAAAAGTTTTGTAAAGGGACACCCTAAATTGTAAACAATTTAGCATGAGGTAGAGAGAAGTTTGTAGAGAGCTTTTGCTTTTCCCTCCTACCCTATTATTGAATTTTTCAATAACAATGTATGTATGTATGACTTAGGTACTTTTATTTTTAAAAAAGGAAAAAGAAAGTTATGACTAAAAGAACTAAAATGTGAAAAGAGTAGAATGATATAAGGTATTTCATATATAACAATCAGAGTCCTAGATGCAAACAACCTAATTAGTCTGATTAAAAAAAAGAAGAAGAAGAAGAATAGCTCTGGCTGATGTAGCTCAGTGGATTGAGTGCAGGCTGTGAACCAAAGGGCCACTGGTTCAATTCCCAGTCAGGGCACATGCCTGGGTTGCAGGCCAGGTCCCCAGTGGGAACCATGTGAGAGGCAACCACACATTGATGTTTCTCCCTCTCCTTCTCCCTCCCTTCCCCTCTCTCTAAAAATAATTAAATAAAATCTTTAAAAAAAAGAATAAAATTCTCCTTCCGAGCTATATCAAATGCAACAATGTGCTAATTACAGAAAGCTTATGGAAAATGGAAACTATACACACCAAGGTTAAAATACAAAATTGGGTTAATCAAATTCAAATGCAGCATTATAGCCACAAATGAGAATTTAAGCTAAAAATTAAGTAAAAACAAAAACAAAAAATAAAAAACTAAAACATACATACACACAGGGAAATTGCATAACAATAAAGAAAAGAAATGAAGAAAATATTAAAGATGGATCCCCAAGCAACAGTAATAATATAAAAAAATTTTCACAAAACTAGTGGGAAATCATAATATCCAATATCATGATATGATAATTAAGTGAAAAATTAAAATACTTAATCTAATTAAAGTAATTGAGAAAACAGGACTAACTGTAAGCATACAACAGGAGAAACAGAATATATATTTTTCTCAAATGTACATGAGACCTTCACAAAAACTGCGTCCAATTCTATGGCCTTACCTGCAACCGTAGATCAATCTCAGCATCAGTAATAGGGGACAACCAGGTCTCACATGCCCTGGTGGGATCAGTAGAAGCACGTGGTACCCACTGAAAGGTATTTTTGTCCTCCCTACCCACAAAAAGATGAATCTGAATGTACATGAGCCTCTAGATCAGAGGTTTTCAAAGTGTGGTCTGGGACTCCTAGGGCCCCCAAGGATCACTTCACAGAGTCCATAAGGTCAAAACTATTTTTGTAATAATACAAGACATTGTCTTTTTCACTCTCATTCTCTCCCAAGTATTCAGCAGAGTTGTCCAGAAGCTACATGACACATAATGACATTATCAACGGCCAATGGAATGTGAGCTTGTGTCTACTAGGATTTTAAAATTCTCAGTTTCCATTTTTTTATAACCTGAATATCAATAGATAGAACCCACATAAATAATTCATTTGGGCTCTCAGTAATTTAAAAATTGTAAATGGGTCCTGAGGCCAAAAAGTTTGAGAATCACCAGCACTTGATCTAACTATAGACTATGGGGTCTAGAGGAGCAAGTTAAACGGCACCATGAGGAAGCATCAGCCACACCCGGGATTCTAACTTACAGGTGAAATGACGGTATTTGGGATTTGCTTTCAAACACTGCAGGACAAACAGGGTGTCTGCGAGTTGGGCATGAGATTGAAAAGGTGATCATTAGTAAGCATACACGGGTATCTACATGGGGTATGTGAAGGAGCATTGCACGATCTCTCAACTTTTGTACAGAATTTTCAATTTTATTGTCACAATGCAATTAAGATAGAAATAAATGTAATAAAGTCAATAATTTGCAGTAAGTTATACCAGGGAAAATTATAAAACATAATAGACCATTTGTAAAAATAATGGTCATAAAAACACCTTTCCAGAAACTAACAATGATGAAACAGACTCTGTCATTAAAAATACCAATAAAACAGAAAACAAATAGAATGGAAAAATAAATTTTAACTAGGTTTCAAAAAATCAAAAACCCAGGGTTGATAAAAATGTGCTATGTGGCAGAAGCTCAAAGCCCTAGGAGCCGGCCATGGGGATGGCTGGGAACTGCACTTTGGGAACCAAAGTGCAGCAGCTACGGGAATCAAAAAACACATTCAGGAAACTGTTGGCATCTATTCGTGAAAAGACGAGAGGCAGCATTACGAAAATCAATCAAGATTAAATTGGGGTTTGAAAGAAGACTGCAGTAAAATGATAACACAATTGAGAACATCCCAGAAATGCAGTCAAAGGCAGAATTGGTTCTGTAACAACACATCCCATCAATGAAACGATATTCTGAAGAATGGAAGAGCACTGTAGGAATCCAGGGGAGAAACAAGGCACACAATGGGGAACCTAACCTTCAAACTGCAAGGGCGACTGTAAAAGCTGATCAGGAACTAGAAGGAAACAGCACCCTAGGAGGAAACAGTTTTCCTATATTGTTTAAAACTTAGTTTGGAGAGGAAAGGCCTTTCTCCAGAGACCACATCAAGGAGGAAGACGTCTGTCTGTCTCTTAGGAAATGCCTCCTTCATGCAATGAAATAGGAAAGCAGGTTACATTTAAAGAAACACAACAAATAAGCCTTTTCTGTGGTTTCTCATTAGCAATAGGCACAATCCCTCAGAAATAAAAGCAGAGGATTCTAGGTATTCTTTACCCCACAAAGCTGTCACTTCATAGCACCTGTGACAGAAGGACCTAAATGTGTCCAATGCCCGAAGGGATCATTTATTGCTCACATGTCTTACTGACAAATTTCACTTCTAAAATTACTGAATACTTCCAAGCAACAACTGAGTTTAAATGCCAACTCCAAAAGATAAATAAGGGACACTAATGGGAAGGGCTGCTGTATTGTGAGGAATAAGAACCACAGATCAATGAGAAACATAAAGTATGAAAGCAAAGACAAAGCTATTAAGAAGGAAAGAAAACCTTTGCCTGAGCTTCCCCAAGTTTCAGCGTACGAAGGAAAGGATGGGAATGGGGAGAGGGCAGGAAACACAACTGCTCTTCCCCCACTGTGAGGATCCCAAATTGCTGACAGTATGCTAAGTGAAATAAGCCAGACACAGAAAGAAAAAACTTCATGATCTCACTTACATATGCAGTCTAAAAAAGTCAAATACACAGAAGCAGAGAGAGCAGTGGTGGTTACCAGGGGTGGGGTGCTGGGGGAAATGGGGAGATGTTGATCAAAAGGTACAAAGCCACTGTTACATAGGATGAGTCTAGAGATTCAATGTACAGCATGGTGACTGTAGTTAATACTAATACTGTTTTGGACGCTGAAAAATCAGAGTCAATTTCAGGTGCCCTCATTACACACACACAAAATGGTAACTGTGTAAGGAGACACTACATTAAATTAGCTTAACTGTAGTAATCCTTTATATATATATAATATTTATATATATAATATATATTATATATATATTATATATATTTATACATATATATTTATATATACATGTGTGTACATATACATGTATATGTACATGTATATACATACGTGTATACATATACATGTATATGTTTATATACATATATAAATATATAATGCATATATATATTTATATATATATATGATTTGAGATCTATATATCACACATATATATGATATATATGGATTATGTGATATATACATACATATATGATACATACACATATCTCAAATCATCATATTGTTTAACACAAGTTTATAAAATTCTATTATAAATTCTTTTAAAAAACAAAAGTTGATTTAAGTAGTTAAAAATTTAAACTTATGTACATGAAAATAGCACTTGCTGACCAATGTGGTATAGTGATATTACAGTAGAAAGAAGCTGGTTACCATAAGAATAAAATAAATAGATGGGGGGGGCAGGGAGAAGGAACAATGCCCTTGAGGAATGGCCATGGTTCTGTAGTCCTAACTGGAAAGAGATGTCAAAAGAACTGTAAACATGCAAATAAAAATTAGGGTAAAAGAAGATAATCCAAATGTTGCTCCAAAAATAAAAGAACTTAATTACTATCTCATGGCTGGGGGAAGAGAAGTTCCTGACTAGATTAGTAAGCGCAATCTATTGTGTTCTGTACACATGAACAAAATGTGAATATTAAAACATGTGTGTAGTTTTTTCAATTTAAAAGTAAGAATGCCTAGATTACTGAATGTATGAGTTAAAATTCACTTAACAAATTATATACGGTCATTATAAAATGTTAAAGGCATACTAAGTTCTAAAAACCAAAGAAGGTTGAACATTTTTCAAATAATAAGTGTCAATGAAATATATAAATAAAAACTGATTGCCAATGTAGAGAACTTGATTGAATCTCTGTTGTAGTGATTTGCCACTCAACCATGCTGTTAGAATTCAGTGGTCTAGTCTACTAAAAAGCAATCACATGGATCTGAACAATATAACTAATAAGACTGAATTAATAAAGAATTAGAACAAATAAAATGAAAATGGAATATTTCTCATTTTAAAAAGGAATAGAATAATAATTGAGAATATATTCTATGCTGTTACACACAAAGAAATTGTCATTATGGAAGTCAAAATCTCTGATCACAATATAATAAATTCGTGTTAAGAAAAAGCAGATGGAAAAGTTTTGGGAAGTGATAAATAAAAATAAGATCTGTTTCTTTTAAAACTCTAACAAAACAGAAAATCCTGAGGTAAATTTAAACAAAAAGTAGAGAAAACATAAATGTATAATGTTAGAAAAGAGAAATAACAATGCATAAGATGGAGAAAAGTCACTTGAGAATGCTATGCAGTTATACTTGTATACCACTGAATTGATTAATATAATGGTAATTTATGATGTTCTATTAAAGTTTAAAATACCAAGGCAATGAGGTATATAAAATTTAAACAAATCAATAATTGGGGAGAAAACAAGCAATTATAAAAGGAAAAAACCTATACACATACAGACAGATATACTTTCAACCCTTCCAAATCTGAAAGATCTACAATGAATTTAGTAAGTTTAATAGTTTTGCTAAGCACTGCAACATAATTTCAAACATAGGGGGAAAAGATATGTGATATACATCATCCTGAAAGACATCATTCTGCAACCATTAAAATTTAATAAGGATTGTATACAGAAAGAAATTATTCTGCAGTTTCATTTTTGAATGTAGGGAAAATATATTGATCATGACACTAGTCCATTAAATATAAGCTTTTTCTCCCAAAACAAGTTTATAAATATAGAATGGGGATGAAAATATTTAGAAGAAGCATGAGTTTCAAACAGCTCAAAAGAGTAACAACACTCCCATTTACTGGCCTTGTACTATTGTGCTGCTCACTTGTTATTGTGCAGCTCTTATAGTCCTCCTGCCAACTCTATAAGGGAAATGCTATTTTCACTTCCATTAACAAATGAGGAAACTGAGGCAGAGAAAAGATAAATAACTTGAAGGTCACTGAACTTCGAAGTGGTGGAGCCAAATTCACATCCAATCTCTCCTTTCTTACACTATCATTTTTTTATTAAATGTATGGTTAAGTATTTTCATGATGCATTTCCAACAACGTGACTTATATAAATATACCTCATTTAAGCATGATGTCCTGAAAGGAGTCTTGAAGCCTGCTCAGCTCAAGCTGATATTTGTCCTATATCCTCTAGAACAAATTGTGGTACTGTTCTGGGTGTTTCATTTTTTTTCTTTTTTCGCATCTCTTCTTTTTTTATTAAAACATTTTTAGACATTTATATAACTTACAAAGTGATCACCCCGATAAGTCTAGTTAGAACCCATCTGACAACATACATAGCTATTACAATATTATTGGCTCTATTCCTGCACTATCATTAAGAGTGATGAAGAGTCCCAAAGCAAACTCATCCTAGGCTTTATTCATATGTTGTATCTAGGGAATTTATTTATTACTTGAATTATAATGTCCTTCTAGTACAATTACAAAATTGTTTAATTACCTACCCCACAACTGTGTAAATTTTTCAAGAACAGGGATTTTACAGTTAAAACTAAATTCAGGCAAAATGCCATTGCACTTGCCACTGCACCATTCCATGACTATTGCCATGTTTTGCCGTGTATAATGCACACTTTTTGCCCAAATTTTTGAGGGAAAAATAAGGATGCATATTATATGTGGGTAGTACTAAATTCTATATGTAAATATTTTTAATTCTTGTATTTATGCTTATCTGTTAAAAGTGTAACTCTAGAAAGCAATAACAACACCTGTGTGCAAAATAATACCCCAGAATGTGATAATTGGTTTTGTTTCTAAATATAAATAAATTAAATTTTGAATTAAAAAATTAAAATGAAAGATTTTTTCCCAAGCATTAGGGCCAACAACGGGGGTGTGCATTATATATGGGAGCACATTACACAGGGCAGAGTGCAGTATGTCGCCTTGAGTGAGTCACTGAATCTCAGTGAGCCTCAGTGTCCCCACTTGTTAGTAAATGAACACATAATTATAAGTTTCTGTGAGAAGTATGTAAGCTGAGCTATGAAAAGCATGCAGCACAGTCCTGGCACATACAATGTGTTAGGTAAATCACAGCTAGCCAGACAACCTGAATTATAACTTAAACCAGGGGTTGGTATATTATGGACCAAAATCCAGCCCACAGTCTGGTTTTGCATGGCCCACAGGTTAAGAATGGTTTTGTATTTTTAAAGGGTTGGAAAAAACATCCAAAGAATCATAACATTTTGGGACATGTGGAAATTACATGAAATTCAAATTTCATTGTCCAAAAATAAAGTTTTATTGGCACACAGCCATGCTCATTTGCTTACACAGTAACTGTGGTTGCTTTCACACTCCAGCAGCCGAGTGGTGTAATGTAACAGAGACCATATGGCCCATGGAGCTGAAAATATTTACTCTCCAGCCCTTTTCAGAAAGTGTGCCAATCCTTGACCTAATCAATTATTGGACAAAGGTAGGAAGTCAAGTATTTATAAATCAATAATTTGTTTCCTGTGAGTATAATGTTATGAATGGAGATTCCATTCCTAGAAGCCCATACCCTACCACAAAAATACTGAAACTGTTTATAGGAGAAAATAAATACAAATATGTGTGTTAGGTCACAATCCCCTAGGGGCTTCCCAGGTACAGACTAGAACTGGCCCCCATATGAAGGGCAGGAAGACACTGACAAAGAGGCAGGACTCTCCAGACTGGCAGGTGGCAGTTTTAACTAGCAAGGGAACTTACATACAAAGCTTATCCTGGGTGACCGAAAGACCAGTAGGTTTTTTGCAACAGGATCTTACAAGTTTATGTAGAGGCCTTAACTAGGTTCAGTCGCATGCACCATCCAGGTGGTCTCAGCAACACCTTACTTCCTCAAGACTGTGTTCTTAGGCAGCTTCTAGCCTGGAGAAGACAGACACAGTATACATGCAGAATGTACATTCCCCGGGCACAGGAGGGAATAAGGAGCCTCAGTTGCCCAGGTCCAGTGCACAGGTCAGCTGGTGGTCACATCATCCAGCAACCATGGTGAAAACCATGCCATATATGTTTCCTTTGCGGGGGAGGGGTTGTCTGCAGGGGTGAGTCTGGCTGAGGCCTTGTGGTTACAGTAATCTGTGGAGGGGCAGCTCCTTCTCCCTTGATCAATCTCCTCTCTGGTAGCAGGTATCCACTGCTGTTCTGGAGACCATCTGAAATTATGACCCTGTGTTCATCTCATTCCCCAAATGTATACAAATGGCTCTACATGTGTGTCTAGGACAAATGCCCAAGCAAGAGTAATGACCAGAAAACCTTCTTTGATGAACCTCTGTTCCTCCATTTCAAAAGATGCTGATGGCTTGCTTAGCTCCAATGACTCATCATGTCTTTAAGATCAAGTTCACATTCATGAATATGGCACAGACAGCCCCCTCGGACTGGGGACTGGTTCTCAGCTTGTTTCTCACAAACTCCTCCCTAAACTGCAGGCACTGGTGACACTTACTCATGGTGGCATATCATTTCTCGCCTCGGGTGCCTTTGCTCAGACTGCCCACCTGACGTGACAGACCCTACCCTACCCCACCCCTACACCACCAGCTTCTATCAGCCCTACTATTCACTTAGCCTGATGAACCCCTTTTAGTCCTTAATACATACTAGTGGGATAAGGAACTAGGATGTCTGTCTTCCACCTTACAACAGAAGATAAAAGTAAATGAAATTATTCTGACTCCACACAATAGAAGATGAGAGGGTATGAAAGAAGAGTGTGGTGGCACAACAATAAAGATGTCAAAAATAAAATCAAAAGAATGATAAGGATTGACAATAAAAGGGCACAGTTTAAGCTTATGAGTTAAAAAAAAAAGCCATTGAAAATGGATTAAAACCTGCCTTGACTGGTGTGGCTCAGTGGATTGAATGCTGGCCTGCAAATCAAGGGGTTGCCAGTTCAATTCCCAGTCAGGGCACATGCCTGGGTTGTGGGCCAGGTCCCCAGTTGGGGGGTGTGCAAGAGGCAACCACACTTCAATGTTTCTCTTCCTCTCTTTCTCCTTTCTTCCCCTCTCTCTGAAAATAAATAAATAAAATCTTTAAAAACAGAAAATGGTTTAAAATCTAAATATATGTTGCTTATTAAAGATACAATACAATTGATCAAAGGCAAAATTCAGAGAAGAGCTTTGTTTCATGGGAGGAGAGAAAGGCCTCAAAAGTTAGGTTGGTAGATTCCAGAGAAACTGATCAGTCTTGAGAAGAAAAGTTTTGCTCTCTCTTTGCACAGAAAGAGCAAAACCAAGAGAGAATGAGGAGGAACCCAGAGACTGGCCGAGAACTATGGGACTCTGCCCACATAGAGGCCTTCATCAGAGTTACTCCAGACACCCAGGTCATTCTGACAACAGAGCCTCTCTCTGGAATGTAATCAGTGTGAGAACATCCTGCAAATAAAATAATGCTAATTAGAATCAGGGCTACACGTAGTCTATTTAGCTCTATTATGGGAATCTCAGGAGAGGAATTTGGGGAATGAGCTTTTACCTCAAAGACTAATGTTAATGTGACTTAGTAAGAAAAAGATTAACTTGGGCCTTCACACTCAAGAGAGTTTCTGGTGCCACTGCTTCTCCTAATGCCTCTGGTCAAGTCAGGGCAGATAATAAATCACGTAGTTTTATTGTCCTGGTGGGGTCACCAGGTCTGTTTATCACTGCTGCAGTCAGGAAGGGATGGTGGACTGGGGAGCACGAGAAATCTTGGTCCAGTCAGGTGCTCTGTCATGTGCAGCCACGCAGCCTTCGTTCCCAGCTGTGGTCCCTCTTGCAACTGCTGAATCATACACTTCCTCTCCGAGGAGTGGACAGCGCTGTCCTGTGGCTGTGTTGAGCAGACTCTGCACATGGCCTGGCCCTTGATGGACACTCAAGAAAGCTCTGTTGAAAGGGTTAATCGAACAGGGGACACAACTCATGCAAGAAGTACCATATAAATGAGCAAATGGAGAAATGTTCAACCTCAGAGAAATACAAATTGAAATTATATGGTCACCTTGTACTCAGGTAGTATAAATACTGCTAATTTCATGAGTACAAGGTGACTATTGCTTTACACACACATACACAGTTGTGGTAAAATTCACAAGAACTTGTTTATTTTATACAATTTATATAAATTCTCAAATGGAAAGCAACTTGGCAATTTGTATAAATACTCATATGTCTGTATGCTTTGGTCTATGACCTCCCTGTAGTAGCATATCCTAAAAGCTCCTTCTTAACAAGAAAAGCCATATATACTATAAAGTTTATTACTATATTATCTGTAATAGCAAAATGATGGAAATGGCCAAATTATTTAACAAAAGAAACAGGTTAAGTAAATTATTGAACACTAACTCAAATTCAATGGAATAGAGTTTACTGACTCATGAAAAATAATATTTAAAATTTAATAATATGAAGAAATTTTGTGCTATAAAGTTAAATCAGTAAATTTAAAATTTGACACTAAAGTTTAGCTATATTTAAAACCATTTAAACTTCATATAAGTGTAAACAGAATTATGTGTACATTTCAAGAAAATATTACAGGTGACTCTGGGTGAAATTTTCACTTTTTTTACTGTTATTAATAAAGAGCGGTCTGATTGGATCACTGGGGAGGAGTAGGGAGGGGCTGTAGAAGGAGTTTGCTGAGGCAATTGTGGGCAGTCTAGGATGGGATTGGCTGAGAAGCTAAGTGCCTCCATGCTGCAGCATAGAATTATGGGCAAGAAGATTTGAAATAAAAGAGGGGCTCTTTGGCTTCCAGTCTGGCTTTCTCTGGCTCTTAGGCTCTCTTCTTCCAGGATGCCTGCATGATTATGCTGCAGCTGCCTGCTCCCAATCGGTGGTATTTTAGATGAGAAAGAGCTCCAAGCACAGCCTAGGATCGGGCTGGCCTGGCAGATGGTGGCAGGTTTATTCTTTGTATGTTCTAGAGGGGACAACCTCTGTGGCAGAAACCTGCCATTCTTCCAAAATTGTGTAGCTTTTGTATCTTATGTTGTTTTAGTTTGTAAACTAACCCTATAGAAATAAGATAATTAAAACTAACAAGGGGAATGATAAAAGAACTCAGGTGTTGCAAAGTTGAGCCTTAATTGACAGGCCTAAGTGACTAATGCATGTGGAAAGCTGCTGTTCCAAAACTGTGAAGCTTTTGAATGAAGACTCCTCTCCATCACCAAACCTTTGCCTCCAGGATTTTACCTAGAGGTCAGCGGAGGGCTGCGAGACCCCAATGGCTGTTTGGTAACATTATAGTATTGTCTGTGATGATTTTTTTATTGTGGCCATATAATTGATACATAAAATTATACTAATTTTAGATGCACAATATAATGATTTTGTAAATATTATATATAGTGAATAGATTATCATGATCAGTTGTGCAATGAATTTCTTTAAATATACTTAAAACTTCTCATTATATTTCATTGGAACTAGAGAAAGGAGGAGAGTTGCTCTTTAAAGATCTATTTGCTCTGTAAAGCTTCATTATTTATGTATACTGTTGTACATAAGATGCAATTAAAAACAGCAAAAAAAGGAAAAAATGTTACTATTTGGGAGAAAGGGACAAATAGGATTTTCTCCATTAAACATTAGAACATGTTCAAAACAAACATAAAATGAAAGTAACGATGGCTTGAAGCCAAGCCAAAACCATTGAGGCAGAAAAGGCACCCCAGAAGTAGATCCAAAATTTTAAAGAATTAAATAAGTGGGAAGATAAAATGTAATATCATACATTTTGACAATAAAACAAATAACAAAATGGAGAAAAATTAACTTAGACCCATATCCAATCTAAATTCAGTGGCAAAAATGGTAACTAGAACAAATCAAACATAGGAAAAACTAGAAAAAAAAACAAAGAAACATTTCTTCTCCCAAATAAAGGGCTTTTTAAGTTATTGTAATAGAAAAAAATTTCAAAGGAAAGATAAATATTCTTACCAGGTAGCTGTTATTATTACATGTAATTGTATAAATATTACCTACATTTATGCAGACTAAAACACCCTAACTAAAGGAAAAACAATAGCATTGAAAAACTCAAAAACCACTATTAATGCACACAAACAGTATATATACATACACACATGCCTCATTCGAAGTGAAAACATTCCACGAGTTTCCAGCACAAACATGGACATGGGTGTGAACAGAACTCTTTTCATAAATCAGTAACTAAAAATTAGTTTAACATGTTTGCAATTAAAGAAATGTAAATCAAAACAGTGGGTACACTCCTTAAAATCACTAAATTGGAAAAACAAAAAATTATTAAGCCCAATTTTGTCAGGGAGATAATAAGTAAATTGGCTCAATACTTTGGGAAGAACGTCTGACTAGTTGTATCAAGAGTAATTAAAAATATAACAAGAACAATAACCCAATCATACAAATGTATGTAAGTAATTAAAAGAGTTTGCTTGGGGTTTTTCTTCCTTCTGTATATAGATGCTAGGAATAAAACTACTTAGTTATTTCTAAAAAATAGAAATGACCTAATATCCAGCAATGGGAAATGAAAAAGCAATAAAGGTATATTAAACCATGGACTACTGCAGAGTCATTATGGCCACGTAAGAGCAAGAAAGAACACTTGTCAAATAATATGAAGTAATAGAAGCTAAAATTTTTGAATATCCATAATGACTACAACCATATAAAAAGTTCCATGTGTTTAAATAAAGATGGGATAATGATAAGGAGAGATGAAAATAATTCATATATTCTAATAAAAGTTTATAATGCAAAATTTTTTAACACTTTTGCAGAATGAAAGGGAACACAGATACCATTTAAAATCCTTCATGACCAGTCTCTAGGAACCTTTCAGGCAGTTTATGACCACAGACGTGCTGTTACCTGAATTACCTCATCTAGTGGTAAAGACCAAATGGTACTTGGTCAAAGAGTCCCCAGGAAGGTGCTCTAGAATTACTTACAGGAGTGCTCACTAATAGTTATGAGTACACAGTGCAGGTAGAATCAGCCAGGGCACTCCATCACTGCAAAAACACCTTCCACAACCACCTTGCCCAGAAACACTGGCCAGGCTTACTGAAACACACATAGGTCTTAGGATAGCCTGATAACATGGAGGTTTCTAAAAAATTGCATTGTTATTCAAGAGAAAACCTTTCTGTCATTATAATCAAGAGGCTATGAAAAGCTTCTTTGAAATAAAATGCTTTTCAACACAAGGTATTGAGTTAAAGACACTTATGCCTTATTTCAAGAAATCAGCAGCTTTCTCAAAACATTTTCTGAAGAAATGTATATTTGCAGGGAAGCAGCTGTATTAATCCAGTGGATGCAACTGTTAACTCACTAGGAAAAACAAAATGCCCATTTTGTTTTTCATTAAGGAAGACAAAATAGAGGAGTTCCTATTACAGTGCCATAAACCTCTTGAGGGCAGGGACATGGTCTTATTTTTCTTTATAACTCTGCAGCCTACTAGTACATTGTTGAGTGTGGGGGGAGGGGTTGGGTAAATGGATGGGTAGATCAGTGAATGGGTGGATGGGTCAATAGATGGATTGCTGGCTCAATGGCTGGGAGGGTGACTGGGTGGGTGGATGAATGGATAAATGAGTAAGTTAGTGGATGGATGGGTGAATGGGTAGGTAAGTGGGTGGGAAGATGGATGGATGGATGGATGGATGGATGGATGGATGGATGGATGGATGGATAAGTGAATGGCTGGATGGGTGAATGGGTGGATGGATGGATAAATGGATGGACAAATGATTATGAATCTTAATCTCTAAGGATCTGCTCAAAACATACATATCAGAGGGATACAAAAGTTACACTGGTAGGAAGAGTGGTATTCTGAACATAAGCCAAACAAGAGAGCAAATAAAAGGCTTGTAAAATCATCCCATGAAAAAATAAATGAATCATTTGTGAGATCTTTCAAGGAAAACTTCAGGGTTTCTTGCCTTATAAATTAAACTTAAATTCCTTGGCTATTTAATCAGGGTAAACCAGTATAATAGAGTTCGTGAATGAGTCACTCTTGACAAAGAAGAGAGGTGTCTCACAGCCAAAGCCAACTTTGCTGCCATAGAAGCTGCAGTCCAGCAAAGGTTTACAAAGTGTGCACAGGACCAGCAGCATTGGCATGGACTGGGAGCTGGTTAGGAAGGAAAATTCTCAGGCCCCACCCATACCTATAAATCAGAAACTCTGTGGGTAGGACCTGCGATCTATGTTTAAACAAGCTCTCCAGGTGATGCTGAAGTCAGCTCAAGTGTGAGAACCCATGCAGGCAGCACATAAATGAAGAGAACTCCACACTTAGTTCTGACCCACATTCCTTTTTTTAATAGTGGGGAGGGTAGCAAAATATAGTTTCTTCGAAGTAAAACACAGAGACCTTTCAGATGAAATGCAAATTTAAAACTCTTTTATACTGTAATTTTCAGTCACAACACCTACAGAAACCAGAAGGAAAGTGGTTTGCCAATCTTATGTATACCTATCTTCCCAAGCTACATAAGCCAGAGTGTGGTTAATCATGAGGCTCTTCTTTCTCAGAGTGCTGTGTTGGCCATTCGTCACCTACTGCTAGCTGAGATACCTCAGAGAAAATTCTGGAAGTTCAAAGTCATTTGGCTTCCTCTCAATCCCCCTGGTATAGGGCCAAGTTTAATAGGTATATATATTCAAGATCAACAGAGAGCAAGGAACATAGCTCAATGGATTAAGGAAATGATAATAGGAAATTCAAGGTCTTTTCCTTCTTGCAACAATGCCCATCTACTCATCACACTCATTTTGGTTAGTTATTGCTTCTGGATGGGAGAGCAGAAAAGAACTAATATTTGTTGCATACTTCTTACTCATTTGTAGTTGGTATTTTCATCCCTGTTTTACACATGAGGAATAAGCAACGTCTCAAGGTCACACACTATAAGTAGCATAATTAGTTGTTAACCTCTGGTATGTTTCAGGTCCCCAAGACAACCCTCAGGTCAATGATTGATTAGGCAGACTCACAGGATTCAGCATCCAGTCATCTTCATGGCTATGGTTTATTGCAGTGAGAAGAAACTGAGCAAAATTAGCAAAGCAAAAAGGCACACAGACCAAATCTAGAGGATATCAGGCAAAGCTTCCAGAGTCTTCTCCCAAGGAAGTCACATAAAATACAATGAATTCCCCCAGGAAGGAGTCGTGACAACACAAGTGAAATATCTTCTACCAGAGAAGCTCATGAGAGACTCAGTGCTCAAGCCTTCCATTGCAGGCTGCTCACATAAGCCAACCATACACCAAATTTCCAGACTCTCAGAAGGAAAGCAGGTGGGCAGCATAAACTGTATTATTCACACAAACAGTTTAGGCACAGTAAGCCACTTTTATCAGTTAGGAAACCGTGGGAACCCTCCCAAAATCCAAGTGCTCAGGTGCCAGCCAAGGGCTGGCCTTGCAAGCAGACCTCTGTCAGGACAGCAGTCTCGGGCTTGCTGGATTAAGCCTTTTCTGCGCACACCAAGTAAGCCAGGTACAAAGCTTCTTCTCTTTCCACTGCTGTGCCAGACAGAAACTTCTTCACATACATTGCCCTGAAAACCCAGGGAGCTCTGTGGCAGTTTTTAAATGTATACATGCCTGGAGGCAATGATTCCATTCCCCAGTGGAGAACCCCCAGGGGAATTAGTCTTTGGTCAGCAAAATTTGTCCAACTGCCTCAATTGTACCACAGGTTTTAATTTATGGAAGTGACTGACAACAGAGAGGTTAATGCCATTGAAATATTTTTATTACTTGCCTTTCCCAAGAGAATGGGGCATGCCATGCCATACAAGGCCACCTGGGGAAATACTAGGAGTTGGTCAGGAGACAGAAGGAGGAGTGAGAAGGAAACCTAGGCCACCCTTCACTAGGGAAGGCAAGGCAGGGAAGGTAACAGTTTGAGATTGACTGGTTTGAATAATTCCAGCATGCCTGGGGCAGAGGGACTGTCCCACCTGTCTGGTCCCTGGCCCTGGGTGATTTAGGGCAGGGGGACATGGGCTTGGAGTGTGAAAGTTAGGTAAGGAGATGTGAGCTCTGGATCACAGGGGAGTTGTAAACCACTTTGGCCTTGGTAGCTTGTAATGCTACCAAGATGTCACTCTTTAATTCAAGGGAGTAACTAAAGTGAAGAAAACTAGAGAGGCTTTAGGTAATGAGTGGAGTTTAGAGCTGGTGGGAAGAAAGAAAGTCACATGCAGATAAGAAAATGGAGGTGCAGAGGAGTTAAATGACTGATCCAGAACACGTGGCTAAGCAGAACTCTTCCTCAGGGCCCAGCTGTCACCCCTGCCACCGCATGCCCCCAGCAGTAAGCACCATGCCAGTGGCTGGCTCACTTTCATCACAGCATGTATCTCTGTATTGACTTCTTTTCCCAAAACCTACCTGCCCCTTCTTCCTCCAATTCCAATATTATACTTTCTTGGGGGCAGCATTATTTGAACCTGCAGGTTCCAAAGCTTTTCTTTTTTAAGATTCCATTTCCCCTTTTCCAAGGTGGGGGGAATATTTCACTGAAGTACTTTAGACAAACCGAGAAATTTGCAATTTCAAATATCTATTCATCTAGGACGACAGTCCAAGCTAAGTTACCTTGGGCAAGTTATTACACTTCTGTGACCTTTAGATTCCTGTTTTTTATAAAATGGGCATCACATCTGATAAAACTACTTTACAAAGTTATTTTTATTAGTGAATAAGAAAGTGGATACAAGAATGCTGTATGTCTCTAAAACACCACATCAATACAAGAAGCCAGTATGGTTTTTGTCAATACGCACCAAAAGAAGTAAAACATTATTCCTTTTCTAACTGCACATGACAAACAACACATTACTTTATTATTCACTTGCTATTTTGTAGCTAATTTCCCAGCTTTTATTCTCTCCTTTTATAAAAGGAGAAAAGAAAATCCATGAAATAAGAATACTGCTATTTTCTCACATAAATTAAACTCCCTGTCCAAACAAACAGAATAGCCGGCATATGGGTCTGTTTTCTCAGTCTTCCTCCTCACCCCTGGGGAAAATCAACCATATGGCAGGAAGGAATCGGCTGGTGGCTGGCCTGGTCTGAAGGAGGAAGGACGTGACATTTGTAAAACCAGAAATGATGTCGCTGTTGACATGCTTATCCCAGCTCTGCTCCACCAATGGAGCCAAGAAAGCAGGGTGTTTACACCAAATAAGACAAAGGGGGTATTGGCACAAAATCTTATGCATGTGAACAATTAAAGTAGATGATGATTAAAGACAAAAATGCATTCTGTCCAAGACTTTGGGTATACACATGCCTCTTAACACATCCAAGCTCTGTGTAAAGACAGACTATTAAATGCCTGGGAGGTTGATAGCAGTGAGAGGTCTCTCCAGCCACCTCAGAAACAAAGACAAGCCTGGAATGGAACCACACCAGTCAAGACATATTCAGAGCACAGATAGGATATCATTCCACACCCACTATCAAGGCTGAATGGAAAAAGACAACATCAAATGTTGGCAAAGATGAAGAACAATCAGGACTCTCATGTGCTGTTGACAGAAGTCTAAATTGGTACAATGATTTAATAAAACTGTCTATAGTGTCTTCAAGAGTTCAATATACACTTACCCTACCAAAGTATTCCACTCGTCAGTATCTATACAAGAGAAATTAAAACATGGGTGCACAAAAGTCTTACACAAAACATTCCACCAGTAGCTTAATTCATAATATCCTAAAACTGGAAATGGTTGGGGTGCCCATCAATAGGAGAATAGACCTGGCAGGTGTGGCTCAATGGATTGAGTGCAGGCCTGCGAACCAAAGAGTCTCAGGTTTGATTCCCAGTCAGGGCACATGCCTGGGCTGCAGGCCAGATCCCCATTTGGGGGTGTGCAAGAGGCAACCACATATTGATGTTTCTCTCCCTCTCTTTTTACTTTCATTCCCCCCTCTCTAAAAATAAATAAATAAAATATTTTTTTAAAAAATAGGAGAATAAAGAAACTGTGATATATCCATATCCATAGTGGACTATTACTCAACAGAAAGGAATGAAACTGCAGATAAACAAAATAACATACATCAGGGGTCAGCAAATTATACCTGCAGACCAGCCACCTGTCATTGTTAATAAAATTTTGTTGACACAGAACTTCACCCAGTTAATTTCATGTTGTCAGAGATCTTGTGGCTAGAAAGCCTAAATTATTTACTATTTCCTTCTTTAAGAAAAAGTTTGCAAACCCCTGACAAAGATAAATGCAAAAAAAATTATGCTAAGTGAAGAAAAAAACAGAAACAAAAAGCATATACTGCTTGATTTCATTTCTGTGAAGTTCTAGAATAGGCAAAAGTAATCTAAGGTGAAAAGCAAGAGAACAGTGCTTGTTTCTGGTGGATGTGGAAGACTGATTGAGAAGGGGTACAAGAGAATTTTCTGGGGTAATAGAATTGTTCTATATGCTGGTGACGTGTGGGTTACACAAATGTATGCAGTTTGTCCAAACTGATCACACAGTACAGTAAATATCTGTGCATTTCACTCTATATGTAAATGACACCTCAATTTAGAAATACCAAAATAAAATTTTTCCTTCCAGAAACAGATATGCAGAATCTTAGCTCTAAACTGGGCCCTCTATCTTTTCTCGTTGGACGCTTAGCTTCACATTTGAAATTCAAGTTCAAGCTCATCTTGTACAGCTGCTTCTTCTTAATTACCAGCTGTTCATAATGACCAAGCCTCAGACCTCTTGGGATCCCTCAGAAGACTTGGTTTTTAACTTGATTTCATCTCCAGGTATACCTTGGAGATATTGTGGGTTCAGCTCCAGACCACCCCAATAAAGCGAGCACTGCAATAAAAGGAATTGTAATCTTTTTGCCCGGTGGAGGGTCTTGCTTTCAATTTGTAAAAGAAAGCAACATCTGTGAAGGCAATAAAAGGAGGTATGCCTGTGAAGGCTTTGTTCAAACAGTCCTGTGGGACATGCCCAACACAGAAAAAGCTCAAAGCAAACGTGCCCCGGCTCAGGCAAAGGCGAGGCCAGGCCGACTCTTCTCCTGACTGCCCTCTCAAGACATCCTTTGAGGGGCCCCCTCAGAGCATGGTCACAGCACCAGTGACCCACACACTTGCTTTGTCCCTGCACTAACTACTGGGTCACAATGACTGGTCAGCTCTGGTGGACAAGATCTCTCTCATTTCCCTCTCTCTGACTGCCCCTTCTGTCCAGGGGCTGAGACTGCAGACTAGCCAGTCCCCAGCTCTCACCAATCCCTCGGGTGCCTACACATCCGGCGTGCAACCCCACAGCCTCTGTTGGCAGAAACGTCTGAGTTAAGGACCATGAAAGAGGCTGTCATCCAAGGAGCTTCAAACCCTTTTTTACAGACATCCCCTATTTCTCGTTTCGAAACCTCATTTTTTTCTTCAAGAGCTGTGGAACATGAATCAAAACACATGCACTTAATATACCAAGAGGTATTTTACACTTAAACTGGGCTGCTCCCTCAGAACAACCTTCACTTTCACCGCCCCCCCCCCCCGTCCGGGCGCATTTCTTATGAGATACACTTGTATCCAGAGAGCCACTGATGTGTCCAAAGCTTTGCATCAGATGTTTTAACATATAAAGTGGCGTGGTCTGAACAGGCAGTCCTGCCCTAGCCGCTTCCCAAGACAGACCAGGCCAACAGCACCCTACATGCAGGCCAGCATCACCGGACTTTGACGTACAAACCACACTCTCAAAAGAACAAAGAATTCCACAATGGAAAATGGATTTAGCAGGGGATATATCAGGAAACAATTTATTTTTATGTCTTCTTCAAAAACAAAACTAATGAGCAAAACTAAAACTAACAAGAATGATCTAAATAAATAAATAAAGCAGACAAAAGTGAGTATTAACTCAGGAGAGATTTCTACCTGTCCCTGACAAGTTCCTCCATCTGTCTTTATTTCAGATCTTCTCCTTGAATTAATCATTTTGAGGTACCTACTAAGACTTGGAGATGTCCTCCCTTTTCATGTCTCTGACTGTGGCTGAGTCCATTTGTCAGAGCTTTAAGCTTTCCTATTAAAGGCAAAATCCAGAGAAAATGGGAAGGGGCCCTGGGGAGCAGCAGTGGGGGCAGCTGTCTGCTTGTGCGTTTACCTTCAGGGAGATGAATAGAAAATAAGAGAAATGCAGGCTCTGTCTGTGGGAAAGGGTTGTGGGCTGCAGCTAGCCCACAAGTTTCTTGAGTTAGGTGATATTTATTTTTCCATTATAGCATCAGTCTTGACACACATGACCGGGTAGGTGAGTGTGTTTGTACAGGCCCATTTCACTGTGGTACTGGCTTGGGAAATCGTACCTATAAGTCCCTTTGTTAGGGTACTGAGTTTGGAGTTTTGATGACATTAGGCTGATTGTTCCTCCTGTCCATCATGCTCCCAAGGTTGATGTGCGCCCAAAAGGTAATGGCAAGTGTGAAGTGAAATCTATTGTCTGCTGCACGAGACTTACGATGGAGCTCTAGGAGTTTCTCCCAGTCTCTAAGCCCAAGCCCCAAACATGAGCTCTTATACTCTTTGCTTAAAGTATGAAAGCATGGAGTGCCCACAGGAGAAGAGCAAACCTGGCAGATAGTTGGACCCACCCCAGGAGGTGGGGCTCAGCTCAGCTTAGGGCTGCAGCACAGGTGAGCGAGAGCAAGAGAAGCCACACTCTCACGTGCAAGATTATCACAAGCTATGACCCAGGATGCAATAAACCCGGCCCAATCTGGATTCTGGAGTCTAACCCAAGTACATAAGTGTTCCCTCATCTTGGAACAATGGTTGGGGGATGGAGGGGGGGTGCAACAAAAGGAAATTAGCTAGAAAATAAGGACTTAAAAGATGCAAAGAAAAGCAGAATTTTTCTTTGTTCAAAAACTGGGGTTGTGTATGGTTGCTGTACATAGATTACCATTTTAGGAGGACCTTAACAGAGTAACTTACACTTAAAGTCAAAGTTATAATTACCATTATCTAATACATCTCTGTGATTCAGAGAGCACACAAGAATCCTGGGTTATCTTAGAGGTCTTTACTATCGAAGTAACAATCCGAATAGCTAACTAACCCTTTCTAAGTGTTCACTCCAGGCAGAGCCTGTGCTTCATAACTGGTATCTCTATACTGCACAGTGACCCTATGGCTGGCTGCAATTATTACCCACATTGGGAAGACAGAAGCTTGGTTATAGAAAAATAGATAATGCCCCAGGTCTCACAGTCTGTGTAGCAGGCTAATTCCAGATTCAGGCCTCTCCATGCACTGCCTTAAACTCCCTCCCATCATTTCCCATGCAAATTTTAGTGCTGCTATAAGAGTTTATCAAAAATTTTGGTTAACACCAACTGACAAAACTTGCAGGTGTGACTACACATAGAATAATGTAACACAAGTCTGTGGTAATACCCACCACACAGTAAAGCCAAGTAGGGAAGTCCTTTTAATGTAACTAGCTGCTTTCCATCTTGAGAGAAGAAAGGGATTTCTGACAGCTGGGTCGGGGATGGCAGTTTCTAACCCAACAGAGCCTATCCCAAGAGGGTAAGTCTCATAGATGGCTGAGCTAAAGATGGAGAGGATTTACCTGAGGTGCAGTGTGTGTCATTAAACAGAAACCAGCAGATGGGTTGCTTCTGATTGTAAGCCAGAGCTGGGGAATGTGCTACAATTCAGTCCCAGCACCCAAGCTAAGAGAGATCAAGTCATCCAGAGGATCTAGGTTACTTCGCAGCATACACTGTATTAGTTTGTTAGGGATGCCTAACAGAGTACTGCAGGCTGTGTGGCTTAAACAATGGAAGTTTATTTTTCCACAGTTCTGGAGGCTGAAAATCTGAGATCAAAGTGTCAGCATGGGTAGCTGCTTCCTTGGCTTGGCAATGGCTTTCTTCCCACTATGTCATCATATGGTCTTTCCTCAGTCTCCAAATTTCCTCTTCTAATAAGGACTCCAGTCAGATTGGACTTGGGCCCACCCAAATGACCTCATTTGAACATAATTACGTCTTTAAAGACCTTATCTCCAAACACACTTATATTTTGAGCTACTAGGGGTTAGGACTTTAACATACGACTTTTGCAGGTATACAATCCAGCTCATAACACAGCATGTGGCAATTCTTAGTGAAGGTGTGGTTGTTGCTGCTACTGCATTGCTGGTTTTTACAGATGAGCAAGAGTCACTGGATTCTAGCTTGGGGGTGGGGAGGCCTGAGACAAGTTCTCAAAGAGGTCAGACTACAGGGTCTTGGCAAATAACACCTAGAATCAACTCTCACCTGGGAAAACCACTGAAGGCAAAACTCTTCAGGAAGAATTCCAAACTCCCAGAAGGGCCTTCATCTCAAAACTCTGGAAGTGAGGGCCTTTGTAAAAGACATGCCACCTGAGTGGAGAGGTAGGAACTGGGGAAACAGCAGCACCTGCATGGCGTTTTAGGCCCAAGTCAGGTGTGTTTGCTCAGTGTGACTCTCCTGCCATCAAGAGCCACACTGGGAGGAAGTAAGTGTATGAGGACAGCAAAGCCATCGGTCACATCGCTCCGGATGGGTGAAATGGTTCAATGTCTGGCTAGAGAACGGATGTGTTCCTAACCATTCAGACTGAGTTCCTAGATAAAAGACAAAGGCAGCCAAGTCACTGTCATCTTCTCAGGCACAGTATCTGCCACAAACTGACACTAAATTGAAGAAAGCTGAACCCCCTCACTTTGCACATCTGGGCCATAAAATCATAAAAGAGTCACAAAATTCCACAAGCTCCACAATTCTCCCGAAGCCCTGCAGTTCACTGGCATGAAGTGCACATGGCTTTTCTAAGAAACAATTACCCTCTGCATCCAAAGGTCCAGCTTGCAACATCTGAAAACGTGAAGTGGTTCATTTATAGAAACATTCTTTTCTTTGCAAACCAAACAGAAACCCAAGAAGACCACCCCTCCTCTCCCCAGCAAATTGGCAAGATGTTCAGGATGCCCTACCCAATGATACGTGAGGTCGTGATTCTGCAAATTAGCTAATGAACGGAACGTAATCCCAGGAGTACTCCCAATCTGTCTGCTGCTGGAGCCAGCCGGCTCTGCCTTCCCCAGGACGCAGGATTTGCTGTAACACTTGGAAAGCTTCCTCGTTTGCTCACAAAGAATTTGTGGCAGAACATGCAGTGCTCTCAAAATGTTACCCAAGAGGCTCCAGAAACAAGGTTCCAGGGTTTAAGTGAAGTAATAAAGTAGATTTCTTACAAATGTTAAATCATGATTTATGACTCTCTGAATGTCGACTCCAGCAGACAAGACTGGGAGAAAAACATTCCTATACAGTCAGCCTTTAAACATAAAGGGCAGACAGCAAAACTCGTAAAGATTCTCTTGACTTTGAGCTGTTGATTCTCAAAGCATGGCCCTGGGCCAGGAGCATCAGCTCAGCTTGTTAGAAATGCAAACTTGGGGGGCCACTCCAGGCCTACTGAATCAGAAACTCAGGTGGAACCCAGTAATTATCCTCAAGGTGATTCTGGCATACACACAAGTTAGGGAACTGTTTATTTAGGGGTTTGTAAGCAAGCTTAACCCCCTAGCCTTCTGGCCATCACCCTTCAATTTATTTCAACATTCATTGATCACTTATATGTCAGCTACAGCTACAGTGAATGGCAGAGGTGTCAAGAATTAATAAAGAGGTTACCCTTGACCCTTCCTCCTCTTTTTTTTCTCTGATATCCAGTCTGGTCTCTTTGCAGTTCTTCCTTTGAACAGGCTCTAGTGTCTGTTTCCTTTCCATTTCCACAACACCATGCTCATTACATTACCCTGGCTTATTGCACCTGCTTCCCAAACTGGGCCCCTTGCCTCTGTTTTTCCCTGAGCCTTTCCTTCAACACATACACCACTGCCCTTGTTGTCACAGAACTCTCCTGCTCAAACCCTGCAGTGTTCCCCACTGCACCCCACATCTGGCCTAAAAGGCTTTCTTTTGGCTTTCAACTTAGTGCCCAAATTCTCTGCCCCAAATCAACCTGCCCCAGTTCTGAGCCATTTTCCCTCCCCAATCAAAATAAAACTGAATTCCTGAGGCAGAACTAAGACTTACATTCTCCCCAAGTGTGCAGTGGTGTAAGAAAACCAGGGGCACGTCATGAAAAGGGCAAGTCACTTAACACATCCACCTCAATTCTTTATCCACAGAAGGGTGATATCAAAAGCCATTGTACAGGTGTCTTAGTCATTTTGCAAACAAAATTACCATAGACTGGGTGACTTAAACAACAAACATTTACTTCTCAAAGTTCTGGAGATTGGGAAGTCCAAAACCAAGGTGCCAGTAGACCTGTTATCTGGTGCAGACCTCTTCCTGATTTGCAAATGATTATCCTCTTGTATCCCCATGGTGGAGGGGGCGGGGGCAGGGGAGAGAGAGAGAGCGCTAGTGTGAGGTAGCTCTCTTGACTCCTCTCATATGGGCACTAATCTCATTCATGAAGGCTCCACCCTCATGACCTAATCACCTCCCAAAATTCACCCACTTCCTAATACTATAACCCTGAAGATTAGGATTTCAACACATGAATTGGAGGGTGAGGGAGCAACTCTTCAGCCCACAAAACAGGCTATTGTAAAAATCAAAATGAGATATGCATTTGAAAGCAATCAGTAAAGTATACAGCATGAAAGAGGCTTCTTTCCCACCACTTATCTCCATATAAATCTTAATAAAACTCAAAAACTCACTGTTATCTTGATTGTAGTGATGGTTTCAAGGATGTAAACATATATCAAAATGTATACAGTTATTTACTTTAAATATGTACAGTTTATATCAATAAGTCTGTAAATACCTCAATAAGCCTGTAAAAAAAATCTTGTTGACTCTGGCTTCTAGTAATGTCAGAATAGCCTGTGCAGACTAACCCTCCTGCAGGTAAAAATGATCAAGTCTGGATAAAATGTATTTTTAATGTATTTAAAGGTACTAGAGAGAGACCAAGAGCAGCAGAAACTAGACAGAAGCCTATCCTTGAAAGACAACTACAAAAAGTGAGATTTGTGAGTTTGCAGCAGATATTTGCCTGAGGGTACTCCCCAGTTTGCATGCATCTAGAGGTGGAAGAAAGCCACAGCCTCCACTGGCTTGAAGTACCAGAGGAAAATTTGGTGGCTAGAAGAACAAACATAAAACTAGAGGTGAAATCCTAGGAGGGAGGCAACTGCACACAAAATCTGTGATAAATCCACCCAGATTGTTGGCTGACTACTAACCTACACATGATGTGAGAGAACACCAAGGGTATGATGGAAAAGCAACAGCTGGAGGCTGAAAAAAATAGGTAGAGATGTCACTGCTGCCTAGCACAAGGAACTGACTTTGGAGTTTGAGTCCAGCCAAGTTAACTGTTAAAACAAAATCCTATTGAAAGGAATATAACAGGATCCAGAGTCTCTGTAACATATATTTAATAATACCCAGGAATTGATCAAAAATCATTAGGCATGCAAAGATGGAAATATAACCCATGTTATAAAAAAAAAGTTTTCAATCAAGCCAAAGATGACCTATATATATTTGATATATTGAAAATTTTAAATAAAAACATATACACAACTAATGAATACATGGATGATTTCAATGCAGAAAGTAGATGCTATGAGAAAAGAACCAAAAGGGAATCATAGACATGAAAAGTACAATAACTGGAATGGGATTAACAGCAGATTGAAGGTAGCAGAAGAGCCAGTGAACTTCAAGCTAAATCAACAGAAACTATTCAATCTGAAGAACAGCAAAGAAAAAAATGAAAACAGAGCCTCAGAGATCTGAGTGACAATATCAATCAGTTCAGGAGAGGAAAGAGAGAATAGAGCAGAAAAAAATTAAAGAAATAGTCCTAAATCTCCCAAATTTGGTAAAAGGCTAACTTATAAATTAAAGAAACTCAACAAAACCCAACAGAATAAACATTAAAAAAAAACTACATGAGGCGAACTGCTGAAATATAAAGTGAAAGTTTTGAAAACAGCCAGTGAAAAATGACACATTACAAACACATGCGGACAAATTACAAGTGGCAGTGAACTTCTCATCAGAAACCATTGAGGCCAGACAACAATGGAACAGTATCTACAAGCAGCAAAGCAATTCTTCAAAAGGAAAATGAAACAAAGTCATTTTCAAATGAACAATGTTTATTTCAAAATAAACAAAATTAGAGAATGTATCATAAGCAGACCTGCAGCACCAAAACTATTAAAGGAAGTTCTTCAGCCTGAAGGGAAATGACTGTAGATGGTAACTTAAATCTACGGAAAGGAGTGAATACACATTTCAGAATATTTTCCAAATCTTTAGGCAAGCAAACTTTACCTTCCTGATTTATTTTTCTAGAATAAATTTTTATAGAAGTTTTATTGTATAAAACTTTCATATTGATTTAATAGTGTTATAACTCTTTCCAAAACATCTCAAGTTCTGTCTAAAATCAAAATGTTCCCAATCTGCTGACAGTATTCACATAATCTATGGTCCACATTCAGTTGGATGGCTCTACTTAAAGTATCTTGATAAAACCAAATGCCTACTCATAGGCAAGATGAAATAATGAAATCATTTTAATAAGAATTTTAAAACATAAAGGCAATAACTGCACTCAAATGCTATTCATGCTCTTAAGCAGATCACTGGTAAAATAATTTAGAATAAAACACACCTCAGTCCTGTTCCCCACTTTTTTTCACACTGGCATTCTAACTGGAACACTTTTTCCGTCACCTCCATCATCTCTGGATGTCCAACTCCATCTGACTTTCAAAGCAAAGCTCACACACCCTCTCCTCAAGGAAACCTCCCCTCTTCTCCCCAAGCAGAGGGGCTCCCTCCCTCCAGGGCACTCTGTCAGCATTTCAGTGCTTTCTCACTTGAATTACACTCGTTTGTGTATAAACTACAGGAAATAAGATTTTCAGTCAGGGTTTGCAGAATCAATCCCATATCAGAACCAGCCAGGCAAGATGATGCTAAGTCAGAGTCCAGACCCAGGGAGTCAGGACTGAGGAGTGAAGTGGGTTATTACCAGAGAAGCAGGCTTGCAGGTACACTGGGTGACTGGAGACAGCAATATTTGTCAGGGGCAGCTAGGCACTGGCTCTGCCTTCTGCCCCAGAAGTGCAGGAGGGAATGTAACCTTGTTAATGTTGAGTTTGATTTGGGAATTTAGAGAGCCCAGTGCCTATAAATGTCCCAAAACATGTAAGGACAGTGGTTTGGCCTGTCTTCTCAGACAGAACCCTACATGCTTCAAAAAAAACACAAACTCCAGCAACAGTGCACCCTGTGGGGAAGACAAGCAGGGAAAAGCCCAGCGATCACATTATAAAAATCTGCTTCTGCTCAGGTTCTGCCTCCTTGGAGCTTACCACCAGCTCCCCTTTGAGAGATAGAGTTGTTTAGAGCAATTTGGCACTAAGTTTATGCATGAGTTCTTTAGGTCCCAGCATACCACAGGCACTCAATAAATGTCTGCTGGATGAATTTGACAAATGCTGGATCCTGACTGGTTGCTCTAACCCCACTAAGGGGAGCAGAGGCTGTGGGCTGTGCACAGCACTGCTGCCTGGCTTGGGGACACTTGAAAAGCTGGTTGCCTCCACCTGGGCTCAGAATACACAGCAGCCTTTTAGAGGATCAAGGTAGGCCAGGAAACTGAACTCATTTCAAAGGTATTAGAAAACTACAGAAAAGTTCAGTTGTCTGTCCCTAGAATAATGTCTGTCTCTAGGGTTTCTAGTCTAGGAAACTGTTCTGATGCAGGGTTTCTCAACAAATCAATGGGACCCAAAACCAAATGCCTTCCTCATCTCCCCTCTCCTGCCACAGCCTGTTCCTCCACCACACTTCCTTTTGGTGAATGACCACCCAAGTAAGGTATCTGAACCGAGCAGAGTAACTGCAGGTCCAGATGTCATCCCATGCTGTTTGCTCCTTCTCTTTTCCCACATCCTCACACCCAGCTTTGACATCCTGTCGTTTTAGCCAGTAGACAGACTGTATTTTCCCAAAATGGCCAATGGCAATGTTTCCAGATCCATGTGCTCTTCTAGAATCGTGCCATTCCCCATCAAGGGGTAGAGATGATTTTCTCTCCCCTTGAACTTGTGACCATCTCCAGGAACAGAATGTGACAAAAACAATGGGACATGAGTTTGGAGGCTACAATACAAAATTCAGCATCTTTCCACCTGGTGTTCTTATTCTCTCTCTCTCATTCATTCTCTCCCTTCCCCTCTGCTGTCTCCCTCCCTCTCCACTCGCCCTCATGATCCAGACATCCTATTGTGAAGAATCCTGAGCCACATGGCAAGGCCACACCTAGGTGTTTCCAATGACACCCTGGCCAAAAGCTAGCATCAAACAGCCAGAAGTGAGTGAATGAAGGTTCAGATTACATATCCCTGCCTTTGAGTCACTACAGGTGGCACTGAGTAGACTGAAAACAAGGCAGCCCTGCCCAAATGGCAGATTTGTAAGCAAAATAAGTATTTTCATTATTTTAGGTCATTAAGTTTTGTGACAATCTGTTATAGAGGTGTAATCACTGAAGTAACCTCATGAATATATCTCTGAGCCCTATACTCTCTGGCCCAGCTGTCAAACTTTAGTTCAGCCACCATCACCTCTCACCTCAACAATTTCAGCAGGCTCAGTAAGTCTTCCCAAACTCTGTTCCCTTCCTTCTCTAGTTCATCCCCCAAGCTCCTTCTGGAGTGCCCTGTAAAATACAAACCACTCCCTGTTTAAATTCCAATAAATGATGATAAATGGATGGATGGATATATATATATATATATATAAGCTATAGAAACATGGATGAAGCAAATATGAAAAATATTAATTTTAGAATCTAGAGGCTGAGTTTTATGAATATCATATACTATATACTTTTATGCATTTTAAAATTTCTCACTTAAAAAGATTTTTAAAGATGAATATAAATTTCCTCCAACTGCTGCCCACAGCTCCTTCTGCTTATGCCCCATTCCATTCCTGGACCCTCCCCATAGGCTCCAGAGCTCCAAGTCCCGCATCTTAGTGCCAATGCTCTGGCATGGCCTCTGCTTACAGAAACTCCACCCAGTTTCTTTCTCTGCCAACCTACAACAGAGATGTTCCCTCCACTGAGGGCCCTCCCTGCCCCTGGAGATCCCACCAGGGTCTCCCTAGCAGACCCCCACAGCACCACTCCAAGTGGCTATGGTTTATTCACTACCATCTCCTTCCTGCTTGAGTAAGAGCTCCTGGAGGGCAGGGCTGGCCTTACCCTCTGCCCACTCCATGCCTAGTTCTGTGCTGGGGCAAAGCAAGCTCTGAAGAATCTGCTAAGTTCTAAAGAACCTCAGGGCAATTATCTCAAACAGATGGAAGTTGATTCAAGTACAAATGTATCCAGGCCTCTTCTCCCTCTCCTACCCTTGCCTGACCCCCATACATTGCAACTATGCAATGTACAAACTCAACTCACATCTACTGAGTGCCTACTCTGTGCCAAGCTCTGCTCTAGGTATTTCAGATACAATGTGAATAAAACAAAAGAACCCCTGAGTTCATGTGGCTTACTTCTGATGAGAAAGATAACAATAATGTTTGTTAGAAAGACAAAATATTTAGTCATGTCATTAGACTAAACTCTCTTCCCCATGAAACAACGATACCTGTCACCTTATCAAAATAGTCACAGCCCAAGAGCTGAAGCCTGTGGTCGTAGCAGGACCCCAGCAGCACAGGCCCACCATCTCATTTCCAACTGACAGGGCTGGGGATTCCAGGGTCCACCTCCAGAATTATTCTGCCAAGCCTAGACATTCCTGAGGGCCCCATGCCCACTACCACAACTGTGGCTCATAGAAACATCCAAGTAACTGCGTAGCACCCTCTTAGGTTCTCCTGGAATGGGCATTATAGTGTCCAGCAGCTACAGCATGCATAGTGTTATGAAAGAAGAATAAGATTTCTAGCTCTTAAAGCAGACTAATTATAATCATGACAGCAAGAAATGGACAGTCGCTTTGCAGTTCCACAAAACTCAAATCCTATTGTAGCCTCGGCTCTTTTCCTGACCCCATCTTCTTCCTCCGGTTTATCTTTACCTGCTGTCAGTTCCTCCATACTCCCTTTTCTCCCCACATGTAGGACAGAACATCCTCATTTCAAACCAAACAGGAAGCAGCACCAAGCCTCCCTAACTGCCTACCTCAGTAATCAGGTTACTCCGTTTATTTTTTAAAAATCACGAAGCTTGAGCACAATTTCAAAGCTTAGGGACTTTTATTTATTCAGTGAACATTGATTAAGCTATTATGTATAAGGCATTGTGCCATTTGAAGCATGGTGACATATGCTTTCATTCTAGAAAGCCTGGGCCTTATGGAGTCCTCAGTACCAAAGAGACCAACATGGCATCTATCCACTGCTTTTGGGGGTAGCCAAGCATCTTAGATGAGACCAGAAACAGTAAATGATTATTTCAGGAGCTTAGAACCTATTCCTAAACCTGGCTAACCTCATCAGTAGTTCTGATGAACATGCATGCCTTTACCTCCCTCTTTTACTTCTTTGCCCCCTTCCAAACTTCTTCCTACATTCCTATATCCTGTTCTCTTCTGTCATGTGTGGTTCTCTCCTACCCTATCCTCAATTCACTTGAGTAAAATCACCCTCACATTAGCACACCCAGGTGACCTCAACAGCTGAAAAGAGTCAAACAAGAAGATAAGGCAGGCCGGTGTGGGGTGGGAGGGGGGGTTCCTTTCTAGATCATAAATCTAAACCAAATGGAAAACTAAAAATAGTCAATGAGAATACTCTAGAAACTTTTTGTTCTAGCTGCAAAACTCCCATAACCCCACCTTCTTCACAATATTGCCTGTCCCTTTCCAAAAGGGATCACAAAATTAGTTAGAAGAAAAGCCATTGCCAGGCCCAGCAATGACTCTAAGAGTGATTTACAACATAAGCAGCTGCACTTCCACATTCCACCGCAGTGTGTGGATTTCCAGCATGGTTGATGAGCAATTCCCAATTGTCTTGGGAAACATCCCAGAATCTTTTTCAAATAAAGCAAAAAATAAATAAATAAAAGCACAAAAACTTCATAATCAAAAAGCCTTTGGCACCACACAGTAAATTCCATTACAGTGGGATGCAAGTTCCCAAATTGTTCAAATGGATTAAAAACTGAGTCTGCATTCATTTTAACATTTTACATTCTGTGATAGCAACAAGCACAAATCACAGAGAATTAGGCAAAGTACACGGCAACAATAATAAGTTCACCTCCCCAAATCATTAACTTGCAAGTAATTGGAAATCATAAATGTCTAATGATATATTTCTAGTGAGACATAAATTCTCTTTCTAAAATAGTTATTCATAGAGATACCCTGTCTGCTAAATTTTTACTCTACTGCTGTTCTCCCCTCAAATGCACTAGATACCTTAAGGGTATCTAGTTCCCTAACAGAAGCCTCCTATTAAGCATCTATTTGGGCAATTCTACCCCTGTACCATTTAGCAATAAAAGTGAAAAAGAATTAAACAGCACAGATTAGTTTAAATAGCTAGCTATAAAGCATAATGACATCTGTTTAATAAATTTTCATTAAAAAGCAAAGCTCAGGATCGTATGGTTCCCAGACCTGTATCAACTGGAGAGAAATGTATCAGAGACCATTAATTATTTTAGAGGCACTTTAACTCTCTGTTAGCCACCCCTTACCAGGGCTAAAAACCTAGCATCCCATCATTACTCTATGCATGCACACAAACACACGCTCCACATTCAAAATAAGCTAAATTTTAAATAAAGTTTCAACCTTTCCATAAAACATCATTTTTCATCTACTCCTTTGAGGGAGAGGGGGAAAACAGCATGCTATATATTTTTATTGAAACAGAACACTTCATTCACTTTCATTCATTCATTATATAAATAAACATTTACTCTCAGGGCAAGATGTAAATAAGGCTCAGCCACAATCCTCAAGGATATAATCAAACAGAAAAGACAAATAATTTTTTAAGTGACAGAAGACTAAGTGTTATAAACTTGAGGCAAAGGAAGGGGACTTGGTGTGGACAGAACTTGCACTCACATACAAAAGGTCAGATGGCCTGGCTAGGGCCAGATCCCATCTAAAAAGTAGACCAAACAATGTAAGACACCATTATGTAAAACACAAGTAAGTGACCTCCACTTCCAACCCAGATGAAGTAACAGGGACCACATTTACTTTCCCACCTGAAACCACTAAAATAACAGACAAAATATTCAAGAGAACTGTTTTCAAGATACTGGGTATCAGGCAACAAAGCACAGTGATCCCAAGGGACAGGGAAGAGATGAGATGAGCCACTACCTTGGGAGAGTTTCCAGACCAAAGAGAAGGAAAAGGGAACCCAGGCAAAGGCCAGCAGCACCCCCTGAATTGAAGAGACAGGGATGAGGGTCCAGGGAGACCAAGGCAGCTAGAATCCACAGGGCAGAGCACGGGGGAGGAGAGATCTGCACAGAAAGAGAATCCCAGAGATATGCACAGGGCCCCCTATTGGCATCAGCAGAGCACAAGGCATTAGTATGAAGGACAGAGCCAAGGCTGAGGAAAAACCACCCAGAATAATCAGAGCTAATAATCACACAGGGCCAGCAAAAGTATCAGTTGTTACCAGCCAACAGATAGATGTACTAATTCTACACAAAATTTCAACAAGTCGAATTCAACAATAAAATTAAAAGATGGCCACACTTGCAGAAACTGACTGCTTCCAAAATTCACATGGAAATGTAAAGGACCTAGAACAACCACAAATTTGGAAGACTCACACTACCCAATTTCAAGACTTTTCATAAATATTAATTACCATCATCACGGCAGCGTGGTGGTGTTGCAGATACAGAGAGCACAGCAGTGGAACTGAACAGGGAGTCCAGACACAGACTCACACATACATGGACGATGATTTTTGACTAACATTCCAAAGCAACTACTGAAGAAAAGATAGTCTTGTCAACAAATGATGCTGGGACAACTGGATATGCAATACAAAGTTTTTTAAAATACACTTCATTCCATAACTTTCATCATATACAAAAATTAACTCAAAAGGGATCAGAGATCTAAATGAAAAACCTAAAACTATGAAACTTTTAAAATAAAACATAGAAGAAAACCTTTGTGATAATGGGTTATGCAAATTTTTTGTTTGTTTGTTGTTGTTTTAGCTACATACCAAAAGCATGATACATGGAATGAAATGATAAGCTGGACTTTATCAGAATTCAAAACTTCTCTTCAACAGACACTGTTAAGAGAATGAAACCACACACCACAGACCAGGAGAAATATGTGTGATCACACATCTGTTGAGGTACTTGTATCCAGACTATCTAAGGAACTCTAGAAACTCAGTAATAAGAAGGAAATTTAAAAAATAAAGTATGATAAAAGGTTTGAACATAAACTTCAAAAAGATAAATAAGCAGTAAATAAGCACACTGAAGGGTGATCAATATCATTTGTCATTAGAGAAATACAAGTTAAACCTACAGAGAGATGCCACTATATACTTCAAAATGGTTAAAATCTGAAAGCATAAAAAAGGTTCTAGAGGAACAGGAGCTTCCATATAAAGTGGGAAACAGTCTGACCATTTCTTAAAAGTTAAGTGCACACCTACTATGTGATCTACCCATTGTGCATCTAGGTATTTACCTAAGACAAGTGAGAGCATGTGCCCATACAAAGAACCATGCATGAATGTTCAGAGCAGTCTTACTTGGAAGAGCTGAAATTTGGAAACAACCCAAATGTCCATCAACAAGAGAATGGATGAACTGTGTTCTATCCATATAATGGAATACACTCAGCAATAAAAAGGAATGAATTATTGATATAAACTGCAACATGGAGGAGTCTCTAAACAATTATGCTGAGTGAAAGAAGTCGGCCAAAAAAGAATACACACTGTATCATCTCCTTCACATAAAACTCGGGAAAGATGCAAACTAATCAAGTGACATAAGGCAGGCCAGTGGTCACCTAGGGGAAGATAAGTGGGAGGGTCAGGAGGGCAGTGTTACAGAGGTGCACAAGGATATTTTGGGAGTGATGAATATGTTTATTTTCTTGATTATGGTGATGGATTCACTGGTGCATGCATACATAAAAATTTACCAAACTGTACCCTTTAAATATGTGCAGTTTATGGTATGTAACTTATATTTCATAAAGCTATTTTTAAAACTTTTAAAAAGTCTAAGTAAGTGTAAAGAAGTGGAGATTCATAAGCAAATCTGATGGGCATTATCTCCATTTTATTCATGAGGGAATTCAGAGTCACTTGCCAGGTAAACAGAGAACTTTACTTTAGCTCTACCAGGCACCAACATTTTCACTTGCAGAAAAAGGAAAAAAATTGATGGATGTGCCCACTGTGCTTTAACTGTGAAGTCAGTGCAATTCTGCAAAGGACACTCTTCAGATGGAAGAAGGTCCACCTTGCCCCTTCCTGAATACTTGTTTACTGTGTGGTACATGACTGCATTTATAGAGCCCACAGGCAGGAGGGGAGTTTCTGGTGGGGAAGAAGAATGCTTTTGCTGATAGCCTTGTACAGCTCAGCGAGGAGGGTTGCCTGGCACTTCCACAGAAGCCATTGCTTCTCATACTCACCTGTCCACTCTAAACATCTAGCTGGGCCTGAACTCCTAAATTCCTGGTTCATTGTACACCTAAAGAAATTAAACAGGCTTAATTTCAACATTAAAGTCAACCCAAGTAAATTTCCTGTGCAATACAAAAAAAAAAAACAACAACAGTTTTAAGGGTCAAAACAAAAGCATACATTTCAAATATACTAATCAGCAGTGCCAAAAAAACCAGACCTTCCGACTCCAAGCCCAGTCTTCTCCCAGGCCCTCTGTGGTACCTCCAGCACAGTGCCAGCCCAGCCCTTTTCAGTCCCAGGAAAGCCTGTCTTTCTGTTAGGCTTCCTTCTTATTTTGAGCTTTGGTCCATCACTGTAAAGCGAATTATTTTTCAAGCTTTTATTTTAAATATTCATCTTCTTGAAGTAGGTCACTCTTCTATGAGCCTCGGCTTCTCTTTGAACTGATTCCCTATTTCTCCCTATCTCTCCTAATAGGAACGCGTAATGCATTCAAAGCATGAAATCCAATTCCAGTTAATTTTATTGATTCCTTTCACAGCCTCCTTATTTCGTATGCTAATTCATGTTTATTTCAAAAAGAGAAAACAAAACAGCCTTTTTGGAGGGAATGTCTTCAAAATTTGTAAAGAGCCACCACATTTTTATTCAATTATGAATGAGTTATACAATATTTAAATCACTCATTGGAAATAAAGGCAGGTTTTAATCCATTTCAGAATGCACCAAATGTCCTTAGATAACATGACCTCTTTTTTGAAAGTGAGTGAATGACAGAGATGATGATAAAATAAATACTGTGTCCCACCCACACGCACATTCACCAGGCCACCCGGTTGTTTAACATGTGTTTTCTCTGTCATTCCGGTCCCCTCATTGAGTTTTGTGCTGCAGACAGAATACACACAGCAAGTCCCACTTAAGTGCATTTCTCCACTACTTCCTTTCTCCTCAAATGCTTCTCTTATTTTTGAAAGGGGACAAGTATGTGCATATTTTTTTCCTGCATAATTCACCACCACGCCTAGGAACAGTCAGCCAGACATAGGGAAAATTGTCCTGCAAGGTTGGACTAGAATGGCCTGGGTCCCCTCCTACTCTTTCTTGCTTCTTAAAAATGTTCTGTTTCAGTTCCAAATCCACTGATTCTAGAGTGACCAGCTTTCTCACCAGTAATGGATTAATCCCGTAGTAATGGATTCTGTGGGAAAAGATGCTCTAAGATATGCATATCAATCCTGGACTTGCTTCCAAAATTGCGACTGTCCAAATCCAACACCCAGAAGGCCACCAGAGTACCCCGTTGCCATGCATGTCACCTCTTTATGCTTGTCCCTGAATGGGGTGAATTATGACTCGCTGGCCTATAGGTAACAGGCTTTCATATTTAGTGTTTCTGACAGAAGTCATTTACTTCTAAATCATTAATAATTCACTATTTAAATGGCAGTAATTCTGTCCTCATCATAAATAAATGCCAAGAAACTACCTTCATCATCTCCCACAAGAGACAAACTAGAAGAAATAGCTCTTTCCAAAAGAAGGAAATATGACTCCATATTCCAGAACCCCTGGTTAGCTAATGAATGGGGGGGAGACCTTAACTTAAAAGCTGGTGAGTTCCATTTTCTAAGTCTGTTTTCTTCTTCTCTATATCCAATCAGTCACCATGAACATTTTATTGACAGTGTCTTCTTTCTCCTCTCCAACAATCTCCTTGGCAAAGCCTCTTCCCTCCCTTCTCTTCCTGCTCTGAAATCAAGCCCGAATCCATAAGTGCACATTCAGCTGTCTACTTGACATCTCAACTTGGATGTTTAATAAGCATCTGAAACTCAGTGCATCCATTGTTGGATGTTTCATCTCTTCCCAAAACTGCTCCCTTACAGGTCTTCCCCACCTCTGTGAATGACAACTCCATTCTTCTAGTTGGTTAGATCAAAAACATAAGTTATCCTTAAGTGCTTTCTCTCCCACCTTTTATTTCATCCGTAGATCATCACCAGAGCTATCTTCAAAATATATTCAGGACATGACAACTTCTCACAACCTCCACTATTCAAAACGGGTTCAAGCCACCATTTCCATCTTCCCTTGCCTGGATAATTGCAATAGCCTCCTAAATGCTTCCAGTCTGACTTTCACCCATGTCCCCTACACCATCATTTGCACGCAGCAGGGTGATCATTTCAAAGCATTTGAATTGGAGCATGTGACTGCTTGAGCTCAAAACCCCCTAAAGCCTTCCTGCATCACTCAAGAGTAAAAGCTTTAAAACATCAGTACAAGCGTCCTCTCCTCCAGAGGCCTGTAGCAGCTGGTCTGATGGAGCAGTCTCTCCTCTGTGCATGTACAACATCCAGGGCATACCTTCACCAGCACTGACAATGCCACGTGCATCTCACTGGTGTCCCCCATTGGACTGTATCTTAAGGGTTCTTTCCCTCAAAACACACAACACAGTGTAGGTGCTCAGTAAGTGTCCATGAAATGAATGAATGCAGTGCCAACTTCATGGGTGAATCATGCAGCCCCACTGAGCCTGTTGCTTAGAAGGGCCCTGCACTTGGTTTAATGTTCTGCTGTCACCATCTTGAAATTGTTACTAATTGTTGAACAAGGTGACCAGTATTTTTGTTTTCTATTGGATCCCACAAATTCCATAGCTAGTCCTGGATAGATGAATGGATGGATAGATGGATGGACAGACTCAACATATGCACTACAATACTAAATGTCAGAATTTAATGTCATAGCTTTCAGGGGAAATTGTCTGACAAAGAAATTTTATAGTTAGCCAAAGTACATATGTATAAAGGAAAAAAAGACTCACAAGATCTCTGAAAGTCTATCATCTGTGTACCTTTCCCCCAGGAATGTTACGGGTCTTTGAAAGACAAACAAAATTTAGAATTCCAGTATATGGACCTGATTACCAGAAGGACACATGGCATCTTTCAAAAGAAAAAAAAAGAAAGAAAAAGAAATGATGAGGATTAATATGATCACATAATTACTACAACATGGCAATGGTTCAAGTATAGATATAACATTAGAGCAGAACAGACACCTCAGAAGCATTCTCATTCTTTCCGTACATAACAACTGAGAGCATGATAAAGACAGGTCATGAATCGGGGGAACACAGCATTACTCAAGCAATGGAATTGATATAACCAAAATAAATGGAAAAGGTTGAGTTAGAAGGTCAACTCCCAAGTATAATTCCTAATTATAATGTCCATGTATATTTTTGGTTATATGCTAAAAATTCAACTTAATTGTAAAATAAAGCCAGAAAAAAATATATGAATATTTTTTCAAACACTGAGTGATAGAAAAGTTTACAAGATTAAATTCTCTATGAAAATACCCCATCCAAAAAAATTACCAACATTAAAATGTAAGCAATGAGTTTGGAAAGTGTATTTGTAATAAACACTGAAGACAAAGATAATTTCTTCACTGCATAAAAAAAAGTACATGCAAATGAACAATTGAGTTAATCAACAAAAAACTCTGTTTTTAATAGCTAAATCAGAACTTTAAATTTAAATGAGAACTAAAAATGCAAATGCAAATAAATAATATTTGGAAAAATATTCATTCTTACTACCAATCAAGAAAATGCAAGCTAAAATAGGAAAATGTGATTGTTTATCAAATTAGCAAAATGTTATAAATTATGATATCTATTCATTGTGAAGATGATAAGGCAAAAGAAAGATTTTCACACCTTGCTGGTAAAATAATAAATGGACACAAACCCAGTTTGACAAAACATCAAAAGTCTTTAAAAAGCCCATACTTCTGGCCTAATAATTACGCATGAGGCTATTTCTATCTGATACTGGATATAAAGTTTTACATATAAAGATATTCATCACAGCATTATTTAGAGTAAATATTTGTGCCTTTCCTAGTATGGCTCAGTGGATTGAGTGCCAGCCTGCAAACCAAAGGGTCATGGGTTCAATTCCCAGTCAGGGCACATGCCTGAGTTGCAGGCCAGGTCCCCAGTAGGGGGCGCATGAGAGGCAACCACATATTGTTTCTCTCCCTCCCTTCCCCTCTCTAAAAATAAATGAATAAAACCTTTAAAAACATTTAAAAAGAATAAATATTTGAAAGCAATCTACATCTTCACCTATAGTGGAGAGAAATTGACTTACGGTCAAACTATTGCAAAAAAAATAACATACAACAACTAATATTAATGTCTATAAGGAGTTTAGTAAATGAGAAAATGTTTATATTAAGAGAAAACATAGGATACAAATATTTATATATGAGTGTGATGTTAAAGATGTAAAAATGTGTACAGGGGAAAAAAGCAAAACACTGTTATTTTAATGCTGTAAAATTATAACCATTTTGTTTTTTAATTTCCACTTTCCCTGTTTTCCCAATTTATCACATTGAACATGCTAATTTAACACAATGAATACTCTCTTAGCTGATGCGCAGACTGGCTGGCAGTCTCCATCACCTCTGGCAAACAGAGTGAAGACAGACGCCGGGCATGCTGGCAGCGTGGCTGGCAGCCACCCCTCCTGTCTCATCTACCTGCTTCTGCTCTCAGCAGTTGGGTTGTATACCTGCCAACAGTCCTTTTTTTTCCCCCTCTTCATGCCAGCTGTGCTTGTTACTATAATTACGTAATTCTATTAAATTACATAAATTGATGACATTGTGAGCGAGAAAAGAAAGAGGATTACTGTTGCAGTAAAAGCCAAGTTGAATGCTTTAGAACAACTCCACAAAAAAAAAAAGAAAGAAAGCTAGGAAAAGGAAGGTGCAACTAGGTGTGGGCAAGACAACCACATCAAATTTGGAATAATTTATAAAATAGAGACGATTTCTGCATACTGCATCATAAAGTTGCCTTCTTAAAATCAAGGGTATCATGCAGCACAGACTGAAAAAGAGCAGATCTTGGAAGCAGAAACAATGTCAGAGCCAATTCTTGTAAGATGGAGCCACACTCAGAAAAGGCAGCAGGGGAAACAGTATGGAGGAGACGGGAATTACCAGGGGTGGGCCATGGGTAGCCACTGAGTGTTAGAACACTAAGTGTACTGGCTTATGAAACCAGCAGATTCATACTATGATAAACTGATTTGGGAAACACCTGAGGAGAAATCAGTTTTACATTAAAAGGTAAAAACTGTACTCACAGTGCACAGAACAAAACACATTCTCCCAGATCCAGCTTACCAAACAAAAGACATCCCAGATGGCGTGAAATGAAGGAGCAGTATAGGCAGAACAGGAGGCACCATAAGCCCCAGAGGGATGCCAGCAGCCTTGGCCACAACAAGAACTGCAGTAACACCCCTTGGTCAAGGAGGTAGATCTCATTCCGTGTTCTTACCACAATAAGAAACAGAAAATGATCAAGTTTTGAAGGTATATTTTTAAATCTTGAAATTAAAGAGGCAAACACTGGTAATAAAGTTAATGGAGCATAGGACAGGAAAGGGTGGAGAGGGGCTGGGAGAGGTGAGGAGACTGGGAGGGGAGGAAGAAGGAGGAGAGGGGTGGGTTTACAAGAAGCCAGGCATATATCAGATGTCCCACATGAATAAACTCGTGTAATTTCCCAACAGCTCTATGAAATCAATAATATTTTTACAGATGAAGACATTGAGCCCTGGCTGGTGCAGCTCAGTGGATTGAGTGCCGGCCTGCAAACCAAAGGGTTGCTGATTCAGTTCCCAGTCGGGGCACATGCCTGGGTTGTGGGCCAAGTTCCCATGGGGGGTTGTGTGAGATATTCCTCCCCCTCTCTTTCTCCCTCTCTTCCCCTCTCTCTAAAGATAAATAAATAAAATATTTTTTAAAAAAACACATTGAAAGTAAAAGTGATATCTGCCCCCCAAGAAGTGGTTCAGGGGTATAAGGGCTTGAAAGCTTCTGCCAGGAGAAAAGAACTAAGAAATACTTCAAAGCACAGGTGTCAGTCATCCCAGTTGCTCCCAGCTGCTCACCAAAATCACACGCTGAGCTTTTGCAAAGTAAGGATTTCCAAGTCAAGTCCCACTCTGTATCTGCAAAATGTGAACCTCCAGGATGAAATCTGGGAACTGGTACTCAGACAGACATGAGAACCACTGGCCTGTTGCATCCCGTGGTCTTCAGTAAGTATGAAAGCTGTAGGCTGTGCGTGTGCCCAACTTAACACAAATAAAAACGTTCTCACTCTGAGAAAAGTGAGATGTTGATTTGTTCCCTCTGTTATAAAGCCATAATTCAGACAAGCCTCTTACTTCACACCCTACTTAACTAGAATAAAAGTCTGCAGTATTTGTTTAAACTTCCGAAGAATAAGGTGCTCTGTAGCTTTGCAGTATATTCTTTGTAGAAGCACCAAATTCTCCAGGTTCAATAAAAAGTAGGCAATCATTTGTCTCCTGTAGAAATGGGCTCTGTCAAATGTGCCTTTGTCTCTGCTAAGAGATCTGAAACACTGCCTTGTCCAAAACTTTGGTTCAAGGGTCCACAAGACTGGACAGAATACTGTGTGTTAGCTAAGCTAAGTGATGCCCTCGTGGGACGGGGCCATTGCAGGCCAGCCACGCTTCCTTCTCCCACCTAAACACAGCAGCAGTGCACAGGGGTCCAGACAAAGTCAGAAACTCAGCTAAAATATGACTTATGCTTGGCCAACCTAACCCCCTCTGCAATAGTTAGGCTGTTATCCACACCCTATCAGCAGCATATAAACCCAAGACTGAGAAAAAATATTCAATACTCACTTTTACACCCTTATAAGGTCTTCAGCACAGTGCTGGGTACTTTAAACAAGTGCACAATAAGTCTTGGCTATTGTTATATTTATTACTGCTAGCACTGTTATCATCATCATTATCATTAGGAATCCCCTCTTTCTTATGGTTAAGAGAATAAAAAAGCACCTCATTAAACACAAGCATACTGGCCTAGTGATCCAGTTATTTAGTGCTATATAACAAACCACCCCAAAAGTTAGTGGCTTAAAAGAACAACTACATTTCTTTTTTTAAGATGTTATTTATTTATTTTTAGAGAGGAGAAGGGAGGGAGAAAGAGAGGGAGGGAAATATCATTGTGTGGTTGCCTCTTGAGCACCTCCATACTGGGGACCTGGCCCACAACCCAGGCATGTGCCCTGACTGGGAATCGAACTGGTGACCTTTGGTTTGCAGGCTGGTGTGCAATCCACTGAGCCACACCAGCCAGGGCACAGCTACATTTCTTTTGCTCATGAGTCTGCAATTTTGGGCAGGGCTTAGGGGTGGGGACAGCTCCACTTGGCACCAGCTGAGGAGGCTCGGGGGCAGTAGTGGGGTGGGTGGAGTGGATTTAAGCTCAGTTACTCACATGTCTGGAACCTTCACTGAGAAGACAAAAACAGTTGGGAGCTGGAATGACTGAGACATCTTGGACACATCTATCTATATATTTAGCTAGAGAGCTAGCTCTGGTGCTTGCTCTCTCTCTCTCTCTCACTCTCTCTCTCTTTCTCTCTCTCTCTCTCTTTTCCCACCTGCTCCCTCCCAGCATGGTAGCCTCAGGGTTGCCTGACTTCTGACTTGGTGGCTCAAAGCTTCAAAGATGCACGTCCCCAGAGACTCCATTGCCCTTTATCGTCCAGCTTTGGAAGTCGGTCAACATCATTTCTATTGAATTTTGTGCACTAGAAGAAAGTCACTAAGGCCAGCCCATAATAATCAATGGGAGGGGAATTAAACTCTACATTCTGCTGGGAATACTGTCAAAGAATTTGCAGATGTGTTTTTAAACCACCACGCCTAGGAAAATCATTTCTCATTCCTTTAGGTTGAGCTTTTTATTGCTGCCAAAATATGCAAATCTAACCAGTCTTGGCCAATCATTGTTCACAGGAAAAGACACTCTCTGAATCATTGACTCTACCTATCTGATCCATAAAATTACAGAAGTTGAACACATTTCAGATCTTGTCGAGATTTCACAGAGGAGAAAACTGAGTCCTGGGGAGGCTAAAGCTTCTTGTTTCAAGGAGCAGTAATGGGCCCTGGCTGGCGTAACTCAGTGGATTGAGCATGGGCTGCGAACCAAAGTGTCGCAGGTTCGATTCCCAGTCAGGGCACATGCCTGGGTTGCGGGCCACAGCCCCCAGCAACCGCACATTCATGTTTCTCTCTCTCTTTCTCCCTCCCTTCCCTCTCTAAAAATAGATAAATAAAATCTTTAAAAAATTTTTTTTAAAAAAAGAGCAGTAAGGATTCTGCCTAGCATTGCTATAGTATTAACAAAATCACTTACCAGCATTCTCCTATATTTATTGGCACTCTTCAAAGTATTCTTCAAATAGCATCTTGCACAGTCTTTATCACAGTTATAAGAGCAGCTGCCATCTTCCAGATGGGTAAATGGGAGCTCAGTAATGTCATGTGAGTTGCCCAAAATCCAAGCTTTGGCTTGGCTTTGTTAAGTAGCCAAAGGAAGTTTGAGATTCCCTCTGTCTAGCTTGAAAACCTGTGCTCAGTCCATTGCATGGAAGCCCTTGGAGATCAGCTGGTTACAGAGGTCTCACCAGTCAGGGGACCAGGGCTGCAGTCTCTGGCTCTTGTCTGGAATTTACTGCTATGGAACTTTCTCTACTGAAAATTAAGCTTTCAACCAAACCATCCCTGAGAGGTACACATGAACTTACACTCTAATGAAAATGTGCCCAATTAACACGAGATCCTTTCTTGTGGAGAAGAGGAAGTACAGGTCTGAATCCCCAGGGGCCTGGGGTTTTCAGATCCCTAAAGAGGGAGCACCCACCGAGTACTGATGCTGGGGGGCTACAAGCCCTTCACTGCCTGCAGTGGGAGCAAGCCAAGATCTGAGTGAGGAGGATGAGGAGGAAGAAATGAGATCAGCCTACTCCTCCCGAAGTGTCTAGCTATGTGTAAAGGGTACCAGAGGGCAGTGACAGACAAGAGTTTAATTCAAACCACCCATTAGTAACTACTGTTTAGCTTTTGTTTTCTGCCCAAACTGCTTTGTGCAAGTAAACACTAGCCAAGGGTTCTTATATCTTTCTGATTGTTCACCTTCAGCTAATGAAGGAGGAAAAAAAGCTCTTGAAAAGATATTTCATGAGATTTGTGTGTTTTAATATTGTTCTCAGCCCCTTTCTTCAAATCTCCTGGAATCGATTCAACAGCTGGAAGATGGGTAGGCAGGAAGCAGGACTGAAGTGGATTTTAGAACAACTTGGCAAATTAGCAAAGTTTTTAACATCATTAAAAGCTCTTAAATATTCTTCCCCAAACTACATTTTTATCTTGTGAATGCATTTCAGTAATTTCTCTAAAGGAAACTGTGCAACTTTGGCACAAACATAAATGTTTGCATGATTTAAAATTCAGTGGCAGCGAAGACCATGATGTTCTTTAAATTGCTAATTCTTAAACTAACCTTTTCGGTTTGTCTCATCTTGAAAAAATGCCAGTTCCTATCAGCAGAGGCTGTAGTAAAGACAATGCATATATTATTTAGTTGTTTATAATTGCAAACAACTTAGCTGTATTTCAATACTTAACCCTCAGCTCCAACACGAAGCATAAGTAGGGTATGATTATAATCATTCCATCATTCTGTAAATAGAACAATAGAATATTGCAACGCAAGACTATTTTCTCAAAGCCAACAGCAGAGCAGACAGCGAAGCTGGTCTAGAATGAGGAGCTTTCAATTTAATGACATTACCACATGTCACTGTTTAGCCCAATCAGTATCTGCTGATCATATTAATCAAGGACAGAAACCTACAGTAGATAGACTGCAAATGTCGCTTAAGGAGACAAGTGTTCTAACCCTGCCTAACTGAATTAGGATAACTAACACCAGCTGCTGTAACAGATAAGCTCCACAATCTCAGTGGTTTAGCAAGACGGTCCAACACACAGAGACATCAAGGCAGAGCTAGGGAGGGCAGTGCTCTGCTCCATGCAGTCATTCTGGGAATGACAATCATTTTGCATGCCATCCAGAGGTGGACTCCAAGGCTACCATAGAAAGGTAAAGAGAGAAGGCATGGAGGACCCCACAGAAGTTTAAGTGAGCCTGGCCTGACAGCGGCAAACATCATTTCCACCCATTCTACCCAGAGGTCTGTCATGTCATATGGACCCACCTAAGTACAGGAGACACTAAAGATTACCTCTGTGCCAAAGAGGAAAAGAAAAGTCCACAGTGAACACAGCACTGCCTCTGCCATCCCAGCTAGAGACACGGGTAGTTCTTTGCTGCCTGATGTCAACCTCCCTAATTCAGACCCTGATCTGGTATCAATGATACTGTAAAAAAGCTTTGTCCCCTACATTCAAGGAAGTTCAAACTAAAGTTCAACCCCAGATCAGAGGCATAGATCAGGGTGGTGAACAGGAATGAGGAGACGGGTGCACTAGAGCCAAAGGGCTTCCCTTTTGGACACAAAGGAACCACACTGGCCATCTGCATTAGCTATATGTTGACACACAAGCTCTGAAGCTGCCTATACGCACCTCTAGGGCCTGGACCCTCAGCTGGATGGCATGGTTGTTATGCAAGCCTTGGTATCCATTAAAAAAAAATGACCATCACAAGACTACACTGCACAATTAAAGCGACCAAGATACCAATAGAATGCATATCTGATTGGAGGGAGGGCACAGACAGAAGCCAGGGACAAAGCCAGCCTGAGGCCTGCTGAGAGTTGCCCAATTGAGGAAGAAATTAACAATGTGAACTTGTCAGCATTCCTATTGTGCTAATTTCCTTGCAAATATAAGCAAAGCCTTTTAATTAACTTAATATCAATTTTACTTTTCTCATATTTTGTTTTAATTATGGGCTAGATTTAAAGCTCACACAGTGTAAATTACAGCCCTAAAATTAGCAGCTTTACAACTTTACACACTAGTAACTGCTAAACCTGAGGGAAGTGAGGTTCCCTGCCACCATCCTGTCACTGTGTCCCCATGCACGCCCCTCTCCAATCCCTGTACCAGCTGCCCATGCTGGTCAGGACTGAGTTCCTCACCCAGGAGTCAGCGAGTGCCAGCTTCACAAAGGAAGACCCAGAGAGGCAGCTGGAGGGTATCTGTTCTGGATTAGTATCAGTCTACAGATAGCAATGCTATCAGCTAAATTGCCAGGGAGCTCTTACCTGCGTCCCTACTGCTTGTGGTAGTCCACACAGACATTTCTCTGATTGGAGCTATGTTAAGGCTGGACCAGCCCTTGGGGTTCTTATTATGATTGCAAGAAGCACCTCAGCAACAACTAGCAGGGAACTTTGAAAAAACAAGGTTATGACTCATAATTTCTGGAGGGTACACTGCACATCCCAGGCTATACAACAAGGTTGCAGACAGAGAGGCAGAGTGGTTCTGGGACTCTGTCTTTACTGGAGTCAAGGATGGGATGCCCAGGCTTTCCTAGGTTCACTCTTTATTGGCAAACTTAAAATATAAGATTGGGAGTTAATAGTGCAGGAAATAAAAAGCAGGGTCACTCAGGTCAGCTATCAAGGTCACCCAGGTGGCTGCCTGGCTATCTACCTAGTTGTGTGGCTGCCAGTATGTTCATTCAAGATGGATGTCTATGAAACAGATGACTTAGCAATCAAAAGCTTAATGCCAGGCCTTTACATTAGGATTTTTTTAAAAGCTTGTCGTCAGGCAATAGTAACTGTAATTATACAACAGTGTCTCTGGACAATTTATTTATGTCTCTGCATTTCAGCTTCCTCATGTGCAAAATGGGCATAATAGTATAAGAAGGTTTTATGTAGAATTAACTAACATGACGCACTTGCTATGTATTAATTAGATGGTGAATACAAACACTGTGTGGGATAAACCACAGCATTCACATGTATGTACAAATATCATGTATGTCATCGAATCTAGAATGCCTTCAACTGTAGGTTGTACCATTTTTATGTACCCATAAGGAAAAAAAGTGCTAACAACTAAAATGTGGCATGCCATTGATCATAAAATGAATCTCAGCTTCAAAGATATAACAATGTGCATCTAGCATTGACAAAATATGGTTATATTTATGGTTGTTTCAACCTATGAGATGTCTTCAGGTCAAATCCAAGGTAACCAGAATGCCCAAGGAATTGAGTATTCTAGTTAATTCAGTTTCTAGTAGCAGAGTCCTGCTTCACTTTATAATTCATTAAAAATATACTGGGGATATAGAGAAAATGTGGATTCCAAATGCAAATACTCTTTCTTTCCTCTGTGGCCTCCACCATATTTACTTTCTCTAGAAAGCAACTATTTTCTTGAAGGCTGGTCAGGGACACTTTTGGAGACTTTCTTTCCTGATTAAACAATAGGAGGAGATGTGGCCAGTGGTACAGTACTTTCTACCCAGTATAAAGATGCAATGACTGGAACTACAGCAGCCATCTTACAACCATGAAGAACAGATCACAAGAAATGACATTATGTCATGATGATGACCTCATGATTCTGAACCTATCCTACCACTACTTCTGGACTTGTTAAGTAAGAACAAGTTTTCACTGATGAATTAATTCCTCAATGACCTAGAGAGGGATTTTTTTAAATGAATAAAATCTACTGTCTTGCAAAGTATTGAATCCGACCATGTTAACAATTCATTATAATGCAACACATACATAAACAAGGGCTAAAAGAAGACCCATGCAAAGCAGAGTCTAAAGTCCAGAAGAAGGAATAATTAATTCTGACACAGTGGCCAAGGAATGTTTCAGGAAATAAAGGGCTTCTAAATCCGGTCCTTGGAGAATATATGAGATTCTAATAAGATGGGTAGATGGGCATTATTCATAATCTGATAGCTAAAGGACCATAAAGTTTTGTAGCTCTCATTTTTACATGCATAAGCTTTGGTCCCTAGAAAAAGAGTAGACCTGGAACCCTGGTCTCCTGACCATTATTAGTTCAGTGCTATTTCTACCGGGGAGGGACAGCACCTAACAAGCCATGGGTAGCCATAATACACCCCTCAGTGAACACTAATCACACAATTAGCCATTGTAGCTGAGTCTGGGGTAGAGGGAGGCCCTTGTGGAACCCGGCTCCCTATTAACTGTCAGAACACTCGGATGTTGGTGTCTGGATGCGGCCGCCTGTAATTACGGCAGCGGTTTATTACTCATGCATGGCAAGGCTGAGGATCTGCAATGACAGGAACATTATTAAAAGCAAAAACTTCTCTATCAGTGGGTAAGCCGATTGTCATCCACATGTTAGAACAGTCTAAAGACCTGTGAGGAGCAATAATGAAGGCAGAGGAAGGTCTTTCAACCAAGTGAATCCTGTATTTTGTTTAAGTATTCCAGGCATCAGAAAAGGAGGGAGAAAGGGAGGGAGGGAGGGAGGGAAGGAAGGAAGGAAGGAAGGAAGGAAGGAAGGAAGGAAGGAAGGAAGGAAGGAAGGAAGGAAGGAAGGAAGAAAGGCTCTCCTGCTGGGGTAGGGGGACATTTTACCCCCCTTTTTTGTGGCTCCTGTTTCCCATGGTCAAAGGCTACCCGATGGGGAGTTGGCTCCCCTGAACTTCTTAGTTTCATCTTCTGGCCCCTCAGCAACTGCCGAGGAGTCATCTCCTGCCCTGCAACATGCCCAGCATTGCAGCTGAATCCAGAAAGGGCAAGAGGATCCAGGAGCCTGGTCCTGGACTACCCTCAGAAGGCAGACCCATGTGGTGGTTGCAGCAGCCAGAGCTGGGACAAATCTTGGTTTGGAGCAGAGAATTCCTCTGCTATCCTCACCAGAGCCTCCCACAGACTCCCTCCAGCCCACCTATTTCCTCTTTGGCTTGGGAAGGCCAAGAGAACAGAAAGTGAGGCCTATCACCAGGTGCAAGACAAACAAGCCCAGCTAAGTCTGCAGAGCATGCATCATCAGGGCACCAACCCCTGCCACGAGGGGACCTTCTTCTGGAATGAGCTGATTAGGGAATCACTGTGGGGACAGAGCAGAGGACAGAGAGGTGAGGACTCTGGAGGAGCTAACAAGGGAACTCCTGACTGAACATGGAAGGATGAAGCCACTGGGAGGTAAAGAAAGGGCATGGCTGGGGGGTGGGGTGCCCTCATGAAGTTGGGGTGGTGGCAGGCTAGAGGAAAGCACTCAGGTCAGAGTTCCTGAAGGCTGATTCAAATTTTCCAAAGGGAGCAATTGCAGGTGCTAACGCTTAGCTTGAGATGTGGCCAAGGAGGGGGCTCTGAAGTGAGGTACATCTGGGATCACTGAAGGTCGGAAGGCTGGTTGAGTCCTGAACCAGAGGCTCAGTTGGGCCAGTGACTCCAGCACTTTACACCCACTCCTGGGTTCTAACTCACTGTCCTGCCTGCCCATGCATAAGCTGAATCCCAACATCAGGTCTCCAGGTGGTTTCACTACCTGTCTCCTCTGGTCCATGAGTCAAAACTGCTGTGTACTCCTGTTCAAGTACAACACTCACTGGTTAAGCACCTACTGTGTATGAGTTCATGAGTTCAAGCCTCACCGTTTCCATACTCACTCTAATATTCTTCTGGGACCTAGTGTATGCTACACACCCATCTTTCCAACCAGGGCACAAATGTCTAGCTGGGCGTAATGTGTGCACCTCTCTGTAATCTGGGCCTATGCCCAGCAGTGAGGAAGTGCTCACTAACAGATGTGAAGGATCAATATGCTCTGTAATGAGACTTGACATGTACAGGCTGCCATTTCCTCTTAGGCCTCAAAAGTGATGACCAAAAGGCCTCACCATTATAAGTAAGCAGGGGTAAGGGAGGAAGGGAGGGGGTTAGAAAGGAAAAGAAAACAGAGTTGGCCTCAAACTTACGTGAAGAAGGATCTCAAGTTAATTCAGAGTCCAAGCAAGGCAAAGAAGAAGGACCTCCTCTCACTCCTCCTGAGATGTCCACGTCAGACAGAAATGACCCCCCTCCGCCACCACGCAGGCTGGCTGCCCAGTCACTCATTCCAGAAATATTTGCTAAGCACCTACTATGAGCCAGTACAGTTCTCAACAGCAGGGATATGACAGGGAGCAGGCATGCAAGGTTCCTACCTTTAAGCAGTTGGCATTCTCCCAGCTGCCATGCATTGGGCCCCGTGGCTCCTGCAGGACATTTTGAACCCTAATTCACCCCGAGTTAGAACAACCCTGCTGCACAGTTGAGAGGTGAAGTGATCTACCTAAGGTCACACAGCTAATAAATGATACAACAAAAACCAAACCCAGTCTGCCTGACCCCTAACAACCTTTCTTCTAACATTATATTCTTAAGGGCTGTCTAATCCTAGGTCCTCTCTCCACTTGATGTGGGCCTCACTGTGCCCACATTCCTTCTTCCCCTTCTCATTGTTAGCTCTAATTATTGAGACTTCTTCCTGTCCACAAAGGACACTCCTGATTCAGCAAAACCAAAGGTCGGGGGCGGGAGGCAGGTTGGATTGCCTCCTGGAAAAGGACACTGGCGGCTTCTCCTGGGTGCCAATGGGCTGGGCTCAGAGGGTACATGTAGCACACACTTTGGCCAGTACAGATGTTCCTGTATCAGAGGACTCTCCAGGAACTGCCTTCCCCATCTCTCCAGGAGGAACTGCTGCCGCCAAGTGCTATCAGTCAGTGGTACATGAAGTGAGCCTCCCTCCAGTGCTCAGGCCCTGGCTTCCATGACTGAGCCTTCCCTACACCTGAGCCCCACAGAGCCCTGCTGAGGGCCTGCAGGCAGGAGGAGGAGACTCACACTGCCCTGGTTTCCTCTTATGCTCACTGCAGTGATAGATTTTCATACCAACATTGGCCCTTTGCTCCTCCCCCTTGCCTCCTTCCCACAGGAAACGCTGGCACCACCTCGCCCTGCAGCCCATAGGAACACATCTACATCCCAGCAGGAAAGAGGAAACAGCTGTGGGCCAGTCTGGCATCCATGAAGAGATGCCTTCAAACATCATGCCTCTCTTTCTGATCCCACCCTGGAAGCCTATACAGCAAACCTCTACCTCTGACCCTCTGCAGCAACTCACTTTTCCTGTCTGGTGGGTTTGGCTTATGTGTCAGGCTGGGTGGGCTGCACTTGGATTATTTAGGGACGTTTTGGTTTTCTGTAGTTCAGACTCCAGCCTCATCTGCCTATGTAGCTTGGGGGCAGGCCTAGGATAGGTAATTTTTACTTCTCTCCATTCCCACAGACTTTCAATTTCTTCAAGCAACCCTGCTTCTATTCAATATCCTTCTGAAATCTAAATTTGTAACCTAACCTGAATCGATTGCACTTCCACTTACGACAGAGCTGCCCTGGGCATGGTGAATGAAGCAGTGACATGTGCCTTTCCAATTCATTGCACAGGGGCTCTGACGAGGGACAGGATTGACAGCCACAGCTCAGGGCTTGCGTGGGGCGAGTGAAACAGCACACCCCTCCACTGCCTCTCCCTGAACCTCTCCAGAGGGTGCTGGACTGGGGAAAAAGTACTGTGGAGTTCAGGAATCTTGGCTCTGCCCTTCACTGGCTATGTCATCTAGGCTAAGTCACTTCATATCGATTTCTCACCTTTCTCAACTCTAAAATGACAGAAACAAATAAATTCCTCAGAAGGTGATAGAAAGCCAAAAGTCATGGATGGAGTTGCATGGGAATTCTGACAAGAAACCTGCCTGTCCCGAGGTCCATTTTCCTAATGCTGGTGCCAAACCACCATGTCTCCATTTTCAAAAATATTTTAACACATTATTATTTTCATTTGTGTTACTTTATTCAGATTTTCCAAATTCTTTACAATAAATACAAATGAGTTTTATTCTACAGAAAAAGAAACATATAACATATTCATGTTATAAAATTACATATTCAAAGAAAACATACCGAAATGTGCTGGTCCCTAATCTGGCTGACTGCTTCACTTCCAAGCTCCTCAGAAGGATCAGATGCCCTTCAGTCACGCAGATGAAGGACAAGAGCAGCCTCAAGATGGTACAGGCAAGATAATGCAAGCAAGACGGTGCAGGTAAGAGAGTGCAGGTAAGAGAGCTTCCTCGCACTCAGTCTCCCCAGCTAAGGCTTTCCAGCTCCTTCCCCTTACCATATTCACTCAGCCCAACTCAGCCTTTACAGTGTTGAGGTTATTTCCCCTGTGGCTATCAATTACCTCCTAAAACTAGCTCCCATCCAATCAATCAACCAATAAACCTTAGATGCCCACATTATGGGCAAGGTGCTGTGGCAGATGCTGATCACACTAATCAAGGACAGAAACCTACAGGGGATAGTCTAGACTGTCACTTCAAAAAACAAGTGTTCTAACCGTACCTAACTGAACTAGTCAGGATAATTAACACCAGCTGCTGTAACAGATAAACTCCAAAATCTCAATGGCTTAACACGATGCTCCAATGCACAGAAACATTAAGACAGAGCTAGGGAGGGTAGTGCACTGCTGCATGCAGTCACCAGTCACTCAGTGACCAAAGATTATTTTGTATGCCACCAAGAGGAGGACTCCAAGGCTACCACAGAAAGGTAAAGAGAGAAGGCATGGAGGACCCCACAGGAGTTTACGTGGGCCAGGCCTGACCATGGCAGGATAGAAGTGGCATTAGAAAGTCCCAAGTATGGTACAAAAAGTCACCGACAACAAAGCCTCAAGTAACAGAACTCAGATCATGCAGCCTAGCACAACTTCCCCACACCCAACCTAGGACTTTCAGCCAGGCTTTAAAGGATGAATGTGGAAAGGGGCCAGGAGAGCAAACCAGCGGAGCTAGTACTTCTCAAAGACTGGGGCTAAAATGTGGAGACTACAATCTGAAGGCAAGTGAGAGGTATTTCAGCAAGTCGATCAGTCTGGCTCGAGGAGGCAGAGAACAACTGGGCCAGGGTGGGAACTCGGGAGAGGTGGACTGGAAGAGACTATGGCAGGCCCTGTCGGCCTCCAAGTCTGACCCTGATTCCTCAGGAGACAGAGATACCCTGGAAGGTTTGGGGACCTTAGGAGGTGGTGCTTTCCACTCAGATAGCTGGAGCCAGCATGCTCAGTGGAAGAGAAGGGTGAGAGACCAGAGGCAGGGCACTGGGTTAAAGGACACCACTGCCAAGGTCAGGGCCAGCAGTGGGGCCTCACAGAAAAACTGGAGGAGCTGATACAAGAGGGAATCTGGAGAGAAAACACTAATTCATTTCTATGTGCTCTCTCCTCCATACCGGCATCTTCACTGTCACTTTAAAATGTCATTCTCAGCCTGTATTAAGAAAAACAAAAACAATAACAACTACAACTTGCAACTGTTTTTCAAAAGGCAGGATTCAGGACCTTGGCACTGAAAGGCTTATCGGAGAGGCCAGTTCTGAGGAAGTCTGGGTCACCGAGAGGCCCCCTAGCCCAGAGGCCCCTCTCAGGGATTTCAAGGAAAACAGCCGAGGGTGGCTATGCTCACAGCCAGGGAGGTGGAACCCTCCAGGAGTCCCTGCTGCTGGGGATTCATAAGAGTTCACAGGAAAGGTGTAAGAAAGATGAGAAACCTTTCAAACTCGAGCTCCCACTTTGTACCAAGGGCTGGACCCAGGTGGTCTTGGTCCTGCTGTAGGCCCAGTGCCTGGCTCTCGTAAGGTTTCTCAAATCCTGAGGAACAAAGAATGCAGAGGTCAAGGTGTCCCTCTCCTCCTTCAGTAGTAAGGGATGGAACAAGCTGCAGGGCAAATGGACATGGCAATCCAGGTCCCATCGCAGAGGCACTGGGAGACCTCTCCTCCCATCGCCACCCTCCCACTGCAGCAGGTGGCCCCTGCAGGCCTAGCACACCAATGGGTGGGACTCCAGTACTGGAAACAAGCAGAGGCAAAGGAGGGCGTGCTGGGGGTGGTGGGGGTAGGGGTGGAGAGCGGTGGGTCCTCTCCATTTCACAACTCTCCCTGCTTTCTTCCTCCAGGTGTCATGTCACTACAAATTACACTCTGCAGCCAGGAAGACAACACCTACCTAGTTGCAGCTGAATTTCTGGCTTGCCCAGGAAAAGCTCTCAACCTAGCTTTCTTCCAAGTCCTCCTCAGAAGCTCCAAATCAAGAAAACTCAGTCTTCTCTCCCCACAGCCCCTGATCCCACCAGTCCCAAGTGTGGGTAGCCTGAACTAACCCCAGGGGATCATTTGCATGACAGAAGCCAGAGCCCCCAGTCCATCAGTAGCAAGCTTTTGGCTTCTCAGAAATCCCCACCCCCAACTAGCTTGTGTTGGCAGGCAAATGGGTTTTCCCCTTTGCATGGTGTAGGCAGTAGAGTAGATAGCAATGGAACATGGGCCAGTCCACAAGCTTGTCCAAGGTACAAAGTCTTGAGTCCTCACCCCAGATCTACCAAATCAGAGACTCTGTTGGCGGGGCCCAGAAATCTTTGTCTTAACAGGCCCTCCATGTGACTTTGAGGCACATGGGTCCAGACTTGTTAATACAGCAGTTAAGAGCCACAATTCCAGAACCAGACTGTCCAAGTTCAAGTGCCAGTTCTTCAGCTCCCTGGCTGTGTGGCTGACTGTTAACCATCTTCCTGGCAGGTGGGGAGAATAACAGCACCTATCTCCCAGGGTTGCTGTAAAGACTAAATGAGTCCCTGCATGTCTGCGGTATTTGGGTAATACCATCTGGAATTCCATTTTCTTATGTGGGATACTTAGGGGTGCATGCCTATATTATATTTAGTTTCTTAATTGAAACCAGTACTAACAAGACGTGTGTCCCTGAGTACAGCCTGACAGTGGAGGAGCTCAGGCTACCTTGCACTCTGTTTTGGTTTCCTGTGGGTACACCTGTGGGCACCCCCAGGTATCTGTGTAGAATAATAAGGACTGCCCCATAAGCTTCTAATTCCTCCAGAAATGGGCTGTGGGTTTTGTTTCATTCTGTGCCTCGATTTTTTGACACTCAGGAGAGTGTCCCTCATGAGACTGACATCAGGCTACATCGACAGCCAGGCCACACTGTCTGAGAGGGGTTGGTGAGACTGTAGCTTCCCACTGCTGTTATAAGTTCAAGGCACCCCCTGGATATTTGTTGATGGACACAGAGAAGACCGAAAGGTCCTTTCAGAGGATGCCCAGAGGTCTGACCATGTCCCACCCAGGAGGACCCAGAAGGAATCATTGGAGAGCAGAAAGAGAAGAGTCTGGTGTCATCCTTCTCCCCACCACAGGCCTGGTCTCTCACACTAATTGCAGGGAAGACGGCTGAGTTGGATCATCCTAATGTAGCATCTTCTTGTCATCAAATTGAATACTCCTTAGAATTAGGAGGAGACAGTAGATAGAAGTTGTCAAGAACATAAGCTCGGGGGTCAACCAGAGAATGGGTTCTGGTTCCAGACTTGACCGCTTACTAGCTGCAGGACACCAGGCAACTTCACCTCTCGCAGCCTCCTTTTCTCACGTTTGATGTGGGGATGGAATGGAACCTGCCTGGACTGATGTGAACATTCCAGGAGATAATGCACTGATGACATCCCTGCACAGGGTCTGGCACAGGGCACGGAACCCACCAAGTATTGTTATCTTCATGCTTATCTGTGATTCTGGAACCACCAGGAGAACATGTGTTGGAAACCCAGGAAGGAAGGAAGCAGCCTTGATCTGACTTACACACCAGCTGTGTGCACCCTGGAGAGCTGCCTGTACTCCAGGTGGGGATTCTGAATCTGACCTTGGGGACAGCGAGTGTACAGTGACCTGTCAGTCCCTGGACCAGATGTGACCAGAGCACACGAAGTCTCCCTCTGGTCCTAAACACTGAGGAGAACATTTTAGCTGGGACAGATTCTGACAACTGTCATTACAGTAAGTCCTCACCTCACACCGTGGGTAGGTTCTGTGACTTTAAGAAAACTGGTCGGATGAGACAAATTTTACCACAGGCTACATGATGTATAAGCAAGAGTTAAGTTGCTACAGCATCTCATCAATGTTTTAAGGAAATGAGGTTGAAGGAATCCACGTTATTGGTGGACCTGCTGTAAGTGGGTGGCACGACTTGCTTTACAACACTGTAAAAACCTGCTTCCCCAGCCCACTGAGAACTTTAACAACGCCCTCAGGCAGCTCTCTGGCAGAGAAACCAGGTGTGTTTTTAACAGCAGCCTCCACCTCAGCTGCGGGATGGAGGAGTCGTCCTCATTATTAGCTGTGCAGACCGCCTCATCCAACTTACTACCAACGTGCATTAGCTCCAGACCTGAGGCCTTGACTCTGCAAACATTTAACCCTATCAGTGTTCCTCCCCGTCAGACTCCACCAAACGCTAAGCTGTAATAGTTATTTCCTCTAAGTCAGTCTGTGCCTCCAGTCCCATTTGGCCGCACGACTGGTTTCTGCACTTGGGATGGAGTCACCCGGTAAGCATTCCTGCACGCTCCTGCACACAGGGACCGGGACCTAGTTCCACTGGCATGTTTCCACAATAAAAGCAAACTTACAGATAAATTCTTCCTAGTAGCCCCTGCCTCCTGGCCAAGACAGGACAGAGAGGGCAATGGGGAACACGAAGGAGCCAGGAGGTCCCGGCTCTCCTGAGCCTCGCGCAAGGCCCCCGGGGTTTACCGAGCCCCGTGGGCACCGGCAGGCGTCCTTACCATTCAGTTGCCGGTAGACGATGTCCTCCAGCAGCGACAAGCGCTTCAGGACCGCATCTTGGATGGGGCTGGCGCTGTGCGCGCTGAGGTTGGTCGCCTCCGCGCGCGGCCGAATCTCGTGGAAGGCGTCTCCGCTGCGCACCGCGATGGGCCGGCACTTGGCCAGAAAGAGCACGAAGCCGGCCACCGCTATCAAGTTCAACACCAACAGCACTTTGACTCTTCTCAGTGAAGCCATCAAACACTCCCGGCCGGCCCTCTCCCCGGACCCGCGCCCTTTCGGGCTCCGGCGAGGCGCGGGGCAGCAGGGGCCGTGCGAACCTCACACTCCGGAGGACCGGCGAGAATTCCAGTCGCTCCCGGCCCTACAGCGCGATGCTCTGGCAGCGGAGACGGTTGAGATAACAAGGCGCTCAGGGGGAGAGCAAATTCGCTCGCATGGAAGCCCTGGGTCTGTAGAAGTGTCCCCAAAGATGCCTGCTTACTCCACGGCGCGCGGCCCCTTCCAGGTGCCTTGGCTTCTCCGTGAAGGGTCCGGGGCACCGGGGCCTCTCTTCCGCACCAGCAAGTGGTTTTCCGCTGGACCTCAGGCCGCCAGGAGTGGGGCTGCGGGAGCAGCGGACCTCTGGGGCCAGTGGGCCGGCAGGCGGGGCTGCCCCGGCGCCTGGGTGAGAGCGGCGCGCAGGTGCCCTATTCGGGGGTTTGTCGCCCGCACGCGGGAGAGTGAACCACCCTAGTCCGCAGGCGGCCGTCTCGACGCGCGACCCGTGGTCTTCAGCCTAGGACCCACTCCCCAGGGCGGGCTCCTTTGTTCCGCTCACCAACCCGCCCCATCACTCCGTGCAGAGGGAAGGAAAGCCCGCGCCCGGCACCCGCATCCTCGCGGCTCCGCAGTCACGCTCAAGTCTCAATTACTCTCAAAGTGGGGACAACACTAGGGGGTGGGTGACGGGGCACAGCGCGACGTCCTTTCCGCCCCTCTCGCCCGGGGACACCCGACCCCGCTCCAAACTAACCAGCGCACACTGAGCTGCGGGCTCCGGGACACGTTCCAAGTCCTAACACCACGCCGTGAGCCTTCGGGGCCTGCCGGTCACACTGGCCTCTCTACGGGCTGGCGCGTCAGGAGGCTGGCCGGAAGGAGGAGTCCGACCTTAAAAGTCACAGCAGTTCTCTACCCCCTCCGAAAACGTCGCGGGGAGCACGGCGGGAGGGACTCGCGCGGCGCACCCTGCGCTCGCCGGAACGGGCAGCGCCGCTCGTCCCGCGCCCCTGGGAACCAAACGCCGAGTCTCCTAATTGTCGGACGCAGTGATACCGCTGCTGCGGCACCGAGAGCCCACACGCCACGGCACTGGAGAGTCCGGGCGCCGGGGGAGGTGAAGGGGAGACGCGCAGGTGGTGGCGGGGCGCGGCCCGAGGGAACAAGCTGCAGCGCTAGCTCCTCTGCTGCCGCCGCCGCCGCCCCTGGCCACCCACTCCCCGCGAGCCTATCGGCCGCCGCCCGCAGGCTGCCGAGCGCACTGCTCCCCGGCTCGCTGGCTCCTGCGCGCGCACACGGAAAGGGTGGGGGCTCCTGGAGAGTAGGCACCGAGTGGGATGGGGGCAGTCAAGTCATGTTGGCTGCTGCGGGCGTTGGAGGGACCCTGCGGTTCTCAGCACCTCCCGAACGGGCAGGTCCGTTCCATCCCGGGTGACGATGAAGACATCCCTTTCTGTGTGCTCGCAGCTCCGTTTTGCGTGGCCAGGAATGGCTAGAGGGAAAATCTGGCCTGGAGACTTGGATTCTGTTACTTTGGGAGCCAAGCCAGACGTTAGTGGGCTGGGTGGGTTCCCTCTGTGTGAAAATCCTAACCATCAAAATCACAGTTTCTGTGTCCACCCACACCTCTATACACATTTCATTATAAGAAGCACACCTGGGGTCCTGGATTTCCACGATCTCTTTTCCTAAAACCAGGAGTTCTAAAATAATGGAATTCAAAGCCCCTGGTTGATCCATTTAATTCCTTGGGCCTAAACATGAAATATGACTGCCAACGAATAAAGATCAGGCAATGAACCTGATGGTTTCCTCCACGTCGTTTTGACCTCATTAAAGTTTTTATTTTTGTTTTGTTTTGTTGCTTATTTATTGCTTTAAATATTGATTTTTTAACATAGAAAAGTGCATGGAAACATATAACAAGCATTATATTTCATGCCTTGGAACCCTAGACCTAGGTTCAATATCATTTTCACGGTTTTTACTATGAATAATGTACAAGAAAATAAATACAAACCAGTTAAATGAAAAAGCCACATCGGAAGCAGAAGGAACAGTTTTCAACCACAGGTGTTGGACACAAAATGTGTTGAGTAGAAAGAAACCTGAGTTACTGAGCAGTTATGATACAGCAGGAACTGGGCCATGCATGTTGCCCACAGCATCTCACTGAACACCCAGTGAGTTAGGTGTTGTTATAACCTCACTACGGATGGAAGCCAGCACAATCTGTGGTGGCAGAGTGGGGAGGTTCTGCAAAGACCATTTTTGGACATTCACTGGGCCACAGGACTGAAACTGGGGAGGCTGATGCCATGGGCTACACAGTCCCCAGTAGTAAGTGGCTCTACACAGGTAGGTATGACTCCCAGGCATGTGCCGATTTGGGAGTAGGAGACAGGAAGTAAAGTAGAGAAAGTGGCCTGAGAGTAATGAAGTTTCCAGGCAAGACTCAACTTCAGAGAGCTTTCTTTTCTCCCTCTAAAGTCAAAGAGGTCCCTTACCTAAATTAACTGATTATCTTATTGTGAATCTTAGAGGCTTCTCACCTTCTTCTTTCATCCTGGACAGCTTCTTCACTCCTCTGACGCTCCAAACTTGTGGTCATACCCTAAAGCCTGTCGTCACAAAGAAGTGCTCCACTCCTGCAGTCCTGCACTAAAACCCCACCCTGTGACCACTTCTCTTTAGCTTTTTACCTCTCCTTTTCTCCATTCCAACCTTTCTCCCCCAGCAGCCACCACTCTCTCCCCTCTCAGGTATCTAGGCTCTTTTATTCCCCTCGAGTTCTTTATCTACCTTCCCTAGTAACTCTTGAGTTCTGGGTAAGCATTTATTTCAGACACATTCCCAGTAGCGGCCACAATTCACACACACTCATATACATGGTCTCCCGCTGTACCAACCTGGCAACCCCCATCTCCAAATCAATCTGACCACCTTCTTTCTTGAGCCCATGCACTCAGACAACAGTGTACCTAGGGAAAACTGCATCACCTGAAAACTTGGGGGCATTACCAAGAGGCAGTGTCTCACTTAAGCTGCATCTTCAAATCTTCTCAAAAATGCTGTTCCTTGTCCCTAACCAGCTCCTCTCCACAGAAGTGCCCAGAGTAGACTTCAGAAGTTCACAAACAGCCCTCAGCCAGATACAAAAAAATCTGTGTGTACATCATATGGTCATTTGTCTAAGGAAAAGATCCATAACTTTTATCAGATTCCCACTGTGGTCAGTGACACCAAAAATTTAAGAAGCTGCCTGATATACATTAGGTATGTGAGAACATAATGAGCTAAATATTTATTGTGTGTCAGCTGCTATGAAATCAGTGGTGATGAGGCACAAAAGGTTGGTGGAGCTCTCTGGTAGCTTGCATGCCTTGATAGAAGAAAGAAAACTCTAGGCTAAGGCCAACAGATTTGTATAAATGATAAATGAAGAGTGAACTGATATGAAGGAACTGAATTGAACAGTTTCAGCCCACTGAGTAAATTCTCAAGCCCTGAAGGAGCACACCTAGCCACTTCAATGACAAACACAGAGATTAAATGATCCATGTACAGAGTCAACAATTGCCCTGTACCCAGAGGCTCCCAGAAGGATGAGCAACCTCCCTCCAGCAATGACTGCCATTGGTCTGCACACCATTACCCTCAACCCAGCTAGTAAAACCAATAAGACCAGCCCTTAGTGACTGTGTGGCCTGCTCACCAGGAGACCTGGGTCTTGTTCCACCTGTTACCAGGGGGCTTGACTTTAAAACAAGAAATTTAACCTTCATGGCCCCAAAAAGTCTTTCCTGATTATAAAATTCAGTTAAACATTTTTAAAAGAGGTTTATTGGTGTGCTTGTATAGCAAATTACAAGGAAGGAGACTGATGTATTTCTGTCCATAGGTCACCAAAAATTTCCATTCCAAATACATTTTTCACTCACACCATGGTTTTTATGAAAGGTAGAGCTGACTTGACTCTCACCTTGGCTTGCCTGTTAAAAATCTCTCGCATCTCAGCCTAGTCAATCACAAGAGTTACAGACACTTGTAGGCTCACTAGGGAAAGCCAGGGAGTGTGTCCCTATAGAGGTTTGCCAGCCCACTTGCTCTGCCAGAAGCACAAAGGTAGGGCCTTCACTCTCATAAACCCCTGAGCCTTGGAACAGATACCAGAGTTTTTGGGGTTTGTTTTAAAAAATATGAGTGTGCTCCTTCAAGAATCCCCAGTGCAGTGGGGAAAGCTAAGAGGGGGATAAGTAGGTGGGGAGAGGCCAAGCGGTGCGGAGTGTGCTAGTGTATGCGCTGTGTGCTGCAGTTGTGGTTGCCAAAGTGGCTGTGCAAGGCCACACATTGGGGTAGAGGAAGAAAATATTTGAACTTCTATTTAGTTATGCAAAATAAGAAAGACCTCAAAATTCACTGATATCTAATATATGAAATGACAGTCACACAGGTATATCATTTCTAACACTATATCTATAATGAGTAGGCATGTTTCACATCTTTTCCAAGGTGGATCCATCATGAAAATGCACTAGGAACTTACTGCCAAGTTAGAGCAGCCCTGGGGTTGGTTGCTTTGCACTAAAATGTTTTCTTTCTGCTGTTGGATTCCTTCTAAAACTCCATGACCCTTTTAAGGCCCAGCTTAGCATCCAGTCCTCCCTGGAGCTCTGTAAGGGAGCACCAAACATATGTAGCTTTGTGCCTACAAATTATCCATAAATTTATCTACAAAAACTACAAAGCACCTATTTATTGACTTACTTATTTATTGAAATTTCACTGAGCACTTGCTGTGTGTCACTGTGTGTCACTGTGTGCAGGTCATGGAGGATACATGTTCCCTGCCCTTTTGGAGCTCATTGCGTAGCAGGTGAGGCAAATAGCAAACAAATCATAACACCAAATTCTTCCATTGCCGTTAGGAGAAACAAGGTGGCCTAACCATGAGGGACCAGTGGATTGGGTCAGTTTGTAGCCATAGTGCTTTGGGGATCCAGTCCAACTAGCTGCTCTGGGGAATGCTTGCCACCAAACTGTCCTTGGACCCTTCTAATTCTCACTCAGGGACCCCCACATGGCTCCCAACTCAACAGCTGGGGATTGCCTGGGCCTGGGAATGTTCTGAAATGTTGATGAACCTTCACTACCACATGCAGAAGCTTCTGCTTTATTTATGCATGCAACTTTTCTTAATTTAATAGACACTCATCACAACCAAAAGATTGTCCGTCACTGATGCTAAGTAAAAAAAGGAGAAAGGTGGGAAGGAGGAGCATGGAAGGTAACTTTTCACCGTCTGTTCATTGCCTGTTGCTACTATGAATAAAAGCCCTTATAGAAAGACAGTGCTTGCTTGGGCTTTGGGGTGAGTGTGTGGAGGAGAGACCAACGGACTGGGCACTACCTGCCCTGGGCCTCACGGATGCAGTGTGATGCTGACGCTGCTCAGGAGGATTCTGCCTGAGTAGACAAGGCAGCTTGGACAGAGAGCTGGGGACTGGGGCCTCAAACCATCCACAAGAGTGACAGTAATGAAGGCCCTCTACCTGCAGTGCCTTGGCCACACTCCCTGACCCCACTCAGCCCCATGCCAGCTCCAGTCCTGCCTGGACAGTCCTGCTCCAGTTAAGAGGAGAAGATCTAGGTGTTTGGGGTCAAAGCTGGAGGCATTTGTTAAACCACTGATCCCCATCCTCTTTTTCAAAGACTAGAACTTTGCATCTGGGTGTTTCAGACACTGCTTCCCTTGTCCACAATTTGATACCGAATAACCCATGCACCAGAGCCAGAGGAAATGTGTAGTCAGATATCCCATGATGCCTTTCTCATTATATATTTGCTGATCAATAAGGAACAATAACCTCTATAATGAGGGATGGCTTGGGCTCACGACTAGCTCTGCTTGGTGATTTCATGAAGGTTTGAGAGGTGGCCTTTGAAAGTACTTCTTCCTAAGTTGTTTTGCTGAATGTAACAATTCATTTTGGAGAAAATTCCCAGAAAAGCATAATTTTTGATCATTCACATGAAACAGCCCAAAATACTCTGCAAGTATTTGGAAAAGAACAAGTCTCCTGAGTTCTCAGGGTGCAGGTATAATTTCTGGGATAGATAGAAGTTAATGGGATTTTGTCTTGACCAACTTTAACTTACTTCATCGCCAAGGACATATAAATCGATTGTCCCCAAGTTCCCCAGGCTCCTGGGCTACTGTTTTCTTTAACATCCTCCACAGCACTTGCTGCAGGCAGCCCTGTGCCCTCCCCAAACACTTCTAAGGCTAAGGTGCTCTGGAGTTGCTCACCTTCACCTGGCTGGCCTCGTCACCTCGTGTTCATGACCCCTCGTTTCCCAGTCACCATTTTTCCATGTCTCTACACTCCTTCTTCACCCTGTCTTTTCAATCAAGGACAAAGGTCCCTGAATTAATTTTTCTTGCTACCACAAAAAAATTATCACACACTTAGAGGTTTAAAACAACATAACCTTATCTTATAATGCTATAGATCAGAAGCCCAACATGAGTCTCACTGAGCTACGATCAAGGTGTTGGCAGAGCTGCATTCCTTTCTGGAGCCTCTAAGGGGGAGCCCATCTCCACACTTTTTCTGGTTTTTAGAGATTGCCTGTATTCCTTGCCCCCCTAGCCCCTTCCTCCGTCTTCAGAGCCAACAATGTCAGGCTGAGTGTTTATGCTGTCATCTCACTGGTTCTCTGACTGCAGCCAGAAAGACTTCTCTGTCTATGAGGGCCCACCCAAAGAATCAGGATGATCTCCCACTTCAAGGTCTTTGATCTTAATCACATCTGCAAAGTCCCTTTGCCATATAAACTAATATATTTATGGTGCTGGGATTAGGGTGATGAGATTTTGTTCAGGGAGTAAGGGCAGCAGGATTCTTCCTATCACAGTCCCATCTTTGCCCAAGGCACCTCCAACCCAAGGCAATTGTATGTAACAGGCATTCTGTAAGAGCAGAATGTATCATGAGAATTACAATGGAGAAGAAGGAAAAGGAGAACTCAGTATTAAGGGGCAGGGGGCCTAATACTCATTGGCCATCTCTGTCACAGGGAATCCCTTAACTGCCATCTTACTCCTTGGTCCCGGTCCTACAAAGAATCCTGCCACCAACCCCAAGAGCAGTGTTTCCCGAACTCAGTCATTTACCTTCAGAGTCAGCAAGTTATTCATCAAAACCTGGGATTCAGCTACATGGTTTTTCCCAGTCTCGCTGGGAGGTAGGTGGGAACGTGTGAGTAAGCTCAGCAGAACCTGAGCGGAAGTGGTGTGGCCACACCCTGGGCCAGGGACTTTAGGGCAGCTGTGGGCCTTCTCTTCTCCTTTTCTGTGTGCTAGAACCCCAGGTGTCAATGCAGCCTTGACCATGAAGGTGATGACAAGAGCCAAAGGACAGAAATAACCTCAAGACAAAAAGACCCTAAGGCCCTGAAACACCACATGGAGCAAAGAACCTAACTGGAAATACCTACCCAATATTGGTGAGAAAACAGTAAAGTTTTTGTACTTTAAGCCACTGAATCTGGGGTTCTGCTTGTTACAGTCACTTGGCCTTCCCTCATGAATATATTACTGATCTTTTCATGTTTAAATACCAACTGTTTTATTGTCAACATAGTTTTTATTTAAACAAACTTCTCTTTTCAATTAGCTACATGTTAGACAATATTTATAAAATAATAAAACAAATTTTATTAGGTACTTACTATGTGTCATGCTTTTGTCATATATGTTTTACCTTATTTAATGTTTTACACAAAATAACTCATAGGTATAGGGCTCCTAAGAACCATAAGAGGCAGGTACTGTTATTTTCATGGCCATTTAACAAGTGAGGAAACCGAGGCCTGGGGAGATTTAGTAACTTGCCGAGGTTCCACAGCTGCTAAGAGGAAGAGCCAGGAAGACTGGTGCACAGCCAATCCCGTGACACAGCCAGTCTCAGGGTGCTCCTTGGCTAAGCTGCATTTTCAGAATATCATCACACAATTTGCACATGACATTTTTTCTGATTGTTCTTTTCGCCTAGGAGGACAAGTAGGTTAAAGGTGTCTCAAAGGAAAAAGGGAAACCAGAACAAAGAATGGAAATCAAGAACGATACAACCACATCCAAGCATCATGAGGATTTGTGGAAATGCTTCTGTATAATGGCATAGTAGCAATCAATAAGCACATTTACACACATTAATAAATAAGGTGAATAAATAAATTATACCAAAGTGCTATTTTCTTCATACCCAGGAGATGGTTTATGCTTTAGTAGGATGAAGGAAATCAAATTGCCCAGCCTCTTCATCCCAGAACTGGAGACATTCTGAGCAACTTTCCTCCCTTACTCATTGTTCTGTCGTTTTGAGCCTTAGATGGATTTAGAGAAATCCACAGATAATAGAGTCACCATGGTTTGTTGAAATAGGGTGGAGAGTCAGGGATTTCTCACCACACTGGTCCTTGGCATCTCTGTGTGCATGTACCAGTGTGCATGTATGTGTGTGTGTGCAAAATCCTCCCTATTCCCTGGACTGTGTGAACTACCTTTTTGTCTGCATTCCCATAGCTTTGTGAACACTCACCTCAAAGATCATACTGCATTGTGACTATTTGTTCAAATTTCTGTCACCAAATGGACTGTGAGAGACTTAAAGTCAGAACCACGTTCTGTCTCTTCGGTACTTTGCATGCAGAGGTTTCACAGTGAATATTGCCTGAATAAATGAGTGAATTAATGAACTGAAAAAATAAACGAACAGCCTCTGGTCTGAATGAATCATGAGAGTGACCCACGATGGCCCTTGTTTTTGTCCTTCAGCCTGAAATATGGAATATTTCCACTGGCATTTGATTTGTGCTCGCCGTGGTACATACAGGCTTTTGTTCTTCTAAGAAGGAATAAAAGAGATATTTGAATCTGATAGGAACTGAAAGCCTATTTGTGTCCAATACACAGGAAATTTCTTTATTGGTACCCATAAAGCCAACATCAGAACATCTGCCCTGCGCCTTCCAGACCCACAGCGGCATCCCTAAGCTAAGAATATTCATGTTTCAGTGCAGACCTATAAAAGCACATCGTTAGCTGACATTTTCTGAGGTCAGGAACCGCTGATTCCCCATTATCCTCTGACACTTACAAGTAACTGGGCTTTATTCTTAGCATGATAGATGTGATTTCATATAGAAAGAACTAGCCACTGTCTGTCTTTCAATCTTTACCAACCATACCACTGTTTTAGCTGCAGAAAGACATTTGTGTGCAAACTACTGTTTGGGGGAAAAATTCTTCCACCAAACACTTCTGTGGGCACAGCTGATTTGCCTTCCTGCTGTGAGTTTTGGTTACATCACTCCACCCCCCCATCCCCATTGGTAATTCCTCAGCCTACTCAGAAATCTTAGCAGTACCCTTGGTTGTGCTTATTGATTTGGGCTCAGAGTTGTGCTGTCCTATTCTTTTTTAAAATCAATTTTATTGAGGTGTAAATTATATGTAATAAAAAGTGTTTAAGTGTACATTTCAATGAGTTTTAGCAAATAACCACTCATGTAATAACCACTACTTTCAAGACAGAATAGTCTTATTTATTTATATTTTTAACAAAATTGTATTTATTTAAGGTGTACAACGTGATGATTGGAGACACATATACAGAGTGAAATTATTACTACAGTCAAGCTAATTCTCATGTCTTCTCCTCCCATAGTTACCTTTTTTTTGAGGTGACAGCACCTGAAATCTACTCTCACATTAAATTTCTAGTATCAGTACAGTATCATTAACTATAGTCATCATGCTGTCCATTAAATCTCTGGACGTACTCATCCTACTTAAGTGTAACTTTATACCTTTTAACCAGCATCTCCCCATTTCCCTGGCACCCACTCTTGGTAACCACCACTCTAGTCACTGCTTCTGGGTAGCTGACTTTTTTTAGATTACACGTATAAGAGGGACCATGCAGTTATTTAAATATCTGTGTCTGGCTTATCTCACTTAACATAATGCCCTCTAGGTTCATCTTGTTGTTGCAAATGGCAGGATTAATCTCCTTACAAGATACAAAATATGCTCATCACCTCCAAGAAGTTTTCTCCTGCCCTCTAGTTACTCTCTCATAAGTCCAGCCCCAGGAAAACACTGGGTTGTACAAATGAAATCATACAACATAGACATATATTTGTCCAGCTTCTTTCACTTACAATAATTATTTTGAGAGCCATTCATATTATAGCACATATCAATAATTTATTCTTTTTTCTTGCTGAGAAATATCATTGTATGAAGAAATTCCAATTTGTTTATCTATTTTCACCTGTTGATAGAAATCAGGTTGTTTTCAGTTTTTATGAGTGTCAATAAAATCATTATGAACATTCACATACAAGTCTTTTTGTGGAAACAGTTTTATTTCTTTTGTGTAAATACCTAGGGGTAGAATTGCCAGAACATATGTTAAGTGTATGTTTAACTTCATTAGAAATTGCCAAACTGGCTTCCAGAATGGCTGTACCAATTTCTATCCTCATCAGGAACACAGAAGAGATTCAGTTCTACGCCTCACCAGTATTTGGTATGGTCTTTTTCATCTCAGCCATTTTAGTGGGCATGAAATAATAATCTCATTGTAGGTTTAATTTGTATGTTTCTGCACGACCAATGATAATAAACTTTTTTTTGTATGCTTGCAGGTCATGCATAGATCTTCTTTCTTGAAGTGTTTGTTCAATTCTTTTTCCTATTTTTAATGGACTATTATTTCATCGTGTTGTAAGTTTTTTTTAATTATTATTTTATTAATCATTGTTCATATGCAGTTTTCTCCTTTTTACTCCCAATCCAGTCCCCCCTCCCACCCGCCCCCCTTCCCTCCCATTACCACCCTCCCCTTAGTCTATGACCATGTGTCCTTTAAGTTTGTTCCTGTGAACCCTTCCCACTGTCCCCTTAAATTCCCTCTTCTCTCCCCTCCGGTCACCATCAGCCTGTCCTCTATTTCAGTGTCTTTGGTTACATTTTGCTTGTTTCTTTGTTTTGTTATTTAGGTTCCTGTTAAAGGTGTGATCATATGGTATTTGTCTTTCACTGCCTGGCTTGTTTTGCTTAGCATAATGTTTTCCAGCTCCATCCAAGCTGTTGCAAAGGGTAGGAGCTCCTTCTTTCTTTCTGCTGCATAGAATTCCATTGTGTAAATGTACCATAGTTTTTTGATCCATTCATTTACTGATGGGCATCTCCGTTGCTTCCAGCATCTAGCTATTGTAAATTGTGCTGCTATGAGCATTGGGATGCATAGGTTCTTTTGAATTGCTGTTTTAGTATTCTTAGGATAGAGTCCCAGCAGTGGAATTGCAGGGTCAAAAGGCAGATCCATTTTTAGTTTTCTGAAGAAGTTCCATATTGCTTTCCATAGTGGTTGTACCAGTCTGCAGTCCCACCAACAGTGCACTAGGGTCCCCTTTTCTCCACAACCTCTCCAACACTTGTTGTTTGTTGCTTTGTTTATGATGGCCAGTCTGTCTGGTGTGAAGTGGTATCTCATTGTGGTTTTAATTTGCATCTCTCTGATAGCTAGCGATATTGAACATCGTTTCATGTGTCTTTGGATTTTCTGTATGTCCTCCTTGGAGAAGTTTCTGTTCAAGTCCTTTGCCCACTTTTTAATTGGATTCCTTGTCTTCTTAGAGTGCAGTCGTGTAAGTTCTCTATATATTTTGGAGATTAGACCCTTGTCTGAGGTGTCATTGGCAAATATGTTTTCCCATAAAGTTGGTTCTCTTTTAATTTTCATACTGTTTTCTTTAGCTGTGCAGAAGCTTTTAATTTTGATGAGGTCCCATTTGTTTATTCTTTCCTTTATGTCCCTTGCTCTAGGGGACACATCAGTAAAAAAGTCTCTTCGTGAAATATCTGAGATTTTCCTACCTACGTTCTCCTCTAGGACTTTAATGGTGTCATGTTTTATATTTAAGTCTTTTATCCACCTTGAATTTATTTTTTGTATATGGTGTAAGTTGGTGCTCATGTTTCATTTTTTGCACGTGGCTGTCCAGTTCTCCCAACACCATTTGTTGAAGAGGCTATTTTTATTCCATTTTATGTTGCTGCCTCCTTTGTCGAATATTAATTGACCATAGAGACTTGGGCTTATTTCTGGGCTCTCTGTTCTGTTCCATTGGTCTATGTGCCTGTTTTTATGCCAGTACCAGGCTGTTTTGATTACAGTAGCCTTGTAATATAGTTTAGTGTCGGGTATTGTGATCCCTCCTACTTTACTCTTCTTTCTCAATATTTGCAGCAGCTGTTCGGGGTCGTTTATAATTCCATATAAATTTTTGAAGTGTTTGTTCTATGTCTGTGAAATATGCCATTGGTACTTTAATAGGAATTGCATTGAATGTGTAAATTGCTTTGGGTAGTATGGACATTTTGATGATATTAATTCTTCCAATCCATGAACACGGTATATGTTTCCATTTGTTTGTGTCTTCCTTGATTTCTTTCTTCAGTGTTGTGTAGTTTTCTGAATATAGGTCTTTTACCTCTTTGGTTAGGTTTATTCTTAGATATTTTATTTTTTCTTTTTGCTATTTCAAATGGGATTTTTTTCCCTTGATCTCTGCTTCTGCTGTTTCATTGTTGGTGTACAGAAATGCCTTTGATTTCTGGATATTGACTTTGTATCCCGCTGTTTTGCCAAATTCATTTATTAGGTCAAGCAGTTTTTTGGTAGAGTCAATAGGATTTTCTATGTATACTATCATGTCATCTGCAAACAGTGATAGTTTTGTTTCCTCCTTTCCGATTTGGATGCCTTTTTATTTCTTTTTTCTTGTCTGATTGCTGTGGCTAAAACTTCCAGTACTATATTGAATAGAAGTGGTGAAAGTGGACAGTCTTGTCTTGTTCCTGATCTTAATGGAAAAGGTTTTAATTTTTGCCCATTGAGAATGATGTTGGCTGAAGGTCTCTCATATATGGCCTTTATTATGTTGAGGAATGCTCCCTCTATTCCCACTTTGCCGAGTGTTTTTATCATGAATGGGTGCTGTACCTTATCAAATGCTTTTTTCTGCATCAATTGATATGATCATGTGGTTTTTTGTCTTTGCTTTTGTTTATGTGATGTATTACATTTACTGACTTGCGAATATTGAACCATCCTTGCATCCCTGGAATGAATCCCACTTGGTCATGGTGTATAATCTTTTTAATGTATTGTTGGATGCGGTTTGCCAGTATTTTGTTGAGGATTTTTGCATCAATGTTCATCAGTGATATTGGCCTGAAGTTTTCTTTCTTTGTTGTGTCTTTATTTGGTTTTGGAATTAGGATGATGTTGGCCTCATAAAAAGAGTTTGGGAGACTCCCATCTTTTTGGATTTTTTGGAATAGTCTGTGAAGGACAGGGGTTAGCTCTTCTTTAAATGCTTTGTAGAATTCTCCTGTGAAACCATCTGGTCCCGGGCTTTTGTGTGTTGGGAGTTTTTTGATTACTGCTTCAATTTCTTTTGTTGTTATTGGTCTGTTCAGACTTTCTGTTTCTTTTTCATTGAGTTTTGGAAGATTATATTTTTTCTAGAAAGTTGTCCATTTCATCTAGGTTTTCAAATTTTTTGGCATACAGTTCTTCATAGTAATTTCTTACAATCCTTTGTATTTCTGTGGTATCTGCTGTAATCTCTCCTCTTTCATTTCTGATTGTGTTTATTTGGGTCTTCTCTCTTTTTTTCTTGATGAGTCTGCTTAAAGGCTTGTCAATTTTGTTTATCTTTTCAAAGAACCAGCTCTTGGATTCATTGATCCTTAGAATTGTGCTTTTAGTCTCTATGTCATTTAATTCTGCTCTGATCTTGGTTATTTCCTTCCTTCTGCTTGCTCTGGGCTGCCTTTGTTGTTGTTCCTCGAGTTCTTGTAGACGTAGGGTTAGGTTGTTTGTTTGGAATGTTTCTAACCTTTTTAGGTGGGCCTGTATCGCTATGAACTTCCCTCTCAGGACTGCCTTGGCTGTGTCCCATAAGTTTTGGGTTGTTGTGAGTTCGTTTTCATTTGTTTCCAGAAACCTTTTGATTTCTTCCCTAATATCATTCTTGACCCATTCATTGTTTAATAGCATGCTATTTAATCTCCAGGATTTTGAGTGTTTTTGGTTTTTTTTCCTTTCGGGTTGGTTTCTAGCTTCAGTCCCTTGTGGTCTGAGAAAATGCTTGGTATGATTTCAATTTTCTTGAAATTCTTGAGGCTTGTTTTGTGTCCTATCATGTGGTCTATCTTTGAGAATGTTCCATGTACATTTGAAAAGAATGTATATTTAGCTTCTTTTGGATGGAGGGCTCGGTATATATCAGTAAAGTCCATTTCATCAAGGGTATTGTTCAATGCCACAATATCTTTGTTGATATTTTGTTTAGAAGATCTGTCCATTTTTGATAGTGGGGTGTTAAAATCTCCCACTATAATTGTGTTGCTGTCCATATCTTTCTTGAAGTCCTCTAAGATTTTCTTTATGTATTTGGGTGCTCCTATGTTGGGTGCATATATATTTACAATATTTATGTCTTCTTGATGGATTCTTCCCTTGAGTATTATGAAGTGACCTTCTGGGTCTCTCTTTATGGACCTTTTTTGGAAGTCTATTTTGTCTGATATGAGTATTGCTACCCCAGCTTTTATTCCTGTCCATTTGCTTGGAAGATTTGTTTCCAGCCCGTCACTTTCAGCCTGTGTAGGTCTTTTATCCTGAGGTGGGTCTCTTGTAGACAGCAGATATGTGGGTCATTTTTTCTTATCCAATCAGCTATTCTATGTCTTTTGATTGGAGCATTTAATCCATTTACGTTTAAGGTTATTATTGATAGGTACTTATTCATTGTCTTTTATGTACGTGTGCCCCCCCCTCTCTCTCTCTCTCTCTCTCTCTCTCTCTCTCTCTTTCTCTCCTCCTTAAAGCAGTCCTTTTAGAATCTCTTGCAGAGCTGGTTTGGTTGATGTGTATTCTTTTAGACTTCTTTTGTCTGGGAAGCTTCTTATTTGGCCTTCTATCTTGATCGAGAGCCTTGCTGGATATAGTAGCCTTGGTTGCAGACCTCTGGTTCTCATTACCTGGAGTATTTCTTGCCATTCTCTTCTGGCTTGAAGTGTTTCCATTGAGAAGTCAGCTGTTAGCCTTATTGGGGCTCCCTTGTATGTTACTTCCTTCTTCTCCCTTGCTGCCTTTAAGATTCTCTCTTTGTCTTGAAATTTTGTCATTTTAATTATGATGTGCCTTGGGGTGGGTCTCTTTGGGTTCCTCTTGATTGGGACTCTCTGTGTTTCCTGAATTTGTGTGACTTTTTCTCTCATCAAATTAGGGAAGTTCTCCTTCATTACTTGTTCAACCAGGTTTTCGATCCCTTGCTCTTCTTCTTCACCTTCTGGTATCCCTATTATATGGATATTATTACGTTTCATATTGTCTTGCATTTCTCTTAATCCCTCCTCATTCTTTCTGAGCCTCTTTTCCTTTTCTTGCTCTTTCTGGATGCTGTTTTCTACTTTGTCCTCCAGCTCGCTAATCCGATCTTCTGCTTCATCAATCCTGCTTTTCATTCCTTCTACTGTGTTCTTCAGTTCAGAAATTGTATTCTTCATTTCCTCTTGACCTTTGTTGAGAGTTTCTATTTCCTTTTTCATGTTTATATAGTTTGCAGTGAGATTGATGTAGTTTCCTTCTAATTTCTGAAAGCTCATTGTGAGTTCATTGAACTTCCTGGTAATCATTGTTTTGAACTCACTATCTGATAGTTGAGTTGCCTCTGTTTCATTTAGCATTTTTCCTGAGGCTTCCTCATTTCCCTTCAGTTGGGGGTTGTTTCTTTGTTTTCTCATTGTTCGTGGGTTTCTTCTTTGTTCTTCTTGTTTGTTAATTTGAACTGTTCCGATTCCCTGTAATTATGGTGTGAACTTCTGTGGTAGAATTTTTTGTGTGTTTCAGTGGTGCAATCTCCTTCGTGTATCCTGGTGGTCACAGCTTCCCCCTACTCTTTTTTTGGGATCAGTTGGAGGAGTAAGGCAAAATGGTTTAAAACAGCAAGATAGTATACTATGATATTTACTTTAGCAGCCAGTAGAGAAGAGATGGGTTATCCTTTGGCTCCTTATAGTGTAGCCGTGATCCTCCACCCCACTATCCACGTTTTAGAAAGGATGGAAAGAAGGTAAGACTCTTATTGGGGACGAGAGGATTGTTAGTTGGATCTAGAAAGCTGTGAGGCTGTGGGAAGTCAGCTTCTAAGGTAGGGTTGGACTAAAGATTAGTATATAGGAGTAGTGAGTAAAAGAATAGAGACAACCCCCACAATAGTATAGTTCAGAAAATTGCAAAGTGGGTTGAGATCAGGTAGGGGTATTGAGAAGCATTTACAATTGTATAGACTAGGTCTTACTAGCAGTAATAGTAAAGTGACAGTTTTGTGGCAGAATCGATGAGGTCTAGACAACAAGAATAAAGAGTATAGAACCTTGAAAAGTGTATTAATGGAATGCAGATGAAGGATAGTAACTTATCAACACCTTGTGACTGAGATACCAGGGGGAACCTATCAAATGACAGAATAACCAGCCAAGCAAAGAAGATTATACAAAAAGAAAAAGAATACCAAAATATTATTAAAATAAAAAATGTCATAAAAGTGAGAAAAAGATAATACAAATTTACAGTAACTTGCAAGATTAAAACAAAAGGAAAGAAAAGCAGAAGATGTGGTGCAGGAGAGCTAAATTTGGAGTGGAAAGAATAATATTAGGTTGAATGGAAGAGAAACATAAGGGATTGCGAGATAAAAATAATGAGAATTGAAAAAAAAGTCACATAAAACACAAGATAAAATCAGTCAACCAACAACAGCCAGAGAAACCAATCAAAACCAAACAAAACCAAAAAACAAACAAACAAACAAACAAACAAACAAAAAACCTCTTGTTGTTTTCTAACTGGCCAGACCAGTTTTTCTGATCTTGCTAGCTTCAGCTGGCTGAGGGGCCTTTGAAATGCTTCTCTCTCTCACAACCAGAACTCAGCAAGTCTGTCAGGTACCCGGGGCACTCCCGAAAACACTGGCACGCGAGAGTCAGTCTTCCCGATGAAGGTGCGGGAGCCCAGCCGTTTCCAGCTCCATGTTCCCCACCGAACCACTCTCCAACGGAATGTTGGCGCCTTTCCCGGCTCTCCCGGTCGGGCTTCCTGGAAATCTCTGAGCCACCACTGAAGGAACACACCCAACCCCTCGTCCCTCCTGGGATCACAGCGCGAGATTCTGGGATCGCAGCGCGCGATTCCGGCCTCCCTATGGGGTGCAAGCCGAGCACGGCCGGCTTGTGCTCTCTACCACTCTGCACTTCCACCGGGCTAGAGATGCCCCTGGTCCTGTCGGCTAGAGGCTCTCACTTCTCGATCTCTGGGCGGGATTTCATATTCCCTGGGCGATTTTTTCTCAGTCCAACTGGCCAATCTGTTCCTTCTAGCAACCCGTTCTCCCCTGGAGTTGCTCACCCCCGTATTCGGGGGAGAGAGGGAGCAGCGACTTCCCTCTCCCAGGATCCCTGGGGCAGAGCCCGGAGCACCGGGCGGGCCTGGGGTCTGCACACCCCCAGACCCCTCACTGATCCCTGGGCCCCTTTTGTCCTGTAGGGAGACGTCCTTACCGTCTGGTTTTCCAGTGAGTGCAATAATTTCTGATGTCCTGCTTTCAAAAGTGATTCGGCAACCCAGCCCACTTGCTCTGCCTCTCCACCGATCTGCGAGTTTCCCCCCTCTTCACAGAAGCCGAGAAAAACGCTGTCTAGAGTAAAGCCGCCATCTTCCTCGTGTTGTAAGTTTTTTTATGAAGTTATTCTAAACACAAGTCCCTCTTGGAGTGACTTTGCCTATCCTACTTACCTAAATCTAGTTATCAGAACTAGCTGAACCCTAATTACCAGAACCTTCTTGTCTACAACAGTTTTGTGAACTAGGCTGGACTTCAGGATGTGGCTGACATCGGCTGCGTTTAGTTAGTGCTCTGTGCTTTATTTTTGGGAGAAAGAGGGATGGCCTAGAACCTTCTTCTCTTTCTCTTAAATCTGACTCCTGAACATAGCAGGAGGGAAATAGGAAAGGGAGGTTGGGAATAAAGAAAAGGATTTCAGAAAGGCATTAGCTACCTACAGCTCCCATCAGGACCTAGACAAGGTTATTATAGTCACTCAGGTAACAGGCAAACATCTTTTGACCTTGGCCACCTTTCTGCCTTATGAGTTCTACCAAGTCTAGAAAAATAGAATGTCTTCCTGCTACCCACTGATGTGAAGAAAAGGGGGCCATACCTCATTCTCTCATAATGATCCCTCCAGGTCTCATCCACCTCCTCCCTTCCTCAAATAACAAGTGTACAACAACTGAAGCAGAAAACAGAAATTTAAAGATTCTACAGGTTGTGGGTCAGCTGTCAGGTTGGTTTATGCTTATCAAGGGAACAGCCTTGGTGCCAAATAAATTCAGGTCTCCAACCCGGAGCAGCAGGTGTTTTTCCTCTTCCCAGCATCTGGCCAAGCCTCACTGCACTCAACATAGCTATAAAGAAGACTGGGGTATAGAAACATCAGCCTCCAAGAAACAGATTAACATATTTGGAGACTTCGGGTTTATTTAAATTAAATTAATCCCCTGGATCAAGTTCCAATGGAAAGGGGGAAGGGAAGGAACTGTGGGGAGGGTATGGAGACTTGAAGATGACTAGAGGCCACAAAGGCAAATAGAATGGATGGGCTTTTTTTTAAAAAAAAACTGCGTTTTGCTGCCCATTTTCAGGTTTATGTTTCAGCACTGTCTCCAGGTGTTAAATGGAGAACATGGGAACTGGTGGTTTGGGAGGTCTTGATGGTATCATGTAGGGAAATGGGAAGCCTGTGTCTGTTCAAGGTCACTGTATCACATATTACCTGCTTCCTGGTTGCGAGTCCAAAAAGCTGTTTGCTTGCAGCAGGACTCTGTGCCCATTCCTCCTACAAACACCACTGCTCCTCTTGCAAAATGTTCCTGTGCTGCAGAACTCAGGAGTCAGGGAGAGGAAGTCCCAGATAAGACAGCGCATTGTAGAATATCTCTGCAGAATTCTCCTCACTAGTCATGCGTCTTCCGGAGTCCATGGCCTCATCTGAAATTCTGCAGATAACTATAGCTAGCTTTCATTGTTTCATGATACACAGCAGAAAACCCTCAGGAGAGCGCTGAGGTACAGAGAGGTTATGTGCTTTGCCTAAAATCACCTAGTAAGTGGAAAAATCTGTATCTGAACATAGGTCTCAAGTTCAGAGACCAAGAAATTGATCACTTGCTTGTTTGCTACTTGATTGATTGACTGATTAATCAATTGATTGAAGAGAGTGTTTTATTCCAGAGATAAATCAACAAAGAAGCAGAAAGATGTGAAGAATCTTCACAAATGGAAATAGAAGAAACAATGCAGAAATCAAGGCATCTAGGAACAAGCAATTAACCTAATTTAATTCCCTAATTTGAGAAACTCCTCAAGTGTCTATGCCTCAAATTGAATAATTTTCCAATTTCCTCTCTAAGGTAATTTTTTAAACTACTGATTTTTATAGGCTTGAGTATGTGAAAAGCTGACTACTGTATGTCTTTTTAATTAGATCCTTTACATGATAATTAAAGTTTCTCTTTGCATCATAGTTATTCTTAAACTCTGCAGTAATGTTCCTCTGGCTGGAAGTTAGCTGACCATCTGGAAGCAATAAAATATCTTAACCTTAAAATGCAAACTATCAGTTACAGATAGCACAAATTAGACCTGCTCGTCAGTACTTTAATGGGTAAATGCCAGGCTCCATCCTTCATTCTGTCTAAAAGAAAACTGCAGAATCTCACAGTTGAAACAGGGATTTAGAAAGTCATATAGTCCTTCTTCCTTTGATTTTTTGGAGCAAATCCTGAGTTGGCCTCCCCTCTAATGGCCCTGAGGCACACTACTTCCCAGAAGAAAATTCCAAGGCTGTTTTTAGAAACTTCTTCCAGAATTTATTTATTTTTTAGGGCTTAGGACCAACAGTGGCCTTGGAAGTAAAATGGAAGTGAAAAAATGTTAGCTAGAAGCTTGGGGAGAGTTGAAATACAGAGAGGAGGAAGTAAGCAGGAACCAGCAAAAGAATGAATGATGAAAGACAGGCACATGGGTCCAGGTAAAGGTGGTAGAGGTGTTAAGTGATGACTGTGGTCACATGTCCACAAGTAAAAGTATGATCAATATAGTTATTGACTCAGAAATATACTTTATTTATGCTGATAGTGGCCATTTTCTCTAAATGTCCCCTGCTATGACATGGGTATCACTTGTGAAAAAATAAATGAAGACCATCAAATGAAAAAAGCAAAGGCTGTTTATTCAGAACTTGCTTTGCAAGGGGCTCAGCCACATTCACTTGTGCTTGGCAGAGACTCAAAGGCAGGCAGAGGGTGGAAGAGCCTTAGAGCAGAAAAAGGAAAACCTGCTGATGTGGCCTGATTGACAGCAGCTGGCCAAGGGAAGCTGGAGGTGGGAGAAGCAGAAGGGGGCATTCCATATGATTGGTTAGGGGAGCATATTTTGCTTTCTTTTATTGGTTCTAAATTGAAGCAGGAATAAGAATTAGGGAAGTTATCAGTTATCAATCAAGTCCTGGTCATTTTGGGTGAATTGTTTCCATTTGTTATTGTTTGGCTCCCTCAGCCAGTTACCATAAGTTAGTTGTCTGACTTCCTGCCAGTCTGACTGAGATAGCAGTTCTTGGGCTGTTTACTATAGCTAATGGGTCTGTTTCCTGGGCTGGTTACTGCAGATTGTGGGTCATATTTTTATATAAGGACTGCCCATTGCTTATTTGTATACTCACACTTATTTTAATTCTATATATGTTTAAATAACACATTATTATTGCTGTCATATGCAGTCAAATTGAAACCAGAAAAGCCAGCAATTATGCTCCCTGTCACTACCAGAACCAATAAGCAGAGACAGGGATTGAATCTACAGCCACTGTATTCAGATGGCCAGAGGTATGAGAAGATGGCAGGTTATATACCCTAACAGACCATCTGACATTCCATGTTAAACCAACCCATTTTATAAGGAGAAAAGCATAGGTAAGGGGTTTGGGGTTCAGGGAAAAAGCTAATCAGATAAAAGCTGCAGTATTCTTTCATCTGCATGCTGGGCAGTACTCTATCTGTGTCCTGGGCCATGGGCATCTGACCCTGGAGTACAATGGCTCAGACACAATCTCAATTGCTTGCAGTCCTCTTGAGGCATAAAGGTGGAACTGTTTATGGTCTCCTAGAGTCAAGGTGGGCCACACCTTCAGTTTCTAGAACAATAGCTTTTTACACACATTGATTATTAAGCTTATTAACTGTTGCCTTAACTAAAATTTTCCAACTCTTGAGTCCCCATCAAAATTATTCATTTAACCATTTATAAGACAATACAACATATTGATTAAGAACATAAATTTTGAGGCCTGACTACGTGGTTCAAAGTCCAGCTCTACCACTTATGGGCTGTGTGATCTTGAGCTAATAGCTCAGCTTCTCTGGTCCCCAGTTTCATTGTCTATAAAATAAAGATAAAATAGTACCTTACTTACAGACTTATTTTGAGGCTTAAATTGGTTCATATGCATGTAAAACACTGAGGCATAACCACGTAGTACACACTATATAAGTGTTTGCTTTTAATTAAAAATTAAAGAAAAAGTAATAGCAAAATGCAACATTCTTTAAAATCTAAGCTCTACTAGAATGCTCTTCTGAGGAATTTCCTATGCTATAACACAGATGCTTCAAGAAAGGTAAAATAAACTGTTAAGTATGTGGAAAGATTCAATATCAAATATTTAAAATCTAATACAAGTGGCTTCTCAAAAAGCTACTAATGCATAAAAATCTATATTCTTCCTAAATGAATTGCATCAGCAATAACCCCGGTCTGCAGTTTTTCTCCTGAAGCTAACAATGAGCGGCAACTGTGTTCCCATTCTTAGAAAGCAATTGGTTGAGCATAAGTCTTTGGGGAGGGGCAAAGCCAGGGTTGTTTTTTTAAAACCCCTTTTTAAAATGGTGAACTATAACACACCTTCAGAACTGTTTAGGAATCAAAAATGGACAGCTCAGGGACTCCACACAAAGCAGTCACTTGTGTAACCAACAATCTAGTCAAGGAATAGAAGTTCTTTGCACTCCCTCCCATTTCTATGCTCCCCTAACCCTTCATTTTTATGGTGTCGAAGATAAGCAAAGGCTGACAACAGTTATAGTGCTACAGATAGACTCTGTCAGTAACATGCTGTTGAAATAGGGAAGCGGGTGCAGCTTGAACTGGCATTGATTTGTCAGAGGTGACTGGATATTTTAAAAGGAGAAGGAGGGAGTAGGGAGAAGGGAAAGCACAGGCTCAGAAGAGGCAGGAAAGTGAAAAATGACAAAGGATTGGTTGGTGTAAATGCTGATTAGGCCAGCTGTGTCTGTCAGCTGGCAATGGTCAAAGTTGGGCCTCTGTCCTCCCACAGAGACTGGGAGATGGAGGCCCCACCCTTCCTGATGAGTTCATTTTCAAGGAATGGCTTTCAGATCCTTGAGAAAGACCCTCCTGACCCATAGGAGATACATATATATCTCAGAGGGAAAGAGGAAAGATTCACCGCTGTAAGGCCCTTTTAATAAATGCTCTAAGAAAGACTGGGGTTGGTGTCTGTCTTCCAGGGTTGCCTGGAACAAACAATAAATTCTTTTGACCTTGTGCTTTCTCAGGCAGGCACTTTAAGGGACCCCAGGGACACCTAGGGATGCAGGCTTTAGCTGCCAGAAACTGTTACTGTGTGTTTAAGACTTTTGATGTAAGGGATGAGGCTGAGATTCTGTGATTTCAAAGGCCAAGGTTGAGGCTTGAGAAGGGGCTTCGATGATCCTGGCTAGACTTTGGTCAAGGAAAGAATCTTTGTCAATGGTAAGCATTTCCTTGTTTTTCCTTAAGGTTTTACCACCTAACCACAGGTCCCTAATCACGTTATTTCTGTTTTTCCTGTTTGACTTCACACATGATGCATTCTTGTGCCTGGAATCTTTCAACACTATGTCTGTGAGGTTCATTTGGATAGTGGGTGTGGGGCTGGTTTGTTCATTTCTGTTGCTGTTGAGTGTTCCAGTGAATAAATACATTACAACTGATTTATCTGTGGGTTTCGGTTGTCTCATCTTTAGGACTATTACAGATAATGCTGCTACAAACATCTCTTGGTGCATGTGTCCAAATTTCTTTTAGGTACCTACCTAAAAGTAGAGGAATAACTATGTCATATGGTAGCTTGTGTATAACTGTAGTGGAAAAAAATAGTGTTGTAAAAGCTTCAGCTCCCATCCACAGTAAATGAGAGTGAGCTATAACTACTCCACACCTTTGCTAACCATTCCAGTTGCCAGTGTTTGTTTGCTTTTCTCTCTTCAGGTAGATGCACAGTGTCATTGAACTGCAGTTTTAGTTTGCATTTCCCTGATAATTAACTGACTAATGAGGTTAACATCTTTTCAAATGCTTCCTGGAGCCCCAGCCGGGTGGTTCAGTTGGTTAGAGCTTAATCCCCACCCCCGTTCCCCCAATCAAAAAGTTGTGGGTTCAATTTGCAGTCAGGGCACAAACCTAGGCTGTGGATTAGATCCCGGTCGGGGAACCCACTGGAGGCAGCCAATCGATGTTTCTCTCTCTAAAAAAATCAATAAATGGATCCTCAGGTGAGGATTAAAGAAAAAAGTGCTTATTGGCTATTTGGACATTTTATTTTTGTAAAGTAACTATCTATATGTTATTACATCCATATTTCTGTTGATTGCTTTCATATTGGTTTATATGAATTTTTTATTCATTACCATTTGTCCCCCTTATATCCTTCTCCACCTCTACCTACCTCCCACCCTCCTCCTCCCCCAAATCATCACACTGTAGTCCATGTCCATGAGTCCTTTTTCTTTTTTGCTTAATTCCTCCACCCCCAACCCCTGCCCAGAGCTGTCATCCTGCTCTCTACCTGTCTGTATTTTGCTTGTTAGTTCAGTTTGTTCATTAGAGTCCACATATGAGTGAAACCATATGGTACTTGTCTTTCTCTGGCTGACTTATTTCACTTAGCACAATGTTCTCCAAGTCTATCCATACTGTAGCAAAGGGTAAGATTTTCTTTTTTACAGCTGAGTAGTGTTCCACTGTGTAAATGTCCCAGAGTTGTTTTATCCACTCATCTGCTGAAGGACACTTGGGCTGCTTCCAAACCTTGGCGATCGTAAATAACGCTGCAGTGAACATAGGGGTGTGTACATTCTTCCAAAATAGTGTTCCAGGTTTCTTTGGGTACATTCCCAAAAGTGAAATCTCTGTGTCATAAGGCAGTTCTGATACAATAAAAAAGTTATGCCTCAAAAAATAAAAATAAAAACTAAAGATAAGCTGATAATTAAAATCCTAAAAGAAAAGAATTTTTATATGGTTTAACTGTCAGTTCTTTACTGGTGACATACACTGCGTGAGAAATGCCTTTCAGCACATATAAGTATGTATATATATATATATATTAATTAGGATTTTTAGAAGTGAAATTTTGTGGCATAGGCTATGTATATCTTTTAATTTAATAAATAAAATACAAATATTCCCCAAAGTGGCTTCTACAATGTACACTGTCACAGGTAGTAGAAGAAAATCCCCTTGCTGTATCTCTGGCAACAAACTTGTCAGACTTACAGATCTTAGAAGTATCTTATAAATATCTTGGTTGCTAATATCTTCTCTGTTGATTGCCTTTTCATTCTCTTAATGGTGTTTTCTTATCAAAGTTCATTTTATTAATGTTTAATCTTTTTTTTACACTAGTAATCTTCACAGCCCAGTTTAAGACAACTTTCCATACTCTAGGGACAGCAATTTTCAACATGTGTGTCACAGAGTTTTTAAAGCATGCAATGCCTGACTATCTAGTCAGGAGCACTGACCCCTTTTCCCTTAGACTGACAAAGTAAGAAATGACAGCAGCCAACACAACAATAGCCGTCTGGTGTGAGTGAACGTAAACTACACCTATTTCTTGTCAGATCAACAAAAAAACCTTCTTTTTGGTGTGCTGCAGAATTTTAGTAATTAATTATGTGTGCCATGAGATAAAAATGGTTGAAAACTGCTGCTCTAGGGTCATAAAATATCTCCTATATTATTTTTCTAGAAGCTTTGTTGTTTTGCCTCTCACATTTAGTTTCACAATCAACCTGAAATTGAATGTTGTGTGTGAAGTAATGTCCCACCTTTATTTCATTTATGGCTCTGGTGCTCCAGCATGGACACCCTCCTCGCAACCCACCTGGGCTCTGGCACTCCCCACTGGGCCCACATGGCTCCCACCACAGGCCTGTATTGCTCTGCCACACCTGAAGGCTCAGGACCAAACTGCTTAGGAAGGCAACAGAACACAAGAGAGTTTGGAAAGGAAGGAACAAAAAAAGGAAAAGAAGAGAAAGGAAAGGGGAAAAGAAAAACAAAGAGTCTTGCATTTAAACTAGTCTTCAGAGTACTCTTGCAATATAGGTTTAATATAACCTTTGAAAACAATATGGTAACTACATTATGCTATTTAAACTAATTCCAACCATAGGAAATATTTTGTTCTTTAAAATGTGACCATGAATTAGACTTAGTGATAAGAGCAGTGAAACTTACGACAATAGTAAACAAATAAATAAGGTCTCTTTTCATCAGTGGTCATTCACTATTTTGCTTTTGACAACCAGAAGGAAATTGTCTTGAGTCTCAGACTTTCAGTAAATCCAATCATGGTTCAGTAAATCCATCTGAGCTTCTTCAGTATTATCTTGAGTTACTAAAATAAGTGACTCTAAAGAATCATAGATCATGTCTGGTTTAATATAGCCAACAATGGTGCCATGTGGAAAATTACCTTGATGCAATGATAACCCCCAAGTGTACTATGAGGATCTTCTAGAGCTCCCAGATCAGAAAGGCTGAGAAACCAAAATAAGATACTTAAAACGCACAGAAAGAAGCCAGAAAAAGAGACGGAGTGGAGTAGACATAGACTATCTACTTCTCTCTTCTCTCTCTCTCTCTCTCTCTCTCTCTCTCTCTCTCTCTCTCTCTCTCCCTCCCTCCCTGCCTCCCCCACACTCCTGCATCAACCTTCCTGGTAGATGATGTGATTGTAATGACCAGAGTTGAGTTTGTGCACAGAAGCAACAGGACAGGAGCCTGTGTTCAATAAAGCACATTCAGAGTAGATGTGGGCCAGAATGGGGCACACCAATGAGAAGCCAACTTGAGGGTAATATAGCTGTCATGCTTGTGAAGGGGGGAGGTTATCTGTACCTGAAGAAAGTACTTCCAGCCCTTTGTATCCATAAGTAATGTTCTTAAGTGTTCCCTCTCTTTTACCAGAGAAAAGTGTTTTTCAGTTTACCACTTAATTATTATCTAAACTTAACATTCCTTAGGAATTTTGGGTATACCTCACAAGCAAATAGATTACTCATTATGTATTCTTAATATATCACTTTCACCCATCCCATTTTTCTTCCCTTTGTAGAAGAATTAAATATTCTCTAATAACACAAAAACATGGCCACACTGAGGACTTCCTCGATAAAACCCTTTTCACACATTATGAATAATGATTCCCCATGGACTTTTTAGTATTGCTGTAGTGTGAGCCCCTGCCTAGGCTTACTATCATCTTATGGACAACTCCATTATCAACATCAGCTCAATCAAAGAATCTTAGTATATTCTCCCAGTAAATGCATGGGCGGAAGATTGTCTCCTGCTTAACTGTGGAGAAGCTCATCTGGTTAGAGCTGCAGCCCAAGTCCCGCCCCATCTGACTGAGGCAGAGTACAGAATGTGCCTCATGGGCCAGGCACAGGCAGCAGCCCAGTCCATGCTCCCAGAAGGGCTCCCTGGAGGCCAATGACTGGATCCCCCAACCTCCTGGAGAGACAGGCAACTGGTGAAGCTGGGTGCACACACACTGAGCCAGGTGTCAGAGAGCTCACCCCTGACCCAACAGAGCTGAGGGTAGACATTGGTCCCATCATTTTCACTGACTACTTTCATTGGTCAATGTTGAATGTCCAACCAACTTTGCATTTGTGGAATAACACAATCTAGTGGTGATACAGTATCCCTTTTTTACATTGTTTTTTGTTATGGTTCTGGGTAAGATTTGTGCATCTGCAGTCATGAGTAAAATGGGCCCCTAATTTTTCTTTACCAAATTTTTTAACAGCTTAACTGATAATTAATTTATGTACTATAAAACTTACCTAATGTAAGTATACAGTCACGTGATCATAGTAAGTTTATACAGTTGTGCAACCATCACTGTAATATAGTTACAGAACATTTACATTACCCAAAAAAGTTCCCTTGTGCTCATTTGCAGTCAATTTTTATTTTCATGCCTAACCTCAGGTCTGCTTGCTGTGCCTAGAGAGACTTTACTTCCCTAGAATTTTTAGATGTAATTTTATAATGCATGTAGGTTTTTGTGTTTTGCTTTTTTCCTTAACATTTCCATACATTTTTGAGGTTCAATCATGTTATGATATATATAAGTAGTTTGTTCCTTTTTATTGCTGAATAACCTTCTATTATATGCAAACACCACATTTTGTTCATCTATTGACCAGTTAATGGATATTTGAGTTTTTCCAGTATGATGTTATTATGAGTAATGCTGCTATGAAAATTCACATACATACAAGGTGAGGCAAAAGTAGGTTTACAGTGGTGAGTACACAAAACACAGAGTTTATTCTTGTATTATTATTCATTAATTTTGATTATTGTATTATTTTCTAGACAAACAACTGTAAACCTACTTTTGCCCCACCCTGTATCTTTTTGTGGAAATATATTTTCATTTCTCTTCATAGATTTCTAAGGGTGAGCTTATTAGGTCATATCATAAGTGTAGGTTTAACTGTTTAAAAACTGCTGAATTGTTTTCCATAGTGCCTGTGCCATTTTACATCGCCACTAGCAATGCACGAGGTGTCCCGTTTCTCTCCATGCTCCCCAGAACATGGGGAACCCCCTGGAACAATGTCAATCTTTTTGACTGAAGTCATTCTAGTCAATGCGAAGTGTATCATGTTGTGGTTTTGATTTGCATTTCCCTAATCACTAATGATGTTGAGCATCTTTTCATGTGTTTCTTAGCCATTTGTATAACTTCTTTGATAAAATGTCTATCCCAAATCCTTTGGCTATTTTTAAATTGGGTTATTTTCTTATTTTTAAGTTTTGATGGTTCTTTTTATATTTTGGATGCAGGTCCTTTATCAAATGTGTAACTTGCAAATACTTGCTCCTAGTCAGTCAGTGGCTTATCTATTATTTTTTCAGGGTATTTTATGAAGAACAACAGTTTTTAATTTTAAAGAAGCTCAATTTATTAATTCTTTCATTAAAAGTTATGTTTTTGGTATTTTATCTAGGAAATCTTTACTTAGCTAACTCACAGTTACAAAGACTTCACTTAGGTTTTCACCAAGAAGTTTTATAATTTTAGCTTTTACATTTAGGTTTATGATCCATTTTTAAACCAGATTGATTGGGACAACATTGGTTAATAAAATTATATAATTTCACAAAATGGTTATTATCAGAACAACAAGAAATAACAAGGGCTAAAGGGGATGTGGAGAAAAGGGAACACTCTCAAACTGATGGTGAGAATGAGAGTTGGTGAAGCCACTGTGGGAAACAGAACGGAGGTTCCCCCCAAAATTAGGACTAGAACTACCACATGACTCAGCAATTTCTCTTCTGGGTATTTACCAAAAAAAAAAAAAAACTATGGAAACACTTATTCATAAAAAATGTATTACCTATTTTGAGTTAATTTTTGTATATGGTTCTAAGTTTCTTTTTAAAATATAGATATCCAATTTTTCCTGCACCATTTCACTGAAAATAATTCTTTCTCCCACTGAAGTGCCTTAAAACTTTTGTCAAAGTCAACTGACCATAAATGTAATGGTTTATTTCTAAACATTCTATTCTGCTCCATTAATATATGTCTATGTTTTCTTGAAACATTTTTTAAAGATTTTATTTATTTTTAGAGAAAGGGGAAGGGAAGGAGAAAGAGAAGGAGAGAAACATCAATGTGTGGTTGTCTCTTGTGTGCCTTCTACTGAGGACCTGACCTGCAACCCAGGCATGTGCCCTGACTGGGAATCGAACCAGCAACTCTTTGGTTCACAAACCTGAGCTCAATCCACTGAGCTACACCAGCCAGGGCTATGTCTGTGTTTATGTTAATACCACACTTCATTATAATAAATTTTGAAATCAGCTACTATATGTCCTCAAACTTTGTTTTTATTCAAAATTGGTTTGGCTATTCTGGGTTTTTTTGTTTGTTTTTGTTTTGGGGGGGTTATTTTTTTGTTTTTGTTTTTGCATTTCCTTGTTAACTTTAGTATTACCTTGTTAATTTCACAAAAAGATTCATTCTTGGGTTTGGATTGGGGTTGTACTGAATCCATTGTTCATTGTGGGAGAACTGCCACCTCAACAATATTGAGCTTCCAGCACATGAATGTAGGCTGTCTCTTCATTCACTTAGAGCTTTAAGTTCTCTCACTGTGCTGCATCCAGGTGTGGATCCCTTTGTATTTACAGTAATTAGAGTTTACTGATCTCCTTAGATGTGTGGATGAAAGTTTTTCACAAAATTTGAGAAGGCTTCATCCACTATTTCTCTAAGTATTTTTTTCTGTAGCTTCACCTCTCTTACCTGATTCTAAGAATCCATATTGGTATACTTGGTGGTTTTCCAGAGGTTTCTGGGGCACAGTTTACTTTTCTTCATTCTTCATTTCTTTCTGTTCTTCAAATTAGATCATTTCTGTTGGTCTACCTTAAAGTTCACTGATTCTTTCTTCTGGCCAGTTCATACCAGATCTGCTTTTGCACCCCTCTAATCAATTTTTCATTTCAGTACTATGCAATGCCAGTGTTTTCATGTTCTTATCATTTATTTTATTTTATGTCTCTCATTTTATTGATATTTTCCTTGAGGAGAAATTATCATCAAACTTTTCTTTAATTCTGAAACATAGTTTCATTTGTTAAACATATTTATAATAACTTTTTTAAGTCTTTGCTGTTTGTACCAGCATTTGAACTTAGCAGAGACAGTTTCTAATGACTGCTTTTTTTACTGGATACAGGTCACACTTCCCTGTTTCTTCTCCTGTCTCAGTTTTTGTTGCTGTTGTTATTGTTGTCTTTGAAAACTAAATATTCTAGGAAATACATTGTAGCAAGTTTAGATTCTGATTATCTCATTCTGGGATCATTGTTGCTATTTTGTTTGTTCAATGACTTGCCTTGATTAATTCTATATATTCTGTCTCCCACCCACCCCACCCCTTCCGTCACCCAGTGTGTAGCTACCAGCATGTCTGCTCAGTTTTAATGTTTTTGTTTGTTTGTTTGTTTGTGTTTATGTTTAAGCTTACCTTCCTAGGATTTGACTGAGTCAGCATAGCTTAGTGGTCAGCCAATGACTGGTCAAATTTTGGCCTTAAATGCATTAAGCCAGTGAGCCTTCCACTCTTTACCAATGTGTGCATAGTTTGGGGAACACATTCCAAGTTCAAACTATTTAAAAGTCAGATCCAGCCAGGGCCAGTTTTATGGGCATATGACCTGTGGAGTCACATGGGATCCCTGCTTATAAAGGTCCCATACTTGGTTTAAAGCTATGTTGTTACCATTTTGAATTCTTTTTAATTTTTAATAAGGAGTTCTGCATTTTCATTTTGCAGCAGGCCCTGCAAATTATGTAGCTGGAACTGGCCCTGATTTATACTTTCTACTGGCCCCTATCCAGTCTCTCCAGTCTCTCTGGATGCATGAGCAACCTTGAGCATGCACACAAACTTCTAGGTTACCAGCGATATTCAGGAGCTTACCAAAGCCCATTGTGACTATCTCATTCCCTGAATCTCTTAAATTTCTGGCTTATGGGCCTGATCTGTTGTTTGCCTCAACAATACACTGGAAGTAATGTTGGACTTCTCTGACTGTTTGGTACCAAGATCACTATAGTTTTCAATAATGGCCCTGAGAATGGGTCTTTCTGCACTCAGCCACAAATTAAGTCATCCCCCTTCAGCTGCAAAACTGCTGGATTTCTTAGCTTGCCCCAACAGAGTCGGGAGGGGAGCAGGGGGAATGAGAGCAGCTCTGGGTTAAAATACCAGAGATGCCCAGGGTTCTTATCTGAGGTCCAGTAGTCTTTCTCAAATAATATGCAACTCAGTTTTTTTGTACATCTTTGGCCAGTTTCCAGAACCCTAAAATTCTTATTTTTGATAACTGTGCCCAGTTTCATAGCTGCTTTGAGGGAAAAGTTTTGCTGATTTTTTTCATTCCATCAAGTTGGAATCCCTGTTCTCCCTCACTCCTCTTCCCACTTCCTTTCAAATACTGTACTTTTAAGTTTCCAGGATGACATTTGGTACTTGATATAGATTCAATTTATTTGTTTAAATTCTTTATTTTTCATCCATTTTTTGTCTCCATTTTCTTTTAAAAAGCATATCTATATGGTTATGTTAAGGTCCTCTGCTATTTCTAAAACCCGGTTCTCTATAGATCTTTTTCATTAAAATGGTATTTTTTATTATGAGTCATATTTTCCTGTTTCCTTGAAAATCACTTAATTCTTTATTGCATGCCAGATATTATGTATAAAAGAGCCATAGAGACTGAAACGAATGCTATTTTCTCTGTCAAGAAATAGAGCTGCATTGGCACTGGGTTTCATTTTAAGTTAGTCTTAGTTCTTCTTTGACTTCAAGTAAATTGAGGGAGAGATGTGTCTTGCATTTATTTCTTCCCCCTGCCTCCAGAAGTTTTCCAGGAGACTGCAGAGACTCTTTTTCTGCCTTTCTAGCCAGGCTCTAGTCTTTAATCACAACCCCAGCACTCAATAAAAGTCGTGTGATAGAAAAGTGGCAGATAGAAAAACCCTTCTTCAAATTCTTTATCTCAGCCCACAAGGACAGTAAAAATTATAATGGCTTCTCTTTCCCTCTTAGAGTTCTCAGTCTGAACCTCTGCTTGTGCCAAAACTTGGCATACACCCCTAGGAAAGAAGCTTGCTGATCTCTGCTTGTCTAGGAAAAGCTCTTTCCTCTCTGGAATCTATCCTTTTAAACTGATTTGCACCAACATCTCTCTGATGTCTTCAAAAATATGTCAAATTTTACTTTATTCCATTGGTGTCTAGTTATTATGGCAGGAGCAATCATCTGCCATGACCTTCTGTGTCCTAATTATGGGGGAATTCAATGTTATCAATTTAAAAGTCTTATTTTTGCTGTGTTTTGTTTAAATTTAATTTGAGCGTCTGTTTTGGCTTTATAGTTTCAGAGATATAAGATAGCTATGTCTCATTTAAAGTTTTATATGTTTCAGTAACAAATAATAAGTATTTTGAGTCAAAACGTGAAGAATGTGAGGAATTTTTTTCCTATCCTTTAAAGGAAATTCTTTACTTAAAATTGCAAAACGCTATGCCACCCTAAGCCGTCTCTCTGTTTACCACTCAGAGCTGTCACAAAAATTATTTCAATGCTGTTTTATAACTTTGGTGCTGGCACAATGGCAGGTTACTACATTTGACCGAGAACTGAATTCAGATAGCTGAAAAATAAAAATTCCCAGCTCAGACAAAGGTATTTCAGCGTATTTCCAGAAGATAATTCTTGATGAATTTCTGAAATGTGTAACTCAAAGGTGTTTATAGCAATTGGTACCAAGAAAGAAAGTCTAGGCAGCTGACAGTTTTCTCTTGGAGTCTGCATGGGGCTTCAGATGGAGCTATCTTTTAGCCATAGAATTCAGAACATCATTACCCCGGGCACTGGATTCTAGGAACTGCCTGCTGCCTGCCATCAGAGGGTACACAAAGTGGGTGAAAGAGAGAATTTAGTTCTGAGAATTAGGGGTAAAGACACATTAATTCTGGTACATGGACAGTTAATCTACAAATTCTCACTTCTTTTATCATTCTCAAGGTGTTGCCTTTTTTAGTTTAAATTTACTTTTTCATATGTATTTTAACAATTTTAAGTTGATGTATTTAATTTAGGCAGATGATGAAAGAAGCACACAGAAGTCTTTTCCTAGTGAAGCTATCTCAGGACAGCCGTAGATCCCACCTAAATGAGGAAATAAGCTGCAGATCTACACCCTCTCTACCTTCCTTTCTCCACATGTTTTAGTTCTTACCCAATTCTCTCATTCTAGCCCCTGCCTTCACCTTGGATCCAGAAGCACCACTTTCTGCACTTCCTTAAGATTCTGCAGTATAGATCAGAGTTCACAGCTATGCCCACTGATGTCTGAAGATTTACTGGGTCTCCTAAGCCAGTTACCACACATATATCTGCTTCTAGCCATCTTCCAAAATTGTGTTGCTATCTTCTCTCTTGTTTTGCCATACATTTGTTTTCACATTTTTTTTCTTTTCTAGGTATTTTTTTATTGATTATGCTATTACAGTATTTCCAATTTTCCCCCCTTTATCCCCCTTACACCCTGCCCCCCAACCTCCAGCATCCCCCCCTTAGTTATACATATAAATTCTTTGAGTCCTCTGTTTCCTATACCATTTTTTATCTTTCCCCACCTATTTTATGCCTACTAATTATGCTTCTTCTTCCCTGTACCTCCCCACCCCATTCTTCCCCTCCCCCTTCCCACTGAACTCTCTCTGTGTGATGTCCATTTCTCTGATTCTGTTCCTCTTCTGGCTATTTGCTTAGTTTTTATTTTCATTGTTTTTCTTTTCTTTTAGGTTCATTTATTGATAGTTATGGGTTTGTTGTCATTTTATTGTTCATATTTTTTATCTTCTTTTTTCTTAGATAAGTCCCTTTAACATTTCATATAGTAAGGGCTTGGTGATGATGAACTTATTTAACTAGACCTTATCTGGGAAGCACTTTATCTGCCTTTCCATTCTAAACGAAAGCTTTGTTGGATAGAGCAATCTTGGATGTAGGTTCTTACCTTTCATGACTTCAAATACTTCTTTCCAGCACCTTCTTGCCTGTAACGTTTCTTTTGAGAAATCAGCTGATAGTCTTATGGAAACTCGGTTGTAGGTAACTGTCTCCTTTTCTCTTGCTGCTCTTAGGATTTTCTCTTTGTCTTTAATCTTGGCTAATGTAATGATGATGTGCCTTGGTGTGTTCCTCTTTGAATCCCACTTGTTTGGGGCTCTCTGGGCTTCCCAGAGTTCCTGGAAGTCTATTTCCTTTGCCAGATTGGGGAAGCTTTCCTTCATTATTTGTTCTAACAAGTTTTCAATTTCTTGCTGTTGCTCTTCTCCTTCTGGCACCCCTATAATTCAGATATTGGAATGTTTCAGGTTGCCCCAGAGAGTCCTCAGCATCTCTTCATCTTTTTGGATACTTGTTTCTTTATTCTGATCCAATTGGATGTTTATTTCTTCCTTTTGTTCCAAATCATTGCTTTGAATCCTGGTTTCTTTCTTGTCACTGTTGGTTCTCTGAATATTTTGCTTTATTTCATTTTGGGTATCTTTTATTTATTCTTTCATTTCTCAACCAAGCTCAATCAGTTCTGTGAGCATTTTGATTGCCAGGGCTTTAAATTCTCCATCAGTTAGGTTGGCAATCTCCTCATCACTTAGTTCTGAGGTTTTGCTGTGTTCTTTCATTTGGGCCATATTTCTTTGTCTTGGCACACGAGTCTGGTTGTTCTGGTTGATTTTTTTCTTCAATTCCTTGGTTGTTGGAGTTCCATGCAGTTTGATTTTCTGGTGCTTCTAATTGTTTATTGATTTTAGATTGGTTGTTATCCTCCTTTTGGTTGTGAGAGGAAGCAAAGGGTTTCTACCTATGCCTCCATCTTGGCCGGAACTCCTGTTTTCACATGTTTAAAAAAAAAACCTCCTTTCTATAGTCTCAATGGAATTTAGGAAAGAAGTTAAAATAAATGTACATACCCCAGCCACATTTTAACCCAGGCATCTTAAGGAGGTTTCTCTGCCTTGTAGGAAGCTTGCTTGTTACCCTGAGCCAACATTGCTCAGTGCCTGTTATGTGCTCTCCATGGGTAATGAATGCTCCTTGTGGGATAACCAGAGCCCCACCTCCCCAACCCCACTTTCTGATCAGTATAAAACTCGAGCCTGCTTTAATGGAAATACTCAACCTTTCAATAGGAAAATGTTTAGATAAAAGTGTTGCTGGTGGAAATCAATCTCTTCCATGGGATCACAAGAAAGGCATTTCACAGACCCATACACAGGAGATTGTGGTGTAGCAAGATTTATTTGTGTGGAAATTTAACCCTGGGTTTCCAACGTCCCATCTCTGACTGTCCCACCATGGAAAAAGTCTAACTGTGTCTTCAGCAAGACCAAAACAAGGGCCAGTATCCAAGGTTTCTCTTTCACATTAAAGCTTAGTCCTCTGGAGCCCACGTGGTCTGCTGCAGGCCCCAGTAGCTGCTAGACCCACATGGTTGCATGGTCCTGGCAAGAGAGAGAACACATGAATGAAGGGGTGATTGCAGATGAGAGAGAGAAAGAGAGAGAGAGAGCGCGCGCTTCTTCATTCCCCTAGGATTATATATTTTAGGCTTGGGGAAAAAAAAAACCGAAACTTTTTTTAAATGACCCATCAACTTCCCAAGCTTTCAAAGGTTTCTACTGTGTCCAGCCCCTAGTTAGACAGAGAGGCCTCTATGGTCAGTCACCTCCCCTTGTACCTCCCCCTGTACTTCTTGACTTCTATTGCAGATGTGCTTACCTCCCTCTGCTTCCTCCCCAACTGGTGCCATCAGCGGCATCAAATTCCCTCTGGAATTAACAAATTCCCTTCGAGAAACAATGATAAGATTCTCTGGGGTGTGTGAAGCTATAGCTTCCTGGTAAAGCAAACAGGTTTATGCTCCCAAGTTTATTAAGCTCAATGTCCAATTCCCTTTGTTTCCTTCCTTATTGATAATTAGCTAACTATCTATAGTAACAAAAGCACTTTTGACAGGCATAGGGTTGACTTCCCAAGCTTTGACAGTTTCAGCCAAGACACTGTCATAGTAAAGAATAATGTCTGACACTGATTGGGAGTGCTGGTCTTGCAAGATGACACTTCCCATGCTGTTCCCGTGCTTTCATACTTGACCGGATTGGATCCGATTCAAATATGAAAAACCACTTTTATGAAGGATTAGTTTGTGTTCATTGAGTTATGATTTAATAGTTCTTCCTTTAAAATTTTAATGATAATATCCAGAAATTTGGATAATAAGAGTTTCTTCCTATAATATGAGAAAGATGCAATATATATGTCATATGTATATATATAATATACACATACATGTATATGTGTACTATTTATGTCTATAGATAAGTACATAGAGTGACATATATACCTCTGGGACAGCATGACTTAATAAGGTAGAGTTATTATTGTAGGGCACAAATACCAGAGCTGTGCAAAGACAACCCTGGGGAGGAGTTGTGCTTACATAGTCCATTCTCCCACAGAGAAAGAAGAAGCAGTGAAAAAACAATCAGAAAGGAGAAGCAGTCAACTTGGGAACCAACTCAGAAGCTGGCTTCTGAGACTGACTAATTGTGTGACTGTAGGTAAATTATTCAACCTATCTAAACCAAGTTTCTTCTTATCTAAACAATGGATAATGATACCTACCTTGGGGACCCAAGACCACAGAGGAGTAAGTGAAAGCTAAACTAACCTCTTTCCATGACCCATCTAAAATTACAACTAATTCTGAATAGCCAACTGACACTAGCTAGAGAGAAGCCCTATAGCCAAGGACAGACAGAAGAAAACAGTTTACCAAAACATAACTAGTAAGGAGTGCAGAGGAGGTGCTAGAAAGTTAGTTGGACTCTGATGGGTGGTGCTAAAGCACCAGAGGGATATTTCCGTAGCTGGGGGTTTCCCCAGAGAAGTGTGGGCTCTAAACCCCAAGTTGGGCTCCCCACCAGAGTCAGGAAAGGAACCCAGATCACATTCAGCTGTGAAAAGCAGCAGGGTTTCTATCTGCCAGGGAGACATGGCTAGAAATGCAGAGCCTCTTAAAGGGCCAATGCACAAAATTCCATTTGCAGCCACTTACCATGGGCTCCAGCAGAGGGAGGGCAGAGTGGACTGGAGATGTGTGAAGTAAATCTGAGGCTGCTGTCTCCAGGGAGAGAACTGAAGGAACAGATACCAGGATACCTGTGCTGAGTCATTCTCCACACTGTAGAGGCCATCTTTCTCAGTCAGAGCACTCCTCTCCAAATGTCATTAGCCTGAGAGGAAGCAATGGCCCCACCCACAGGAATTACTCCGCCCCAATCTGTGGAGCTTAAGCCTGACTACTAGGTATAGCTTGAGGCTATATCATTGATTAACAACTCAGGTGGGGCTCTGACACTATAACTGTGACCCTCCCCTAGGCCTGGTGCTGGTAAAAGCCAGCCTTGGGACACAGCCTGGTTCTTTCTGCATACAAACAGGCCCAGCAGAGGGAGCCATGTGCTGTGGATCACTAATAATTCCAAACAGGTTGTCCAAGGCCAGTCAAAAGCAGCATCTGACAAAGGTCTGCACCAGAGTCTTTTCAGATCTACCTAATACATAGAAACAACACAAAAATGTAGCCAAAATGGGAAGACAAAGAAACAGGTCCCAAATGAAAGAACAAGAGAATTCTGCAAAAAAAAAGACTAGAAGAAATGGAGGCAAGCAATTTTTCAGATAGAGAGTTCAGAGTAATGATTGAAAGGATACTCAACAGCAAGAAAATAATACAAAGAACCTAAAAAAGCACCAGTCAGAAATAAAAAATGCAATATCCAAAATAAATTATAGAGTGGAAGGAATAAATAATAGGTTAGATGAAGTCAAGGATCAAATCAGTGATTTGGATGACAAGGTAGAAAAAACACACCCAAGCAAAACAGCTAAAATAAAAAAGAATATTTAAAAAATGAGGAGAGTTTAGAAAGCATTTTAGACAACATGAAGCATAACAACATCTGAATCATGGTAATACCAGAAGGGAAGACAGCAAGCAAGGAGTTACAAACCTATTTGAAGAAATAATGACCAAAACTTCCCTAATTCTTGTGAAGGAATAGACACAAAAGTTCAAGAAGCTCAGAGAATCCCAAACAAGTTGGATTCAAAGAGGCCTATACCAAGACACATCATAATTAAAATGGCAAGGCTTAAAGACTGGGAAAGAATCCTAAAAGCCACAACAGGGAAGCAGATAGTTATATATAAGGGAGCACCAATTAGATTGTCATCTGATTTCTCAACAGAAACATTTCAGGCCAGAAGGGAGTGGCATGAAATATTCAAGGTGATAAAAAGCAAGGACCTATAACCAAGGCTACTTTACCTAGCAAGGCTACCATTTAAAATAAAAGGAGAAATAAGGAGCTTCCAGACAACAAAAAGCTAAAGGAGATTGCTAACACCAAACCAGTACTGCAACAAATGTTAAAGGGTTTGTTTTTAAAAGAAGAAGAAGAGAAAAAAAAACCAGAGGAAAATAATCTAACAATGAAATGGCACTAAATACATATATATTAATAACCACTTCAAATGTAAATGGCTCCAACCAAAAGACATAGGGTAGTTGAATTGATAAGAAAACAAGACATATATATATGCTGCCTCCAAAAGACCTATCTCAGATAGAAAGACAAACACAGACTAAAAGTAAAGGGATGAAAAAAGACATTTGATACAAATGGAAAGGAAAAAAAAAGCTGGGGTAGCAGTGCTTATATCCAACACAATAGACTTTAAAACCAAGGCTATAGTAAGAGATAAAGAAGGACACTACATAATGATAAGGGGAACAATCCAACAAGAGGAAATAACTAGTAAACATTTACACACCTGACATAGGTGCACCTAAATATGTAAAGCAAATGTTGATGGACATAAAGGGAGAGATGGACAGAAATACAGACATAGTTAGGGGTTTTCACACCCCATTGACATCAGTGGATAGATCTTCCAGACAGAAAATCAACAAGGAGACAGTGGCCTTAAACAACACACTAGATCAAATAAATTTAATTGATATCTTCAGAGCACTTACCCCAAAGCAGCAGAATATACACACTTTCCAAGTGCACATGGAACTTTTTCTTGGATAGACCACACATTAGGACATAAAATAAGTCTCAAAATTTAAGAAGATTGAAATTAATATCAAGCATATTGTCTGGCTAAAATGGTATATAACTAGAAATCAATCACAAGAAGAACACTGAAAAATAGACAAGGACATGAAAGCTCAATAACATGTTATTACACAATGAATGGGTCAACAATGAGATCAAGGAAGAAATCAAAATATACCTTGAAATAAGTGAAAATGAGAACATAACAATCCAAAATCTTTGGGACACTGGGAAAGCAGTCCTAAGAGGGAAATTCATAGCATTACAAGACTATCTCAAAAATAAAAAAAAAGCTCAAATACACAATTAACTTTACACTTAAAGGGACTTGAAAAAAAACAACAACAAAGCCCAAAGTGAGTAAAAAGAAGGAAATAATAAAGATAAGAGCAGAAATAAATGAAATAGACTCTTAAAAGTGATGGAAAATGTCAATGAATCTAAGAACTGGTTCTTTGAAAAGATAAACAAGATAACAACTCTTTAAACAGACCAGAAAGGAAAAAAAGAGGACACAAATAAATATAATCACAAATGAAAGAGGAGAGATAACAACTGAGACCAAAGAAATATAAAGGATTGTAAGAAAATATTATGAAAAAGTATAGGCAAAAAAACTGGACAAGCTGAGTGAAATGGATAAACTCCTAGAAACATATAACCTTCCAAAATTAAATCAGGAAGAAGCAGAGAATCAGAATAGACAGGTTACATTTAGTGAACTTGATCTGTAATCCAAAAATTCCCAACAAATAAAAGCCCTGGACCTCATGGCTTCCTAGATGAATTTTTCCACACATTTTGAAAAGAACTAACATGTTTCCTTAAACTATTTTAAAAATGCAAGTGAAGGAAGGGCTCTCAAGTTCATTTTATAAGGCCAGCATTATCCAAATTCCAAAGCCAGATAAATACACTACAAAAAAGGGAAGTTATAGGCAAATATTCCTGATGAACATAGATGCTAAAATCCTCAAAAAATATTAGTGAACTGAATACAGCAATGCATCAAAAAGATCAAGTGTACACCATGATCAAGTGTAATTTATTCCAGGAATGGAAGATTGGCACAACATTCGTAAATCAATAAACATGATTCACCACATAAACAAAATGAAGGATATTTAAAACCACATGATCATATCAATAGATGCAGAAGCATTTGATAAAATTCAGCATCTATTTATGATCAAAACTCTCAGCAAAGTGGGACTAGAGGGAACATACATAAATATAACAAAGGCCATATATGACAAACTCACTATCAGCATCATACTCCACAGGCAAAAGCTACTCGCATTCCCCTTAAGATTGGGAACAAGGCAGGGATGTCTTCTTTCACCTTTCTTATTTAACACAGTACTGGAAGTCCTAGCCAGAGCAATCAGACAAAAAGAAGAAAAAAAAGGCACCCAAATTGGAAAAGAAGTAAAACTGCCTTTATTTGCAATGACATGGTACTGTACATAGAAACCCCAAAGATTCCACCAAAAAACTACTAGAACTAATAAATGAATTCAGTAAAGTTTCAGGATACAAAGTGAATATCCAGGAACCAGTTGCATATGCCAGTAATAAACTAACAGAAAGGGAAATTAAGAATATAATACCATTCACAATTGCTTCAAAAAGAATTCCATACCCAGGAATAAACCTTATCAAGGGTGTAAAAGACCTGTATTAAGAAAATTACAAGACACTGAAGAAAGAAAGTGAAGAAGATACAAATAAGTAGAAGCACATACCATGCTCATGTATAGGAAGAATTAACATCATTAAAATATCCATACTATCCAAAGCAATCTATAGATTCAACATAATTCTTACCATCAATTCCAATGATGTATTTCACAGAACTAGAACAAATATTTCAAAAATTTACATGGAACCTCAAAAGTCTCTGCATAGCAACAGAGATCCTGAGAAAGAAAAACAAAGTTGGAGGATTTGTGCTACCTAATATTCAAGTATACTATAAGGCCATAATAATCAAAACAACATGGTACTGGAATAAAAAAAAGACACATAGATCAATGGGACAGAATAGAGAGCCCAGAAATAAACCCACACCTTTACACTCAATTAATATTCAACAGAGGAAGCAAGTGCATGCAATGGGCTACTTTGTTCAGATTCTGGTCAAGATGGAGGCATAGGTAGGCATGCTTCACCTCCTCACATAGCCACAAGAATTAGAACTAACATAAAAACAAAAAACACCCAGAACTTCCAGATACTCAAACTGTATGGAAGTCTGACAACCAAGAATATAAAGAAGCCATATTCATCCAGATGAGTAGGAGTGACAGGGTCCCAGAGCTGGGGGGAAGAGGATGCAGTGTTGTGTAGTGAGGTGGTGGTAGCAACTGTGGATCAAGTAGTCCCACTTTCACATGTGGTGGATAAAAATCAGGAGGATTACTGTGGAAGCAAGCGATCCCAGCCCCAGCAGAGACCACACAGCCCAGGTTTCCAGCACCAGGAAGATAAAGCCCCATACATTTTGGCTGTAAAAAAAAAGGGGGGGGGATTGGAGTAGCAGAAGAAACTGCCAGTTTCTCAGGAGTCAGTTTATGGGGTCCACAGGGAACCAACAGTGAAAGGAAGGAAGTTGGGATTCATATCAATGATTTGGAACAGAAGGAAAAAAGAAACATTCAACCAGAACAGAATGAAGAAACAAGAATTCAAAAAATTAGAAGAGTTTTAGGAACCTCCAGGACACCTTTAAACATTCCAACATCTGAATCATAGGGGTGCCAGAAGGGGAAGAGGAAGAACAAGAAATTGAAAACTTATTTGAAAACATAATGAAGGAGAACTTCCCTAATCTGGAAAAGGAAATAGACTTCTAGGAAGTGCAGGAAGCTCAGAGAGTCCCAAACAAGTTGGACCCAAGGAAGCCCACACCAAGGCACATCATCATTACATTAGCCAAGATTAAAGATAAGGAGAGAATCTTAAAAGCAGCAAGAGAAAAGGAGACAGTTACCTACAAAAGAGTTCCCATAAGGCTATCAGCTGATTTCTCAAAAGAAACCTTGCAGGCAAGAAGGTGCTGGAAAGAAGTATTTGAAGTCATGAAAGGCAAAGACCTACATCCAAGATGACTCTATCCAGCAAAGCTTTCATTTAGAATGGAAGGGCAGATAAAGTGCTTTCAGACAAGGTAAATAAATTTATTATCACCAAGATATTATTGCATAAAGAACTAATTTAAGACAGAGAAGACCAAAACTATGATTATTAAAGTGTCAACACATTCACAACAATCAACAACTGAACCTAAAAACAGAAACAAAAACAAGAACAAACTGAGAAAACAGCCAGAACAGGAACAGAGCCATAGATATGGAGATCATTTGGAGCATTATTAGCTGGGAAAGGGAAGGGGGATAACAGGGGAAAAGGTACAGGGATTAAGAAGCATAACTGGTAGGTACAAAATAGACAAGGGGACATTAAAAATAATATAGGAAATGGAGAAGCCAAGGAACTAATATGCATGACCCATGTACATGAACTAAGGGAGGGTTGCTGGAGGGAAGGTGGTTACCAGGTGGAGAGAGGCAAAGGAGGAAAAAGTAGGACAACTGTATAGCATAATCAATAAAATATACTTTTAAATAATATAGTTTATTCAATAAACGGTGTTGGGAAAATCAGACAGACCCATGCAGAAAAATGAACCTTCTTATACCACCCACAAGATTCAAGTTAAAATGGATTACAGGCTTAAATGTTAGACCCAAAACTATAAAAATCCCAAAGGAAAACATAGGCAAGAAAATCTTGGACATTGCTCATAACAATTTTTTGTAGGGTATATATCCCCAAGCAAGGGAAACGAAAGAAAAATGAACAAATGGGACCACATCAAACTAAAAAGTTTTGCACAGCAGAGGAAACCATCAACAAAATGAAAAGTCAACCTACTGAATGGGAGAGCATATTTGCCAATTCATCTGATAAGAGGTTAATATTCAAAATTTATAAAGGATGTATAAAACTCAACACCAAAAATACAAACAACCCAATTTAAAAATGGGCAAAGGACTGAATAGACACTTCTTCAAAGAAGACATACAGGTTGCCAATAAACATATGAAAAGATGCTCAACATCACTAATCATGAGAGTTGCAAAATAAAATCACAATGAGCTATAATTTTATACCTGTCAAATGGCTATCATCAATAAATCAACAAACAGCAAATGCTGACAAGGATGTGGAGAAAAGGGAACCCTTCTTCACTGTTGGTGGGAATTCAGATTGGTGCATTCACTGCGGAAAGCAGTATGGAGGTACCTCAAAAAATTAAAAATGGATCTGCCTTTTGACACAGCAATCACACTTTTAGGAATATATACAATGGAACCCAAAAAACTAATTCAAAAGAACATAAGCACCTCTGTGTCCACTGAGGTGTTATTTACAATGCCAAGATATGGAAACAGCCCAAGAGTCTATCAGTAGATGAGTGGATAAAATAACTATGGGACACTGACACAATGGAATACTACTCGGACATAAAAAGACTACTTTATCCTTTGCAACAGTATGGATGGACCTGGAGAACTTTATGCTAAGTGAAATGAGCCAGTCAGAGAGAAACAAATACTATATGATTTTACCCTTATATGGAATGATGAACAAACTGAACTAACAAGTAAAATACAGACAGACTCATAGATAGAGAGCAGGATGACATCTGGGGGCTGGGTAGGCTGTGAGTGGCTAGCAGGTAGGGGGATTGAGTAAAAAGGAAAAGGGACTCGTGGACCAGAAAAACAGTTGTGGTGATTTCAGGGGGCAGGGAGATATAAGGGAACTAAATGATAATTGGAAAACATACTACAAAAATAATTTTAACGAAATACCTACTTTTCATGTCTTTGAATATTTCTTGCCTATCCCTTCTAGCCTACAATATTTCTTTTGAGAAATCAGCTGGAAGTTTTATGGGAACTTTCCTGAAAGTAACTAACTTCTTTTCTCTTGTTGCTCTTAAGATTCTCTTTTTTATCTTTAACCTTTGACATTTTAATTATGATGTGTCTTGGAGTGGGCCTCTTTGTATCCATCTTGTTTGGGGCTCTCTGTGCTTCCCAGACTGGTGTGTTTATTTCCTTCACCAAATTACAGAGGTTTTCTTTCATTATTTTTTTTTAAAGTAGATTTCTAGCTTCTTGCTCTTTCTCATCTTCTGGTACCCCATGATGCAAATGTTGGGATGCTTGAAGTTGTCCCAGAGGCTGCTTACAGTATTCTCTGTTCCTTTTTATTATTCTTTTTTCTTCTTGTTGCTCTGATTGGTTGCTTTTTGTTTCTTATGTTCCAAATCATTGATTTGATTCTAGACTTCATCCACTCTACTGTTGTTTCCCTGTAAATTGTTGTTTATATTAATCAGCATATACTCCATTTCTGACTGGATTTCTTTTATGCTGTTCAGGTCCTCACTAAGTTCCTTGAGCATCCTTGTAACCAGTGTTTAAAACTCTACATCTGACAGATTGCTCATCTCCTTTTGTTTAGTTCTTTTTCTGGAGTTTTGATCTGTTGTTTCATTTGGGCCATGCTTCTTTGTCTCCTCACTTTGGCAGTCTCCTTGTGTTTGTTTCTACTTATAAAGTAGAGTTACTTTGACTCTGTGTCTTGGTAACATGGCCTAAGTAGTAGGTGTCCCATAGGGTCCAGTGGCACAGCCTCCCCTATAACCCAAGCTGGGGGGTACTTAAGGTGTTCCCTTGTGTGGGCTGAGTACACTCTTCTTTTATAGTTGAGACATGATTGCTGTTGGCAGGTCAATGGGAGGGATTTACTTGGGCCAGTCAAGCTCAAGGACTGGCCATGACCACTATCTATCAAACTCCACCCTCCGTGGAAGATCAGTTATGCAGGGTGGAGGTGTTCCAGTGTTGTCTGTAACTGTCCACTTGGTGTGCCAGCTCTGGTGTTTCCTAGGTGGTGCAGGTCAAGGTCAGCCTCCACCTCTGTTCTGCCTAGGGTCACCCTGAATTAGGTATAAAGTAATCTGAGATGGCTGCTACTGGTATAGGTATAGGTAGGTATAAAGGGTCACCCTGAATTAGGTATAAAGTAATCTGAGATGTGCTGGACTACAGATTCCCAGTTGAAGCCAAGGTATGATTCTAGACTGGCTGCTGCTAGTTGTGGGCCTGAGGCCACTTAGCAAGTGTGTTGGGGGCTGGAGGCTTACTGAGGCTTGCTGTTGCTTGTTTGATAAGATATAGGAAGTTGTGAAGCATAAGCTGAAAGGAGCCATTCATATGAAAAGATCAAGGCTAACAGCTTGGGTGGACTCTACCCAGCAAAGCTATCATTTAGAATCAAAGGGCAGATAAATAGCTTCCTAGACAAGAGAAAACTAAAGGAATTTATCACCACCAAACCATTATTATATGAAATGTTAAAGATACTCATTTAAGAAAAAGAAGATCAAAACTATGAACAATAAAATGGCAATAAATACATATCAATCAATAATTGAATCTAAAAAACAAACTAATAGGCTGGTCTGATGGTAATGGATTATCAAAACTCAACTGAAGTTAGTGTCAGTAAAAAACAAACTAAGCAAACAAGAAAAAACAGACATTATGGTGGATGCAGAGAACGTTTTGAGGGTTGCCAGATGGGAGAGGGTTTGTGGGGAATGAGTGAAGACGTCAGGGAATTAAGAAGTGCAAATAGGTAGTTACAGAATAGCCATGGGGATGTAAAGTACAGTATAAGAAATGGAGTAGCCAAAGAACCTATGCATGACCTATGGATGTGGACAATGGTGTAAGGATTGCCTGTGGGACTGGGGGGTGCTCGGTGGAGGAGGCAAAAGGAGAAAAATTGGGACAACCCTAATAGCATAATCATTATCATAATTAAAAATAAATAAAATAAATGATACCCACCTTGTAAAATTTTAACAGGATAGGAATAGTATCTGGAAAGTACTTAAGAATTTGGTCCAATAAACTCATGTGATTAAATGTTAGTCCCCGATACAATAGGCCACAAGGAGTCCAGATGCATCTGCCAGGGCTGTACTTGTACCAGACCAGTCCCCAGCACACCCATTATCTTGCAGTTCATGTTTGCCAGGAGCCATGTCCCACTGTGGAGACTATGCCAGACTGCTACTCTCATGGGTGGTTCAAGCCAAAATAGGCCCACACTCAGAATATCCAACAAAGGGTTAGGTCCAGGTCCTACTTCATTCCATTGCTTACTCTGCGCCTCAGCACCTCTGCTGCATCCACAGAGCCAGTTCCAGGAATTCTGAATGCTGCCATAGGTTTTTGCCAGGTCTTCCAGCCCTTCTGGCCTCTGTTCTGTCAGTATTAGAACGCTGTTGCTTACTGTTAGTGCTTGCTTTTCTGCTGGGGAGGGTTGCCTCAACTCTCTGAGCAAAGCCATTCCTTCTTGCTCATAGACCTAACCATTGGGTTTCTCACTGATGCACTCACCCTCATTTGTTCAAAAATATCTATTAAATATCAACTCCATGTCAGATATTGTGTAGACACTACAGATATGATGAGCAAGAGATACATGATTCCCATGTAGTAGAATTTACAGCCTGGTGAGGAATTTTCAGCACACCTTTGTCTTCCTGCTCCTCTCTGATATTTAAAACTGTGTGTGGGCATTCTCTCTCTCTCTCTCTCTCTCTCTCTCTCTCTCTCTCTCATGCCTGCGCTTTTCCTTCCCCTTCCTTGTGTCAAGGTGCATTACCTTTACTTTCTTTTCCTAAGCTCCAAGGGCCCTACTTTTGCCTCTGAAATTTGTTTTCTGAGCTCACGCAGCTCAGCTGGCTCACTTCTTCCATGGCTCACTTCTTCTACCTCTGTAATTTTCTAAATAAACTTTTGCTTGTATTTAAAAAAAATAATGTTGTGTGTGTGGTTACATTTCTAACCCTGGATTGAATTCAGATTTTGTGAATGGATGAATAGATTCTTTTCTTATTTATAAGTTCTCAAAATTCAGTCTGTATTATACAATTACAGTGGTCTCAAATCAAAGTTCCTAATATAGTTAAAAAAACAAGGTCCAAATATCTAAACAATTTATTATTGCAATCACACTTTAAATATTTCTAATAGAAAAGAAGTTTAAAACTTTTTAAAGATTTTATTTCATTTTTTAATATATTTTATTGATATGCTATTATGGTTGTCCCATTTTTTACTCCCCTTTATTTCCCTCTGCCCTGCACCCCACCTCCCACCATCATTCCCACCTCTTAGTTCACGTCCATGGGTCATACATATAAATTATTTGGTTTCTCCATTTCCCGTACTATTCTTAACCTCCCCGTGTGTATTTTCTACCTACCATCTCTACTTCTTATTCCCTATACCTTTTCCCCCTCTGATAACCCTCCATGTGACCTTTATTTCTGTGAATCTGTTCCTGTTCTAGTTGTTTGCTTAGCTTATTTTTGTTTCTGTTTTTGTTTTTTTAGGTTCAGTTGTTGATAGTTGTGAGTTTGTTGTCATTTTACTCTTCATAGTTTTTGTCTCCTTTTTCTTAAATAAATCCCTTTAACATTTCATATAATAAAGGCTGAGTGATGATGAACTCCTTTTACTTAACTTTATCTGGGAAGCACTTTATCTTATCTGCCCTTCCATTCTAAATGATAGCTTTGCTGGATAGAGTCATCTTGGATTTAGGTCTTTGCCTTTCATGACTTCAAATACTTCTTTATAAACCCTTCTTACCTGCAAGGTTTCTTTTGAGAAATCAGCTGATAGCCTTATGGGAACTCTTTTGTAGGTAACTGTCTCCTTATCTCTTACTTCTTCTAGGATTCTCTCCTTCATTTTTATCTTGGCTAATGTAATGATGATGTGCCTTGGTGTGGGCTTCCTTGGGTCCAACTTGTTTGGGACTCTCTGAGCTTCCTGGACTTCCTGGAAGTCTATTTCCTTTTCCAAATTAGGGAAGTTCTCCTTTACTATGTTTTCAAATAAGTTTTCAATTTTTTGTTCTTTCTCTTCTCCTTCTGGCACCCCTCTGATTCTGATGTTGGAATGTTTAAAGATATCCCAAAGGTTCCTGGGCCTCTCCTCATTTTTTTTTTTTGAATTCTTGTTTCTTCATTCTGTTCTGGTTGAATGTTTCTTTCTTCCTTCTGCTCATAATCATTGATTTGAGTCCCAATTTCCTTCCCTTCACTGTTGGTTCCCTTTATTTCACTTGTCATAGCCTTCACTTTTTCCTCAATTGTGCGACCATACTGAACCATTTCTGTGAGCATCCTGATTACCAGTGTTTTGAACTCTGCATCTGATAGGTTGGCTACCTCTTCATCACTTAGTTGTATTTTTTTCTGAGGTTTTGATCTGTTCTTTCATTTGGGCCATATTTTTTTTGTCTCTGCATGCCTGTTATGTTTCTTCTTTAACTTCCATACAGTTCAATTTTCTGGCAGTTCTGGTTATTTTTTGTTTTTAAATTTGTCATTGTCCTTCTTTTATTTGTGGGAGGAGGCAGTGTATCTACCGACACCTCCATCTTGGCCAGCAAAATTTTAAAATTTAAATGTAAATTAATTACAACTTAACGAAAGTAAAACTATGGCTCTTCAGTCACACTAGCCACATTCCAAGGGCTCAATAGAAACATGTGGCTAATAGCTGCCACATGGACAATGCAGCTCTTGGGCTCACCTCTAGCTGATTGGATCTTGAATCAAGGAAAAAAAATAAAACTGACCAAAAGACATCCTTAGGACTGTTGGAGAAATTTGGATTATGTATTAGATGACATTATGGAATTATTGGTTTTCTTAAGTGTGCTGATATTGTTGATGTTATATAGATAAATGTCATTATTCTTAGGAAATACATGAGAAAGTATTTAAGAGTGAAATGCCATAATATCTGCAACTTATTTCAAATGGCTAAAGTGAAAAGTGTGTGTGTGTGTGTGTGTGTGTGTGTGTGTGTTTGTAATGAGAGAAAGGGATAAAGATAATGTGGTATAATATTAACATTTGATGAACCTAGGTAAGGTGTATGTACTATTCTTTCATTCTTCCAACTTTTTTGTAGGTATGAAAAATTTCAAAACACAAACTATTTCCATGTAGATTACATTTTAGAGAAGGGAGACAGAATGTTAACCATTGAGCAAATGCATGAACAAAATAATTTTAGATTATTATGTACTGCTGTTGCTCAGAAGTCCTTAATAGACATTGTTGGAATAAGGAATGATGGTGGGGTGTGGGTGGGGGCTACTTTGTGTTAACTGGTAAAAGTAGACTCTCAAGAAGATGACAGTTGGTTCAAACACTGAGTGATAAGAGGAGACTACCATGGGAAAATATGGGCACAGAACCTTCTGGACAGAGGAAACAGCAGAGGTCTGGAGGAAGAAAGGAGCTTGCTATTCAAGAAACTGAATGAGGCCACTGTGTCCAGAATGCAGGAGACAGGAAAAGAGAGGTTGAGTAGTGAGGCCCGAGATGAAGAGCCAGCTCTTCATCTCAGACCCAGCATGAGATGGTAAGGAATTGAACTTTATCAAATGTGTAATGGGAAACCACTGGAGGGTTTTAGGCAGAGAAGGAACAGGTTGATGTGAGTCTTTTACATCATTCAAACTGTACCATGGAGAATGATGATAAAAGACAGCAGAGAAAAGAGGAAGATCAACTCAGAGCCTATGCAGTGGTCCAGGAGAGGTGATGATGGCTTGCATCAGGTGAAGCAATGGAGCTGAATAGATAAATGGACCAACGGTCCATTTGGAGGGAGAGTAAAGGGACTTTCTTATGCAACAAGTATGGAAGACAAATAAATGGAATGAATCAAGGATGACTTGCAGGTTTTCACCTAAGCCAGAGAGAAGACAGAAGTTGGGGTCAGGGAAGGAGACAAAAACTCTGCTTTAGCCCTATTAATTTGATGTGCTCCTGAAGCCTGCAGTCACCTTATGAGAGACGTGTATTTGAGTGTCATCAGTTGTATTTAAAATGGAGAGCTCAGAGGAGGTCATAATTTACTAACCATCACCCTCTTTAGGAACATATAGGTTATCTCTGATTTTTTTGAAATTTTATAAATAATGCTATGATACACATCTTTTTACATAAACACTTTTATAGTTCAGATTATTTCTTCAGGAAACATTGCTGAAAAAGGATCTCTTGATGTTCCCCTAGCCCAACCCCAGGTATGGATTTTTCTTATTGTAACTTGAAATAATTTTAGATTTACAGAAAAGTTGCAAAAATAGTACAGAGGGTTATATTGCATAACCATAGCATAATTATCAAAATTTAGAGATCAGAAAAATGCTATTAACTAAAGTATAGACTCTGTTCAAATTCACCAGTTTTTTTCACTGATGTCCTCTCTCTAGGCAAGGATCTGAACCAGGGTTACACATTGTATTTAGTTATTATTTTTTCTGTTTCCTTCAATCTGTGGTAGTTCCTCAGTCTTGCTTTGTCTTTTGTGACCTTGATACATTTTTTTTATCTTCACCAAGGACATTTTTTCATTGCTTTTTTTTTTTTATGAGAGAGGAAAGGAGAGAGAAACATTGATGCAAGAGAGAAGCATTGATTGGTTGCCACTGCATGTGACCAGACTGGAGAGATGACACACACCCAGACCGGTGATTTGCATGGGCCCAGACCAGGGACCGAACCTGCAACCTAGGCTTGTGCCCTGATCAGGAGTCGAACAAGCAACCTTTTGATTACCAGTTGGTGTTCCAACCAACTGAGCCATACCAGCCAGGGCATGACCTCAAGACTTTGAAGTGCACCAGTCAGATTTTTTTTGTAGAGTGTTCGTAAATGTGAGTTTATCTCATAGTTCTCATAGTTAGATTGAGGTAATGCTTTTTTTGGCAAGAGAACCACAGAATTGACATGCTCTTCTCAGTGAATCCGATGAGAGGGTTCATACGGTGGACACATATCACTTTTGGTGACATTAACCACAGTTAAGGTGATGTCTAGTATCTTTCAGGTTTGTCCACTGTAAAGTTACTATGTTTCCTCTTGTGATTAATAAGTATTTGAGTGAGGGGAGATTCTTTAAGACTATGCAAAAATCCCTTTTCTTCTCAAATTTTTATTTATTTATTATTGTTTTTTTAAAAAACATAAAGATTACTAGCCTAACCATTTTTAGTGTACAGTCAGTAGTGCTATGTATATTGATATTGTGGTGAAATAGGTTTCCACAACTTCTTGCAAATCTGAAAGTCTATGCCCATTAAACAGCAACTCCCTTCCCCCTCTCCCTCCAGCTTCTGGTAACCACCATTCTCCTCTCCGCTTCCGTGAGAAAACGTGTAACTACTTTAGATACCTCATATAGGTTCAATCATACAGAACTTGTCTTGTAAGTCCTTATTTCAGTTAGCATAATATCCTCAAGGCTCACCCAAATTGTAGCACGTGACAAAATTCCCTTCCTTTTTAAGACAATAATACTCCATGATATATATGTAGCATATTTTGTTTATCTATTGATCTGTTGATGGACACTTGGATTTCTTGGCTGTTGCGAATAAAAAACAGCAGAAGCACTAAAAGGCATTAAAATCAACAAGTTCAAAAAATGTTTTGAGCAGTGGAAAAAAACATCTCAATAGGTGTATTGCATCAAGTGGAGGTACTTTGAAGGTGACTGAAGTTTAAACATGTAAGAATAAATATACAATATTTTATAAATAAACACCAGTTTGGGGGGAACCCCTCATATAGTCATTTATTTGGCCACTTCTTCAGTGTTCTCTTTCTTTTTTGAGCGCTTTCCTAACTTCTGCTAGCACAAGGTGCTCCAAACTCATCTTGCATTTTCCCCTGCCCCAGCTCTGGAATCGGCCACTTCTCCCACAAGATCTGGTTCCTTTTATTTGGAACCAGAAATAAAGATAGAGAAAAAAGATCTAGTTGCTAAATGGCCTCCTTGCTACTAAGGTGTCATACTTTCTAGGCCCTCTCAGTGTACACAGCTAGAAAATCTGTGTACATTTATTAATCCACACATGCAGACAGCTTTAGATATATTTCTTCCTTTTTTTTCTCTGAAACTGTGAGTTCATATTGACTGCTCCAATTGCAATCCAAAACACAGGGTTAATCCTAGTCTTCCCGTTGTCCTTATTTGTGACTTCTTTCTCTGGCAGTGACAAACCCTGCAGGTAATATCTACAATGTATTTATTTATTTATTCAGCTCTAGTGCACCCATAAAGTAGTTTCAGAATTGTTAACCCACACCCCTGTGTTAGGTCGGAGTCACTCAGGAAATCGGACAGACACAGCAAGCTAAGGAGAGCAGGGTTTATTAACAGGAAATAAGAGGGAAAATGGGGCCAACCGAGGGAGGTTAGGACTTGCTTCCTTGCTCTTAGATCAAGGTTTTTAAATGCAAAAACCTGCGGTTGGGGTATTAGAGCCTGATTGGCTAGAGCTGGTTGCTGGGTAAAAGCTGCATCCAGTTATGCTGCATAAGCCGACCCCAGACCCTAATCTTCCTGGGTAGGATCTGCAGGCAGCTTCCCACAGTGCCATTTTCTCACCTGGTGATCTTCATTCCTCCTAGGCCTGCCTAGATCTAACACCCTGTGAGAAATGCGTCTACAAACTGGAGCAACAGTATTTGTCAACTGTTCTTTTAGTCTTTAGTTTTGTGGTATCTAGTCAAAATCCTATTTTCTAAAGTCACTGAGGTTACGTAATTCTTTCCTTCCCTACGACCTTCCGTGTGATTAATAATCTGTAACACAATTCGGTTCATTTGCTACTACCTGCTTTCTGTTTGGAGTCTCTCCACATCCTGGTTGATTTTTAATTATCCATTTATTTACAGTATTACGTAAAGCATCACTCTGTTTCTAAAACTCAAACATATGTAATAGGTATCTATACTGAGAGAAGTGTCACTCCCTCTCTGTCCCTACTATTTTTCCCAGTTCCCCTTTTTTACACCCCTCCTCAATCCAAAGACAACCAATTTGTTTAATTTTTTTATTATCCTTCCTATACTTTTTTCTTCTCTTTTTTTTCATAAATGAGCAAAGTATGGAGGTTTTTAAGACTCTTTTTACATGTCAGGAAATTGCTTTCCAGAAAGGCTGCTTCAGTAAACCTTCCCAGGAGGAGGACATAATAGTTTCTGTTTTACTGTAGCCTGAGCAACAGTGGACAGTTTTTTGTTTACGTGTTTGTAATTTGATAGGCAAAATTAACTTCTTGTCCTGGTCTGCATTTTTCTGATTTCCTTCGAGGTTTACACATGTTTCAAATGTTTCTTGGCTGATGGTATTTCCTCCTTTGTGAGCTCTTTTTTCTTGGCCCACTCATCTTTTGGAGGCTTACGGTTTTATTTTTTAAAACAGGTTTTCATAGGTCCTTCACACAAAGAGGATATTAACTTTTTGTCTTCTGTCACTGTACATTTCTTTAGAGAACCTACAAATCCTTCCTAATGTGTCCCTGAAATGCTTTCCCCAAGGAGGTGCTAGAAATAAAGTTCCAGTTGCCAAATGGCCTCACTGCTGCTTTGCATCCAAAGCCACCCCACATCTGATTTAAGAGGGTGTGGGCAAAAAGTGTCACTAAATCTGATGACCCTATTGATAACCAAGGCAAGAAACATTTCTTCTGTTGGCACATACAGCGTTTATGGAACTTAATGAATAATTTTGAGCTGGATTTGACACATGTTGCTCAGTTTCAACTGTTTACACTCTAAATCATCCAAGATGTTACTTTTGAAAAGAATGTTTGAGTTTGAGTCTGTGCTTGGTTTAATATAAATTATTCAGTTACATATTAATTAGTTCTGATCAACAATAAGAAGTTTTGTTTAATGTGAACATGTGATTTTGAGCTTGGCTTCACATGAACTGGTTCGGTTCCAGTCAGGGAGCTTGTCTGGGTTGCAGGCCAGGTCCCCGATAGGGGGTATGTGAGAGGCAACTGATCGATATTTCTCTCTCTCTTCCCTTCTCTCTAAATATAAATAAATAAAATCTTTTTAAAAAGAAGAATGCTAGACTCTGACATCGTTTGACATAAACAGCTTAACTTTGACTAAATGTACTCTACATTTTTTAAAACATTAAAGGTGTCATTTCCTGCTTGTTTCAAATTGTCTGCTTAGTTTCCTTGAGATTTGCTCTATATTATCTTAGAAACTCAAGAACTATGAAGTGTGGAACTATGAAGTGAAGTTCTTCTATGAAGTGAAGAACTATGAACTATTAACATTGTTTCCCCTCTACCTGCTTGGATTCATTTTAACGGGCTCTCACCTGCCCTAAGATAGTACTTTCGGGATGAATGTGCGCTTCTGAGTTTGTTTGCAGGCACAAAGGCCATAGAGCGCTTAAGAAACTTTTGAAAAGACTGTGACATCTCTGTATTTGCAAATGTTGATGCGCATGTTTAGACAGTGACAGCTACACCACGACTGCCCCCTGGCAGACAGGGACTGTAAGACACTTTCCAATCTCACAGATGCTCAAATGTGGAGACAACAATGAGTGACCCCAAATTTAAGGAGCAGAACTATCAGTACTTGGTAAAGAAAAGGAAAAAGATGAATGAATCAAAATTTCCTCCTAGAGTGCTGGCCTGGACAGACTTACACACTCTGTTGTTGTACATTTTTTTCACCACTATAATTGACCATGAATAACATCCTTGAAAATAAAGTTATGAGAATTCCTGACCACTTCTGAAGGGTCAAGTGCTAGAATTTTGTAGATTAAAAATTATATTTCATTTGCTGCTTCCATCTGCATTTTTTCCAGAGACATTGAATTTGTGTCCCTGAGTTCACAAGTCATCTGTGTTCACTTCTTACAAATTGCTCGGTAACGCAGCCACTCCGCTGTCCTCTCCTTTGCTCATCTCACTGTCATTCCTTAATGAAAGTGCTTTATGTAACAAGAACCTCAGTCACCCATCTGTTACATGTTACAATTATTCTTTTCTAATTTATATTTTTATCTATCAGTACTGGAATGTTCTGACTTTAATATTTTCATTACAATACAATTAAAACACACAGCAAAAATTTAAAATAATAAGATGAACACCCACTACTTTGCTTTATAAAACCTTAACATTATTCCACATTTAGTTCAGATTTGTTTTAAACAATAAAATTTTGCCAATAAACTTGAGGTTTCCATGTGCCTCCCTAATCTCAAACCCCTCTCTATTTCCCTGTTTATTTAACCACTATCATGAATTTGGTGATTTCATTCCATATGTTTGCTCCAAGTTTAGATATCCACAGATTTTCAGTGCTGTTGTTTTCCATGTTTTAAATTTGCGTTATACGTCTATAATGTGTATGTGGCATACACCCCACCCCTCTGCACCTTGCCCTGTCACTCAACATTTTTTCCCAACATTTCTCAATGTTGATACATGTAGCTGTCGTTCATTCATTTTAGCTGCAGCACATTTGACTAGATTAACATGTCACAAATGATTTATTCATTCTCCCTTGAATGCACTGAATCCTCATATCATTTCCTCTTTTCTTCTATTGCAAACAATTTTGCAATGAGTATTTGTAAATCTGTCTCCTTTGGCCTGGATGGTAGAGTATACAAAATCTCCTGTTTTACTACATGCAATTGAGTGTACCTCCGGTTGTTACACCAGACTACACCCCCAGGAGCAGTGACCTAGAATTTGTTTCTCCATGTTCTTACCCACACTCTGTATTTAATTTTTGCCAGTCAGATAGGTGTGAATTTACATTCATTGTTATTCTAATTTGTATTTCCATGATGACCAGTGAGGTTGAGAATCCTTTTAAGTGTTCACCCATAATTCAGGTTTCTTCTATAATTTGTTTGTTTATATTGTTTGTTCTTTTTTCTACTGGATTATCATTTTGCATTGGTAGTAGATGTTCTTTAAATGTTCTGTAAACAATTGTCTGTTTCACATGTTGTAAATATCTTCTCTCAATGTGTGGCTTATGTTTTAACTTCTTTTTCTATTCTGATTGTGAAGAAGTTTTATATGAACTTAATCTGATTTATCAATTTTTTCTTTTTGATTTGTGTTGTCTTTTATTTTTATTTTTATTTTTTAATAATATATTTTATTGATTATACTATTACAGTTATCCCATTTCCCCCCTTTATTCCCCTCCACCCTGCACACCCCCTCCTACCCACATCCCCCCCACCTTTAGTTCGTGTCCATGGTTCATACATATAAGTTCTTTGGCTTCTACATTTCCTACACTATTCTCAACCGCCCCCTGTCTATTTTGTACCTACCATCTATGCTACTTATTCTCTGTACCTTTTCCCCTTCTATCCCCCTCCCACTCCCCTGCTAATAACCTTTCATGTGATCTCCATTTCTGTGGTTCTGTTCCTGTTCTAGTTGTTTGCTTAGTTCATTTTTGTTTTTGTTTTAGGTGTGGTTGTTAATAACTGAGTTCGTTGTCATTTTACTGTTCATGTTTTTTATCTTCTTTTTCTTAGATAAGTCCCTTTAACATTTCATAAAATAAGGGCTTGGTGATGATGAACTCTTTTAACTTGACCTTATCTGAGAAGCACTTTATCTGTCCTTAGATTCTAAATGAAAGCTTTGCTGGATAGAGTCATCTTGGATGTAGGTCCTTGCGTTTCATGACTTGGAATACTTCTTTCCAGCCTTTTCTTGCCTACAAGATCTATTTTGAGAAATCAGCTGACAGTCTGATGGGAACTCCTTTATAGGTAACTGTCTCCGTATCTCTTGCTTCTTCTAGGATTCTCTCCGTCATTTTCACCTTGGCTAATGTAATGATGATGTGCCTTGGTGGGTTCCTCCTTGGGTCCAACTTCTTTGGGACTCTCTGAGGTTCCTGGACTTCCTGGAAATCTATTTCCTCTGCCAGATTGGGGAAGTTCTCCTTTATTATTTGTTCAAATAACGTTTCCACTTTTTGCTCCTCCTCTTCCCCTTCTGGTATCCCTATAATTCAGATGTTGGAACGTTTAAAGATGTCCTGGAGGTTCCTAAGCCTCTCCTCATTTTTTTTGAATTCTTATTTCTTCATTTTTTGGGGGGTTGGATATTTCTTTCTTCCTTCTGGTCCACACTATTGATTTGAGTT